>NC_092352.1:36901032-37619459 GCF_963676685.1 Mytilus edulis | reverse complement strand
TACAGGCCTGTTATTCAGTGGTTGTCGTTTGTTGATGCGGTTCATAGGTGTTTCTCCTTTCTCATGTTGTAGATAAGACTTTTGTTTTTTACATTTTTGGTTCCTTTAAATAGCTTGCTGTTTGGTGTACAAAATATAAGCCTTGGCTCTATGTTGAAGGCTGTATGTTGACCTATGATTGTTTATTTTTTTTATTCATTGTGACTTGGATTGAGAGTTGTTTCATTGGCAATCAAACCACATGCTTTTATTTAAAATATTTATTGGTTTGTACATGCCTTTATACATGTCTGATTTTTTTAAATTGTGTTTGCTCGTTACATGTATTTTTATAATTCTCAAAAGTAGAAGTAGGTTTATCACAGAAATTTTACATGTCAAGATATGTATGCACAGCCTATATCCACATGTACATGATGTATATTTAAAAGTGATATTAAAAGTAACATTTTTATGACAAAAAGTAAAAAGTGTATATTTTATCTTTTCTAGGAATCCTAATTCTAATAGGGATTATACATGTTCCGGTCTACAAGTTGTTATGGTCGACAAATAAATTCCTTGCAAATGGAGGTGTAAAAGAGGTCATGCCTGTGAAAAGATATGAAAAGCTGACACAGTTTTTACATGTGAATGAGCCAGAGGCGGATTAATATTCTACTGACAAACTTGCCAGAATTAGGCCTCTATTAGACTCTGTTCTTGAAAGATGTCGAGTAGCTAATAAACGTTTACTCTTCCTTATAATCCATGTCATGATGATGTATGCGTGACTGGACATTAAGCAGCAACAATCAATCAACTATGTTTTAATACAATTATTTTCAGTTTAAATTAAAAATGTGTTATCCTTGCAATTGATCCTTTATAAATCAAAACATTTACTTAATATATATATAGAATACATGTATAAATGAGATACCTTTACCACATAAAACATGTACTCACAGAATATATTACTTGTTGTATACCAGTTATTTTAGAGTGATATTACTGATAGGAGGTAAAAAGATTGTACTGTTAAACAAATCACAAGACCACGGATCATTACTAATTACCAGGCAAACTTTCATGGTGTTGATATTAATATTTGTGACCAACTTCGGTCAAAATATCCTGTTGGAAGAAGCTCCAAAAAGTGGTGGAAATTTCGTATCTTCTTTCTCACTAATTTGTGTGTAATAAATGGCTTTTTATTGTATGACCATTTCAACCAAGTAAAAAAAAAGAATAAAATATACATCCAACTTGATTTAAGGATTAATTTGGTGGCACATTTAATCAATGGCTACTCTTTCACTAAAAGGAGAGCCCCTGCTCTAGTTGTTCACCCAATGAACATACACCCAATGAACATGAGCAATCCCAATTTACACAGACCTACTCGATTAAAAGGAAAAAATCAACATGTAAATTTTTATGCAGTTTTGAATGTCATAGGAGGTTCCATGCTGTCATTGGTGTTGTTGTTATGGAAGAGTGAAGCTGTTAAATGATTAATAAAATTGAGAATGGAAATGGGGAATGTGTCAAAGAGACAACAACTCGACCAAAGATAAAAACAACAGCAGAAGGTCACCAACAGGTCCTCAATGTAGCGAGAAATTCCTGCATCCGGAGGCGTCCTTCAGCTGGCCCCTAAACAAATATATACTAGTTCAGTGATAATGAACGCCATACTAATTTTCAAATTGTACACAAGAAACTAAAATTAAAATAATACAAGACTAACAAAGGCCAGAGGCTCCTGACTTGGAACAGGCACAAAAAATGGGGTGGGGTTAATCATGTTTGTGATATCTCAACCCTCCCCCTATACCTCTAGCCAATGTAGAAAAGTAAACGCATAACAATAGGCACATTAAAATTCAGTTCTAGAGAAGTCCGAGTCTGATGTCAGAAGATGCAACCAAAGAAAATAAACAAAATGACAATAATACATAAATAACAACAGACTACTAGCAGTTAACGGACATGCCAGCTCCAGACTTCAATTAAACTGACTGAAAGATTATGATTTCATCATATGAACATCATGCACAATCCTTCCCGTTAGGGGTTTAGTTTCATACCATTTGTATATTTACTGTTAAATATTTGTGGTTTGTTTGGCACAGTAATCAATGAGTTTGAACTTTATAAATCTCAAAGGATTTTTTATTTTTTATGTTATGTCTTTGTATTAATATTAAATCTAGTAGACAAAAATATTCTATTCCATTCTATTCTATATAAATTTAATGACTCTATAAATGTTTGTCCACTTTTGATGATATACATGTGTAATTGATTTTTCTGTGAAGCAGATAAAAAATTGTAACTGCATTAAATACATGTATCAATTGCAGTAATCTTATTTCTTATATAAAATTGTCTTCAGTTTATCTTTGGAGAAAAAACTTTAACTGACATAAACAGTAACCATGATTTAACTGCGTGGTTAAAATTGCAATTGATTTAGGTTTTTCAATGTGCTGGTAATATTTCATTGCATGTGTGGGATCGAAATAGACCGACCTTTTTTTAGGAAGTTCTTTTGATTATTCCCCTTTGTTCACTATGACAACGGCATTTTCAAGACGTTATCAAAAATCTCTTTAAATTAGCCGTAGAACACGTATAGTTATTTGATCAATTGACATAAAGTACGATTTTATATCAGAAGTTTTCAATTAAGATAGCCATGTTGTCTAATAAATTCGGTAACATACATTTCCAAACAAAACACCGACGCAATCGACATGGTCAAAATTGACCAAAAACATTATACAGAAAACAACTTTACACCACGATTATCCGCCGTATTTAAGCCCACAAGGTATGAAAATATAGTTTAAATAAATGTTATTCGTATCTCTATGCATGGAACTTATTTTTTTCTGTCCATAATGAGGTTTTTCTAGTCAAGGCAGATGCCGAGACATGGGGATCAATTAGTTAAAAGTGCCCGACGTCAAAACGTGCCAATTAAATATAGCGTGCGGAAATGCGACGTTTTCAGCCAAAATGCTCGAGGAGATGGTGAAAGTAAACAAAATGGAAGAAAGGGGGAAAGTGATATATATTCATTCTGTAAATAATAATTATTTGCCAATTTTCTAGGTTGTACTGAAAAATGGCTCTAAAATTGGTTTTCAAAGGTTGTAAAAATTACCATCAGTAATGCAAGTCTGAGATAGCAATTTATATTGTTCGTCTTTTTTTCACCCTTTCAAATAAACCCAACATCAAGTAAATCCCTCATAAGTTAATTTACTTTTCTCTTTATTTCGTTGGTAACAGGAACGTACGTTTCTGATATATATCACTATATAAAAGTCTATCCTGTTACCTTTTTGTCTATCCTGTTACCGATATCAGTATTGCACCTGCAAATGCTTAATTGGGAAGATTAAGACGTTATAACCTTAAGATGAGTTCAAACAATGAAATATTTCATTCGTTTTCCACCTACATGTTAAGATAAAAAAAATTAACGACGTTTTTGTCTATAATTGTCTATCCTGTTACTGTAACCATAGCAACCATAGTAACAGGATAGACATAACAGGATAGACAAATTTCTTCGTTTTTGATTGCTGTTGTGAAATAACTACTCCTTTTGGTGAAGTGATTATGGTTTTCTATTGTGGATTTGGTTTCCAACACGTTATTGCACTTTTTACAACCATACTGTTAGTGTAATTAATCAAAACGGTTGGTAACAGCATAGACATGAAAAAAAAGTACGCTTTATTTTTTTTCACTAAATGTCTTGAAATTTCTTTTCCCTACACTGTCGTTCAAGAAACGGGCGTTTTAAATGTAAAGATTACTTTGCATTTTTTGAATCAACACTGACTGATTCAATATTCATAGGGAGAATAATTTAACGACTGATTTAAGTAGTGGTAACAGGCCAGGATAGACATGAACCTCCTGTACGTTGATTGAATTTAGTTTGTAGATAATCTGTTACATACAATGATAAAGAAGCTACTTTTTTTCGTTAGAATTATAATCAACGTTCTTTTAAAAAGTCCCTTTTGTAGATATCAAGGCGATCAGAAAATCGCAAAAAAATCATTTGAAATGTGTTTTTCTGACAATGTACGCACACAAATACCCCCAAAATCGGACTTAAATGCAGTTTAATCTTATCAAAATAGATGTAAGGTGTGTTTATTATTAATGTTCTGAATCACAAATCTACGGAAGCCGATAAGGGCCATTCAAAAAAAAAAATTCTGTCGTTATTACTACATAGCATGTCGTAATTTTGACATAACATGTCATTATTGGGTTATTAGCTCCCTTGGTAAAACTCCAAATTTCATATTTAATGTATTTCATTGTTAAATAATTGACATGAAGCTTTATAAGTATATATTTGTTAATTGCATAGCTTTTGCTATTTGAATTCATTGGCAACACGACGGGTGCCACATGTGGAGCAGGATCTGCTTACCCTTCCGGAGCACCTGAGATCACCCCTAGTTTTTGGTGGGGTTCGTGTTGTTTATTCTTTAGTTTTCTATGTTGTGTCGTGTGTACTATTGTTTTTCTGTTTGTCTTTTTCATTTTTAGCCATGGCGTTGTCAGTTTGTTTTAGATTTATGAGTTTGACTGTCCCTTTGGTATCTTTCGTCCCTCTCTTCTTTTACAGATATTTATTTATATTGTAAAGTTTAATATTTGCATCGTCGCAAAATCTCTGGTACCTTCTTTGGTTACCTTCTGTAAGAAACTTATATATTTTATAGATCCCATTGAAGTTTAGCAAAGTACCGATCGTGGAAGGGTTAAATAGCCTGTTAAGGTCGATAAAAACTTCTATTTGTTTCAGTCCTACCAAGACAAGCCAAGCTTTCCACCTCCCTTTAAATAAGCGCCAACTACATGGCTTCCTGTAATAAGGGTGAACTGAAGTATTGATTGCTCTATTTAAAACAGAATCTTCGAAATTTCATCCGCAAAACAAAATAAAAATGTTAGAAAACACGAACCAATATTAAAACAAAATCAATATATGTTTTAAATTATGTTTTTACAGCTCTTGATCATATAGTAAGTAATACCCAGTTTATTTGAGGATTAAAATTACAAATAAAATTAACGGTACCAATTTTCTTGCACCAGATGCGCATTTCGACAATACATGTCTCTTCAGTGATGGTCGTAGCCAAAATACTTGAAATCCAAAGCTTATATAAAAGATGAAGAGCTATAATCCAAAAGGTCCAAAAAGTATAGCCAAATCCGTAGCTAAGTTAAAATAACGGATGTCCAACGTTACATTTATGAAAAACTGTTTTAACTCTTATGTAAAGTGATCCTATTTCTTATTATCTGATCTTTTTTTATTCTTGGTAGGAACAGCGACATGTGTCTGTTCTTTGTGGCGTTAAAGCCGTTATTTTGCCAAATTGCATTTGACTCGGTGGCTGCATATTAAGCTGGAATAAGAAAAATGTCCAACGACGTATTTCGTTAACTCAACGACTGAAAGTGAATTTTATAAGTAGATATAGCAGAAAATGAATAAAAAGAGTAAGACAATAATAATATCTAACAAAAGTACAAATATTTGCCTCATTGTTCGTGAGTTCAAATATTGCTGATTCAATAAAATCTTCTCTTCTCAGTCGTTTTTCAAACGGTAGCCATTTTGTCCAAGTTGATATTTCATTTTTCAAAGCAGTTAACGCGTATTTTTTTTATAATTGATCAAAACAATAGTTAGATACACGAAGAGTAAAAAATGCCAATATACTTTTCTTATTAACTACATATTTGGGTCTTCAAGGAATAAAATGATTCCACACATTACAAAACGATAGCCAATTTGTCCAAACGTCTGAAAACGTCTAAAATTCGAAAGACGGTAATTTCCGACGTTACATGTGCTAAAGTTTCAATTAAATGTTCATGATAATTAACAACAAATCGTCTTATGAAATTTGGAAAAAGAGGTTGATGATTGCTGCCGAAAAAAAGAATAGTGCATGTTGCTACATGTATAGACTCCGCCCGGGACATAGGTTCGACACAGATTAAATTTTGCAATTTTTATTAATCGTTTATAGCTTTTAACGATTTTTTAATAGAATGGGGAAATGGGGAAAAAATCACATGAACTTCGTCCAACTTTTGCAAAGACAAATTGGAGACACCAAGACAGTCCTCTAAATGTAAAATGCGAATTGAAATTTATGTTGCGGAAGTACTCCGAAATAGACCATTTAAAGTCGTCACTTCAGTAAGGTGCAATCACCAATATTAAAAGACTTAATACCAGTTCACGGAATGTTTCACTTCGCGATTTGTCCTGCTATTCATGTTATTACTGTCGTGATGAAAGTAATTCCTGTACTAGCGAAGCCGGAACTTTTCGTCATGAAACTTGTGCATGAAATGGAGGTAATTGAAAGACGAATCCCAAACAGCGACGAAAACTGTTTCATCGAATTAAAAAAAAACGGGATTATATTAGCCGTTTTCGCGGACGATCCAGGTGTAGATTACTATATTTTAAAATGTATATCAGAAGTTGAACACTATAGGTGACTTGGGAAATAATTTTCAAGCCAAGGTTCAAGTAATTGAAGGGGTGTATTTCGACAACTTGTGTGCCAGGCAAAATACAATTCTATTCAAATTTAACCAAGGGTAAAAATGTTCGATTTACTTGCAGTGTCAGATATATTTGTATTAGGGTTGAATTAAGATATAGAAATTTTACAATGACAGATGATATGCACCTTGAAAGTTTAACATCCTTTGATAAAAGTTTTGTACATCTAAAAAAAAATTTTTTTTATTGAAAACCGTATACATGTACTTCCGTCCCATCTTTCCTTCCTACATAACGTGCGACAGTTCTGCATTTTTAGTTGAAATAACTTTAAGGGTAAACATTATTAAATCGATTTCCACAACTTGAGGTAACTTATGATAAAATGACATCACAAAACGAACAGAACCAGAATCAACCAACATATAAAAAACCGAATTAAACTTGCAAAAATTAATCGAAGTCAAAAATTCTCTTCGACGCCGCATTTTAAGTGTAACGTGGTGTTGTAGGAACATCGTGCCCAACGTTTGAAAGTAGAAATAGAGCAATCAATACTTCAATTCACCCTTATTACAAGAAGCCATGTAGTTTGCGATTATTGATTGGGATGTGGAAAGCTTAGCTTGCCTTGGTAGGACTGTATAGTTCCATATATAATTTTACCAATAAATTGAAGATTATACCGTAGTCCTTTTTTTTTTTTTTTTTTTTTTTATCTTTATTCAATTCTTCAACATATATATACAACAGATATATAAAATTACATATTACACAAAAATATCACAAGGCAATGTTTTTAAGTATAATCACATATATAATCAGCACAATAATTAGAAATTAAATGTTATGTATGGAACGCCGGAACTGTCTTATAGTGTAAATATTTAATGTGTTCTGTCGCTTTGTCTTTACGTTCTGTCGTTTCTTCTTTATGTTATGTGCAAATGTCTGTATTTCATGACACGGCATCTCTGTGTTATGTCAAATTAGTTATGTGTTTGGTCAAACAGTAGTATGATTTGTCATTGCTGAAGTTTGTTGTGTACAATAGGCATTACATCATGCTTATACTACTATATATTCTGTGAATACTTCGAAACTTTATGATCAACCACCTTTACATTCTTTCATATTTTATCTATCTTCTATCTATTCTTCTTTTATGTAAGTCAGTTAAAATTGCGTCCTGTTGCAAGTGTGATTGTTATGCCGAATTCTCTATAGGTTTTGTTTTGATACACCTTTGTTCTATGTAAACCTCATGATATTATAGTCTTTTGGCGTTATTTTGTGTTAATACATATGTATCTCCAGTGAAAAACACAACACATTATGGTATAGTTCCTATGCGTTTTGCCGAACAATTGATACTCTCTGTGAGCATTCATTACGTCATGTGCAAATGCCATTTACATTATGTGCAAACAACTTATACGTTTTGTGCAATTCTCATTTACCTTATGTGCAAACATCGTTGCTTTAGGTGCAAACATCGTTTACCCTATGTGCAAACATACATTTGTAGTTTACCTTATGTGCAAACACCTATTGCGTTATGTGCAAATACCTATTAAGTTATGTATAACAACTACATCATTATGTGCAAACACTATTACGTTATGTGCAAATACCGCTTACATTATGTGCAAACACCATGTAAGTTATGTGCAAATGCCTATTACATTATGTCTAAACATCTATTACGTTATGTGCAAACACCAATTACGTTATGTCCAAACACCTATTACGTTATGTGCAAACACCTATTACGTTCTGGTAAACGCTTTTTTGACACAGATCAAAACAAAACGCATCAGTGATATACACTTTCAAAATTAAGAAAATTATAAGTTTTAGCTTTCGAAAAAGCTCTGAACTACTTCGCTGTATTCTTTTTCAAGTAATATCAGTGGCGGATCCAGGGGGTGGGTGGGGGTTTGGGGTGGGGGGTTCCGGGGGTTGGAACCCCCTTTTTTTGGCCGATCAATGCATTTGAATAGAAGCATATAGTTGGACCCTCCCCCCCCCCCCCTCCTTTACTCTGGGTTTTTAAAATGGCTGGATCCGCCACTGAATATCCATTGGATGCTGAATGTGGATTGAAGGTAATATATGTGCATCGGGATGTTGATTTAGTATTGGAAATGTATTATTTATATATATTGATTGATATGTTATATAAATATTTAGTTTTTTTTGTTCTACTTAAAGAGTGTGCGTTATACATCCATTCTTTTTATATTTTGTTCACTTTACTTGTTGAAAATTAAAATATTTACAAATATATAGACACGATTTTCGAAATGTGTCTCTCTGGAGGTGTGCCTAGATTGACAAAAGTCATAAAATACATTTAATGCATTTTTGAAAACATTGTACAGGAACATTTTTTAGCAAACAAATCGTGCATATTGCAGATTAGCAATGCAAATAAAGACGTATTAATGATTGATATTTCAATTTTCAATATCAGTGTGTAATATAAATGCATAATAAAACGACCATGAATTAATAACATTTGATCTGAAATGTAATACACATAGTTAATTTTCCGGCATTTGATGGCTTAATATCCTCAGAAGAGAACAGTCTGTAATTATTTATCTCATTTAAGCCAATAGTTGTTGCTGAATATCAGCCACATCATGAAGCAAACAAACAGAATTTATATGTGACAAGTAATTATTTCAAGATGGCGTGTATATCGACTGAAACTAAAAGCTCTGTCCTGTTATTCGAAGCAAAAAAAGCTACAAGTAAAAAACAAAATGCAACCTCATTTCTTTACGGAAAATGTGAACGGAAAATAAGTTGATATAAAAAAAGAAGACGTGGTATTATTGCCAATGAGACAACTATCTACAAGAGACCAAAATGACACAGAAATTAACAGCTTTAGGTCACCGTACAGCCTTCAACAATGAGCAAAGCCCATACCGCATAAAAGGCCCCGAAAAGATTATGTAAAACAATTCAAACGAGAGCACTAACGGCATAATTTATGTAATGCTCTCTTTCATTGTACCAAGCGGGTCATTTCATAGGTCGCCATATCTTGCATACATATTCATAACATATGGTTTTGGATGCGCCGAATTACATTTATGAATTATAGACTTTTGACAAGGTCAACACATTATATATGCGTCTATTCAGATTATATTGACCGATGACGAAGATATTTTCCCGCCACCTCTTATCTTGTATTTGTTTGGAGTTTTGGCAAAACTGAGTCCAGAGCCGCTCTTAATCAAACTGCTTTTAGAACCAACAAACGCAGCTTCATCATTTTCAAAAATTCTGGTTCCGCCACTGGTCATTGAATGAGAAATCAAAAAGAGAAAAAGAATAGGTCCGTGTGTTTGTTTATCTAATGATATCTTAATGAACAACTTCTCTATTCATTTTACATCGGATGACCATGAGGGCATTCATGTGTATTGCTGTCGCCTAAATTTCCATTACGTAACCTTCTTTTTGATATTGTAACCGATCTATAAACTTGATAATAACAAATACGCGGACATTATCGAGTGCAAAATTACATGCCTTATCACTTGTTCTTATTCATTTCAAATGGATACTCCTAAAAATACATTTGTTAAACATAAATTAATGATATGAAAATGGCGTTAAACTCGTTAGAAACATAATAAAGTAAAAAATCTTTAATATTTATACACACATATAGAAAAAAGTGTGTTACCGAATGCGGATGAATATCTCAAGAATCTGTCACCCGAGAAACAAGGTGACTTGTGATGTTGTGTAACAAGAGCCTGACTGAATGGCCTCTTGTTACTGAAACTGTGTGATGCACCGGTACCTGATCACACAACGCACGATTGCTGTGAATAGCAATGAGAACTCTGAACTCTGAAACTCTGGTGAAAACTAACTACTGAGACTCTGGAACTAGCGATGAATAAACCAATAATTCAGCATGGAATACTAATACTTGTATTACAGATGGACTGTGTTCAGTGTAAAATCCTGAGTCCGAATCTTGCTTATCAAAATTATAAGCAAGTATTTATACACAATTGAATTGACAAGTATAGACATAACAAATAACAATTAATTTCAGTAATATTGTTCACTGACAAAGATTAAACTATTTTTAGAACTTGAAGAATAGATATTAAATGATAATCTGATTATGACAATTAAGAACATACATTATGAAAAAGGTAAAATGTCACTAATTAGCTAACAGAGTATAACATGTCACTCAATGTCCAAACTGAGAATTAAATGCATAGCAAAGCATGTTGATTTTAAGTCCTAGATACGAAATATAAATAGAAACAAATTATAAAATAATATGAATTATAAAACACAGAGAATTAAAGTTTAAATTTGAGAATTTTAAATTAAAGTCCAAAATAATGAACGAAGCTGAATTTTTCCTTGGTCACAAACGTGTGTATCTCCCATGCAGAGTTATCTGTCTTTGCTAACTCTCTCTGCGTGGGACATTGAATGTTTTGCTGGAAAATATGAACGCTCACTCAAATTCAATCTATCAGAAAAATCGAATTAGTACAGAAGAGTGTCCACCATGCACTTGCACAGCACTATAATTAATATAGTGCAATAGAATGATATACAAATGGATAAAAATTATAAACTGTAATTTACAAATATTAAAATAATGTATAACAAAACAAAAACAGAGTTTACTGATTTGTATCACTTCTATGAAGAGGTTGAAATTATCACGTCACTTTCAGGTAAAGAGATGTGATTTGGTTTTTTGAGACAAGTGCTTGTGACCGTCCACTAGAACTTGCGGTCATCCGATGTTCAGTACTTCAGTACTTTGATTAATATCTTTAACATAAAGATGTTCACAAAAACTCAGACTAGCCTCTTTTAATTGTGAGGCAAAATATATTTTTTTGTCGAGGTGTCTGGCTGGCCGCTCAAGGCCCCAAGAAGCTCTGAGAAAAATAAAGCAAAATCGTGCCTTCTGAGCGTTTCCCGGACTCTTTCTTACATTGAAACGCAATTTTTTTTAGCGCTTTTTTTGACAATATTCTGGTCTCAAAGCAAAAACATAGATTCATTGTAATTTAAGACTTTTACGGGTTTTACGGGGACAACATTAAAAGTAGACCGATGTGAAGGATAAAGCAAAAATCGTGATTCTCACAATCATTAAAATCGCATCTGTCTGTCTGTTCTTTGTCTCGTATTGTTCTTAGACTTTGGTGATTTTTTTTGTGACACGATTTATATATAGTGACAGTGCAGTAGTATATTTTAAGTACTAGTACTGCTTAAGTCGACACTAAGGATCACCTTGACCTTGTTTTACGGTATTAATGATTCTTTTATTGTTGAAGACCCTACAGAAACTATCAAGATGAATAACAAGAATAAAAACTTTGACCATTGATCATTTGTATTTTTACTATGCATTAATTTTATTTGAGATTAGGTCCCGTGCACATATACTCCATCTTTTTTTATTTCTATTAAAGGGCCTGAGCACGACTTAATGCAAGTTTAGACCTTTAATGTAAAAGATCATATGGCAATACATTGATGTTTTATAGATGATTTGATACCAGGAAATTGGTGGTCTTACTTTAATTTAAACTATGTCAGCTATCTAGTTTTATCTACAACAAAAAGAGCCAGTTTTGTATTCTTTGATATCAAGTTCAATTCTCCACGCAGATAAATAAAAATAAAATAGAAACATGGACCACGATAAACATGCAAGGGCGACATCTGAGAGTAAAGAGAACTTGCATCTTGCAAGACACTTTCCGTGAAAACAATTTGATATCTTTTGTTTCAGTTCTTTTTTTTGTTGTTGAAATTTCCAACATGAGGCATTTGCCTCATTTGCCTCAATGTAGTTACGGCCCTGAAACTAATAAAAAATAACAAGGGTTTTATATTCTTTACAAATGTCTTATTATTCTTATTTTATCTTGATTCATTTTGAGAACTCAAATTGTATCAATGACATATTGCACATTTAAAGATTTTTGAAAACTGGGAGTTAGCCGGCAATTGTTTCATGGTGCTTTAAACGGATAAATAAGAGGGTTCCGAAATTCCAACAATACAAAACATGACAAGTGAACTTTCTTAATTTATTATCAGTAGCAGGAAAATTACAGAAGAATTTAAGCCTTCCCTTTCGTGTTAAAGTCTGTCACAGTTTTCTTTTCGTTATATAGGTGATTTTTTTTAAAAGAATTTTGACTAAATATGTTCCGTCGATTTCAAGGCGAACAAAATTGCATCAATTCAAGATTTTTACCGCACTTTGAGGATAATTTGAACTTATGATAATATGAACTTCATGCCTCGCTAGCTATCATAATAAAAAAAAAATTCTCGCTTTAACAGTAGCCGAGAAAAGGGGGACCGATATATCTAAAAATGGCAATATTTAACGGAAACTGTCAAAACATATTTTAGAATGATAACATTAGATCCAAAAGAATATATTTGTATGAAATTTTATATTTTTTAACATAAGATTTCTCAAAATAATGATGTGCAGCAAATTCCCTTTATGATACATTTGGCTAAATTGTGTATTTAGCTATATTTATCGAACCATTCGCGTTCATAACTAAACGCATCGAAGCTTACCGTATATACTGTATATTTCGCAATAATATTCATTGAATTTATGATTCTCCGTTCGGAAAATAGGTTGATGTTCCTAATTTATACGACGATATTCGTTGAAATATTGAACAAAAAGATAAATTCATATCAACAACTGTGGAACAATGTATTGATTATAAATGTACTTTGTCGGTAAACGTGAAATTTATTTGTACGAGCTTTAGAAACAGGACGAAAAGCGAGGCTTACCGAATTTTCTCCTGTTTCGCAGCGAGAACTAATACATTTTATATTTTTGACAATGTGCATAATAATATTGTTTACAATTTACACCTGGTATTTGAGCATAAGTTGTTTAAATCTTAACCATTGTCTTTGATTTTTACAATTATTGAAACGCGGACTCGAAGAAAACCCCAACATGAACTATTACCCAGAAAGAAATATCCATATTACCGATTGATCAACATGGAAACGGGTAGCAGGAAAATTTATTTGTACATGTACAAACAAAGCAAAACAAATGTTGTTTATCTGTTATTTGTATACAATAACTAGCTAATTGCAGGATAAAAGCGAATTACTTAACTGTAACCATTTTTTTTTAAACTGGTGAAAAATTATGGGTTTTTTGTTAAAGGCCATAATAAGATCTATTGTAATTTATTTCTTTGTCATTTGGTCTCTCGTGGAGAATTGTCTCATTGGCATTTATACCACATTTTTTTTTATAGATAGTCAGTTTTTTTTCTGATATTCAAAGGGAAAATTATGTTATGATGACCATTTTAGCAACTAAATTATTTATTTATTCTTATAGACAACAAAATAAACGATATGCATATCACAAATAAAAGAAATAATAGAAGAAAACATTTCAATTTACTATAATATGTATTTTTTTGTATCGTTCTTGATGACACGGTTCGAAAAGTTACCGGACCAAATACGGATAAATGAAAGTCATTATCTGGAGTTTCAAGTTGCGGGATTTAATTTCGAGTATGGCCAGCGAAGGTGAAACAAGGCTGATAACCCTTTCATTAAAAAAAAATATATGTGTATGCGTCATTTTTGTAGATTACAGGATAATGCAGTTTTTAGTATGAAAAAAATAGTTTTTTTATGAGAAAATGCAGCTTTTTGTTATAGCATCCTTCTACCTGTCTGATCCAAAATCGGATAAAAAATTTTCAACTTCCTTGTTAGTTTAAAAAAAAATGTCAAATAAGAGGGGCGGGTCACCTGACCACCCCTTTTCAGGACACCCACCCGTCTCAACACGCCTTGTCAGGGACGGAGGAAACAATAAGTCTTAGGAAGGTTATTCAGAATAATATTCACAACTGTTAAAGGAAATAAACGAAAATAAAATCTTAAACATTTGTAGGATTCCTTAGCTGCTACATGAATCGTGGGAGACTTCATTACATTTGTAGCATTAATTTAGTACACGTTTCTCGCTAGATGAAAACCCTACTGGGATGGTAATAACAAATCATCCTGGTCTCTTGTGAAGAGTTTTCACATTGGCATTCGTACCACATCTTCCTTTTTATATCGTATTGTTCCTTTCGGTTGCATCTCTTGAAAACTAAAGTCGTGTCTGTATATTTGTTACAATTTTTAGCAAGAAAAATAAACAAATTTTTAAAGCATGGATGCATAACGCACACTCTTTAAGTAGAGCAAAATAATTTCCCATAAAACTAGATACATTGTATGTATATAGCATTTTTACACCAAGCAACATAATTAATATAAAAATCCACAGTTTGTTAGAAAGGTCAAACTTTTAATTTTCTTCATTTTCAAAATGCATATTATTGATGCGTTTTGTTTTAATCTGTGTCAAAAAAGCGTTTACCAGAACGTAATAGGTGTTTGCACATAACGTAATAGGTATTTGGACATAACGTAATTGGTGTTTGCACATAACGTAATAGATGTTTGGACATAATGTACATCTACATCTATACTATTGATCTGCAGTGGAAATCCATAACGCAGATACTGCTGTGCAAACGTCAACCTGCGTGCTCAGTATTTACAAGTGCAATTAAAATTGTATAAAATCAGGTGGTTTCTGTTTACAGCTGTAATCTCCGAAGCTGCTGCTTGAAGCATTCCAGAGATGTAGCTAGGAAGGCTTCAGGAGGCAGATTGTTCCAGTCGGTGATGGTGCCGCCTTTCCATGTGTGGCTTTGTAGAACATGCTCAGTCTACAGCTAGATTTCCGTCTAGATTCTAGCGTTTGCCATTCTAGGGTTGTCATGATGTTTGTTACTGTCCCTGGTTCCCGACTGTATGTTGATGTCGCAAATCTGGCAGCTCTTCTTTGGACCATTTCTAGTGAGTCAATGTGGTGTTTTCGATATGGGTCCCAAACTGTGGAGGCGTACTCAAGATGTGGGCGCACTAGCGATGTATAGGCCTGCGCTTTGATGTCTTGTGGACACTTCCAGATGTTGCGTCTTAAAAAAAAAATGTAGGAATCCTAGTACTCTGTTGGATTTTGTGATGAGTTTTTTGATGTGAGGATCCCAACTGAGATCTTCTGATAATTCGACTCCGAGGTATGGATATTGGTACACTGTGGATAGTTGTTGTCCCATCATTTCAAACTCTTCTATTGTTGGGTTTTTCTTTCTCGATACTCTAAGTGTGTAGCATTTAGCTGGATGGAATGTCATCTGCCATCTCTCCGCCCATTTGGTTAGTTCCGTCAGATCGTGTTGAA
The DNA here is from genome assembly GCF_963676685.1 of Mytilus edulis. Lineage (NCBI taxonomy): Eukaryota > Metazoa > Mollusca > Bivalvia > Mytilida > Mytilidae > Mytilus > Mytilus edulis. Next base: position 37,603,566 of record NC_092352.1, on the reverse strand, counting down.
GTTGTAAACTGTCCTCACTACACTTGATGGATCTATATAGTAGTGAGTCGTCAGCGAATAGACGTAGGGTTGATTTTGATGAGATTGTTTCACCCATATCGTTTATATATATAAGGAAACAAAGTGGTCCCAATACTGTACCCTGTGGAACTCCTGATCGTACTGGTTTGTTCTCACTGGCTTCTCCATCTAGACATACTCTCTGGTGTCGCTGAGTGAGCCATGCCGAAATCCATAGTAGGGTGTTGGATGTTATCCCATAGTATGACATTTTCATTAGGAGTCTTTGGTGAGGAACTGTATCAAACGCTTTCGAGAAATCAAGGATTAGCATGTCTATTTGTCCTCGAATGTCCAGTTCTCTTGCAACTGTTTCGATGGTGTTGATAAGTTGTGTTTCACATGATCGATTACGTCTGAATCCGTGTTGGAAGTCGGATAAGATTTGATGTTCTTCAAGATGTTCCATGATATGCTTATAGATTATGTGTTCCATGACTTTGCAACATATTGTGGTTAACGATACAGGGCGGTAGTTCACTGCTTGACTTCTGTCCCCCTTTTTGTAGATGGCTGTGATATTTGCTTGTCGCCAATCTTCTGGAACTTCTCCACTGTTATAGGACTGTTCATAGATTTTTGTGAGGAACGGCGCAATCTCGCAGTGTGCTTCTTTCAGGATTCTTGTTGGTATTTCATCTGGACCGTTTGCTTTTGTTGGGTCTAGGAGTTTCAGCTGTTTCTCAACCCCTTCCCATCTGATATGCAACTTCTTGATGTTTGGAGTTATACTGGTTCCCATATTTGGCATATTTTTGGTATCCTCTGTCGTGAATACACTATCGTATTGAGTGTTCAATATTTCTGATTTTCCTTTGCTGTCGATAACATGCTCTCCGAGGTTGTTCTGGAGTGGTGATATTCCCATCATGTCTTTTTTCCTTGATTTTATGTATTTCCAGAATTTTTTGCCAAGGTTTGGTTTAGTGTTTTCTTCGTCCTCTTGATTTAGGATTTGTCGAACGTAGTTGTCGTGGGCCTCGTTCATTGTCTTTTTAACAAGGTCTCTCATCTGTTTATATTTGTTCCAATTTTTCTTAGTGTTGTGTTTTTTAGCAGCATTGTATCTTCGCTGTCTGCGTCGTATCAGTCTTTTGATATGTGTGGATATCCATGGCACATGTTGTTTACTACCTATGGTTTTCTGTGGGATGAATTCTTTAGTTGCTTGTAGTATGATGTTTTTGAAGTAGGTCCAGTTTTCTTCTACGGTGTTTTCTTCCATGTTGTTCATTCTGTTTTCAAAGTTGTCTCGGATGTTTTCTTTGAGTCCATTCATATCGCCCTTTTTAAAGAGGTGCACCATTCTTGGTTTCTTTTTTGATGTTTTGGCTTTCATATCTATATGTGCTATGACTACCTGGTGGTCACTCATTCCAGGATGTACTTCGATTTTACTTACAAGTCCTGGATTGGTTGTCATGAGTAGGTCTAGTATGTTTTGTCCTCTAGTTGGTTCATTTACCATTTGGTTCATGTCGTTGTTATTCAAGATTTCAATAAGCTTTTCATTTAATGCTTTTCCATACTGTGGGTTAGGATTTACAGTGGTTGTTTGCCAGTTGATATGTGGCAGGTTAAAATCTCCTCCTAGTATGACATTAGGAAGGTTTTGGCTTGTATCCATAATGCAGTTAATAGATTTTTCCAGTTCTTCAAGTTTTTCTATGTCGCTGCATGGCTGTCTATAGAAGGTACCTATGTATAGGGGTTGTCGTCCCTGGGTATTGATCTTACACCATGCTGTTTCGCAATCACTTCCAGTCAATATTTCTGTTGTGATGTAGTTGTTATCAACAGCTATAAATACTCCTCCTTCTCCTAGTTTTCTGTCTTTTCTGTATGGATTCTGGAATTGTTCTGGAAATACTTCGCTACTGGCTATAGTGTTGTCCAGGTGATATTCTGTCCCAAGTATGATGTCTGGTTTGTGTGTTTCAATCAAGTTTTGATTTGCACATAATGTAATAGGCATTTGCACATAACTTACATGGTGTTTGCACATAATGTAAGCGGTATTTGCACATAACGTAATAGGTGTTTGCACATAAGGTAAACGATGTTTGCACATAAGGTAAACGATGTTTGCACATAAGGTAAACGATGTTTGCACATAAGGTAAACGATGTTTGCACGTATTAGTTGTTTGCACATAATGTAAAAGGCATTTGCACATGACGTAATGAATGCTCACAGAGAGTATCAACTGTTCGGCAAAACGCATAGGAATTATACCATGATGTATTGTGTTTTTCACCGGAGATACAAATGTATAAACACAACATAACGCTAAAAGACTATAATATTATGAGATTTACATAGAACAAAAGTGTATCAAAACAAAAGCTTTAGAACATTTGACATAACAATAACACTTGAGACAGGATGCAATTATTAACTGACTTACGTAAAAGAAGAATAGACACAGCATAGATAAAATATGAGAGAATGTATAGGTGGTTGATCATAAAGTTTCGAAGTATTCACAGAATATATAGTAGTTACAGCATAATGTAATGCATATTTTGCACAACCAAGTTTAATAATGACATATCATACAATTCAATGACAAAACAAATTACTAATTTTACATAACAAAGAGATGCCGTGTCAGGAAATAAAGGCATCTGCACATAACATAAAGAAGAAATGGCAGGACGTAAACGCAAATCGACATAACACATTAAATATCTACACTATAAGACAATTCCGGCGTTCCATAGTTATGACATCTTCGGTTTCTTGTACCAGAATATTGTTTTTTTAAAAGTGTTTCTCAAAAACATTTCTCATACATCTTGCATCACACAAATATTCATACAGGTAAGTTATATAATGTTTTACAGTGTATTTAAATAGTCTAATAAGATCAACATTACTGTTTAAATTTTTAAGTATATTCCTTCTTCTGAAGATACAATATCTTGCTACAGATAACATGAAATTGACAAAACATACATTTACGCCTTTGATAGATCCAAATAAACCAAACAAAAATACCTATTCATACACTAAATTATCAATTTTATCAGAATCAACATTATCAAATAAAACTGACAACTTTTGTTGCATAAACAGATGAAATTCTACTAATAGAAATAAATGAGTTATATTTTCTACTTCCTTTTCACATACATCACATACATTGTAATTGTTAAGTTTCATAGTCATAAGTTTAGAATTTGTGAAAATACAATAATGTGCTATTTTGAAATTTAGATCCATTAATATAGGTTGCACTTTGTAAATACAGCTGTTTCTCAAAACACGCCTCTTTTGGGGAGTAATTGAATATTCATAGAAAATAAATTTTGTTTACATACTGGTTCCCAGTTATGCTCTCTGTGTTCCATATCGCAGAGACAGAACTTGGGAATGTTACCAGTAAATAAACACGTGCATATTGTTTACATTGAAATCTGTGGTAACCTTTCATTCGAGGTAGGGGTAGTTAAGAAAATTAGTGTAAGTTTAAACTCTAAGAAGTTCAAAGCATATAAACGTTGAAAATATGCCGCACAGCCCTATATTTTGACCTTTGAAAAAAATTGTGGTGCATATGAACTTTCAATTCTAGGATAAGATTTTTTTCAAAACTTCATAGTAAAAGTGGTACAGTTTTAGCCGTAAAAGGAGTTCCTATGGGAAATTGCATTGTCAATATTTACAGAAATGCAACCTATATAGGGTGAAAAAGGGGAACATTCAGAATTTAACCAAATTTGCTTAATTTCACAGATTTTAAAGAAATTAACTCAAATAAAAAGTTTTATAAATATTTAATGAAGATTGATAGAATCCTGGGCCTTAAATATGATTACTCAGCATAAATTAACAGTTTACAGTATGCATAGTTTACTTAAAAGTCCTGGATACAAAATTAAATCATAATATTTGCATATTTGTAAGTTAAATTGTTAAGAAGTGCCTATATTTACTCTTCGCAGTCATTGAAACTCATAGATCCTTCCGGAATATTATTTATTGGGTATTCGAGTCCTTTCGATAACCCAAAAGTAAGCCGCAACACCTAAATCTGCTTTTTTGTCACCACGGCATAATAAATACAAGCTAGAAAAACAAAAATATCTCAAGAAAACTTACAATAGTGTGTTCTATCCTGAATATGTACTAAATATTCAAAATTGCTAGAAACAGCAGAATGATTTAGGAAATTTGAGGCCCCAGGGGCAAAAAACATAGAAAATTGCCTACCCCCTGGGTCATAAAACAAATAATTTAACTTGTAAATGCTATGATTTTATGATTTTAAAGTTCTTGATATAGAAAACAATAACTATGCTTAGAAGTTATGCAAAAATCAGATGTTAGCAGTCATCTCTACAACATTTTAAGTGAATTTATATCTCAGACTGGTATCTGCATACATACAACTATTGCAAATATGGCTTTGTTTGAACACTTCTAGTATATATAGTAGCTAAATTGTGTCATATATATGGTTACAGATGATACTGTTGTGACAAGAATTCTAAATTGACCATTTGAGGCAGAAAATGTGTTCTTTAATTGACAAATAGGCATACAGTAAGATGTGGACTGGAGATAGAGGCTGGATTGGATACTTTATATAATCTTGAATGTTGTAATGCTTGACTGCTAAACATTACATTTATGATATTCTGATATGCTTTCAATATGTTATCAAAACAGTTTTTAACAGGTTCTAGGCATTTTTTATCAGAAAATATGCAAATAGGGTAAGCTAGCAATAATTAAAGTCTTGTTTTCAAATTCTTTAAAAAATTGAAACAGGGGAGGGGGTATAAAATGTATAGTAAAGAAAAAATTAGAGCATACACAGTGATTTCTTTAAGACTTTAATTCTGATAAATGAGTATTGATGTGAGAAAAACTGATTTTAGAGAGATTTCTATTTGAATAAATGTCTGTATAGGTTGCACTTTGTAAATACAGCTGTTTCTCAAAACACGCCTCTTTTGGGGAGTAATTGAATATTCATAGAAAATAAATTTTGTTTACATACTGGTTCCCAGTTATGCTCTCTGTGTTCCATATCGCAGAGACAGAACTTGGGAATGTTACCAGTAAATAAACACGTGCATATTGTTTACATTGAAATCTGTGGTAACCTTTCATTCGAGGTAGGGGTAGTTAAGAAAATTAGTGTAAGTTTAAACTCTGAGAAGTTCAAGGCATATAAACGTTGAAAATATGCCGCACAGCCCTATATTTTGACCTTTGAAAAAAATTGTGGTGCATATGAACTTTCAATTCTAGGATAAGATTTTTTTTCAAAACTTCATAGTAAAAGTGGTACAGTTTAGCCGTAAAAGGAGTTCCTATGGGAAATTGCATTGTCAATATTTACAGAAATTCAACCTATAGATGGTTTCCAATAGAAATTAACGTTTTTCCATAGATCATTCTCTTCAATCTCAAAAACTTCCGTCCACTTTTTATAGCAAATAGGATGTTGACATAGTTTACTAGTAAGTAATAAGTACAATTTTTTTGTCGAACACATAGAAAACTCTGACAATTTATCTTTGAAAATGACATTAATATTTATAGAGCGAGAAACATTTCTCCTATGAATATTTTTATGAATAATTTCTGTCCATTCTTTAGGCAATACAACTTTTAAAGTATTATATCGTTTTACAATACAGTTAATATCACAATGATTAGTTACTTTTTGTATCATCTCAACTATAGCCATTTCTGGTTAAAAAAAACACCTCTATAACTTCATAACATATATATTTTACTTGAACAATTCCAGCATTTATAAAATCATACCATATCACAGTTTTTCCATCGAACAACACATTTGGATTACAAAATAAGGGTTGATCGTATACATTTTCAGTGCTAAGATCAAATTCAATATCATCTCTTAAGAGATCAAAACCTTTAAACATTTCTTTGTAAACATTAGGAATACACTTCAAGTTTTCAGGTAAAGACATGAATAATATTTCTTCTGATAAGTTCATATTTAAAATTTTTGAAATAAAATATTTAAATGTAGACTTGATAATTCTTGTCTAAAAACCTGGCTAAAATTTTTAATGTAAATGCATACATCTTTGATTCAATATCAGGTAACTGTAAACCTCCATTACACTTTTGATCAATGATGGTGTTATATTTTACTAAGTGTGCACCATTATTCCACACAAAACTAACACATGCAGTTTTAATATCTCGTAAAACTTGATCTGGCATCGATGTTACAAACAAAGAATACCATAATCTTGACATAGATAATAAGGAAATAACATTCACTCTACCCTGTATTGTCAATTGCCTCTGCATCTTCATATTCAATAAGGACTTAATTTTACTAACTTTGCCACTCCAATTTAAATGATCACAAACAGTTTTGTCTTTGCCAACATACACTCCTAACAATAAAATATAGTTTTCGCAAACTTGCAAATTATATTTGTTTTTTTCATCATCAGCTATTCTACCTTTGCCAATTGGCAATATCTCTGATTTTTGTCTATTTATTTTGGCGCCTGAACTGGCTTCATACATTTCAAAAAATTTCATCAATAGAACTTTTGTCAGATACAGTTAAAGTAGTGTCATCTGCGTGCTGAAAAATAAGAGCTTCATCAGTGGTATTTGGAATTTTAATACCAGATATATTCACATTTTTCCTAATATTACATTGTAAAGTTTCAGCTGCTAAAACATAGAGAAGGGCACTTATTGGACACCCTTGTCTTATCCCATTATCAACACAAAAATAGGGTGTCAAAAATCCATTGCATTTTACACAGCTATTAATTCTTGTATAGAAAATCTCTATCCACTTGATAAATACATCACCAAACCCAAATTTCTTTAAGGTTTTAAAAATAAACTCATGACTTTCTCTGTCAAAAGCTTTCTCTTGGTCAATTTTAACAATATCAAGTTCATCATTTTCAACTAAAGTAATTATATCTCTTACATTAGCAATATTATTACTAATATCTCTACAAATAATACAGCAAGTTTGGTTTTCTGATATAATAGTTGGTAATACCTTTTTAAATCTATTTGCCATTATGCTGGCCAATATAATTTTTCAAAATTCTTCTATCACCTTTTTTCTTATAAATTAAGCTTAAAACTCCTGCGCTCATAGACCTTGACAAACTATTTTCATCATAACATGACATAATATATTTCATAAACAATCATACAATTTACAGTAAAACTCTGTTGTAAGCCCATCTGTACCAGGACTTTTGTTTTTTGACATAGCCATCAAAGCTTCAGTAATTTCATCATATAATATTTCTGCATCACACATGTCTTTATCATTTTGATTTATTTTTACATCAATGGAACAAATGAATTCTTCCATTTTCACATTATCTACTTCAACACAAGAATATAAATTTTTATAAAAAGAATATTCAATATCTAGTATACCATCAGTATCACTAATGACATCACCTTTGTCATTTATAAGCTCTTTTACAGCATTATTTTCTTGATTGTATTTTTCTAAATTTAAAAATAATTTAGTATTCTTATCACTTTCAGAAGCCCATATTGCTTTGGATCGTAGAACTGCTCCTTTGCATTTTTCTAACTCATAATTATTTAACTCAAGCTTTAAGTTTTCTAATTTCGTTACATCTATAACAATACCGTCTGCTTGCATGGCACATAATCTTTGGATTTTATTTTGCAAGTTAAAAAAATCTTTCTTTTTTTCTTTTGCTAAATTAACTGAAAAAACTTGTGAGAACTTTTTGATTCTAAACTTAAGATTATCCCACCATACAAGAGGTTCAACAGTATACAATGAACTTTGAACAGCTTCATTAATTATATTCCTTACTTTTTGAACATATTCATCATTATGTAATAAGGTGTTATTTAAAACCCATAGTCCAGGTCCTTTTTCAACAGTACAAAAATTGAAATTCATTATAACATAAGTATGGTCACTAAAACTAGTTTCTTTATAAGACACATTTTGTACACTATAGATGACAACATTCGACTAATAAGAAAATAGTCAATACGACTTTGTTGTAACATACCATTTGTAATTCTTTTCCAAGAAAATATCTTTTTATTTTCATTTCTACTTCTCCATACATCATATACATTACATGTATGAATTATTTCAAATAACTCTGTATAAGCTTCATCACAATTATGTTTTGATAAACCACCTCTATCTAAACTACTTAAAGTGATAGTAAAATTACCTCCAACAATGAGGTTTCTAAACTTGATATATATTCTCTAACAAACATAAAAAATTCTTTTCTTTCTGAATAATTATTTGGAGCATATAAAGAAACTAAATTATACACTTTTCCTAGATAATCATATGTAACATGTATAAAACGACCATTGTCATCTTTAAAAACTAACATAGAACTTTCTTTATAGTTATTACTTATCATAATAGCTACACCTTGTCGACAATTTTTACCATTACTTTCATATATTACACCTTCATACATATGTCTTATTCCATTGACATAGTCATCATCCCAAAATGTTTCCTGTAACAGGGAAAAGCTAATATGCCTATCGTATAATACAGATACATAATTCTGAAAATTATTTACATTTTTCAGACCATTACAATTATGAGTACATATTAATACCATTTCTAAAAGTAAGATCAGTAATATAAATTTAAACATTGCCATTATTTTAATTATCTGAGGCCTTCTTACCAGCACCATGTTTCCCATCTAATTTTGACTTTACCCTTTCTTCCTTCTTGCTTTTTTCCGAACTCTACGTAATTGTTTGGTTGTTAATGCCTTTGTGGTTTTTTTAAACTACCTCTACCTCATTATTCTTAACAAAACCTCCTCCGTCCGAGCTTTCATCTTTATCACAGACAGAGTAGTCTACATTCTCTATCCCTGTTGTGACCTCATCACAACCCGAGGCATAATCGCCACAAGTGTCGGTAATTTAATGGGATCAATAAAATATATAAGTTTGTCACAGAAGGAAACCAAAGAAGGTAACCAAAGATTTTGCGACGATGCAAATATTAAACTTTACAATATAAATAAATATCTTTAACCAATTGATTCAAATAGCAAACGCTATGCAATTAACAAATATATACTTATTAAAAGCTTCATGTAAATTATTTAACAATGAAATACATTAAATATGAAATTTTGAGTTTTACCAAGGGAGCTAATAATTAATTAATAACACTGTCTGCCACACAGCATTTCGGGGACTCTCCATCTGGTATATTTCGTCCCTCTTTTATAGCTGACTATGCGGGGGCTTTTCTAATTATTGGGGGCATTATGATGACCTATAGTTATTAATTTCTGTGTCATTTAGTCTCTTGGCAATCATAATACCTATTCTTTTATATATATAGCGATGTCGAAATTACGACATAGCAATGTCGTTATAACGACATGTTATGTCGAAATAACGACATAGCGATGTCGTAAAAACGACATGTTATGTCGAAATTACGACATGCTATGTCGTAATTACGACATAAAATATTTTTTTTGAATGGCCCTTATCGGCTTCCGTACAAATCCGACAAGCTTTCATTTAAACCATTACAACTGAAATTTCCATTAGAAATAAAAAAAAAATAGCATGGGTGTACTGAAAGTTCGACATTTTTTTTAATGACCCATATAAGGCTAACCTGGCATTATAAATACATTCTAGCTTTGTATCCCGATCACCTTGCTTGGCAGTGGTATTTTTAGGACCAACGAGTAAAGCTGGTGGTTTTGCAAAAACTCCTTCGTCTGTGTCTAAAACATAATTAAATATCAGGATTCTAACTAAGCTTTATGCCAGCACAATTATCATTTAAGTCTTTGGTTTAAACTGTTTGAGGGGTATTCAACAATTAGATTTCTAATTTCAATTATCGTGCAATAATGTATTGATTTTAATCTCTGCTCATATAATCCTAATGCATGAAGAAACTGATTATTATTCGAACTCACAACCTCAGTGTTGACAGGCTAGTGATACAGTAGTTGGACTACTGAGACCACTATCACGGCCGACACTCGGCTAACCGAGAGATTGGTCGGTTAATCTATATTGAGTATGCGGCTATATCGGCGGTTGGTCTGTTAGTCGAGTTGGCTAAAGTCTGTTAATTAGGTGTTATCGAGAAAATCATTGAAAGTTCAGCATGTTTCATTGTATAACTTTTTAAATATATTGTTATCATAAAAATTATTCATGTCTAACAAAACAATTCAATGTACTGAATGCAGTGGTGTAATTATTATTTTTCTAGCTTCAATATACGATCTATAAAATGAAAAGGCGTCAATAAATTTATACACATTTTACACACACATAAAGTACACAAACTGACACGTTGGCATGCAATAATTTGAACATCGAAAAAAGACACTGGCATTATGTTTGTTAACCATATTGATATCATTGTGTGAAAAATCTACTCGAAAATCTGTATTTTCGTAACATAAATCAATCTTTATTTAAAACCTGGTCTGTTAATGGGTCGGATGTATAAAACCCGGTCTGTTAATTGGTCTGTTAAGAGTAATGAATGGCAATAAAGGATAAATTGCTATATTGGGTGTGGTCGAATCAAATGGGTAGGCTCAAGACGAGCGGCTAAAATATACGGAAACAACACATGGGCAATGAAACATAAAATATACGGAAACAACACATGAACAATGAACAATTTTGACAATGGAAAATGAAAATTGATAAAAATGGTTTCAAAAAGTGTAATATTGTAGTAATATTAATTTCATCGAATAATTTTTATGATAACAATATATTTAAAAAGTTATACAATGAAACATGCTGAACTTTCAAATATTACAAATGTTAATTCTTTCAAATACAAAATAACAGATCATTTATTGAAATCAACCTAGCTGTATCAATAATATTAAAAACTGATCATGTCATCATGTTTATTTTTTTTTCATCACATTTTATCAAGTTGTATTAAACATTATTATCATACTTGACTTTTTATACTAATGTATGCAATGTATATGTTTGCATTTTGTTTGATTTCTCGTGATGAGGGCCTCAGGAAAGATTAGTTATAAAGCTAACTGTGTAACCCTCTTAAAATAAAGTATTGTTGTTGTTGTTGTTGTTGTTCATCCAAGAATGGTCGCATATATCATGTGGATTCTGTTTAATTGTCATGAATGCCACCAATTTCTCATCTACATTGGTAACCAGTATATAAATCAGAGATAAACGTTGTAATGTAACTAAACATCAGTGAGTAAAATATATTGGGATGCTAAAATATAAAGAATAAAGAAAGAATAATGAGTAAGATAAATAAAATTGAAAGAAAAGTGACATAACAATTTAAATAGCACAGAAATAAACAACACCCCGATCCGGGCCCTCGTGGTATACACGAGAATCTGGATGGAGACGCAGAATATAGAAACGTCGCACGATACTGGTGTCACTTAACGTTTCACACTTGAAGACGCTAGCCAATATTAAAACGTTATAGAATGCAACTTTTTAGATAGCTTCCTAAAATAAGTTCTAATGGATTTTATGAGCGAAATACCTTAAGAACAGTTACTGTTAGATTAGATTCATTTGCTTTCTTTCTTAGATGATAGATACTACCGATGTTAGCTTTTATTAACACATTATAAACACAAATGTAAGTTGGTTTAATATACACTTTAATTACAAAAGCAATCGATTTCTTTTTAATACAAGCATTAGCCTTTCAAAAAGGACTAGTCGACTCTTAGCTGATGAAAATGGAAAGTGCTCTCGCTTTGTAGATTATTATATTTACTAGAATAGCCACGTGCATCGATCAACAACTTTTACCACACACGTGAGGTCACACGTTTATCGTTAAACGTTGTTGTTTACGAAACTCCAGAAGATTCGACTATTTATAGATAAAAGTTACCTGTGTACCAATATCATGAATATGCATGATTAATAACCAGGCAAAATCTAATTGCTAAAATAGAGAGGACAAATCCGATACTCTACGGGATTGAGGGACATTTACTAGGTTTGGATTGTCCTAAACAATCAATAAACTTTGATTATTTACGTCTCGTAATATCTTCTAATCAGGTAGCAAGAGAAATTCACGCACTGACTGTCCATCGTTCAGTTCTTAATATCGACTCCTAGGAGCCGATAACAATACACACTGCAAATGCACTTATTTATACACCTCAGAATGTCGATGCGAATGGACTACAGTATGTTTAGCATAGCAGTGTCATTGAGTTCTGCATAAATATATACAAGGGAATCAGCGGGAACAATAGCTGTTTTCTTTCCTATTAATTTGTATTGTAGCGGATCGGCCTGTCTATCAAAACAATATGGTCCAGATAACACTTCAGTTCCGCGAGGAAATCTTGCCCCTCCCATGAATCGGTACAGAGCTTGTACATAAAACATTTAAAGTTTTCTTAACAAGAAACAACAAAAAATAGCCGTATTCTGAATCGTCTGTGAAAACCGCAATAGTGACAATTAGACATAACGTTCTACATTACAACGTCAAAATCGTATGTGGGGACAATGTATCGAACATTATAGTTTTATCCGATATTTCGTATTTTTGATTAAATTTATGAGTATTTACTATCAAAATAGAGATAATGTTTTGTACTTTTATCCTTCATATCTATTTTTTGTGTAGCGGAAAGCACTGTATTAAAAAGTTATCATGAAACAAACATAATACGTAACCCTACGACAATTTGGTATGAAGGGGACAAAATGTCGGACATTGCTATTCAACTCAAATAAACAGAATTTGTTTTTAAAATCCTTGATTATTGCACGAGGCGTAAGCGTGAGCTCTGTACAAAATACTAGTAAAAGAATTATTTGCTTACGAGAAGGTGATTGCTCTGTAATTCTCTTGTTTTGGGACAATTTAGAAAAATGACGGCAATTTTTCGTGCATGGGACACATAATTTGTATCATCTTGATCCCTTTTTCTCGAAATTCTGTCTATTCAAAGAAAAATCCGACATTACATCATCGACCAATTATGACGTGCTTGTTCTAGACAGACTTTTATATCGTTTCGTGGAATTTCTTATATGCATTTTACGATATTCAGAATTCACAGAAACGTAAAGTGTAACGCGGGACAAGGAAAAAATATGCAAAAATAAAAAAGGTTTTATTGGTTCTTATAATATGCCAAAAATCTGTATATTAAATAGAGTTTAACATTAAATTGTGCGTTTTACTCTTAACAGACGTATAATCAACCCGATTAACAGACTAATCGCCCATATAGCCACATACTCAATATAGATTAACCGACCAATCTCTCGGTTAGCCGAGTGTCGGCCGTGTATGCCTAGAAACCCCTACTACAATACATATCGTACAGATATTAATGTTGGCATAAGAACATGTTCTATCACTTACCTCCAACTCTGAGGGCAAAGTCCTTTGTTCTTCTACTGACTCCATTGATACCATTAAGAGCTTCTGCTTTATATATCCTCCCATTATCAGAATGAATACTTGTGCTCAATAAAACTAGACTGTTTTTAAGTGTAATTTGGTGCCTCTTTGCTTCTGGTGCCATTTCTACACCACTAGCATACCATGATACAGCAGGGTCTGGTACAGAGTTTATATTAGGTAAGGGGATCACAACACCGTCCCCTGACAACACATTTACTGTCTGATTTGAATGATATTCAAAATTATCAATATCTGAAATGAAAAACAATGTGTACACCTGTGTTTTAATGTTGTTGTTTTTTTAATTTAAGCCTTTAAAAGATTTTTATCACATTTGAAAACTATGGAAATTATTCACTGCCCTCTTTAATACTCTTTTCTTGTTTGAGCAACTTTTATTAAGGAGGGGAAGGGTGTGTTGTTAAAACTTGTTATTAGATATTTTTCACACCTATTAGCCATAGGTAACTTGTAAAGTTCATGTAATTTAGTAACCTGTAGAAATCATACATTTTCATGCAAATTCGTATTGATTTAAACATGTTGGAATGATTTAAATATCTATATTTCTATAACTCTATACATACTTAACATAACCAAGATCATATGAACTAAGGACTAAAGTAAATCAGCAGTTATCAAGGTTGACAAAATAGCGGTCAATATCGGTGGTAGATACGGGGAAATACTGGCAAATATTGGAAACACCTGGTCAATTGAAATTTTGAGTGGACATTACTTTAACAAACACTTTCTACCTGGTCTATTATTGTAGGTATGAAGTAATGAAAGTGTTAAAGACATTTTAAATGTTCTTATTTTCAATTTTATAGTTAATTCTTAATAAACAGTGATCTACAAACTTTTTTATAGAACAAAAGATAAAAACTGTTTCGTCCCTTCCAAGGGAACTCATCAGGCGTCTTTTGACTGACTATAGGATTGCAAATATTTCATATTGCACTTCCTTTGTTGTTTTCTTCAAATAAAGTAAAGACGTTCTAAATCAGGTCTTTATGTTTCAGTTTGGTGCTTGTAAGGTCAGGGTTGTTAATTATACTATGTATATTGATTAAGCGAAGCAAAATTTATACCAGATTATTACTATACTATATATAAAAATATTAATTTTCGCGAACCATTTAGGTCACGGAAATTCCAAAATATGGCATCAGTAAGGAGAGTTGTACAAACAATGTAAATACACAGAACCCCATCCAAACTTGCTTTAACTAATAGTATTCATCTTTTTCTATTTTATATGTACTAACAACATTCCATTTTTCTATAATTTCGATTAAAAAATTCCAAAATCTGAGTTAAAACAGGTCGAATGCCCCAAATAAACGTTGTCTGATTGGTTGAAGTACTGTGGCGTCGATGATAAGCATAGAAAGCCTCGATGTAAAGCACAAGCCTCGATGTAAAGCACACGCTTCACAGGAATAAGGAGAGTTTTACAAATAATGTGAATACACAGATCCTCCATCCTATTTATATTTTGCTGAAAATGTTGCAGTGTTCATCATTTCTGTTTTGATTCTGCTAACAACATTCCATTTGTTCTATAATTCCGATTTAAAGATGTGGAAACCCGTAATAAAAATAGATGGCCTCAATGATTTAAAAGCAACAGCGCAAAAAAATTCCGTTAATATAAACATGTTGAACTTCGACCCTGAGTTAATAAACCGATTCACAATAAAGATCTCCTTGCGCTCAGATGTAATTCTTAGTGAAGTATACGGGTAAATTCGTTTACAGAAATTTATACACACTTTTATCATTAATATATTACCAGGCATTTGCATATTTACGTTTTTTTATGTTCAACTTTAGTCAAATTCAATTCTATACATTTTTTTTTACGTCAAGCAATAGGAGTAAGAATATTATTTCGCGCCAATTTAACCAGCCATCACCACCATCATCAAAATTATTTACCGTTATCTTTGTGAAATTTCAGTTATATAGTTTATTAATTAGAGAAATTTTGGTAAGTATTACTTATTAATGTTAAGGTTCTACTGATGTGCTTCTCTAGACCTTTTTGACGGTCAGTTTTATCCTATTTATCTCAATATTATCCCCGATGACAGAAATGTCAACCCGACCTATTCGTGTCAAAAGTGAAAATCGATCTATTTGATGAACTAATTTCTTCATAAACTGTGCATGCATTATTTCTGTATTATTTGATAACCAATCAAATTCACGTTGCATGTTTGCATGATATTGGGTTATGTATTAGTGGATTGTAAGGGCGATGCAACATGTGAGGTCTGCGCGATCACGTGACATTATTATTTGTAAACAAACATGCTCCCCGTGTAACACGTGTCTGAATTATCCTTTCAAAGTGTTATGAATCTTTCAATCACTATTTTATGATGTATTTTTCTGTTTTTAGTTTTGCATATCAGTAGTCAAAGTGAATTAGACATAGTTCTGAGTATTTTTTTTAAAAATTAGTGGGTAAGTCTACATAACTTCATAAGTCATTAAATAAGATGACTCAACTTTCCCTCTTACATGTATTCTCCCTCTATTTTTGAAACCTGCATACCAAATGAAAGGGCATTTGCTCCCCTTGAACAATATTTGGCCCCTTCCCTGTCATTTCCCTTTAAATTAGTTCGAGATTACTCTGACGTCCAACGGCTGTTTTGCCAGACGAGCTGGGGCCGTGGGACATCAGAGCTCGTCCCATATCAAAAAGTGGATATTTGCCAACCCAAAATAGATTCGCTGCTTCATCGCTTCTGATGCCGACTGACGGCCATGGAATTATATAAATCGGGCACCAATCTGTTCATTTTTCATTTATCTCTTCATTTATGTAAGTTTCACCTACCTGCCAACCTTTATTTTTCCATATTTTAACAGTTTTCACAGTGACCCATCGATCTCGGCATTTTGACTTTCACTTTCAAATGGACGTCAAGTTACGAGAGAGTTCGTGGTCTCGAGACTCAAAATATGCAAATATTTATATTTTTTCACCTCCTTTATAGGAGATCGAGGTTTAACATTTAGTAGCCGACCACGATTTTTCACCTCCTTTACAGGAGATAGGTATGAAGCATTTAGTTCCGACCACGTTACAATCGGAAGCTCTCGGACATTTAGATAACTTGCATCGTAAATGAACGAGGTGTTACATTATGGTCATTTGCATAAATCTACACTGTTTTCTAGTGGTCACGTGATTATCTTTGAAAATGAAAGGCAAAATGACGAAATCGAGCAGGTAGGTGAAACTTACATAAATGAAGAGATAAATGAAAAATGAACAGATTGGTGCCCGATTTATATAACTCCATGGCCGTCAGTCGGCATCAGAAGCGGCGAAGCAGCGCATCTATTTTGGGTGGGCAAATATCCACTTTTTGATACGGGACGAGCTCTGACGTCCCACGGCCCCAGCTTGTCTGGCAAAACAGCTGTTGGACGTCAGAGTAATCTCGGACTACTTTTAAATTTGCTCAAAAGTCATAGTCCATTTACAGTAACGGCTGATTTGTGATTTTACCATCTTAACTGCAATTTTCATATTGAACACATTTGACCATTCAGTATGAGTTCAGTGGCGGATCCAGGGGGGGGGGGGGGGGTTCCGGGGGTGAGCACCCCCCCTTTATTTTTGCCGATCAATGCATTTGTATCGGGACATATGTTTTGCACCCCCCCCCCTTTGCCCTGGGTGCCCTGGGTTAGCACCCCCCCTTTCGAAAATTCCTGCATCCGCCCCTGGAGTTCCAATGTATTTTTGTCTTATATGAAGAAGGTTTTAGGTCATGTTTTCCTAAACACCTTATTGCTATTTGTCTGTCTGGATTGTTAAAACCACAAAATCAAATATCGATGAATATGCAAGTTTTCAACAATCCAGGAGAATTGACATCCACGAAAAATATAGGAATCCACAGTAAGATTTTGATAAATTTTGGAAATGACATTAGGAAGTTATAAAACTTTATTCTTTGAATATGTTTCAAGCATATTACATGCATGCTCAGCACCGCTTTTTATCAGGAATTTTATAAGTTATGTTTTAAAATTCGGGTTTTTTCCATTATAAAAATAGGTGGATTTTCAAGTTAATGAGAAAAATTGCTTTGTTCACTAATTCAGCAATGCTTTAACTGGTGTGAATGTGAGCTCCCTTTGGCTATTATTAGAATCTAGATTTACATCATTCATTTTCAATGTAAGAGTTCTCCTTTCATTCAAAAGGTAAATTTCCATGTTTGCTGGTCACTTGACTAGAAACTGCATCCAGTGATATTGTTTGTCTCAATTTACGCCTGAATTTCAGATTTTTCCGAATTACCAATCACTAAAATAAATGTCATTTAGTATACGTATTAAATACATGAAGCATTGTATGTAACTACCATATTCATGTTTTTATTTGACATTATGAAAGTACTATTGAGATCCAGGATTCTGACTTGAATAAACAGTGTTTGTAACACACATGGTTTTATCCGTTTCTTTCTCTTCCCTTAAAAGTATCTTTCAGTTTGAAAATACCTGACAATCATACTGAGTTCACACCTAATTTGAATTAGTTTAATTCACATTTGAAACGGTTTACATTAACAAACACATAGTTCAAATGCGAATCGAATGCAAGTGAATTGTTTGTCTATCTATGGTCAACATGTTGGGGTATGACTATACCACTTTTACCAATTTTAAGAAACATTGTTGAATTTTATTTATGGAAGCTTATTTTTCATTTATATAAATTTAAGATTAATATTTCTGAGGTTATGGATTGTCTCTACTTATTAAAGGGGAGGATTCCAAGTTATGTAATATATTTAATTAAATTGTATTCAGGCGCATAGCTCCCTATATGCCAACACGCAACTGCGTGCATATCAATTCAACATGCAAAAAAAATGTCAAAATAAAAATTTATAGCATTCGGCATGCAAAAAAAAATGTCAAAATAAAAATTTATAGCATTCGGTATGCAAAAAAAAAAAATGTCAAAATAAAAATTTAAAGGAAACACAAATATGTTGTTTATAATAAAAAAATCATTTGAAAATTGTTTGTTTTTCGAATGTCATAAATACAGTTGTGAAAATGAATAATCAGTCCCTTGCTTTAATGAAAATGAAAAATCTTGCTTCACTAGTGCAGAAAATGAATAATTTGTCCTCTTAGATTACAAAAATAAATAACCGATCAAAAACAAATGCTCCTGCCCCCTCCCCCAGAATATCAAATGGTCGACCCCTAAGTCTATTATATAGGATTTTTTTCTGCGACAAGTGCCTCAAACCATGTATTAAGATTTTTGGATAAAGGACCACAATAGGTAAAAGTCCAATTTAATATTAAATGTTTTAAGTTCTTATAGACTACATTCATTCTGTGTCAGAAACCTATTCTGTTTTGACTATTTGATCACAATCCAAATTCAGAGCTGTATCAGGCTTTAATGTTGTGTCCATACTTGCCCCAACTGTTCAGGGTTCGGCCTCTGCTGTAGTATCAAGCTTAGCTGCGCCCTGTGGAGCATCTGGTTTATTTGAAGGGTAGATGTTCCCGACCTGTTTATTAGTGGAATTGTGAATCAGGCCATTTCTCTTCTCAATTGTATTAATGTATACTTTTCATGTTGGGACAGTTTCCCTCATTTTTGAAGGCTGTATGGTTGCCTATAATTGCTTTGTCATTTGAACATTTGTGGGTAGTTGTCTTATTGGCAATCTTATTACATATTTTAATTTTTATACGTATCCATCCTTCAGAAAAGTTGTTCCAAATGTAATGAATCCCCTCCAGGCTTGCCTTTATCTTCATTGGAACAATTTTTGGGATACGATTGCTTTCAAGCAATCTGTAGACTTATACTGGTGGCTCAGAGCATTGCCCTCACGTCAATCGTTTTATTCTAAACATTAAGGAACATCTCAGATTCTTATGATTGTCTTGCTTTAAAAGGTCATAAAAAACAAACAAAGGGATTGAACTTTAACAACTTTCCTATAATGTTCTTTTCATAATCTTCATGTTTGATAATTCCCTTGACTTATATGCGTGTTTTTAACAACACGGAAAATCAGAATTACGCAGTATTTATATTTAGTGTTTTTCTAAATTTAGAAACACGTTAGAGGGAATTCCCAGTTTGATAAAATGCGAGAGTTCTCTGAATTCCGATAAATCTATTTCTGTCATATAAGAACTGAAGTGGAGTTTTTATACGACCGCAAAATTTGAAAAAATTTTCATCGTATATTGCTATCACGTTGGCGTCGGCGTCGTCGTCCGAATACTTTTAGTTTTCGCACTCTAACTTTAGTAAAAGTGAATGGAAATCTATGAAATTTTAACACAAGGTTTATGACCACAAAAGGAAGGTTGGTATTGATTTTGGGAGTTTTGGTCCCAACATTTTAGGAATTAGGGGCCAAAAAGGGCCCAAATAAGCATTTTCTTGGTTTTCGCACTATAACTTTAGTTTAAGTGAATAGAAATCTATGAAAATTTGACACAAGGTTTATGACCACAAAAGAACGGTTGGGATTGATTTTGGGAGTTTTGGTTTCAACAGTTTAGGAATTAGGGGCCAAAAAAGGGCCCAAATAAGCATTATTCTTGGTTTTCGCACAATAACTTTAGTTTAAGTAAATAGAAATCTTTGAAATTTAAACACAAGGTTTATGACCATAAAAGGAAGGTTGGTATTGATTTTGGGAGTTTTGGTCCCAACAGAATAAGGGGCCCAAAGGGTCCAAAATTAAACTATGTTTGATTTCATCAAAATTGAATAATTGGGGTTCTTTGATATGCCGAATCTAACTGTCATGACTGTGTATGTAGATTCTTAACTTTTGGTCCCGTTTTCAAATTGGTCTACATTAAGGTCCAAAGGGTCCAAAATTAAACTTAGTTTGATTTTGACAAAAAATGAATCAGTTAGGTTCTTTGATATGCTGAATCTAAAAATGTACTTAGATTCTTGATTATTGGCCCAGTTTTCAAGTTGGTCCAAATCGGGGTCCAAAATTAAACTTTGTTTTATTTCATCAAAAATTGAATAAATGGGGTTCTTTGATATACCAAATCTAACTTTGTATGTAGATTCTTCATTTTTGGTCCTGTTTTCAAATTGGTCTACACTAAAGTCCAAAGGGTCCAAAATTAAACGTAGTCTGATTTTAACAAAAATTGAAATCTTGGGGTTCTTTGATATGCTGAATCCAAAAATGTACTTAAATTTTTTATTATGGGCCCAGTTTTCAAGTTGGTCCAAATCAGGATCTAAAATTATTATATTAAGTATTGTGCAATAGCAAGTCTTTTCAATTGCACAGTATTGCGCAATGGCAAGAAATATCTAATTGCACAATATTGTGAAATAGCAAATTTTTTTTTAATTAGAGTTATCTTTCTTTGTCCAGAATAGTAAGCAAGAAATATCTAATTGCAAAATATTGTGCAATAGCAAGATTTTTTTTTTAATTGGAGTTATCTTTCTTTGTCCAGAATCAACTTAAATCTTTGTTATATACAATATACAATGTATATTCACTTTTTACTACCAACTGATAAATTAAAATAATCTTTACCATTCAGTGATAACAAGCAGTTTTTTTACATTTTAATATTTTATGATGTATTTAAAAGAGTAGTTATTGTTGCAAACTCCATTAGAAATTTGAATTGATATCAGTTTTGGAAAAAGGGAAACGGGGATGTGAAAAAAGGGGGGGGGGTTTAAATTTTTCTCATTTCAGATTTCATAAATAAAAAGAAAATTTCTTCAAACATTTTTTTGAGAGGATTAATATTCAACAGCATAGTGAATTGCTCAAAGGCAAAAAAAAAAACTTTTAAGTTCATTAGACCACATTCATTCTGTGTCAGAAACCTATGCTGTGTCAACTATTTAATTTTAGATTTAAAAAGTTTGAAGAAGAAATCTTTAATTGATTTGTAAAATCTTGACATTTGTTTTGTGTAAAAAAAAACCATGTAATGTCAAAAATTTGATCACAATCCAAATTCAGAGCTGTATCACGCTTGAATGTTTTGTCCATACTTGCCCCAACTGTTCAGGGTTCGACCTCTGCGGTCGTATAAAGCTGCGCCCTGCGGAGCACCTGGTTCTTATTACCTTTATGAAACTGATATTTGAGATTGTACTTCCATAAAGAAATAGAGAACTATCTAGATCGTTTAATAAACATTTAATATACGTTCTTGCTCCAGGTTTTTTTTGGAAATTATGCGCTTGCGTATAGTTTTCTCGACTTCGAGGGGTTTTCGATTGAATGGTTGCTCTGGATTCCCCACTCAATTAATTAATTTTAAACTCATGGGATCTTTTCTATGTATGTCTGCTATTGAAGGTCATTATTGTTGCATAATTTTAAATCATACTAGAACACACCCGTGATATCGCGGGTCCGTGACTGAATTAAAGTATATAACTATGCGCAAGCCTTATCTTAGTATTAGTACTGTCATCTGATAAAGTCATGCCGATTATAAGATACACAATTTTTCTGCTTTCAAATCTTTGTTTGAACCCGTCGAACTGGAACTTATCAATTATTGGTAATATTAAATATTTGGAAAACAAAAGGTCCTGGAATGGAGTATTTTTTAATCAACAGCATTGTCCTATATTAATTATAAATTAAGTTGAATTCTTTGATTCGCTGTTTTACGTCATGCCCGCTAACAAATTGAAACTTATTTTTAGTCCAGATTTTTAGTATTCGTATTGTTATCTTAGAAAGTCTTACGGATTAAAATACTACAATAGGTAACAATTTGACAATTTAGTAGTGTCAACCCTGTGATTATGACCCGTTTATATAGCATATTAATCCTGAATACACCGTTTGGTGGTGCGCCTGTCAGATGCGGAACGTACAGATAAGGTAATAGGTAACAGGTGATTATACTATTGGTATCGATATCGGACTCGACCCGGAACTTCCTAATTATTGGCGATATTAATTACGTGGAAAACAAAAGGGCCTGGAGTGGTGTAATTTTTAATCTACACCTTTGTACTATATTAGTTGTATATAAAGTTGAATTCTTTGATTCATCGTTTTTACGTGATGACGGCTGACAAATTGGACCTCGTAATTTTAGTATTATAGATGCATCATTTAAATTTAAATAAATATAGTCCACATCGTAAAACACCCCTTCAGGCGAAATGGAGTCTTCCATATTATTGTTTCGAGTTGTCTCCCTTCTGGAAGTAACTTCCGTGAATTCTGAATTAAAACAATACGTCGAGTATTAGCTCGTTCTGTCAATAAAGTGTATTATATTAAAAATGATCGAAATTTAAACCGATAAATGTGTACGGAAAGGAGTCATGATCACTGACCGAAAGGAAATTAAATATTTAAAGAGTTAGGAATGGGGTTCCTCCTAGAATTAACGTAGGAAAATAGGTGATAAGATACGAAGTGAAATACCTTCTCTCACTCTGAGTCTCAGTGACTGCTGTGGAAAGTAAACTTGGAATTGATAGTACAAAAATAAAACACAATAGGCCTAATTGCATTGTTCATACACTTTTATCCGGGATTGGCTATTTTGTAACTATTTTACATGTGCAGTTGAATTAGTTTTGAAAATAATATTATCCAGCTACATGTATACATGTACATGTGTCAACGAAACAACGGCAATCGTATCCCTCACAGCAATCTGCTCTTTGATTTTTTTGGGGGGAGGGTTCCAAACCTGTTGTTTATAAGTTGCAAATCAGGCCATTACATTAATTGTTGCTTACTTAACATGTCTAGACTATTTTTCTCTCACTTATTAAGGCTGTATGGTTGCCTATAATTACTTTGTTATTTTAACCTCTGGAAAGCTGTCTCATTGGAAATTATACCACATATATACAGATTTTTATATGGATTGTAGACCTGAAAAAGATTTTCAAAGTTGAATATGCTGCAAACTTCAAACAACCTACTACTTATTTACCATGCATGTCTATCATGAAACTTTTGATCAGAACTATATATAAGTGATTTCACCATTTCTTCATATGTGTACCACTATCAATCAACAGAACAAATGCAAATTATTTTTTTAATATTTGCATATGGTTTCCTTTAATTTCTCACATCTATTTTATTTGAATTTAGGGAAATAAGTATTATGTATATAAACAAATCTCATGTCGATATATAACATGTACAACAACCAAACATCAACCCACACCAAACTGGCTGTAGTTGAAAAACATCAAAAGGGAAAATACAGTGAAATTTGGAGAATTTATATTATCACATATACATGCATTTGAAATATATTTAAAATATTTTTTTCAAATTTTTTAGTTTTAGGTTCCACCTAGCTACCATATTAGAAAACTGGGATTTAAACGCTAGTCTATTAGAGGGATATTTCCAGTGGCGAATCCAGAAATTTTCATAAGTGCGGGCCCACTGACTGCCTAAGAGAGGGCCCACTCTGATCATGCTCCAGTGGTCCTCTAAATAATCAACCATATTTTTCCAGACAAGGGGGGGAGGGGGGGGGGCCTCTTAATTCGCCTTTGATTTCATTGGTTGTAATTTTTATTTTATCATGAATTAGATTTGAACAGGACTTGGGGAATGAAGGTAAAGACCGAATGTCAGTTTTAGTCTTATATATGTACTTTAATTTTAGTCTTACATGTATTTATGTGTACATATATCACTGATTCAGTGGCGATGGTGAATAGCTATATATAGACACTGACAAGTCTTGGATAACATTTTATAGTTTTGAATGTTTCTTCATCAGTTGACTAAAATTAGGTGAAGGTATGTTTTTATTTCCAACAGAGGGGCACTCATGCTCAACCTATATCAGTTTGTGCATGAAGCGATTGATAGTTGCCAGACACTGAATGATTATACCACAAATTTGTGAAAGTTTTAACCTATGCATATATACTTTAAATACGATAAAAAAAAATCATGTCTTTTTCAGGACTAATGATCCAACCATGTAGAATGGCATGTTATTGAGATATGATTCTGGTTGATGGATGTTCATGAAGGACCTGTAGTACAAAGTATATCACTGGATTGAGCTCTCTGTCTAAGTGTATTATTAAAGTGCTTTGCTTTGAGCTCGGTTCATTGTTATGCAATTCATTCTTTGTGAAATAAAGATTTTACAGACAACTCTCATGTACAAGGATGTCTCCAAGTATTATCATTTCTATGTACAATGTAAGTAACAGGGTACTTTCTAGCTCATCAGGCCCAAGCATCATGTTAGGCATTGTCATTACTAAAAACCAATAAATTTTTTCTAATCTGAGGATCAATTCAACATTTTAAAGTGTTTTACTAATGATACTGACAAGCCACCACAAAGATATACTGAGTGCCAATGAAAACGCAACACTTTTGTTTTTCATAAAAGTCTGATAGTTTTATTTATTTTATATTACAACTTTGTAAAGTTGGTTGAAAATGACTTTAAAGACAATTGTCAACAACTTTACGGTTGGGTGATTTTTGGAACAAATGCGAAGTAAGGGTTATTTTGAACGGACATAAACCGAGTTCACCGCTTTTCAATATACGCACCATTTTCACGATTTTGTCATTTAAAGCTTGGCTAATGTCATGAATTTTCCCACCCTTATTGTAAGGAAACTGCAATAAACATCTGAGTAAATGCCAGGACTTTCTGACAACCAGCGACATGCAGTTTCCGGCATGATCCAATGAAGCCTTTCACAGCATACAATTTCGAGAAGACTGTAGCCTCTACAATAACCCAAATCATCCACAAATTCAACAAAAATGGATCAGTTAATGATAAGCCACATCCCGGGGTTCAAAAAGCAAGAAACGCTCAGCAAAACCAATACATTTGGTCTTTAACATATCCGATATCGACTCTGATGGATGTCCAAAGGTCACGAGAGTTCAATGGTGGTCACGGTAGATCCTCTGGAGCAATTTCAGTAAAGCACCATTTGCGCAGAAATTCAACAGTTAAAGAGCACCACAGCCGACATCTTAACGGCCATCTGGCGTAAACATCGAATTCTGTAGACCAAAAATCATTCATTATGTACCAAAAATCATCAGTGGTGGTTACATAGACGTTTGGCCTCCGCCTTGGCCAAAAGTCATGCGTTTCGCCAGATTTAGGTCCGATAGAGCAAATTTTGCATCAGATTTGACATGGTTTAGACGATGAAAACCACCACCAATATCAAAAAGTCAGCTTGATAGATATAGGAAGATGTGGTGTGAGTGCCAATGAGACAACTCTCCATACAAATAACAATTTAAAAAGTAAACCATTATAGGTTAAAGTACGGCCTTCAACACAGAGCCTTGGCTCACACCGAACAACAAGCTATAAAGGGCCCCAAAATTACTAGTGTAAAACCATTCAAACTTGAAAACCAACGGTCTAATCTATATAAACAAAACGAGAAACAAGAAACACGTATATATTACATAAGCAAACGACAACTACTGTACATCAGATTCCTGACTTAGGACAGGTGCAAACATTTGCAGCGTGATTAAACGTTTTGAGTTTGCTTTGCGGGACAAGTGGAATAACATTCCTCGAGATCACATTAAACGTCCGGGATGATCAATTCCACGGCGCTGTCGAGATTGCGCTGCACAACAGGGTTGTAACATTTTTTGTTAGGACTGATTTGATGATTTGACATTGAATGTTTCGTTTATCTATTGCGACCGAAAGATGACAATGAAACATTTTTGTTTGATATCGATCTATTGTTAGAATTGTTAATTTTCAAGAACAATTCATTTTGAAAGATCATGATTTCTAATATAAATTCTATTTTTGAAAAACCAAGTGTTGCGTTTTCATTGGCACTCAGTATATATAAATAGAACCATACAAATAGTTAACAAATACATATAAAAAAAGATGTGATATGATTGCCAATGAGACAATTCTCCACAACAGACCAAAATGACTAGAAATTAACAATTACAAGTCGCCACACAACCTTCAACAATGAGCAAAGCTAATGCAGCATAGTCGGCTATAAAAGGTCTCAAAATGACGATGTGAAACAATTCAAAGGAGAAAAATAACAGGCTTATTTATGTACAAAAAATAAAGAAAAAACGAATATGTTACGCATAAACAAACGACAACCACTGAGTTACAGGCTCCTTATATCGTTCTCAGATATCATCTCCCAATTTAAAAAAATCACGAAAAATTGAACCTATTATGTGTTGCTCTCCTAGCTATAAAATGTATCCAAAATCAAAGATGTGGAACATATTCTATCATAATCATTTGGTAACTAATGCAATTAGTGTCCCTTCCATGCCTGTCTTGAACATAAAAACTAAACTAAATATAAAATAAACAGTACTCCTAATGCTCCGGTTGGTTGTCATCGTGCAACACAGTTAATAACACATATAGGAAAATCATAGAACTACATTTATCATAAAACACTGTCAAACATTCAAACATACTATCCACACTCATCTGTGTCCACACTTGTATATAAAAAAAAAAAATTTTGGTTTGAACCATAAACAGAGGCCATAAGAATAAAGGTCCTTCATACCTTCCATTTCCTGCATGAAGATGATTTTGGCTCACAGTTGAAAAGAGAGGAAATACTTTTTGGTTTAAGGGAGTCTTCAAATATCAATTTTATTACTTTCAAGTTGTATCATCATTTATTAGGGGCTGTTGTTTTAAATCAAATAAAATTTTACATTACCTGTAGTTTTATTTACCTATAGAATTAAAACTATGCATAGTATGTATAAATGTCAAAAATTGATAAAAAGTTTAAATACATATCTTACTTTTTATCAAGTTTTTACTTCAATAAATAGTAAAAACCACCATGATATTTTCAATCGACCAGTATTTGCCAGTATTGTCAACTTTTGGAGTATTGTCCATGGCGGTAAATACCGGTGGTTACCGGTGAATACCACCGGTATATAGCAAGTGCGTTTTTTAATGCCTTACCTTGGCACAAGTAATGTTAGAGGTAAATAAATCAAACATTATGATACATACATGGTACACCCAATATCTTTCATTTTCTTTTCAACTGATGCTAAAAGAATTGAAATTTAAATAATTTCCAATATCTACCATCATGACCAGGGTTTGACTAGAATCAATACATTTAAGTTACGACAACCCAGGTTGATATACTACGGAAGCCGATAAGGGCCATTCAAAAAAAAAATTATGTCGTAATTACGACATAGCATGTCGTAATTTCGACATAACATGTCGTTATAACGACATCGCTATGTCGTAATTTCGACATAATATGTCGTTATAATGACATCGCTATGTCGTAATTTCGCATAACATGTCGTTAAAACGACATCGCTATGTCGTAATTTTGACATAATATGTCGTTATAACGACATCGCTTTGTCGTAATTTCGACATAACTTGTCGTAATAACGACATAGCTATGTCGTAATAACGACATCACTATATATATTAAAGAATATGTATTATGATTGCCAAGACACTAAATGACACAGAAATAAACAACTATAGGTCATACCATAATGCCCCCAATAACTAGAAAAGCCCCCGCATAATCAGCTATAAAAGAGGGACGAAAGATACCAGAGGGAGAGCCCCCGAAATGCTGTGTGGCAGACAGTGTTATTAATTAATTATTAGCTCCCTTGGTAAAACTCCAAATTTCATATTTAATGATTTCATTGTTAAATAATTTACATGAAGCTGAATAAGTATATATCTGTTAATTGCATAGCTTTTGCTATTTGAATTCATTGATTAAAGATATTTATTTATATTGTAAAGTTTAATATTTGTATCGTCGCAAAATCTTTGGTCACCTTCTTTGGTTACCTTCTGTGAGAAACTTATATATTTTATAGATCCTGATTGATAGTAATAAGAAACTGACTGGGGGCTAAGCCGACTGACCTAAAATCCTATCAAGGCAAGCAAAGCTTAACACCTTTCTTTAAAGAAGCGCACAACTCCGTGGTTTGTGGTAATGAGGGTGAATGGACGTATCGATTGCTACATGTATTTACTGTCAAACACGACGTTACACATAAAAAGCGGCGTCGAAGAGGGTGTTTGATTAATTTTTGCAAGTTTTATTCGTTTTTTTATATGTTGGTTGATTTATTTATTATATTACAAAATTTTTAAAATTTCTGATTCTGGTACTGTTCGTTTTGTGATGTCATTTTATCATAAATTACCTCAAGTTGTGGAAATCTATTTAATAATGTTTACCCTTTAAGTTATTTCAACTAAAAATGCATTACTGTCGCAAGTAATGTGGGAAAGAAAGATGGGACAGAAGTAGATATAGGCAGATGTGGTACAGTTTTCCGTAAAAAAGATAATTTTTTTTAGATGTACGAAACTTTTATCATATGATGTTTAACTTTCAAGGTACATATCATCTGTCATTGTAAAATTTCTAAATCTTAACTCAACCCCAATACAAATATATCTGACACTCTGCAAGTAAATCGAACATTTTTACCCTTGGTTAAATTTGAATAGAATTGTATTTTCCCTGGTACATAAGTTGTCGAAATACACCCCTTCAATTACTTGAACCTTGGCTTGAGAATTATTTCCGCAAGTCATCTATAGTGTTTAATTTCTGATATACATTTTAAAATATGTTAATCTACTCCTGGATCGTCCGCGAAAACGGCTTAAATAATCCCGGGTTTTTAAAATTCGATGAAACGGTTTTCGTCGCTGTTTGGGATTTGTCTTTCAATTACTAGTACCTCCATTTCATGCACAAGTTTATATTGACGAAAAGTTCCGGCTTCGCTAGTACAGGAATTAATTTCATCACGACAGTTATAACATGAATAGCAGAACAAATCGCGAAGTAAAACACTCCGTGAACTGGTATAAGTCTTATAATATTGGTGATTGCACCTTACTGAAATGACGACTTTAAATGATCTATGGAGTACTTCCACAATATAAATTTCAAGTCGAATTTTACATTTAGAGGATTGTCTTGGTGTCTAAAATTTGTCTTTGCAAAAGTTGGACGAAGTTCATATGTTTTTCCCCATTTCCCCATTCTTTTAAATAAATCGTTAAAAGCTATAAACGATTAATAAAAATTGCAAAATTTAACCTTTGTCGAACCTATGTCCCCGGGTGGAGTCTATAGCAACATGCGCTATTCTTTTTTTTTTCGGCAACAATCATCAACCTGTTTTTCCAAATTTCACAACACGATTTGTTTTAATTATCATGAACATTTAATTGAAACTTTAGCACATGTAACGACGGAAATTAGCGTCTTTCGAACTTTCGACGTTTGGACAAATTGGCTACTGTTTTGTAATGTGTGGAAGCATTTTATTCCTTTAAGACCCAAACATGTAGTTAATACGAAAAGAATCTTGTCATTTTTTACTCTTCGTGTATCTAACTTTTGTTTTGATTAATTATAAAAAAATTACGCGTTAACTGCTTTGAAAAATGAAATATCAACTTGGACAAAATGGCTACCGTTTGAAAAACGACTGTGTAGAGAAGATTTTATTGAATCAGCAATATTTGAACTCACGAACAATGAGGCAAATATTTGTACTTTTGTTAGATATTATTATTGTCCTACTATTTTTATTCATTTTCTGCTACTTACAAAATTCACTTTCAGTCGTTGAGATAACGAAAAACGTCGTTGGACATTTTTCTTATTCCCGCTTAATATAAAGCCACGGAGTCAAATAAAATTTGGCAAAAATAACGCCTTTAACGCCACAAAGAACCGACACCTGTTGTTGTTCCTGCCAAGTATCAAGAAGATCAGAGAATAAGAAATAGGATCACTATACATAAGATTTAAAACAGTTTTTCATAAATGTAACGTTGGACATCCGTTTTTTTTTTACTAGATATTACTTAGTATATGATCAAGAGCTGTAAAAACATAATTTGAAACATATATTGAATTTGCTTTAATATTGGTTCGTGTTTTTTACATTTGTATTTTGTTTTGCGGATGAAATTTTGAAAATTCTGTTTTAAATCCTAGAGGTTGTAGAAACATCGTGTCCAACGTTTGTAAGTAGAAAGAGAGCAATCAATATTTCAATTCACCCTTATTAGTACTGCAACCAGAGTTCGATTTTTTAAACTTTAATGGTCCGGAAGAACACACACCTAAATTATATATCGATGGAAAGAGGGAAACGTGTACAATAAGAAAAGTTGGGTCGTAAAAATCCAGAGTGGTCACAATTTTTTGAAATTGAGGTCAAAGGTCAGACCTAAAAATATCAATATTTCAACCACAAGAACAAAAAGGAGAAATATTCTGATATTTTTCAATAGAATGCTACAAAAACGATTCAATCATAAGCATATGCTATAAACGATGTTAAAACGACAAATTTGACTACTTATATGAAGAGCTGCCATTACAAAATGGCGTTGATTTGCAACCTTCTGATTTTTTTCCATTTAAGACATAGCAAAAGAAGAAGTGGCCTTGACCTTTTCACATCCATAAACTTTCATATTGTGTATAGTATTTCACTATAGTATATTACAGAATTATTTTCTAAAGTATAAAACACCAGTTTATCAAATTATTTCAATATTTTTTCTATCTTTGAAAAAAACAAAATTCAAGCGCTGAAACAGTGTTTTTAATTTTGCATCTTAAAGGTTGTGTATTTTGTGAAAATTAGTATCTAGTTATAGATAAATACAAATTGTGTATTTGCAAAGTCTGGACAGAGCAGTTATTACACAAAATATACTATAGTCACCCGAGGCGAATGCGAGGTTTAAAAAAAAATTGAGTGTAAAACAAAGTCAGTTTGGTGCATGAACATTTTTTTAGTGGGATAATCCTGGTAAAAAAGTTCACTCATTAATTTTTTAAGGGAAGGATGAAAAATTATACAATGCAATGCCAATTTTCTAATGTTGTAATTCAAAATTAGTCATGATCCTTATATAAATTTTAAAAAGCGACACACAATAGCTCAAGTATTTATAAAATAGGGACATGAATCAATCTCTTAGTCATCATATGCGAATTCAGTACGCGTATTAGCATTACAAGACACTTCCCTTTTTTTTTTTTATAAGAACAAGTTTAGCGCAGGACAGAGTTTGTTCAAAGCAAACACAGTTTTTTAATACAAATGCTATCTGAACGTAAATACCGTCATGATTTGGTCAAACTTTTCAGATATAGTCTTACCTTTGCATAGGAAACACATAAGAAATGTGAGAACAAAGTTTCAATCAATGTTCGTGACCCATATCCCCATATGCATATGCATGATGTATCTGCACTGCCAATCCCAAATGTAATGGGGCGTATGTTGCTACAGAAACGATTGATTTTGTAATAGCCATACATTTACGAATTTTTGTTATCTTTAGGGACAATATACGGTTCAGAAGCGCCTTTGTGTTATTTTTCATCGATTAACTATCAAATGAACTTTTGAGCCTAGGCTCCGTGTTGAAGACCGGACCGTGACCTATAATGGTTTACTTTTATAAATTGTGACATGGATGGAGTGTTGTATCATTGGCACTCATACCATATCTTTCTATATCTATTAACAAGCTATGCGGGCATCATTTCCATAGAAATACCAAAACGAGGACATAACTCATAAGAGCACTGGTGGCAGGATGAAGTAATTGTTCTTCTTTTAATGTATCCTTGATATTTTCAGACACACCTTGGTGTAATTCTGAAAATCTTAATATAGTCTTCAATTTTCCTGCAGCAGATATGGCATCCCCTAAATTGAGTTCAGAGCTAAACTCTATAATTCATATCCCTTGGCCCCACTGTGTCTGAATTGTAAGGTGTCACAATATCTAGTTAGTTCTGGAGTTTGGCAGTTTGGTAAGCATCAGAGACAATTTTGGGTAAAATTAATGGGTATATATAGAGGATGTGCTACATGAGAAAGGCTTTTTCTTATGGAAGAACAAATTACATCACTAACAATCGTTATTAATGAAGTTAGAATTCTAATTTTTCAGTGACTGTTTTACTTAATTGCACAGGTGTTGACTTCAATAAGTACTTGATTATGCATTGATAAATGATTACTCACATTAATAGGCACAACTTAAAAGACTGTCAACACGTTTAGAGGACTCAGTTTTGCGTAGTTTTCTGTTTTTTTAAAGGTTTTTCTTTTACACAAAAACCCTGTTTTCATATCCAAAGTACAAGGAAGAAACTGAGTGCGAGATAGTATAAAAGTGTCAGGTTGTGATGATGCATGTCTATCAGTTTGATCACATATATAGATTTCTGTTGTTTCTAATTTAAAGTTCCCCAAGGGTGACTGGGGAAACGAAATATGCCGGTCACTTGGTCTTCCCCCGACCGGCAGTAAAACGAAGTTGGGCGTCCGTTTGGTTGTGCGGGATGTATCAAGTTCGCAGTCACGTCCGGTCAGAATGGGGACGTTAGATCCGATGCCTCGTGTAAAGGGAGTGTCACGTTCTTTGCATGTTAAACACCTTTGCATCAACTCTTTGAGGGGTCCGAAGGTGGCATGTTGCAATGGAAAATTTCTGTCCCAATCCAATATCCAATCATTTTCCAGTGGCAGTCTAAATTTTCCCGATCATCATCCCGAATGGCCTCTATTATGACAAAACCTACCTATTGTTTTATTGTTAGCTTGTTCTCGTCCTGAACATGCATGACATATTTGCCACTGGACTTTAAGCAACCAACAATCAATCAATCAATCTAATTTAAAGACGCACCAATTTTGCCTTCTGGTGCAAGTCTCATAACATCACTGATGATTCGCCCAAGGAAAGCAGAATATCAAGAGAAGTTGGTTTTAGCATCACCTTGTCACACACCAAATCTCTGCGAAACTTCAATAGTGCTTTTTCCCCGACCACTTGCATGCATATTAATTGCTCTGAGGTTAAACATTGACATACAATGTATTTTCACACAATGTCAACTATAGTCATTATCCGGAAAAACCTCTTATCCGAAGGATTTGGTTAACTTTTATATAAAGTCAAAATTTTATTCACAAAAATATAACTTATTTACAGAAAATACACGAAACAACTACTATATATATTCAAATCACTCAAAAATAAATTAACTTCTCCTACAAAATCTACATAATCACATCGAAACTATCAAATTGATTGTGAATGAAAAAATAAATGTTGGAGCTGATTGACGGATAGGAAATTTCCGTAATTAAAAAAGGTACAAATGATGTTTTTATTTTTGAGTTTTTGACAAAATTGTTTGGAATTTGCCCAACAAAATTTGCATGCAGTATCGCAATAATATGTTTTGTCCTCTCAAATGTCAAATACTGTTTTTGAATCATATGTTTTCTCGTTTTCAAAGAAAAACGCGTTAAATTTCTATCTAAAAAACAGCCAACTTTAAGTTTAAAAGTTTTACTTGGAGATAGCATTATATTTATGTCTTCATCATTCCGATGATCCTTGATGATATGTGCATAGAAAATATTTACGAAAATAGCGGGAAATTTAACCAAAAAATATATATTTTTGGATTTTAAGGTAACTACCCAAAACAGTAAATTGAGGGGTATCCCCATTAAAGGGATAAAATACAAAAATGTGACCATAGAAACTTTTTACGACCCGACGGAAATTAAAATATAGATATTATTCTATCATTTAAAACAATTTGCAGCCGTGTGTTATTCCGGACCATTAAACTCGTTAACTAAGCGTCTTTTTCGATGTCAGTTGCAGTACTAGTACTGCAACCAGAGTTCGATTTTTTAAACTTTAATGGTCCGGAAGAACACACACCTAAATTATATATCGATGGAAAGAGGGAAACGTGTACAATAAGAAAAGTTGGGTCGTAAAAATCCAGAGTGGTCACAATTTTTTGAAATTGAGGTCAAAGGTCAGACCTAAAAATATCAATATTTCAACCACAAGAACAAAAAGGAGAAATATTCTGATATTTTTCAATAGAATGCTACAAAAACGATTCAATCATAAGCATATGCTATAAACGATGTTAAAACGACAAATTTGACTACTTATATGAAGAGCTGCCATTACAAAATGGCGTTGATTTGCAACCTTCTGATTTTTTTCCATTTAAGACATAGCAAAAGAAGAAGTGGCCTTGACCTTTTCACATCCATAAACTTTCATATTGTGTATAGTATTTCACTATAGTATATTACAGAATTATTTTCTAAAGTATAAAACACCAGTTTATCAAATTATTTCAATATTTTTTCTATCTTTGAAAAAAACAAAATTCAAGCGCTGAAACAGTGTTTTTAATTTTGCATCTTAAAGGTTGTGTATTTTGTGAAAATTAGTATCTAGTTATAGATAAATACAAATTGTGTATTTGCAAAGTCTGGACAGAGCAGTTATTACACAAAATATACTATAGTCACCCGAGGCGAATGCGAGGTTTAAAAAAAAATTGAGTGTAAAACAAAGTCAGTTTGGTGCATGAACATTTTTTTAGTGGGATAATCCTGGTAAAAAAGTTCACTCATTAATTTTTTAAGGGAAGGATGAAAAATTATACAATGCAATGCCAATTTTCTAATGTTGTAATTCAAAATTAGTCATGATCCTTATATAAATTTTAAAAAGCGACACACAATAGCTCAAGTATTTATAAAATAGGGACATGAATCAATCTCTTAGTCATCATATGCGAATTCAGTACGCGTATTAGCATTACAAGACACTTCCCTTTTTTTTTTTTATAAGAACAAGTTTAGCGCAGGACAGAGTTTGTTCAAAGCAAACACAGTTTTTTAATACAAATGCTATCTGAACGTAAATACCGTCATGATTTGGTCAAACTTTTCAGATATAGTCTTACCTTTGCATAGGAAACACATAAGAAATGTGAGAACAAAGTTTCAATCAATGTTCGTGACCCATATCCCCATATGCATATGCATGATGTATCTGCACTGCCAATCCCAAATGTAATGGGGCGTATGTTGCTACAGAAACGATTGATTTTGTAATAGCCATACATTTACGAATTTTTGTTATCTTTAGGGACAATATACGGTTCAGAAGCGCCTTTGTGTTATTTTTCATCGATTAACTATCAAATGAACTTTTGAGCCTAGGCTCCGTGTTGAAGACCGGACCGTGACCTATAATGGTTTACTTTTATAAATTGTGACATGGATGGAGTGTTGTATCATTGGCACTCATACCATATCTTTCTATATCTATTAACAAGCTATGCGGGCATCATTTCCATAGAAATACCAAAACGAGGACATAACTCATAAGAGCACTGGTGGCAGGATGAAGTAATTGTTCTTCTTTTAATGTATCCTTGATATTTTCAGACACACCTTGGTGTAATTCTGAAAATCTTAATATAGTCTTCAATTTTCCTGCAGCAGATATGGCATCCCCTAAATTGAGTTCAGAGCTAAACTCTATAATTCATATCCCTTGGCCCCACTGTGTCTGAATTGTAAGGTGTCACAATATCTAGTTAGTTCTGGAGTTTGGCAGTTTGGTAAGCATCAGAGACAATTTTGGGTAAAATTAATGGGTATATATAGAGGATGTGCTACATGAGAAAGGCTTTTTCTTATGGAAGAACAAATTACATCACTAACAATCGTTATTAATGAAGTTAGAATTCTAATTTTTCAGTGACTGTTTTACTTAATTGCACAGGTGTTGACTTCAATAAGTACTTGATTATGCATTGATAAATGATTACTCACATTAATAGGCACAACTTAAAAGACTGTCAACACGTTTAGAGGACTCAGTTTTGCGTAGTTTTCTGTTTTTTTAAAGGTTTTTCTTTTACACAAAAACCCTGTTTTCATATCCAAAGTACAAGGAAGAAACTGAGTGCGAGATAGTATAAAAGTGTCAGGTTGTGATGATGCATGTCTATCAGTTTGATCACATATATAGATTTCTGTTGTTTCTAATTTAAAGTTCCCCAAGGGTGACTGGGGAAACGAAATATGCCGGTCACTTGGTCTTCCCCCGACCGGCAGTAAAACGAAGTTGGGCGTCCGTTTGGTTGTGCGGGATGTATCAAGTTCGCAGTCACGTCCGGTCAGAATGGGGACGTTAGATCCGATGCCTCGTGTAAAGGGAGTGTCACGTTCTTTGCATGTTAAACACCTTTGCATCAACTCTTTGAGGGGTCCGAAGGTGGCATGTTGCAATGGAAAATTTCTGTCCCAATCCAATATCCAATCATTTTCCAGTGGCAGTCTAAATTTTCCCGATCATCATCCCGAATGGCCTCTATTATGACAAAACCTACCTATTGTTTTATTGTTAGCTTGTTCTCGTCCTGAACATGCATGACATATTTGCCACTGGACTTTAAGCAACCAACAATCAATCAATCAATCTAATTTAAAGACGCACCAATTTTGCCTTCTGGTGCAAGTCTCATAACATCACTGATGATTCGCCCAAGGAAAGCAGAATATCAAGAGAAGTTGGTTTTAGCATCACCTTGTCACACACCAAATCTCTGCGAAACTTCAATAGTGCTTTTTCCCCGACCACTTGCATGCATATTAATTGCTCTGAGGTTAAACATTGACATACAATGTATTTTCACACAATGTCAACTATAGTCATTATCCGGAAAAACCTCTTATCCGAAGGATTTGGTTAACTTTTATATAAAGTCAAAATTTTATTCACAAAAATATAACTTATTTACAGAAAATACACGAAACAACTACTATATATATTCAAATCACTCAAAAATAAATTAACTTCTCCTACAAAATCTACATAATCACATCGAAACTATCAAATTGATTGTGAATGAAAAAATAAATGTTGGAGCTGATTGACGGATAGGAAATTTCCGTAATTAAAAAAGGTACAAATGATGTTTTTATTTTTGAGTTTTTGACAAAATTGTTTGGAATTTGCCCAACAAAATTTGCATGCAGTATCGCAATAATATGTTTTGTCCTCTCAAATGTCAAATACTGTTTTTGAATCATATGTTTTCTCGTTTTCAAAGAAAAACGCGTTAAATTTCTATCTAAAAAACAGCCAACTTTAAGTTTAAAAGTTTTACTTGGAGATAGCATTATATTTATGTCTTCATCATTCCGATGATCCTTGATGATATGTGCATAGAAAATATTTACGAAAATAGCGGGAAATTTAACCAAAAAATATATATTTTTGGATTTTAAGGTAACTACCCAAAACAGTAAATTGAGGGGTATCCCCATTAAAGGGATAAAATACAAAAATGTGACCATAGAAACTTTTTACGACCCGACGGAAATTAAAATATAGATATTATTCTATCATTTAAAACAATTTGCAGCCGTGTGTTATTCCGGACCATTAAACTCGTTAACTAAGCGTCTTTTTCGATGTCAGTTGCAGTACTATATTACACGAAGGCATGTAGTTGGTGCTGGTTTATAAGTAGGATGTATGTTAGTTCTGATATAATTCCACACATATTAGTTGAAACAAGTAGAAAATTTATACTAACTCTGCATCCCTTTCTCGGTCGGTATCTCCTTAAATAGGATCTATAAATTGTATAAGTTTCTCACAGAAGGTAACCAAAGAAGGTGACCAAAGCTTTTGCAACAATACAAATATTAAACTTTACAATATGAATAAATATCTTTAACAATGAATTCAAATAGCAAAAGCTATGTAATTAACAAATATATACTTATTTTAAGCATCATATAAATTAATCAACAATGAAATACTTTAAATATGAAATTTGGAGTTTTACCAAGGGAGCTAATAATTAATTAATGTTAACACTGTCTGCCACACAGTATTTCGGGGCCTCTCCCTCTGGTATCTTTCGTCCCTCTTTTATAGCTGACTATGCGGGGGCTTTTCTAATTATTGGGGGCATTATGCTAACATATGGTTGTTAATTTCTGTCATTTAGTCTCTTGGCAATGATAAGGGAGCTACCATTTGATTTTTATGGGGGGGGCTAGGATGAAATATTTTGTCCTGCATTTTTTTTTAGTTGTAATCTCTGTCCGGCCTTTTTATTTTCCACTCTATTCGGTCCTGCCTTTTTTTTTATTAGTTTATCCTGACTTTTTTTACCTAAATTGTCATCCTGCCTTTTTTTTTTGCAAAGTGTCTCATCCTGCCTTTTTTTTTTTTTGCAAAGTGTCTCATCCTGTCTTTTTTTTTACTCAAAACTTCTGTCCTGCCTATTTTTTTCAAATTTCATCCTAGCCCCCCCCCCCCCCCCCCCCCCCCCCCCCCCATAAAAATCAAATGGTAGCTCCCTAATACTATTACATATTCTTTAATATATATAGTGATGTCGTTATTACGACATACGACATAGTGATGTCGTTATTACGACATGTTATGTCGAAATTACGGCCCTTATCGGCTTCCGTAATATACATTCCATTCGATTTCTTGATAGTAATACTTACAAGCAATGACTATTTTTGATCCTTTACTTCGTATAGCGCCTAAATAGTTTTTTGCAACACATCTATAAATTCCAGCATCAGTTCTATTAACAGCCATCATTCTATATGAATAGTCAAATGCATTGTACTCTGTAATATATGTTCCGTCCTTGTGCCATCTGTATTGTGCCATAGGTGAACTACTGGCTCGACATAATATTATTTTTAATGAGAGTTCAGGTATTGGATTCACTGTATTCGGCTCTGTGGAAAACTCTCGTGGGGGATAATCTGTAAAATAGGACATTGTCTATGACTGTAACAATATACGAATATAGGTTGATATGAGTGTTGCAAGTACATGTACAATGTATATCTTTAATCCTTATTTTAAATACAATCATGACGGAATTGTGTCTTTAATAAATATTTCACTTAAAAATCCTTTATGGTAATAAAAAGAATTCAAATGACTTACATATTATGACAAACATGAATTCACACAGAATATAAGAACAGTTGTACAGCTTTTGTAGTCCTTTTGTTGAATTTTCGTCTGCCGATGTCTTTTAATTAAGCATATTTTGTGTTAAAGTAGAGTAATTGTCCAAATACTGGAATAGAATATAATACAATTCAATAGACTAGACTAGAATAGAAGAGAAGAGAAGAGAAGAGAAGACAAGACAAGAGAAAAGATAAGTAAATAGAATAAAATAGAATAGAATAGAATGGAATAGAATAAAATAGAATAAAATAGAATAGAATAGAATACATCTTATTTTAAGTCGGGTTACATGAAATATTACAAACATAAGCTTTTTGCCGACATTAATAAGAATAACAACACATACAATATTTAGACATATAAAACAAATACAACATACACATTAGACATACAAAGTAAGATAGCTATATTACATACGCAAAAATGTGCAAAATAAAAGCAAGCACAAACAAGAAAAGCACTAAATAAAGGCAGCAGTAGTATTCCGCTGTTCGAAATGCATAAATCGATTGAGAAATATACAAATCCGGGTTACAAACTTAAACAGAGGGAATAACATCAAATATATATAAGCGGAAAACTACCGTAACGACACAACAAAAAACACAACATTTAAATGTAACACACACAGAAACAAACTATAATAAAACAATGGCAATTTTCCTGACTTGGTACAGAACATTTTGATAAAAAAAAATGGTGGGTTGAACAGGGTTTTAAACTAGATTATAACACTTGCAAAGCAGACGAAATAAAAAAAAGACTAGATTGGATAAAAGTGATGAGTCAGGTCAGGTAAGCAAAGGTATAATAAGTGTCATATCGCGTAAATCTTCTCACTCACTAATGTTTTTTTTTTATTATTGTGTGAAATATTTGATCTTATTCAACTTGTAATACACCCCTCACAAAAATGTAACAAATTCAGTTTTGATTTGTTAAAAATATGGAGGTAACTGTGACATATATTATACGTGTCGGTTAGTCTATTCAAAGGTATATACTATGAAAGTTTGAGCGAGGGGCCGAGTATGTACCTTTTCATAGAATATCCAATTTAGCACATATTTACAATTCGAGTAATCCTGTAATTAGTCTATTATTGATATTATTGATATTTTGTTTGCTGACTACCTGTATCACAGGTGTTTGTAAAACTGAGCTCATTAAAGTAGTTTTGTAAATCTACTAGTATCACATTGTAAAATATGTGATATCAAAAGACCCTCGACTCCAGAAGGAAGAGATGCTAGCTGCTAGTGTAAGTAAGTTTATTGATATTAATCAGTGTTTTACTATAAATGCACTTTTTTCAGGGTAAGATGACAAAATAAATTGAACAAATTCAGGCAATGATTAAATTGCAGTGAAATCTTTACATTCTTTAAAACATTAAACAGTAAAACTAAAGTATAATAAATTTGCAACATATAGATAGTAATCAGTGGTGGATCCAAAAAGGGGGGTCCGGTGTTGGAAAAGAGGGACGAAAGATACCAGAGGGACAGTCAAACTCATAAATCGAAAATAAACTGACAACGCCATGGCCAGGTTTTGAACCCCCACTCTTTATCCTTGGTTCGATCTCCTTTGAAAAAAGCTAGATCCGACCCTGGTATGTACTCGTGTCCAAAGATTTCCTAGCGGATAGTTATTTAAAAGCAACTATCAATTGATCCAAAGTAATAGTGTTAATGCTTTTTTTTTAAATTATTTCATGGTAGAAACTGAAAGATTTATCAAAAGATGTATACATATGTGTCGCACTCATCAGACATTATCACCGATTTTCAATTCACATTGTCCTGAACATGCATGAAATATTTGCCACTGGAAATTAAGCAACCAATGAATGCATGACGAAACTCGCAATTATCAAACACATTTTTTAGATCCAAAGATTTTAATAGCAGGATATTTAAAAATCAAATGTGAAAATTAATTAAAAACTATTTAATTTAATTATTAAGTGTTGTTAATTTACCTATTTTAATGTGAAGCAAGATAACAAGTTCGGTGACCCAATTTTTTCTTTAAATTTCTTATCTGAAAGCATGTTATAATTGTAATAAATTTCCTGTTGACGCAACTTTAAATTTTTCGAAAATCTTTGGATTTTCTTATCCCCGGAATAGACTACCTTAGC
The DNA here is from genome assembly GCF_963676685.1 of Mytilus edulis. NCBI lineage: Eukaryota > Metazoa > Mollusca > Bivalvia > Mytilida > Mytilidae > Mytilus > Mytilus edulis. The sequence continues at coordinate 37,561,948 of NC_092352.1, read as the reverse complement.
CGTATTTGGCACAACTTTTTGAATTTTTAATCCTCAATTCTCTTCAACTATGTACTTGTTTTGCTTTATAACTTTTTTTTTATCTGAGCGTCACTGATGAGTTTTGTGTAGATGAAACGCGCATCTGGCATATTAAATAATAATCCTGGTACCTTTGATAGCTATTATATGACCTATCTTCTTAAAGTTCAAAGGTGCTCTTTCTTTCTATCGCACAAAATTGGAATTTCCATGCATAATCTATACAAAATCTTACAATTATGCACAACCTTTAGCGCGAAAAAAGTCCGGTGACCCATAATTTTCCGATAATATTTTGAAAAAAACAAGATAAAAACTTCATTTTGACAAATTATGAATAAATAAATTTTATAGATTTTGATTAAGAGGTACAAACCACCTTAAGGGGTAATGGACCGACCATATGTCGAAAACGGTCGAACCTACACAAAAAAAAATACAACAGCAAGCACGTCGCGATCGAGTTTTTAACCCTTAAATCCCATAATTAAAGGTATATTATATATATCCTAAGAAATCTTATAAAATGAGGAACAAAAGCTATATAGTGAATATAGTGCACATATCCGGTTTAAGGGGTAATGGAGCGCCCAAATATCCAAAACGGTCGATTCTAATGCATGTAACAAATACTGTAACAAGCACGTTACTGTCGTTTCAAATAACAGAAAATTTGATTACACTCGTTTGATGAATAATTTGTTGACCTACAAATGACTCATCAGTGACACTCGAATAAAAAAAATATATAAAAGGCCAAATAGAGTACGATCTTGAAGAGCATTGCAGACCAAAAAATCCTAAAAGTTTGGCAAAATACAAAAGCTTCAGTGATTGTAAATAAATTCATCATGGTTACCGGGATTGAAATGTTGTATGTGAGCCAGACGCGCGTTTCGTCTACAAAAGACTCACCGGTATCTGTGACCGGTCCCGTCTGGACACGTGTAGTTTCCCCTTAACACATGTGCCATGTCAAATATACATTCGATACACTTCGGCAAGTGCATACGGTAAAGTTTCGAACCAGACCTAGCTTATTTTCAAAGTGTTGACCGATGATATTCGCCCCTTAAATATTAACTGGGATCCGGGCCTATTTGGACAATATTTGATTCAAAGTTGCCACTCAACGTATTTTTCATGTCGACTACGCATTTGGTACTCCCCGTCAAGTTACCAACAATAAGTTCTTTACCAGTTCCGCGCCTTTCAAAGATGTTGACCGAGGCTATTCCCCATTTAAAATCAATTAAAATATTATGTGATCCGGGCCCGTATTGACATTCAGGGGTCCAACTTTGATCCTTAACTCATATGAACTACACATTCTGAACTCCTCTGCAAGTTCCGATCCACAACCTAGCTAAAGGTGTTGAACAAGGCTATTCGCCGTAGAACATAAGAAGCTAGATATAAATGATAACATACCTTGACAAGTCACACGAAATAACGAAAACTCCAATACGTTTACTGTTAAGATCGTTAGAATTATTAATTGCATTTTTTTACTTTGGTTTTTATTTCAACAGCCAGAGAGACGTCACCACGTTGAGTATCATTTAGTATTTAATGATAAACGGAAACGGAAATTTGTCTATGATGTCGAGTTTTTTTCCAGAATATTGCATTTCGTAAAAGGAAATATTTCGGTTTTAATATTTTAATGTTTTTAAATTAGGTAAAAATATTCTATATTTCAAGTAGAAATAATTGTAACATCACTTTTCAAACAATATAACTGCTGATCCCCAAATAAAATATTTGTGTCTAGGAATGCAATATAAAATGGATACCTTTCGGTCAAAAGAACATTTTAAATCGTAAGTAGCAAGCCAAGGTTTTTGTATAGTTTTCATGTTCATCATTTTTTTTACTATATATCAAATTTTGCTGACTTTTTTGGGCCTATAATTTATACTTCTGAAAACATTCAGACTTTTTAGAAAAAAATCAATCGACCTTCGAGTATAACACGATATAAAAGGTGACAAACAAAAAAGATGAAAGTTAACAGGAAAATAATAAAAGCAATAATAAAAACTATTGCCATTGCAAACAATAGTAGTTATCACCCTCCTTCAATTTCCACTAGAAAAGCCTTTAGAAAATTTTAAACAAAAAATGCACATACATGTACATGTCAGGCTATATTTGTTTTAGAGCATATGGAGCATATTGAAAAAATAATCATGTTTGGTTTTTGCATGGCATTTTAAATTCTAAATAAAAGTCTCTTATACACCTACTAGTTACTTTAATGTTATAAGTTTAATTAAGTTTTTACCATTTGGAAATTGCTAACAATTTGCTGTTTCCATGTAAACGGGGGCCTTTTTTTTTTAAATTCCAAATAGAACGTCTCAATTATTCTTGCTAGTTTACATTTATTTTGAATTACTTTGAGTGTGGACCATTTTAAAATTTTAAATATTTTTGCTGTTTCCATGGTTACAGAGACCATATCCAAAATTTTGATAACAGATGCCACATTGATTTACTACTATATGATTATCAGCACACCCAGCAGAAAGAATGGTTAAAGGTAAATGAAGGTCCTCAACGGTACCAGCTAGAAGAACCATATCATCTGCGTATAACAGAATTCAGATTGTTTCTCCATCTATATTGATACCAATATCAAGTGTTTTGACTAAGTTAACGCAATAGTTACTATAGAAATTGAACATTAAGGGAGAAAATAATCATCATTGCTTTAAACCAGAATTTATTGAAAATATGTCTGTTGAAAATCAATTTACACGCATATAGTTTCGTACATCAATGTATAAAGATCGAAGAGCGTTTAAATGGTCCAATTTATACCAAGATAGTTTAATTTAGTGAATAAGAGTTGCCTGTTTAAAGAGTCATAATCCATCTTAAATTCAGTAAAATCAGCGTACGTAGACATTCGTTTTAATTTTCATCACTCGATGATTGAAGTCATTGTTATAATATTATCAATCGTGCTTCAGTTCTTACGAAAACCGTTCTGTTCATAATTTAAAAATGCATGTTCTTTTTCCTAAAATTGTAATCGGTTATTTAGAATATAAGACCTTAGAATATAGCAGTAAATGTTATATGTAACTGGCACCAAGGCTATACCATGGTAATTCGTTCGATTGCGGCTGTCAGCAGTAGAGGAATTTGGAGATCGCATAAGTCGAACAAGGTCCTGTAGGCTAATGTGTTCATCTAAATATGACCCATCTTTGTCGTTTATTTCGTTCTGTGTTTCACGAATACTATTATTACCCGTCGGGTTCAATAATGTCTGAAAGCTGTTTTGCCACACTTGAAGTATATCCGTCATATTATTACTTAATGTACTATATATCCTGTCTGACCACTTCCATCGGAATGTGTTTACATCTTACTTGACCAACACCAATTTTGTAAATTTCTATATAAATGCTTACATTTTTGCACTTATTTATCAAAACAAAGGCGTATTTTTTCCCCGATGTCAAGATGATTTTAACATTTGTTTGGCACAACATAAATTGTTCAACTAATCAGTCATTGTTTCGGACCACCAATGTTTTTGATCGCCTTTCTTTGATAGAAACCTCCGAATTGGCGCATTTTTTCTTTCACCTTTTACTTATCCAATATTTCAGACTTAATTACAAAAATCAACGAAAACACCGTAACAATTGTTAAAATCAGTTTGAGGTACATTAAACTACTGTCTGTTCCTACTGTTACTATTAGTGTTCTCTTCCTAGTCAATACGGTTGAAATTGTTTCGTTTCACTCTACATTCCAGCAGCACATGCATACAGTGTATATATCTCCCAATTGATACGATATTCCCGTGCTTGCATTTCCTATCATGATTTTCTTAATAAAGGGTTTTGCTCACAAGGAAGCTATTTAATCAAGAGTTCCAAATGGTGAAGTTAAAATCATCTCTTCGTAAATTTTACAGACACCATCACCAGTTGGTTGACCATTATGGAATAACCATTTCACAAATGATATCGGATATGTTCCTTAGGTCGTAACTACAATCCCCTTCCCTTTCATGAATGTGACCTACCGAATTAGACTATTTACCGGTTTTGTTATCTCATAATCAACACGACGGACGCCACATGTGGAGCAGGATCTGCTTACCCTTCCGTAGTCCCTGAGATCACCCCTAGTTTTTAGTGGGGTTCGTGTTGTTTATTCTTTAGTTTTCTATGTTGTGTCATGTTTACTATTGTTTGTCTGTTTGTCCTTTGTCCCTCTGGTATCTTTCGTCCCTCTTTTCTTGTCAATATATCTCATTCCAATAGCCTGTATTTCATAAGGCTTGATTTTAAGTTATAATAGATCATAGCATTCAATTCTCCAATGTTATCCTGAAACATATGATTTAGTATATTTTATATCGAATTTTAAATAACGATGTTCACTAATATCAATACTTACTACTGTATTAACTATATTAACATTTATGTCCCAAAATAGTAAAGAATGATCCAGTTTAACGGTTATTGAATCAATTTGTGAAAAAAGGTCTTTTCTCTATTAATTCGGTGACGGTTCAAAACAATTTTTTTTTTTTTTTTTTATTGATTCATATGGCACTAGACAAAAATCCATCACCGATGAACCATGATTCGATACAAAGTATAGTTATTCTTTTTCGAATTTTGCCCATTTAAGGTTCAGCAGTTTGCATTGATAGAGAAATCACTCAAATTTTCACCATATACATAAGTGTCGAAATCAAGAACTTTCCGTTCAGGAAGTATATATCGATACTGGGAATAAAAGCTTCTATTTCAGAACATCTACTATTAAAATCACATCATATATATAAAAAAAAGAGTCTTTGTCGTATATGCAAATCTGGCTATTCAGCATATCATAAAACTCATTTGCATCGCATTCTTGCGCTGAATTAGTTAGTGGTAGATAACAAACACATGATTTAAGCACATCAGCTTTTTCAAATTTATCTTGTAGTCTCATCCTCATATGATTTATCGCATATAACAATATAAAAATCTTCCATTATTTCAATTTCCACAAGGAATCCGATTCCACCATAGCCTGTTTTAGCTCAAACGTGAAGTCGCTTTCTGTTTTTTACCAAACCTTTATATCCTGATACCGATAAAAAAAAAAAATTACTCCAGCAGTATGAGTCTCAGATACCTCTAATACATCTATGTGTTTAAGGTCCAAGCAAGAAAAGCATAAATAAAAAATTGTCAGAGTCACTATCTGTGTTCCAGCCTTTCACACTCTAGAACTCTGATTTCCACTAATATTGTTTTGTACGCCTGCGACTTTCGAGATACATATCTCGTCTTGTTTCCATACTGCTTCTTTGTTGGAGATCACTAGGTACTCAAACTGTTGTCTGTTTCTACTGTTACCATAAGTGTACTCTTCCTAGTCAATACGGCTGAAATTGGTTCGTTTACCCTATTGTCAATGTACCTCATTTCACTAGTCTGTCGTTCATAAGACTTCACTTAAATCCTAAAACCTCGTATTTCTAGTTTATCTTGATCAATCGTGCGGACTTAGTTCCGCAAATAAGAATTCATTAAGTTTTGTGCTTTATGAATGTCGAAGTCAGTAAATACATTTTTTTTTTTTTGGTTTCTAGAGTCCTTTAACCTCCTTTTATCATCTATAACTTTCCTTCTGTTTTCAGGGTCTGCTGTCATTGTTAATCTTTGTTCTGGCACCCGATTCAACACTAATCATTTTTAAGTTCAGACCTTCTTTCAATAGCCTATCCACTTTATTGAGCAGGTTTTCATTCTTACTTTCCGGAAGATTTCTAATGATAACATTATTTTGATGATCCTCCCTCGACATAAACCTTGGCGTTTGTCCCGCTGTTTCTGCGTAAGTCTTCTTGAAGTCGGACAATTCCTTATTTACAATTGTACACCCTGTTTTAAGTCTTTTCTGCATTTTGCAGTATCAGTTTCCATTTTCTTTTCCATCTTATTCATGTTCATTTGCATGTTGCCTCTTTTTTTGCGCATTGCTGTCTCAATCTTTATGTCTATGATCTTTTCAATCTTTTGTGTGATATAATTTCTTATCCATCTATTCTAATTGAAAACTGATTGTAAAACAGGTTCGCTGATTCTTTTAAACTAGACATGAAAACCTTCAGGTCATTTATGCCAATGGTATCGTTTGAGCTTTTGTTCACCCCAATACATTGTATTTCACTAGATACAGCACTCATTTTGTTATAAAAAAAGGTTCAATGTTCAGATTGACGGTGTTGTGCTGAAAGATTACATAGAAAATAAAATACCGCGAAGAAAATTGTTGGAGTGAAAAACTAATGCCATCAATGCTACATATGATGAAAACACCCAGGAAACACTGTTTCGATTCTTTTGCACTTCCCTTTCAAATGAACGAAATTACAAACATGCATTGTACTCTTTAATATAATACATTAGCAGTTAGTGTGTATTTTAGTCAAGACAACATCTAATAAATTAGCAATCTCTTTGGTTGAAAGCTCTTCATCTTTTATATAAGCGTTGGATTTTTAAGTATATTGGACTCGAGCACTACTGGATATTAAAATTTCGAAATGTCTGGTGCAGAAAAAAATTATACCGTGTGTGTTATAACTAATTAACCATCTATTTAATGACTGCAGACGGTCACATAGCACGATATCAACACAACCATCAATATGAATAGTAAGCGATCACATAAAATTTGATTTTTTTTTTGTTTAATTTGAGTTTTTCTAAAAAAAAAATTGGTAGGTTAATCGTCGTTTTTATCTGTTTAAGAATGATTGTTATTGGATCGAACCAGTCAACTGAATTGTTCATCTTTGTTTGTTTTTGACCTTACCATCCATTTCCTTTTAATGCCTGAACATGACTTACGCATGCGTAATCAATTTTTAGCTTAGGGATTTTGAAGGTCATATGAATACAAATTCAATGATGTCGAATTAATTAATTGCAATTGATCAATTAAACAACGATCGTGTCTCATAGCTTATTTTGACAAAATTGAACTAAACTGGGTACTAAAAGAACATATTATTTACGTTTTTCAATACATTAAAGAATTATACCTAGGTATAAAACGACAAAGACATCAGTTAAATAATTTCTATGTTTTGTTTTTAAAATATTAGATTTAAACGAAATGTGCTAAAAAAAAAAAAAGGACATATTTGCTTTTTTGATTCGAGCGTCAATGATGTGTCTTTGAATGTTGTACGCTTATTTTTGTCATTTTTACCTACTGTGTCTATATGTTTGGTTCACACATCGTTGGCAATATAATGGAATTTGCGACTGTCATACAAGTGAGCTAGCTATAAAACCAGGTTAAATCCGGGCGATATCTTTTTGCGCCAAAAAGTAACTCATTTGCGCCACAACTTAATTGCGCCAATACTTCTTTTGCGCCACATAATTTTCAAAACTATAGGTATCATTTGCGCCAATAAAATAATCATCTAATTGCGCCAATTTTATTTATTTTTATTTATATATAACAACTAAATGATTGACTTCCATCCTCCTATTTTTGGGCTTGGGTCCGGCAGTGTACCGACTGGCGGAGTTAAAGTCATTTTAATAACGAAATGTATGCTGAATTAAAACGTTCACCCGTATATATATACAGTTAAAACCATATAAAATGTCTCTGTTCATCATTGAATTAAAGGCTGGTTTTTGTAGTTGAGAAAAGACACATATTCCTTTCTGCTTACTTCTCTACTCATTAGTTCTTTACAAATGCCTGACGGAATTTGTGTTCTTCAACAATGATGACCGGTTTTCCTCTATCAGACTCTAGTTTTTGAATGGTATATCAGACATCTTGACTCGTGAAAAAATATTCTTTTACTAAACAATTTATTTTTTGGTGAGTTTTCTTAAATTTGATAAGTGTTCAGTGGAAAGATTAATTATAATACATGTATGATATTGGTAAAACATGTACATGTATGATATAGGTAAAAAATATTTACAGGTAAATCTGGCGCAATTTCATTTCATTTATTGGCGCAATTAATACCATCAAAATAAAAGACAGTGGCGCAATTAATACCTTTTCAAAACTGCAATTGGCGCAAATTGATTCTGCCCTTAAATCCTCTGTTTTCTACATAAGAAAATGCCTGTACCAAGTCAGGAATATGACAGTTGTTATCCATTCGTTTCAATGTGTTTGAGCTTTTGATTTTGTCATTTGATTATGAACTTTCCTTTTTGGATTTTCCTCGGAGTTCAGTATTTGTTGTGATTTTACCTTTTTTTTGTATACGAAAAGCCTGTCTCTCGTATATTAGAAAGAGCCTGGTATCTTAAATGAGTTTATTTTATTATCTTTTGTAGCATTTGGAAACATCCACTGGTTATCCACATATGGCTTTGTCATAACACGTTTGATCTGAAAAGAAAAAAAATGTAAAATTACGAGTGAAAAGGGTTGCAATAAATATGCACTACGTAAAAAAAAGCATCAATATCAGAATTAACGATAAAATGAATTGTTCAACAATTTACTATTTGCACGATTTTACATGTGTACATTAAATGCCATAAATAGTAGCGTTTATGCTTGAGTACTCCACTCACGTTAGAGAAACGGATTACTTAATGATAAAACTTACATGATATAAACTGCTTCGTGTTGAAGGCCGTACCTTGACCTATAATGGTTTACTTTTATCAATTGTTACTTGGATTGAGAGTTCTCTCATTGACACTCATACCACATCATCCTATATCTATTAACCAAAGATTTTGTCATGGTAAGGTCACAAGCTTGATGTATCAGTTGTCAGTATTCACAATTGAATTAAAGATGCAAAAAAGTAGCAACAAATATTTTAACATTTTATTGTAGTCTCACATTCTGTCGTCCTTTCCTCGTTAACGTATTCATCAATAGTAGGCGCTCTAAACACGCTAATGCTTAACAATAGAGAGCTTTGAGGTCAGCATCACATAACTAAAACGGAATATAGCATTTCATCAGTTTATTATTGTTTTTAAATATAAAAGAAATCAATTTACTTACGTTTCAATTGACACTGCCATCCATTGAAAAGGGAAAATAGATGACCATTTGATTTTTCAACAAAAATATCATGTCGCAATACATATCAATTCAATTGTTTGAAGCTGCAACTGACTTTACGATGTACTTCCAAAGTGTTTGCCTATATTTTATATACAAAGACTATTCTAAATCTTGTTTAATGTATGTCAAGGAACTACACATTCATTTACATTGAAAATGTACAAACATGTTCTTTCTGTGTAACGTAGGATTTTGCTATTAAATAAAGGCAACAGTAGTATACCGCTGTTCAAAACTCATAAATCCATGGACAAAAAACAAAATCGGGGTAACAAACCAAAACCGAGCGAAACGCATTAAATATAAGAGGAGAACAACGACACAACATCGAAACGCAACACACACAGAAACAGACCAATCATCAGACAAAACACCACGAGAATAACAAATGTAACATGAAAACCAAATACATGAATTTGGGATAGACAAGTACCGTGCCACGTCTTATCTCAATATCTCAAAAATAAGAGAAAACACAAACGACTCAACGTTAAAATGCAACACAAAGAGAAACGAACAATATATAACAATGACCATCTTCCTGACTTGGTACAGGACACTTTTAAAGGGGAATAAAAGTGGTGGGTTGAACCTGGTTTTAAGGCATGCCAAACCTCGCACTTTAATGGCAAAGTTAAATATAACATTGAAATGACAACATAATATTACAGGACTACAATACAAATAAATAGGAGAACATATTAGACACAGAAAAACATGATTAATAGATAACAAAAAGCATCAGGTTTAAAATTCAATACGCCAAAAACGCGCCTTGTCCACACAAGACTCACCAGTGACGCCCAGATATAAAAGATCGAAAGTGAAAAAAGTACAAAGTTGTACAGCACTGAAGATCAAAAGTTGAAAAGGTTTCGCAAAATACGGCATTGTTTTTATGCCCGGGATAAGAACATTCTTATTATATAGAACAATTCATGCTATTGCAAACAGTAAATTTTATCAAATGAATATGAAAGAGATATACACAAAGAAACTAAAGTATTAACTAATTACAGAAAACTAAACCTGAATACATAACGCCTATATATAAAAAATCGAACGTGAAAAAGGTACAAAGTTGTACAGCACTGAAGATTAAAAGTTGAAAAGGTTTTGACAAATACGGCATTGTTTTTATGCACGGGATAAGAACATCCTTATTATATAGAATACTTAATGCTATTGCAAACAGTAAATGTTAACAAATGAATATGAAAGAGATATACATAATGAAACTGAAATATTAACTAATTACAGAAAACTAAACCCAAGTTTATCACAAAATAGACACACATCCGAATCAGTCCAAGCGTCAACGTAATTAAAAAAATTGTGACGTCACATACGATGGCGAAAAGGCAGAAACGTTATGCCACATTTGAATTTATGAAATTTAGAAACAGCATGACGTCACATATGAAAAACTATCATTCAAAAATGAGATAGAATTAGGATTGATTTAGAACTAAATACTGATAATTCATTTAAACAAAATGCATATTGCAATACTTATTAATAGCAATTAACTGTAATATATATATGTCCAGTTTGTTATGAATCCAACTTCAAACGTAAATAATCGTACAAAATTTAATATAATTAATAAAGAGGAGGTGGTTAATTTTTCTATACGTCATACCTAAATATATAATAAGAAGACGTCAACACATTTGACAAAATCTGATGAGAATTACAAATATAACATTAAACATGTAAACTAAATACATGAATTTGGGATAAACAAGTACAGAAACACGTCTTATAGTAATGCGAATTCACATTCAGCAAAACGGTCACAATCGGGAATAAGTCACGTTTGGTAATTAAAAGATTAGACGACATAATGACAAACCACAATCTACCATGTGGTAAAAATGTCCTTAGCTAGTTTGGTTAAAGAGACATTATATGGATCAACCAATTCGTGATGGTGTCCATAAAATTTACGGAGTGTCAATTTTAATCTGTCCTCCTCATAACTTTGTTGGAGCAGTTTCTGCGTAAGGAGCACACTCCTGTATATGAAGTCCGTATAGTGTGAACAAGCACGTGAATAACGTATCAATTGTGATATGTAAACACCATACGAAGGGGCAGAGGGTATGTTACTGCTGAGAAATGGGAAATTGATAATTGGGAAGTTGAAATCGTCCCGTTTATCATAGATTTTTGTGTGAAGTCGTCCATCTACGTCAATATTGAGGAAAAGATCAAGGTATGAAGCAGTCCTTCTAGTATCAGTAGTATCCTTAATTTCAAGTTCACTGGGATATATGAGATGTAAGTATTGGCTGAAGTATGGGTTGTTCAACGATAAAACATCATCAATATATCGAAAAGTAAAATTAAAGAATTTCGCAAGGTGCTTTTTCTTTTTGTCTTTTAGAAGGTTCTGAATAAATTCTGCTTCATACGAATACAAAAACAAATCAGCCAGCAGGGGTGCACAATTAGTACCCATTGGAATACCGACTGTCTGTTGAAATATAAATCCTCCAAACTCAACAAATATATTGTCGATCAAAAAGTCCAGCATTTTAATAATATCATCTTCAGTATATTTTCTGGAAGATTCAGTGTGATTCTTCACAAAATATGAAGTATTGTATCCCAAAACAAGAAATTTGTATCTACGATTCCCATTTTTATAGAAAAAGCTCTGTTTTATGAGTTGGTGAAGTCGATCTTTCAACTGAGCATGGGGAATAGTAGTATATAGCGTAGAAAAATCAAAAGTTTTTATGTTGCTGCAAAATTGCAAAGATTGTGATCGAAGGTTAAGCAGTAGATCTTTCGAATTTTTGAGAATCCACATCTGGTTAACACCACTGGTAGAATATATCTCCTCACAATATTTTTGAAGCCCATCTTTAACTGTAGAAAGAATAGTAGTCAATACTTTAGAAAGATGTTTAGTCGAACATTTTGAAGACCCAGCTATGTATCGTTCTTTATATGGAGTTTTGTGTAATTTAGGTATCCAGTATAATGAGGGCAAGTTTTCTTCGTTTTCTTTGATGTTGATACCAAAAGAAAGAAGGACAGATTTATGATTTTGTAAAATTTCATCCTTGGTAAATGATGTTAAAGAATATGTAGGATTACCAGTAGTTTGATCAATTCCAAGCTCTGTAGTGAGACATTGCAAATAATGTTTTTTACATATGAAGACAATATTATTGGAGGCTTTATCTGCCGGAACAACGACATATTTGTCATGCAAAGAGGATAAAGCATCCACAACCTCCGGATTCTTGAAAGGGTTAGAAACTCTTGTACTCATATTACATCTTAGTTTTTGTATGCGCCTCTGAATGCATGATCGAATAGCTTTGATCCATTCAGACAAAGTGTCCAGTTCGGGTTCGTCTGGTTCGCGCTTTATCCATTTTCTTGCATAGTCCTCAACTGCATCCATCAGTAACTTGAAATTCTTTTTCCAGTTGATGGGCTGGGGGATTCTATACTTTGGTCCCTTGGCTAGCAACTCTCTTAGTTGTTTATTGGTAACAATACCAAGGTCACCAGTAATAATATGACCAGCTGGACTATAATTGTATTGAGAAGATGCACATGAGCAATCCGGAGGCTTGGATTTTGTATCTTTGAGGTTAAAATCCTCTAAAACTCTCTTGTGGTTGAAAATCTTTGATGCAATAGACTTAGTGTAAATATAAGAAATAACAGGTGTAGCTTTATTTTTGAAGTAATCAGGTATAGTTTTTTGTACAGATTTTTGATGAAAAATATTGCCAATATTTACAGCATCTAAACCTTTATTGGCGAATTCTACCTTAAAAAAGTAACGCTTTTCCTCACTAATATTAATAAATTCATCATAGATACAAGGACTAAATTTTGTATGTACGCCAGACGCGCGTTTCGTCTACAAAAGACTCATCAGTGACGCTCGAATCCAAAAAATTAAAATGGCCAAATAAACAGTTATTGTGACTCGTTGAATTTTTCATGTTCCGGTCCAGTATATTTTTACTGCAAGAGTCATATTATAATTTACTACATCCATACAACTATGGGCTTTCAGAAGTCGGTAATGCTTTTCAATCAGTCATAGATAAAACTTTCTTGAATTTTACAGAAATAATCAATTCATTCTCTGCATATATAAAATGCGCACTTATTTGTATACACATATAATAAGAAGTGAGTGGAGGAGTAAGATAACGGGGTGAGTTTCTCCTCTTGTGCAAGCATCATCTCGTCGAAAAGTAAGTGTCATCCAAGTTAAAACGATTAAACCCGCTGCGTTTTATGTCCGAAGTGAGGAGTCTTTTATTCAGTTGTGGTCTTGTGTGGGTGTGTGGTTCATTTGTGTCTCGTTTCTCATATGTTTTTTAAATAGATAATAGACCGTTGGTTTTCATGTTTAAATTGATTTTTATTGTAATTGCGTGTCAGGTATTGCAAGCATAAATGTGGAGAAAACCCTGTCAACTTAAAAGTAAAGCGATTCGGTCAGTTTTTATCTTTGTTTGTTTATTATAGTATATCTAAATGTTTACACTTTTTATTTATAGTAACATGATTTAGTGATATGTATATATATGAAACCTGCATTGCAGATCTTTTGAATACATGCATTTACACATAAAAGTCCTTGCAAACTTACAGATTTCTGTCTACATCGAAGTTGAAAATATACTTGGTTTCGATAGAAAAATTCTTTCAGTTGGCACACCTGTAATATACAATTAAATTATTTTGTTACAAAACATGACTTTCACTTATAGACAATTATAAATGTTTGGGGTTCTGACCATATGCTTCCCATGTGTGCAAACGCCATTCTTAAATATTTCCCATAAATACAGCCGAGCTATTGGTAAGCTTCAGAACTGAAGCCATTAAACAAAGTGCAGAAAAAAACAACAGAAAAAGATGACATAATCATGAATTATACGACATATTTTGTTAATGCAATAAGACCGAATTTTAATTAACAATAAAACGATCTTTTGCACTTGAATTGTTCCGAACTTGATTTACATATACAACGAAAAAACATCAGATCAACTGTCAAATAAACAGTCAACATGTTTAACCCCGCCACATTATTTATGTATGTGCCTGTCCCAAGTCAGGAGCCTGTAATTCAGTGGTTGTCGTTTGTTTATGTGTTACATATTTGTTTTTCGTTCATTTTTTTTTACATAAATGCCGTTAGTTTTCTCGTTTGAATTGTTTTACATTGTCTTATCGGGGCCTTTTATAGCTGACTATGCGGTATGGGCTTTGCTCATTGTTGAAGGCCGTACGGTGACCTATAGTTGTTAATGTCTGTGTCATTTTGGTCTTTTGTGGATAGTTGTCTCATTGGCAATCATACCACATCTTCTTTTTTAAATAGTCACAAGAAATTAAAAGTAACTGTCCTTCTCAATGTCAGTTACAGTATCTTATACCCTTTATCTAAACTCAAACTTTGGAGTTCTCTTGCGTTTTTAGTCATTTCATTTAAAAACTTAATGATGAAAGTGTTTAAATTTCTTGATACGTACTGAGAAGGCACATGATGATGTATAATAAATCCAGAAACAATGATGATTCTTTAAAAATGTTGGTTAAAATTATTAATCTCGGTTGAACACGATCTTTGTAAGAACTGATACAAGTTAAATTAAAATATAATTATATTAAGTCATTACACAATTGATATTGATTGTCCGTATTCAATCTTCATTTTTTTTTTATTAAAGTAAAACATAAGTTTACTGATGTTCAATATGCGAATCGAATATTATTTTTAATTACAATTAATGAAAAAAAGTAGTGCGGTTTTTATTTTCATCTAAACTGATGTTTTTACATTTACCTCATCAGTTCGACATGCTGCAAAAGTCTGGCAAAGTGTAGGATATTCAACTCTGTCACACTGTCCACACTCATTATGAACACTTGGTACACTGGGATCTGTTTGATAGATCATGATTTATATTGAAATAAGATCAAATAACACCCTAAGGGTACTGTTGTGTGTCAACTTTAGTTCGAGATTACTCTGACGTCCAACGGCTGTTTTGCCAGACAAGCTGGGGCCGTTGGACGTCAGAGCTCGTCCCATATCAAAAAGTGGATATTTGTCCGTCCAAAATAGATGCGCTGCTTCGTCGCTTCTAGTGCCGACTGACGGCAATGGAATTACATAAATCGGCTCAAGGAGTATCGGTTTGACTTCACTTGGAGCAGTGGTCTTTATATACAAACGTTCACCTTATCTGTCCCAGTCAATAGGAGAACTTAGGTCGTCAATCAATGGCTGTGACTACACTGTTATGAATATGATTTTATTTGTCAGAGGTAGGTTTATTTGCAATTATATTTTCATCATAACCATGATCAAAGAAACGATTCTTAGTCAAGTGAAGGGGAAAAATTACAAAGTCGTATTTTGAAAATGATCATGTCCCATTTCAGAAAGGTCACGTACTCTTTTGTAATATATATATAATTTGAAGTGAATTTGTAAAATCAGGAATTATGTAGAATCACTAAATCATTAGTAATTATATATAATCCCTGAAAATGACCAGTGATTTTACATAATCACTGAACATTTTAATGATTATTCTACAAATTCCCTGATATGATATCAGGGATTATCAATAATTTAAGGATCCTTTGTTTGTTAAAAATAATAATAATATAGACAAATTAAGATTTTTCTTGCCAGATGAAACACTCTTGCTTTTAAACACAGAGAATGATGTTACAGATATAAACACAGGGTTTCGAGATAAAGTTAAAGACTTCAAAATTAATAATATCGACATTCCCTTTAGAACAAAAACTTTACTTTGCGTCAAATGGATATTCATGACACGGGTTATGTTCTTGTCATATATGTTATGATGGTATGATACTAAACCCCTAACGGGAAGGATTGTACCTGATGTTCATATGATGAAATCATAATCTTTCAGTCAGTTTAATTGAAGTCTGGAGCTGGCATGTCAGTTAACTGCTAGTAGTCTGTTATTATTTATGTATTATTGTCATTTTGTTTATTTTCTTTGGTTACATCTTCTGACATCAGACTCGGACTTCTCTTGAACTGAATTTTAATGTGCGTATTGTTATGCGTTTACTTTTCTACATTGGCTAGAGGTATAGGGGGAGGGTTGAGATCTCACAAACATGTTTAACCCCGCCGCATTTTTGCGCCTGTCCCAAGTCAGGAGCCTCTGGCCTTTGTTAGTCTTGTATTATTTTAATTTTAGTTTCTTGTGTACAATTTAGATATTAGTATGGTGTTCATTATCACTGAACTAGTATATATATTAGTTTAGGGGCCAGCTCAAGGACGCCTCCGGGTGCGGGAATTTCTCGCTACATTGAAGACCTGTTGGTGACCTTCTGCTGTTGTTTTTTTTCTATGGTCGGGTTGTTGTCTCTTTGACACATTCCCCATTTCCATTCTCAATTTTATTCATGTTCATGTTCTATTTGTAAATCCACAAGGCATGTTATTTGTGGTACATGTATACAAATAGTGAAGAAGACTATGCAACATCTGTTTTGTGGGTTGTTTTTTTTTTTCTTGTTTGTTTTTGTTCAAATAAACAAGAAATTCATACTGAGAGAATATACGCATATTTAGACATGTATCTGTAGAAAAACAAACAGAACTAATGATTGACAAATAGAACAAAACTAGCATTTGGTGTAAAAGAAGGACGAAAGATACCAAAGGGACAGTCAAACTCATAAATCGAAAATAAACTGACAACGCCATGGCTAAAAATTAAAAAAGACAAACAGACAAACAATAGTACACATGAAACAACATAAAAACTAAAGAATAATCAACACGAACCCCACCAAAAACTAGGGGTGATCTCAGGTGCTCCGGAAGGGTAAGCAGATCCTGCTCCACATGTGGCACCCGTCGTGTTGGTTATGTGATAACAAATCCGATAAATAGTCTAATTCGGTAGATCACATTCATGAAACACCTGAAGGTATCCCCCAAAATAATGTGTAATATTCTCAAAGCAATTCCACAGGGTAAAAAAGGATAGGGAAACCCAAAAACCATAATGGCAATTGTTCACAAAAAGTCAGAAAAAGAATATTGCCTGGCCACAAAACATGGTATTTTGCTCGAACCAGTTCGAGGTTGCTAATTCCCTTATTTTGGGGCATACCTTCAGGCGTTTTTTTTTTTACTAAACACTTAATTTTATTTCTCTTAGGCGTGTCGTAAAATCTGATTCGTTATGTGAAGGAAAATGTTTTTTTTTTAATGTGGATATTGTGATAAAACCAGCATATCATTAGGTCTTTCCACTTTTCTGTGGAAAGCCTATTGTATTTGTTCTGATTATTTTTTTTTTTAGGTCTTTCCACTTTTCTGTGGAAAGCCTATTGTATTTGTTCTGATTATTTTTTTTTTTCTTCCGCCTAATTTTGTTCTTGCGATAAACATTTGTTTCGCAATATGTCGCTTAGATATTTGGTATATGATATCGAACAGTTTATGCGCTTTTGAAATTTACCCTGCGTAAACGAATACTTTTCTTTGTAGGAGTTATCTCCCCAAACACTGTTTTCCTTGTTAGCGCAACTCCTTCGCAACCGTAAAATATTATGACAAATTTATTTTACAAAATTACTCGTTATATCCTTCGCATGATTTGTCCTATTTTGACCGAAGCGATATGAACGCTCCATATGAGAGTTATTTCCCCTTATGCATTTGTTATAAGTGATATGCATTTCTATCTTGTAAACCATAAGTGCTAGAGACCTAGGATCTTTTGATTTGAGGTCCTTGGTCCAAAAAAATGAAAATTAGGTCAAGGTCAAAGGTCAAGGTCATATTTGAGATTTTCATATGTCTTTGATTTCCCTATAATTCCTAAATGGTTATAGATACAGAAAATTTAAGCAGTGAAAAATGTTAAGGACTTCAAGGGGCAACTTTGTTACATTATGACTATATTGGTTTTACCATTGTGTAAGGGACATAATCCCCATTGATGGTTTATATAAAGCCATTATTAGACAAAACTCTTAAACAAAATGACCTTGACCCATAGGGTCTTCTGCAATGACATTGTGAAGAAATGACCTTGACAAAGGTCACAAGGTCAAAGGTCAAGGTCATGTACATATGTGATTTGGGGCACTACTTGAAGAGTTTTATGTGTGTTTGCCTGCCAACCAACCAACCAACCAACCAATCAATCAATCAATCAATCATGATCATGATCAATCAACCAATAATTATCATGATCAATCAATCAATCACGTTTCCGTCTCGTGTGTTTATCATAGGGTTCAAGATCTTCTTTGTTTCTTTTTCGCTGTTTCAACTGACCCTATCCAACGTGTTTGACCAAACAACCAACCAACTAATCAATCAATCAATCAATCAATCAATCAATCATGATCATGATCAATCAATCAATCAATCAATCAATCAATCATGTATCTGTCTCATGTGTTTATTATACGGTCCAAGATCTTCTTTGTTTCTTTTTCGCTGTTTCAACTGACCCTATCCAACGTGTTTAACCAACCAACCAACCAACTAATCAATCAATCAATCAATCAATCAATCAATCAATCAATCAATCAATCAATCAATCAATCATGATCATGATCAATCAATCATGTATCCGTCTCATATGTGTTTAATATACGGTCCAAGATCTTCTTTGTTTCCTTTTCGCTGTTTCAATTGACCCTATCCAACGTGTTTAATCAACCAACCAACCAACCAACTAATCAATCAATCAATCAATCAATCAATCAATCAATCAAGTAATCAATCAATCATGATCATGATCAATCAATCATGTTTCATGAAAAATTGAAATTTAATATTGTTCTTGCGTCACTTCTGAAAAAAAATCAACATGTACTCTGAAACTACAAGTACAATCGACCTCAAAATTTGCAGTCAGCAGGGCATACATGTACTTAAAGTTTATAAAAAAACTTGGTGCAGATATCTCTCAAAGCTTTTCCTAGAGAAAAGAAATGGCAATGCCGTAAAAATCGCTTGCAAGGTCCGTAAATCTCAGTAAAAACCTACAATAAAATGTCCGCTCCGAGATTGAAATACTAATCTGTGTTACAAACAGGTGCTGAAAAATGTACAATATCAGAAAATAATCAATAAATGTGTTTTAAAGTTACACCGGATCAATTAAATCCAAAACATGCACTGCCCGTGAACTGTGATCCAAATGTCAATTTCCTACAATGACAAAAGAAATTACATTGTGTTTATTCCGTCTCTATACATGTTGTCTGTTCAAAGTCCCCACCTAAAAAGAAATAAAAAGACTAACTTTTCGTTATTATAAACCCGTGTCAAGTACCTAAAATAAAAGAAAAACTTTCCAAACTAAACATGAAACTTCTCCGGTAACAATAATATAGACCCCATACAGAAACAAACAAACAAACAAACAAACAAACCCCCCCCAAATTCAATTAATTTTAAAGGGGGAAAGACCGCCTACAATTGCTTTTTTAAAGCAATTGATTTATATTTTTGATATATTGTTGTAAAACATTTTACAAGTTATGTTTATAATGATGTTTTAATATAATTTTATAGAATACATTATTTGACTTTTATTCATTTTCATTATAAATAAAACTATTTCTTCATTTCAGTTATTATGTATAATCCCTGACGATTTTTCTAGTGATTATACATAATCCCTGAAAATTTCAGCGATTATATATAATCCCTAAACTAGCCAGTGATTCTACACAATCCCTGAAAGTTTCAGGAATTCTACAGAATCACTGATTATACAAATTCACTGTAACATATAATATATAAATAAACTCATCATAGATACCAGAACTAAATTTAGTATACGCCAGACGCGCGTTTCGTCTACAAAAGACTCATCAGTGACGCTCGAATCCAAAAAAGTTAAAAAGGCCAAATAAAGTACGAAGTTAAAGAGCATTGAGGACCAAAATTCCTAAAAGTTTTGCCAAATACAGCTAAGGTAATCTATGCCTGGGGTAGAAAAGCCTTAGTATTTCAAAAAATTCAAAAATTTGTATGTAAACGAGTCTAAATTGAAAACTACGTTCCAACCTATGATTGCGTTGGATAATAACCGCAATTTTTATACGTGTGCATGTAAAACAAATTTCGTTGTAGAAGGGTCTAAAAACAGCACAAACAACATTTTCCAAAAGACCAAAAAAGTGAAAAAGTATATTTAAACAAAACGCATTTGACTAACAGGTCGAACAACTGATGTTCTTTAACCCTGCTGACTGCCATTGGCGATTGCCAAATAAAATTGATCACAAGATGTAACAAAATGGATCTTAATTATATATATATATTTATTCATATTTAATAGGTGGACAGAATCAAAATGCACTATAGATTACTAGAGCACATCAACTTCATTTAACCATTCGCCCTATATCTCGTCTTTAGACGTTTTTACAACAGTAATTCCTATATTACCAATATGGATCCCCATACTAATTAAGATCTGTTCCAGCTGAACGACTTGTTGGTAAGAGAAGAATCACGAGTCGGGGTAGGGTTACTTATCTTTCTACAGACTTGTATTGTAAAGAAAAACTCAATGTGTCGGTCTTGTACTTAGCAAAGTGGATTAACATTTTAACCTAAAATGCATGTTATATTTGCCACTGGACTTAAGCAACAAAATAGATCTATCTATTATGATTCACATAAAAAGGATCAATCGAGTTTGTTATTTGTCGATATGTGACTCAAACTAAATGAGATGCATTAAAGTTTGTACAAATTGTAACAGTTGCATTTTACTCGCACAGGCATATGTTTTTCTTCTCATTCATTTGAAAATGTGTTTTCTTCTGCACTGTTCTAGATCCCGACCATACAAATGATTAGAAACAACTTAGTTTGAATAAGACTAACAGTCGCAGATCTTGAATTATTAACAAAACATGTTTTCATAAAAGTGCTGTCATCTGTAAAATATGGCAAAGTGCCAAATTTACCAACAACTTTCTTAATTTGAGGTACCATAATCTGTCACAGTGCGGAGACTGAACATCCAATCGATGTGTAAGACAATGATGGACTTAATAAGCAACAGAGGCTAAGCAGTATGATTAAAACTAATTCAAAGAATAAACAGATACATCAATTAGACAATATTTTTTTAACAAAATTTAGTCGATGAATGGTTTAGTGTCCGATACCCAAATATAGGTCATGACTTTGAAACCACTGCATTCTGTAGTTTCAAATTCATTTTGTTTGTTTTCACTAAACCCGCGTTTATGTAGACACGTTTCTAGTAATCTGCAAGTAAAACGAAATGGAATGTTGATCTATGATACTATAAAGATATAGCCTTGAGAGATATGTAAGACTAGATAATGAAACGACAGGACCACTTTAAATAAATTTTCAAATTTTAAAGTGAAATAAAACAGACTATTATTGTTTCGAATTCTATTCAATTATTCCAGCTAATTATGTTCAAATTTAAACATATTAAAGTGAAGAGAATAAAGATCTGAGACTCCTTTTAATGTTGCATTAGTTAATGCTTATTGTTTATACTGTTCCTTTGTTTGTTAATTTTTAACCCCACTTTCGGTACTCTTGAGTATGGGCAATTTATATTAGAGTTAAACTGTAGTTCTTTGAGAGTACAATCTATAGAAATACTTGCAATCATTGTAAATTCAGATCGAATACACCTCTCTCCGGGGGTTTGAACCCGCTTTTTGTCTTGCGCGATCAATGCATTTATGGTTGGAACACAACCCCCCCCCCCTTTATCCTGGGTTGGGAACCCGCCCCCTTTTTTAAAAGGCTGGATCCGCCCCTGCCTCGCCACGAGTTGAGAATGAATTCACAAGCTAGATGTAAACAGAATATTTAATAGCTATAACTAAACTACCTAGACTTCATCTAATGCGGTCTACTTTTTAAATCATAATATATTAAAATATGAAAAAGTAAATCATCTCACTTTGGTTACACAAGTATGCATTACATGGTGGTACATTTTGGTTAGGTCTTGGAGAATCACAACATTGCGCACAGGTTACCAGTGAATCTCTTTTTCTGCCTCCAGCTGCGATTATATGGCATATCTACAAAAGTCAAACATAGAGGATAAGTGTACGCAGAGGCGGATTTAAGCGGGGGGCGGGGGGGGGGGAATTGGTTGCTTATATAGGGAATCACTGACGCGTGACTGGAGCGGGTCCCTCATAGATCCGCCAGTGGTACGTGCTTTTCTAATGTTTCCTAATAAACTATAAAAAATGGAGAACTCATTAGTATCATTTTAAAATCACTTCAATGTCTAGCTTAAAGGAGGACGAAATAATAGTTATCAGTTACAAAATGTTTAAATCTAAAAAATGAACATTTATGAGTTGAAATTTTACGATACAGCAATTTGCATTTTAAGGCAAGTATTTCAAAAAATTTGATTTATAAATGTCAACAAACCTCTTTGTTTAATTTACCTGTTTAGATCTACAACCAGCTGTAAAGACGGCTGTTAAATCTTCTTTCACGTGTCTATCAAGGAAGCACATCTGGTATAAAACAAGAACATATTACCAAACTCATCAGTACTATATCTACTAGTGTTTTCTGCTTTAATGTTACATGCCATTTATTATAAAAATTTCAATATAGAATAATTAACGAGTAAATAGTAAAAAATAGCGTAACCTATTAATAAAATTGAGAATAGAAATGGGGAATATGTCAAAGACGATAACCCGACCAAAGAGCAAACAATAGCCCAAAGGGCACAAATAAGTATTCAACACAGCGAAAAAATCCCGCAACAGGAGGCTGGCTTTAGCTGAGCCCTTTTAAACAAAAATGTGTACTAGTTCAGCAAAAATATATATAGTTCCGAATATTCAAAAGTCAGAATTATTTATCTTGTGATATGTTTTCATGTAAATTGTAAGTGTAAGATGACAGATAAATAGTCGTGTCGATTTTATAAAAAGTGGACCCAAACAGACTGCATCTCACACTTAGAAATCTGCCATTTTGATATTTAGTCTTTCCTCTTATGCAATCAGTTATGTTTGCTTACTGGTATTTGTAGATCTTATTTTGTTGCGTTTTCTAGCAGATCTTGTACAGATGATCGTTTTTACCTTCTAAAGTTAATTAAAACGTTTGTTTCTGTCAGTCAAAGTTTTCTATAAAAAGTAATATCATTTAATGGGAATACACCTGATAATTTTTAATTATTAATTCTATGCTCCAACATTTTATAGTTTTTGACAAAAAATCCAAACAAAACGGAGAATAACTCTTGGTTAACTGTCAATATCGGTATAATGACTTACTTATGTTATTTGTACATTAAACTATGCAATTGCTGAACACTTATGCTTTTAACAATAGTTTTTGCAATGATAAAACTAAAACATGAGTAAAACTAGTCTTTCATGGGCAATAACTCCTGTAAGGGTTCAATTGACGGTTCGTTTATGTTGACTTATTCGTAGATATTTTAACGTTGAACATTTTTACTCTCAAAAGATTCTCTCTATAAAATCAAAAAAACTGTAAAAATCGTCATGTAAATATTATAACTCCTACATGTATAAGGGGTCGTTTCACGATTTCTACAAAGTTGACATACTGTACCTGTAGATCTTATTGTTATAGTTATTGTAACTGTTAAAAATTCTGACTGTCTATTATTTTGTTCATGAGAATTAACCTTGTCAAAATTCCTCATACTGCTTCCGTTTTTGAAAAATGAGCCAAAAAGTTTGAAAAAAATAATAATTAAATCACAATTCAAAGAGGCAAATTCGTTTTAGAATTCCTTTTACTCTTCGTTGCATTGAAGATGTAATTTCGTTTTATTGATGTTGTTAAAATTGTATATTTTCAAATAGAGTTTCCCCATTTTTTATAATGTAGCAAAGAAAAGCTATAGATACAACCAAATCTGACTCCTCCGAATTAACCAATGAGCAATTAAAGACAAACAACAATGAACATATACTAGTATATAGAATTGGTACGGGTATATAATGTGATTGTAAAGAGTTATAGTATTAAAAATTATTCATTTCTAAGTGATTATTTGTTTTAATAATACATACCTCTGAAGAGTCATCACATACTGCTGTGGAGCCTAAACAGTTTGTTATGTTTACCTCATTCTTACAAAACAAACAAGAAAGACCTATAAAATTTAGACAAATACGTCGTAGTACAATAAGCATTAATCCGGTATCTATGTACAGTATACGTATGTCTTTTTGAGTAAACTTATATTTGAATCATTAAGAAGGCTCCAAAACATATCTTAAGATAGGACTTTCCATTCCATCCCGTGTTTGTTTCACTTATTAAATCAAAATGGTTAGTCGTTGAAAAATATTGGAATTTGTATATTGCACTACATGTACCATTTACACTGAACTAGTGCACATTTTAAGTAGGGGCCAGCTGGGGCACTGCTTCCGGTATAGGATTTTCTCGCTACCTTGCAGACCCATTGGTGGCCTTCGCCTGTGATCAGGTTGTTGTCTCTTTGACATATCCCCCTTTTCATTCTATATTTTACAGACTCTTAATATTATTCTTTTGAACAACTTCAAATATATATATGTTAAAAGCATTTTCTAAATTTAGGCATTTTGTAAAAGGACTGAATTTTCAAGCAATTTAGAAAATGCATAATCTTGACAGGCATTATGTAAAATGACTGAAATTTTGAGAAAAAAATCCACAAATTGCCTGTTGAGTTTCAGGCAATTTGTAGGAGGATATCATTGAGATACATATGACAAAAGTGGAAAAAAACACAATATCTTGCAAAGAAAATAACTATTGGTTTGTTTGAATTAATTTATTCTCCAAAAATCAGATGAGAAGGTTTTTATGTCTTTTTAGTGAAACTACGTTATGAACATACTCAATCTGTATTTCAGATACCAATAGTGAATTTCGATTATTTTGTCAAAATGGAAGAAGGATAAATTGTTCCGGCTGTCAATAGAACAAAATTTACAATCGAATTTAAAAAAAAAAATAGATTTAAAACAATCAAGTGTAACATGAAGTAGAGAAAAGTTTTTTTTTTTTTTTTTTGCTATCAGTTTCAAATATTTCATGCATTTGTAAGACCAGAACACTTTGGTTATACTTTATATGGGTTTTTTCTACCGTGGTTTGAACTGGATAAAGGAGATTTAGACTGCAGCTTCCAATTGAAATAAAGGTGTTTTGGATGTCGTAACTGCTATAAAGGGCAATGTCTCCTTATGGGGTTAATTGACAGTTTTGGTAATGTTGACTTAAGACTCTTACTTTGCTGAACATTATTGCTGATTACAGTTTATCACTCTATAATAATACACAAGATAATAACCGGAAACTGCAAACTTTCCTTAAAATTACCAATTAAGGTAGCACAATACAAAGATTTTTCATCCCCAATCAGACATCTTTAAACTGATGTAGCTCCTCTCATCTTTCTTTAAATTTTATAAATGAGGTACCAAAAGAAAGAAGAAGGATTAATCTTTCAAATTGTGATAATTTCATTATGTCATAATTATTACATAATTAATTGTTATGTAATTAGTTGCCATATTGTGATGTCCATACTTGAATGAATTTAGCTTCTTTGTTATTCATAGCATCCCAAAATATTTTATAGATTCTTGCACAACACAGTTTGACCTCCAAAACTGTGTCTCATATTTTTCCTATTGTATTTCATTCTCTCATAAATCTTAAATGAAGTTTGCAACATCAATTCATAAGAGACCACTAAATTTAATTGGGTATAAAATTTGTTCTATTGATGTTTTTGGAAATCTGAGACACAGTTTTGGAGGTCAAGCTGTGTTGTACAAGAATCTATAAAATATTTTGGGATGCTATAAAGAACAAAGATGCTAAATTCATTCAAGTATGGACATCACAATGTAGCAACTAATTACATAATAGTTAATTATGTAATAATTATGTCATAATGAAATTATCACAATATGAAAGATTAATCTTTCTTCTTTCTTTTGGTACCTCATTTATAAAATTTAAAGAAGGATGAAATGAATTACATCAGTTTAAAGTTGTCTGATTGGGAGTGAAAAAATCTTTGTATTGTGCTACCTTAAGTGGAAGCAACCAACAACGGGTTTTCCGATCATCTGCAAATGTCTGCAAATGTCAGGGCTGATAGATCTTAACCTTATGAATTTAATAACCCCATGTCAGATTTGCTCTAAATGCACTAGATTTAGAGATTTATTAAGCCAAAATCTGTATTTTACCCCTATATACCATCTATAGCCACAAAAAAGAAGATATGCATGTGTGACGTGTGTGTTCTGTCATCCAAACATTTTGAGAAATTAAAAAAAAAATGTTGAGTTCTGAGCTTGTGTGAATTGGAATAATTCAGTTAAATATATTCTTGATAATTTAAGCTGTTCTTTTTCAATTCAGACAGTAATTATCATAAATAAAACTGCTCTGTTGTTCAACGCGTTCAATTTTTTTTCTTGGCACATTTCATTCTATAAATTATATTTCAGGCATTTTGTAAAATGCCTAGAAAATTTTGTCATTATGCATAATGACTCAATCTTGCAGTCATTTTAGAAAATGCTTAACGTTTTCAGGCATTTTACAAAAAAAAAAAAAAAATGCTTGTAACATATATAGATATAGACAATATACTTAGAATGAGATAAGTGTGGTTCTTCTTATTCATTCTAGGATAATATTAAAAATTACTAATATCTAGCAACTGTGTAGTTTTTAGCTCTGAAATTCTTTAAGCCTTTATAATTGATAGTTTGGTCTTTTGTTTTTAAATATGCAAATTCCGCGGAAATTTAATTGGCACTTAGTATCTGTGATTTAGTGGTTTTGAAGATCGAAAGATTTTTTTTGTACATACATGTACACATTACGTGAAATAAATACGACAAAAATCGGCTATATCCTTTAGTAATCCGTTACATTAGATGGATAGTTAATTAAACCGTGGTTAAGTATTAGTAGTGTGAACATGCACGAGCATGGTGTTTCAACAGAACATGTTCTATCAGCACACGATCGGAATAGAGAGTATGTTACTGCTTAGAAATGAAAAGTTCACAATTAAAAAGTTGAAATCATCACATTATATATGAAAACTTACCAAATGTAGTATCAAAAAGGACCACGAACATCCATACACCTATCAGAATATAAATATATAAATTGACTTTTTACATATGAAACAAGTAAGACATAAGAAAGTATTGATATAGGTATGTGTATTATGAATCAGTTTGCTTTTATAAAAGGTCTTTACTATAGTAAATAAATACATTTGTAGTAGCTCACAAAATAACAAACATAATTTGTTTATAGTTAATTTTTTGTTAGGTTGCCGTCTCTTTAAATTTTACTCTGCAACTCTTTTTCTTAAACATATTTGTAAGCAATGAACTTTTACCGTTCTTTGTTTTCTAACAATTTTAAAAGTAGCCAAATTTCAACATAACCCATAAATTTATATGAACTTCAACATATTTACACAAGTATATTTTTCATAATTGTTTTAAAGGCACATATTGTGTAACCACTTCAGGAGGGATGGTCTTGCAGTAGATGTAAATGCTTTTGTGTGTATAGGGGTGAAATAGTTGAACATATACAGGTCTTGTCTGTAACGTACAATTATGGTTTATAATTTCAAATTGGCAGAGGCGGATTTAGGGGGCCAGGGGGCCGCCCCCCTTTTTTTCAGAAAAAAATTTGTTTGGTTATATAGGAAATCACTGAAGCGTGACGGAATCGGGCCTCCCCCTTAGGCAGTCAGTGGGCCCCCTCTTATGAAAATTTCTAGATCCGACACTGATTGGTGTGTAATATGGAGTGTATTATTTTAAAGCAAATATATAATCGTGAAGTCTAACATTCACTTTGTTGTTGTTAGTTTTGCATTAGTTACTTTTTGTCTACGACACATTTATCCTATTATTGTTTACTACAGAATTATTTATGGACATCTGATTCTAAATAAAATATTCGAACAATAAATTATTTTATGGCATTAAAATCGTGTTTTACATGTTACGTACAGTCTACCTTCGTGAACATTCAGTAATTTCTGATTTATGTCTTCATAATCTCATATGCTGTTTCGTACTAGGTTCAACATTAACCATTTTCATAAATTTTAATGTGTCTGTGTATTATCTTTTATATTTTCTGAATTAAGTCTAAGACATTATTGCTTTGTATTTACTTTCAAATAATTTTCCTCTTTTTTAGGGTGTTTTTGATACTTTATTTTGGTATGAGAATGTTTTGTCTGATTTTGTGTAGTTCATTTATCTGTGTCTTTCTTTATATTTGTTTTTTGTTTGTTCTTACGCTTTGTATTTTTATTTTATAACATGACTTACATAATAAAAACATCTTAAACTTCCTTCTTCTAGTAGTCAACTGCAAATATGAAGACATTATCAAGATGCTATTGTATGTGGAACATATATCCGTGGTAACACATTTACATTTCGTTACGTTCAAACAACTCCTGGTTTGTAGTTTGAACATATTTTATTGTTCA
Source organism: Mytilus edulis (assembly GCF_963676685.1). Taxonomy (NCBI): domain Eukaryota; kingdom Metazoa; phylum Mollusca; class Bivalvia; order Mytilida; family Mytilidae; genus Mytilus; species Mytilus edulis. Next base: position 37,533,233 of record NC_092352.1, on the reverse strand, counting down.
AAATGACAAAAAGATCAGACACTCCTGGTTGCATCCGTGAAACCTTTGAAAGGATGTTGTCACTTATACCACATCTTAGAACCCTTGTTGAATAGCAAAATTTGGAAGAAGCAACATCTATGGATTGAGTAACACTATATTCAGGTGATATTATACGCGATATAAGATATGTAGATTGATATGATTTTTCTTTGGTGTTGTTCGTTTGAATGAAAATGAACAGGTTATAAAATGTTTCACCTTCAAGTTATTTGCACTTTTTAAATGATAACTACCGTCAGTACATTTTTGTTGCATTTCCCCAAAAAAGGCGTTTGACACTTGATCTTTATTGACTACCTGACACTTGATCTCTATTGACTACCAGATTCTGTCAATTTTATGACAAATAGTGTTCAATGGCTATGTTTGTCAAATATAAATGTACTCAAATTAACAACTTTCCAAATTACTTACTAGATTTTTAACCAGCAATGAAAAGAATCTGTATTTATTGTTTCCCGTTTATTTACATGGATGTCTAGTTATTTGTTCGAAGAACTGAGGTCTACTGATGTCAGTAGTTGATGTTGACTGTTTTCCCCATTAACTAAACAATTGTGTATCATTTGTGCTCTTATTATACTTCTTTGATGTCCCTTGCAGTGTTTTCATAGATCGGTTATATAGTGTACTGTGCAGTGTTACAGCCGATTTCATTTAGTGTGTATGCAAAGGAAATATATTTGGTTAGCTTTCCTGCTAGCTGAACCGTGAAGTCTTTATTAGGTTAGGTAAACTCACCTCCTTTAAAACTTGACTAGTTCGACAGATAACCAATATATCTGTTTGTTGGACTAGGCTACTACGAAAGAAGGATAGTATACCTTACCTAATAATGATTTAACGGTTCAGCTAACAAGCACGCTAACAAAAGATGTAACCTTTGCCTAAACACTAAATGCAATCGGCTGTAATATTAACTTTATGTTCCTGTTGTCCGTTTTAAGTATTATTCGAAAAAAATTTCCATGATTTAGAATAAAATAGAAAACATGATATTAATGTAAAGTTCACTTAAGAACAGTTGACTTTATCATGTATTACAAAATCTTACCTTTGCTTTAGAGTTCTAAAACTAATCCGAACGGATCTTATCTCTATTATAACTGTACATTAAATTTATCTTTAAAATTAAATACATGAAGAGAAGTTTCTGAATATACACATGACTCCATGAACTGATAGCAAAGATATTGTTGTAGTAAAATCTACATCGATGACATATAATGCCGTTCGAAAGACTACAATATAAAGCAACGATATAGAAATGAGGAGATTTCGTTTGATTGCCAATGATACAAATATCCATCAGATAGAAAATGAAGTAGAAGTAAGCAGTTTAAGGTTACCATATGGCCTTCGAGTTTACAAGTCACAATATTGTACCAGAAAAAGGTATCTAGCATGAAGAATTTGAAAGAACGCGAACTGGTCATCATAGTAAATCTTGTTTTATATGGTTTAAAAATTTGATAAGTCATATGTTGACCTGGATTAAGTTTAGAGATTCGAATTTTAGGACCTGCAAACCTATCTTTTGAATACCGCGGCTTGATGGTTATCCGTCACCGATGGTATCATCAGATCAGTAGTCAGTACTTCGGCATAACTTAAACATTTTTAATAAATTATTCTTAAATGAAGAAATTAAGAAATTATTGAGAGAATCTTATGTATCTATTTCTGTTTGCAAAGTTGAATTGAGCTGCTCAGGAAGAAAGAAAAAAGTTAGCATTATCCTTTAATTCTGCTATATAGCTGATATTCTCTCACCAAATAAAGTTTGGTGACTATATTGAACACATATAACCAATCGTAATTGAAATAAACTATATCTCATATACAGTTTAGGGTGCACCATATGTTGACAGGTTCATCTAGCTATCAAACCAGGTTTCATCAACCATTGTCTGCATAAGGAAATGACTGTTCCAAGTAAGGAATTGTATTACAATTGCTCTCCATTGTGTTAGAGGTTTTGATTTTGCCTTTTAATAAGGGACTCTCCGTTTTGATTGTTTCTTGGCGTTGGGTGTTTTATTTATTTTACTTATTATACCAGACTTACATCTCGGAATTGACAATGAGTTTCAGTTGAAAACAAAACTCTGCTACAAAAGAGAAAATTTCAGCTCCTTGATTATGAACTTTCCGTGTCTATAAAGCATCATTCCAGCAGCGTTTGAATACAGAGTATATACCGGTATATCAAAGTCCATACGTTATTCCCTTTCATGATTTGTTCGATAGAGGGTTGCTGCTCACAAGAACACCATTATACCAAGATTCAAAGTTTTGAAGTTGAATAATCTCTTTCCTTATCATTTCTCGAGTTCGCACTAATATGTCCCAATTGTCGTAACCATAATCCCGTCCTATTTTCTCTAGTATATATCTTCAATCTCACAAAGCTAATGCATTACGTTGGTACAGAGATAATAAATACAACAATAAATATTTACAATATGCACAAAACAATCGAGAGAGTTACATTAGCTACAAGCCAGGAGAACTTATAAAAAAATATCTTTTTCAGAAGTGATTTTCATGTACTTGACATAAGTTCAGATTGATTGTTGATTGATTGTTGGTATTTTAACGCCACTTTTAAGCGCCATTTTTGGGCTATTTCATGGCGACTAGTTGGATAAAGCCGGAGCACCCGGAAAAAACCTCAGTTTTGACTGGCTAGCAAGTACAGTAGTAGAACTACTTACATTGTAGACCGCTTGGCTACCGAGGCATCGACATATAATTTGGCTTGCTATATTAGACTTGTCATCAGTTTTTTTTACTTTTGAGTGGCACACAACACGTGCCACTCGTGGAACATGATCTGCTTATACCGTTTCGATGATTAACGAATCTTTATAAAATTGTCTGTTTATGGTGCGGCTGTACACCTATTTTTGACATTTATACCTTTTATGTTTGTCTGCTTTGTTCACACATTGTTGTTAACATAATGGAATTTCATGTGACTGTCATACATATGAGAGGTTTAGCCAGCTTTAACACCAGGTTATATCCACCATTTCTACATCAGAAAATGCTTGTACCAAGTCAGAAATATGACAGTTGTGAGCCATTCGTTTAATATGTTTGCGATTTCGATTTTGTCATTAAATGGAAATTTTGGTTTTTAATTTTCTCGGAGCTAGGTATTGTTGTTATTTTACTTTTTATAGGAGTAGATTTTTATTTAGATATTTTAAGGTGAGGTGTCAATTCTCTCGATTTTAGTTTATTCAAAGTAAGTCTATTGTTCAGTATAGTAGTAGCTTGCATGACATTGCATGTGTTTTGGTAACAAAATATATCTCACGTAGTTTTGTGCAAAATCAATCACCCAAATTATTCAAATATAACCATTAATGCTGATACCTTTGATAGATACAAGTATCTTGTCTTAGGGAGGGATAAATCCTATTTTGTAAAGGACCACTCTGATTCGAACAAAAAAATCTCTGAAACTGATATTATCAAGATGCTTGATTTCTTGATTGACAATATATTTGTTACGTTCGGAGGACGTGTTTTTCAACAGACTGTCGGCATTCCAATGGGAACAAACTGTGCCCCTCTACTTGCCGACTTGTTTCTTTATTATTATGAGGCTGACTTCATGCAGGAACTTCTTAGGAAGAAAGATAAGAAGTTAGCAATATCCTTTAACTATACTTTCCGCTATATAGATGATGTTCTTTCACTAAATAATTCTAAATTTGGTGACTATGTGGAACGCATCTATCCCATCGAGCTAGAGATAAAGGATACTACAGATACAGTTAAGTCGGCCTCATATCTTGACTTACATCTAGAAGTTGATGATGAGGGTCGGTTGAAAACAAAACTTTACGACAAAAGAGATGATTTCAGCTTTCCAATTGTGAGCTTTCCATTTCTAAGTAGCAATATCCCAGCAGCACCTGCATACGGGGTATATATCTCCCAATTGATACGATATTCCCGTGCTTGTATTTTCTATCATGATTTTCTTGATAGAGGGTTGCTGCTCACGAGGAAGCTATTAAACCAAGAGTTCCAAATGGTGAAGTTGAAATCATCTCTTCGTAAATTTTACGGATGCCATCGCGAGTTGGTTGACCGTTATGGAATAACCGTTTCACAAATGATATCGGATATGTTCCTTACGTCGTAACTACAATCCCCTTTCCTTTCATGAATGTGACCTACCGAATTAGACTATTTACCGGATTTGTTATCACATAAACAACACGACGGGTGCCACATGTGGAGCAGGATCTGCCTACCCTTCCGGAGCACCTGAGATCACCCCTAGTTTTTTGGTGGGGTTCGTGTTGTTTGTTCTTTAGTTTTCTGTGTTGTGTCATGTGTGCTGTTGTTTGTTTGTCTTTTTCATTTTTGGTCATGGCGTTGTCAGTTTGTTTTAGATTTATGAGTTTGACTGTCACTTTGGTATCTCTCGTCCCTCTGTGATAACTATTTACACCACTTGGTCGAGGCCACTGTTGGTGGACGTTTCGTCCCCGAGGGTATCACCAGCCCAGTAGTCAGCACTTCGGTGTTGACATGAATATCAATTATATGGTCATTTTTATAAATTTTCTGTTTACAAAAACTTTGAATTTTTCGAAAAACTAAGGATTTTCTTACCCCAAGAGTAGATTACCTTGGTGTATTTGGAATAACTTTTTGGAATTTTGGGTTCTCAATGCTCTTCAACTTTGTATTTGTTTGGCTTTTTAACTGTTTTGATCTGACTGTCACTGATGAGTGTTATGTAGACGAAACGTGCGTCTGGCGTATTAAATTATAATCCTGGTACCTTTGATAACTATTAATTTTTTTATTACAATTTACACCAATTTACTTTGTTTCTAGTTATAACAGTTTTTATAGCTTACAAACTATCTTTAAAGTAAAATCTTTTGCGGACAAACACCGCACAACAACTTCTATTATAGTTCAAGTTGATTGATATGAGTAGAAAGTTGACCAGGTTGGGAAGGGTCTTCGGTATTCACAAATTCAGCACTTTCGTACAATCGACCGACAAACGAAATGTCATAGACGTTATAGTTATTACTTTGCAGTTCAAATGATTTCTTCTTATACTGACCCTTTTAATCTGTTAAACGTGAAGAAAATAAGAAAAGAAATTAGCAAATCAAAATCGCTAAAATTTTATAATTACAAATTGTCCAATAGGAAAGGTAAACCATATCAAAACAACACTAGATGCACATTTCGACAAGCTATGTCTTTTCAGGAAAATTATTATTCTGCAATTCATGAAGCTTCTACAACGCTCTTGTTATTCAAATTTTCAAAATGACAAAAAAAATGAAGATTTGAAATAGTCAGACCTTTTTCACAACTTTATCTGGACGAAACGGTAGCCCTCTTAATCGAAGAAACTTTCTCCTATTTCACTATGTTTAAATATTCGAAACATTACGGGTTTCAATCGCATAGCACAGAACAACCCTCATGTTCCAGTGGAAGTCCGAATTGCATGCACCCTTCATCTCGGGCGTTGTCTATTACCCGACCTACCTATTGTATATATTTTTAATTTGTTATCGTCCTGAGAATGCATATAAAATATAAAATATACTACTGAACACTAAGCAACAAAGAATCAATCATCGTATTTGATTTCGACTACAAATTGTATTTATTCGAGCGCCACCAATAATTCTTATGAAGACAGAACACGCGTTTGGCTAATCTATTTTTTTTAAAGAATGGTATGGTTTGTAAAATATTAGTTTAATTATTATAATCATTTCAAAGCAACGGCTAAAATATCGAAAAATACATTATAAATGCAACATTTATATCGGAAAAATTTGCACAGAGATTATTAAACTGTGTGATGAGCTTATAGGAGTAATTATTTGACACAAATGGAATGAATATGTATGTGATATTAAAGTGTTAATGATACCAGTTAATAAGGTAAATATGTTATTTTGAAATGTGTTGATATATATTAGTTTCATTTTCGCATCTTCAAGCTATGTTTTATTAACGTTTAGTATTTTTAGGTTTAACCACAGTCTTTTATCTTCTCTCCAGAGAAATGATCGTAGGTATCATCTCGAGAGGTTTGCTTTCTTGTATGTGCTGCCGAATCATAAACATCATCAACAGTGCGGTTGTAAACATTTTCTTCAGGGTTCTGTTGATGGATGTCCTGACGTCGGTGAGTATTGCCAGTTTGATAAGTACCTCCACTATTTGTTCGATCTCTGTAACTAGGCAAACTTGATTTTGAGGACCTATTATCATCTATAGGTTTTGCAAACTCGTAATCAGTCCCATCTTCTTTAAATGGCCGAACTAAGCCGTTTTTATTTACATGTTCCTTCGTCATTTTCCCGGGTTCATTTGAACGATTAAATCCTGTAATACTGGGATCGAGTACTGTATAAGTTTCATGTGATTCATTTTTTGAAACGTTTTCAGTCCTGTCGAAGCCTGTTATATTTGGGTCAAGAACTGCATAGGCTTCATCCTGAGTATGAGAGCATGTTGATTTTTTTGTGTGCTTATTGTTCGATTCACACAACGGTTTACCTAATCGATTAGAGCTGTCGGCTCCTGAACAAAGGGTAGTGGATTCATCAGGATCGAGAACTGCATATGCGTCTCCGTCTCTTTCAGTATTTGACATAACCATTACTGTATTTAATGTTTTCTCATTTGGGTCTAGAACTGAATAATCTTGAACCAATTCAATACCTGGATCCTTCATAGAGTTTATCTTATCAATTTTACAAATATCTGTTTCTTGTTTGTGTATATGATGGTCAATATAATCATAGGTTGTCTCGTTTGGTTTTGTTCCCACGGATGTTAATTCTCCATATTGATGACTATCACGACGCATGGCCAATTCATTGTATTCTGTCAAATCTTCTTGCATAGGTAATGCAATATTCTGACGTCTAGTGTAATCATTTCCATCTTCAGAGTTCTGTACGGTTTGGTTCTTTTTTGCTGATTTCCGTTCTATTGATCTGAAATTATACGCTTTAAAAAGACATTATTTAGGTTTTAAAAGTCTTTTAAATGAATTTCGTGAATACTGTGGATTCATTTATTGTCGTGGGTATTAAATTTTGTGGAATGCTGAAAACTTGCATATTCTTGGGTATTTGATTTGGTAGTTTTGCCAATCTCTGTATCCACGGCCTATTGAAAATATGATATTCGTTTAACATTTGAATGTGTGGTTCGCCTGTTCACCTGTTCCCACGTAACCCCAAAAATTGGTATCCATCGAATATTAATGAATCCACAGTAATCTGGTTTATCTTTTTAGAATAATCTATCTTTACAATACTCATCTTGACTTATACATGTAGAAAATATTATTGCTTCTCAGTGAAAATTTCATTTTCTAGGATGCATTAATTTGGTGAAGTTTTAGCATTACATTTGATAGACTAATTTTAGAAGTGGTTTAGGAAATAACAATATGAATCAAAGAATATCAACCAAAACAGTTTTCTGTTTGCATGTAGATAATCATATACCACCTTTTATGCATGAGTGTCCTTTTGGTATGGATTAAAAGATTTTTTCAGCATGAGCAAGTGAAACATATAATAGTGTAAGCAATTTTTTCAATATGGTATTTGTTCTTCTATTTCATGGCTGATAGAACTATTTAAAAGTTACTCCTATAAGTTCTCTTTTATGTAAGCATACACAATGAAATTTTAACAAAAGATAAAAACGATTATGTATGCCTTGTTTCCTTCTTTACTTGGAGACGTTTTATTTAAAACATAAAAAGTAACTTGAATGGAGAGGTTTCTCATTGGCACTCATACTACATCTTCTTGTATATATAAACACATCTCAAACCTATATGAAAGTGTATAGTAGGGAATAGAAAAGAGGGACGAAAGATACCAGAGGGACAGTCAAACTCATAAATCGAAAATAAACTGACAACGCCATGAACCTTCATGACCTCCAATAATACGACTGCGTAATGAGTAATATTAAAATTAATGTAATACAAAACACAAATGAATAAGAAAATATCTACCTTCGTCTAATAACTATTAGAAGACAAATCAGTAAGATGACAATTATTATAGCAGATAAAGATGCACCAATGGTCAAACCTGGAAAGAAATCTAGTATTAACGTATGTAACAGTGTTTTAGATTTTAACGAGAGAAAGAATTATATATTACTGAAAAATTATTACACCAGGGTTTTCGTTATCACAAACTAGTCAAAACATTTACTAAAGTTTATCATCGGTATAAGGACATCATTCGTAAATATAGCTCAACATGCAGACTTCTTATACGTTCAGGTATTTCACATCCAACTTTTTATGGAAATATTCTTTATAAAGCCCGAAAATGTAAGTATTCACCTCAGAAACTAACAACACATTTAAATAGACTTATTAAGAAGGAATATAGTTACGATACTGTTATCAGGTCATTAAAGATGTGCATATTTTGGCGTTAATATTCATTCACTTATAAGATCTTTGCATTGGAACTAAACACATTTATTAAAAAAACAGTTGTTGGCATGACATGGGTTATCTTCTTCTCATATATGTTATGATGGTATGATATTAAACCCCTAACGGGAAGGATTGTGCCTGATATTCATATGATGAAATCATAATCTTTCAATCAGTTTTATTGAAGTCTGGAGCTGACATGTCAGTTAACTTCTAACAGTCTGTTGTTATTCATGTTTTATTGCCATTTGGTTTATTTTTTTTGGTTACATCTTCTGACATCAGACTCGGACTTCTCTTAACTGAATTTTAATGTGCGTATTGTTATGCGTTTTCTTTTCTACATTGGCTAGAGGTATAGGGGGAGGATTGAGATCTCATAAACATGTTTAACCCCGCCGCATTTTTGCGCCTGTCCCAAGTCAGGAGCCTCTGGCCTTTGTTAGTCTTGTATTATTTTAATTTTAGTTTCTTGTGTACAATTTGGAAATTAGTATGGCGTTCATTATCACTGAACTAGTATATATTTGTTTAGGGGCCAGCCTGACGACGCCTCAGGTGCGGGAATTTCTCGCTACATTGAAGACCTGTTGGTGACCTTCTGCTGTTGTTTTTTCTATGGTCGGGTTGTTGTCTCTTTGACACATTCCCCATTTCCATTCTCAATTTTACACTTATTTGTAGGAGCATTCCTTGAATTTCTTACTTTATTTAAGAAATAATTGATGCAAGCTATACTTTATTGTAGTTTTAACGAATATGATGCGTACCCATGTTAAAACTACAACGAAGAATAGCTTGCATCATTTATTTCTAATATGATGAGGACATTTGTGGTAATTTTTTTGTCCAATGTGTAGAGCGTTTTTGTAGGCTCTGCCATGAACCTCTTTTTTTGAAAACAAGCCGACAACAGACAATGTGTTTTACAGAGTCTCCCTCTGTTTTGAACAGCAAAAATAAATTCCGTTTCTAGGTCAAATATGTCATTGCGAATTGTAACACTTTGCAGTCATTGTATATATTTTAGTTACAACATGTGCGTAATTTAAGAGATTAAAAAAGTTTCAAGTTAATGAAATATATCAAATGCATGCCAATTTGATAAAATTCATTTTTCTGCAGTAGTTTATATACGCATGTGCAAACATTTTGTTTTTATTTCAATCATGGATTTGTTTACAAAGCGAAATAAGCACCTCATATTAGAATCCTTTTTATGACACTCGTTTTATTCTAGCAACACGTCGGGGACTACATTTGAACTAGGATCTGTTCAACATTCTGGAGCACCTCCGGTCAATTGCGGGATTCGTGTTCAAGTTATATAATAAAAATAAGTCAAGTGCAGACAATTAATTCAGTGACTGAAAATAACAGTTGACAAGTTTAGTGCGATCGAAGCGCTTTTCTTGATTTACCATCATTACGACCGAGATGCCAAAACTAACATGTGCAGGAACGATTAAAAAAATCACGTCTAAATTGCAGTATTAAAATGAGTTACTACAATCATTTACAATAAATAAACTCATCATAGATACCAGGACTAAATTTAGTATATACGACAGACGCGCGTTTCGTCTACAAAAGACTCATCAGTGACGCTCGAATCCAAAAAAATTAAAAAGGCCAAATAAAGTACGAAGTTGAAGAGCATTGAGAACCAAAATTCCTAAAAGTTTTGCCAAATACAGCTAAGGTAATCTATGCATTACAAACAGAAGATGAGTGTATACAAATACCTTTACTGTTTACGAATTTCTATTGCAAATAAAGGCAACAGCTGTATACCGCTGTTTGAAATAAATTCATAAATCGGTTGGGAAATAACCTATTCCGGGTCACAAACTAAAACGGAGGAAACACATCAAATATAAGAGAAGATCTACGACAAAACAGAAACACAACACTAAAATGTAACACACACAGAAACGAATTACAATATAACAACGACTTGGTACAGGATATTTTAAGAAAAATGGTGGGTTGAACCATGTTTTGTGGCTAGGCATTGCCTGCTTTACATTTTTTGAGAACAACTTTTCGCATTCGATTTTAACTTACAATAAAACGAGCGTTTGATATACTTAATTACACGACGGCTGGTATCTTTAGAGAGTTTGTGTTGAGCATCGCTATGCGATATAATATCGCCCCTTTTCATTCCGGCATGCAACTAATAAAGTACTATTTTATGAATGTCACCAGTTGTTATATATATTTTCTCATTTGTGACTTACCAATAACTTTGTGGTTGTCTGACGTGGAATGAGAATCTTTGTCAATTATAGTGCTGGCTTAAAGTTAAAAAAAATCATAAAATATAAAGTCACTGCTATTCTGCAACGCTGAAAGCTGTAGTGTGTTACTGAAATTATTGCAAGAACAAGTATAATTATATTATTAATACATGTGGAAAGAGATTAATATAAGTTGTAGTAACTTGTTTCACAAACCCACTATAAATGAATATGTTTAATTTAATAATACATGTACATATAAAAACAAACAAACCTATACAAGATCTTTCATGAGACACAATGGTAGCTTTCCGTAGGTCAAAAAGTCTTAAAGACTTGCTGATGAAAGCCTGTTTATTCTAAAAAGTAGGCTCTAGCTAGGGTTGTGGGTACAAACAATGTATAACTACTATACTTTTAAAAGTCACCACACTGGAACGAAATACATCATATCTTGCAATGCTACTTATAAACTACAGCAGTGTAAGTATGGTAAATAGTATGTTGGTGAGATAATAAATTTAATGGTCACAAATCTCCCTGTTACTATCTCCGCTACGCATCGCCAGTAAAACTGCATTTGCGACCGTCAAATCTACAATTGACGGTGGCAACTCTTCAACTACAGTACTGTTATTCCTTAAATCTGATGCGACTGTCTTTTCTACCGTTTTCTACATAAGAAAATGCCTTTACCTAGTCGGGAATATGACAGTTGTTCGTTTGATGTGTTTTAGCTTTTGATATTGCCATTTGATTATAATTAGGAACTTTCCTTTTTCTATTTTCCATGGAGTTAAGTATTTTTGTGATAAAGTACTTTTTTCTCAGTTATTAATTATATAATTTTTGAATCTGCATGACCAGAAATCTTATTATTTGACATTTATGAGCATTACCATTATATTTATGCGCAAAAATCATTACATTTTCGCGCAGCTTTTGTTAAAATTTGCGCACATTGATTTACAGATAAACTTAGGTAAATGCAGACAGATTTTACTTATTGATGCAAAAAACACCTAAGTGTTGTAAATATATACAGAGAAAATTGTACAACCATAGTAAATCTTATGATTAAAGTACCGATTTTGCATATCGTAACTTCCTACAGGTATGAAGCCCAATGCTATCAGGAAAAACATAACACAAAAAATCAGGGATTTGCTGAATAAAATTGCTTAGTTTAGTGAACATGGAACTATTCCGGTCCGTTTGCTGAACGCAATGATTCTGATGACCACAGAGATGCCCAAATAATTGGATGAAATGGGGAATCTGGTCAAGAACTTTTGCAATTATTTACGGTGCATAGAAATGAATTAGTCATGTCATTTAAAAGTGTAGTAATGGTTAGTATTGTTACGGGATTTCTGATGCTGACTTTATTTTATCTTTCAAATTCAATACGAAAATATACAATTCAGATTTATAAATATTTCAAATTCATAATGCTCATAGTCAAATTGATTATAAATTAGCTTTATTTTTACATGTGTTATCTGTAAAATGTTTCCGCGTAAATATGACCAAATTTAACGCGCTAACGCAAAAAAAAAAGAGTCAATCCCAACACGCATGCAAATGTAATGCAGCCGAAGAGATATTAGCATAAGATTAAATTATTTAGACAAACAAGAATCAGAATGTATTTTTCAAATAGTAAAATATGCATATGAAGCGATGTTATATTAAATTCTAACTGAAATATTTGATAGAAAAACAGACTAAACAAACCACAAACATTCAACTCCTTCGAAAAACTGAATTTTAAAATAGAAACTTATGGCCAAATTTGCATAATGTTATTAGGGGGAAGCGAAATAATTATTCACACAAATCAGTATTTATGAAGGATAGATAATGCAAATGGGGAATGTGGCAAAGAGAAAACAGCCCGACAAAAGAGCAGAAAATAGAACAATTACACCAATGGGTCTTGAACGCACCCAGAAAATTATAAACTCAAATACCGCTGGCCTCTTAACAATAGTGTATACTAATTCAGCGTAATAGACGCTAAACTAAACTCTGAAACATTCAAATAAACCAAAATAATTTTTTTTTAACATAACACAAGACTAATAAAGGCTGGAGGTTCGTGAGCTAGGACGGGGAGAAAACGCGACAATAACACATATTTTGTGAGATCTCAACCCCCCCTCCCCAACCCATATAACTCTAGTCCATGAGAACCAAACAAACACAAATCAAAAGTGCAAAGTAAAATTCATTTTAAAAGAAGTCAGAGTCCGATGTTAGAATAATTTAAAAAATAAACTTAGCAAGATGTCAATGATTAACATACAAATACAAAGAACTACAGGCAGTTACTGACATCACAGCTTCATACCTCAATTAAACTGAATGAAAGATAATCTCTGAAATATACGAAAATCAACCACCGCCCGTTTAGTATCTTGCCAACATAAATTATAAGCAGAAGAATATATTTAGTATCTAAGTAGACAACTATTGTACTGGTTTTAGAATAAATGTGTTATATTCCATGCAAAGACCCTATAGGTGAATCAATGTTAATTCCAAAGCAATACCACCAACGTGGTTCCTCGGTTGCTTTCTGATTATTCATATGATGTTAAATTCAGGAGAGTAGAGAGATACTAGCAATATCCTTTAACCTCATATTCAACATGTATGGTCAGTTTGTCGTACCCACTGTCGTGTATCCTTCGATTTGTAGATCAAAAAGATTCGGCTCATTAATGAAATGTTTGCTTTATGTTTTTTTCTGCCTATCGTTTTGAGTGTTGTTTATTTCTTTGCTTGCATGCATATGGTGTTATCTGTCTGTTTTCCCTTCTTGTTATGGTTTTGATTGTTATCCGGCCTTGTATAAATCAAAACTTATCGTTACTTTGAAAATCATTGATTTGTTCACTAACGCGCTCCCTTTGTTCCATTTTTAAATGTAGAAAAAAGTGTTTAGGAACCTCGCTTTGTAATGTCATGGGACGCACGTGAAAAAGTGTTTTCGTTTTTTTTCTACCACTGGGGTTGATACCACTGATGGTACGCTGAAAGTACGTGAGGGTATCAGCAGCTTAGTACTCAGTTGCTCAGTTCTAACATAATATGTTATGTTTTCTCAAATTCCTCGTTGTTTATTACAAAAACTTTTTAAAAAAAATGTATCATTTCGGATTTATGAATATTTACTATAATTTTTGTTTAAATCAACTTTTAAATTTATAAAGTGCAAACGAATTCTTTATTTATTTGATTAATAAGAATGAGTTTTCGTTACTTACAGCCCATAACAGAGTAGTGATCGAATTCGCGTTTCTTTACCGTCAGAATAAGTTACGTTATCGACATTATTTCAGAAGTGACACAATTTAATTTTCTTCATCGACAAAATATTTCATGTCCAACGTGTAAGTTTTCATTGTTTAAGTCGAAGTGTTTTTAACACAGTAAAACATTTTTTATAATCAACCTCTGTCATTGGCATTTTCATTTTAACGGTAAAGGATCAAATATGGGATCTCCGAAATTTCTATCATTTGTTACGAGGAAATCATTATTCAATCGAACATATGTCTTTGTTCATGACACATATTATGAAATACAAAGGAGTTGAAATGATCAAATACTTTCGAACTGACGGAAACAAAAATATATAATCTAGAATGTGTGTTCTGTCATAAACAATGGCTTCGTCGTGCGAATCGACGAGATCATGTTACATCTAACTGATCTTAGCTGTAGAAACAGTTGGTGCGACCTCGATAAAATCTTTATCAATTTAAAATAAGCGATAAATATTCATGACTACAATGATAATGAATTTATTGGAGTCACATCCACTGTTTCTACTGTAAACATGAACTCGTCGGTTAGTGCAATGAAGACACTTTTAAAGATTGAGATTGTTGGTGTATTCTTTACACCTTCGAGGTATTAAAATTATTTCAGTGTTTATTTAAAGTTAAATTTATTTTCAAATCTCTTCCGTTTACAATTGTCGAAACTTCCGTTTAAGATTTCTGTGATAAACTATCTATTCTATAGTTAGGACCATTTTATAATAAATACCCTTTTGTACAAAAATACTTTCTTTATAGAAGTATAGATCTGCTGGTTAAAGATATTTTTTATAACTGTCATTATTGTGACGACGCGCTATGAAATTCAGATTAATTTATAAATGAAGTTGTATATAAATTTTTGGTCATAAACACAAATCTTTTAAACAGTTCGACGAGTGCGTCAATGTAACAGTAGTCTGTTTACTGAAAGTTACCCGATTCATCTGTCATTTATATCTGACAGAGAAGAAATATTCCGATAATTCTCAGAAATTTTTCATAAATATTGTTAGATACCACTAATCGTTCCAACAATCAAGACAACAGAGACAAACAGGGAAAAAAATATGAAAATGAAAAGATATGACTTAAGGTGGCACGGTAGTATTTGCATTCCAGAATTTAGGTTGCTCTTTTGTGTACCCTACTTAGATAAATGTATCTAAACAGTGTGATTGGACAAAAAATACAGTATCAACTGAACATACTTTCCCAAACTGAGGGATGAATCAGGTGTAGAAAAATATGAAATAATTTTACATACAGATGAAAATGAATTTTTGAGAATTTTTTTAAATTTTGTATTCACTGCACCATAAAAGACCTAAAAGTACTAGTGGCCTTAGGTTTTTAAAAATAGCAAAAAAAGTAAACGGCCATGATACATATTCAAATTAATTTCTGAATAGTAAAATGAAAGTACTTCAGTTAACTGTGAATGTAGATTTTTTTGCGGTGTTAGAAAGTGGGGAAAATTCTAAAAAGGCTATCATTATCCCTTATGGGCCAGGAAATACTACCGTGCCACCTTAAGTGTTAGCATGTTCAGGGAGACGGCACTCAATTTACAAAAACATAATTGATGTTTTAAGGAACTGTAGAGGTCTCCACAGGTTTTCAACAAGGTTAGAATTCAAAACCTTGAATATGAAAGCCTCAAAAACTATAATATTTTTTCTGTGCGGTAGTTATATCTACAAAATCCAATCATGTACACGACACATAATACATGTATATTTATATATTGGGAATTTATTTTTGTTTCCAAACAGAATTATAAGGTTATGTATGAGTGCCTCCGTTCACTGCACAATTGTAAATTGTCTTCCTAACGACCATCAAAAATAAATGGCACAAGCTCACGTAGTCATTAAAAAAGTCGTATAATTTACGTTATCGAACTAAAAATCAGAAATACGGAATATTATATGTGAATGGTTAGGAGATCCGTTTCCCCTTCATGTTTTAAAGTCAAAGAAAAATGTTTTCCCTGATACAAACGTTTTAAGAACCAGCTTTGTGTAACCTATAGAAAAATTCGACTGGATATAAGGAAGTTAATATGTTTACTCTGATTTGAAATTATCTTTTAGAACTTTTTTTTAGTAATTGAGAACCTAAGTTGTTTATGGGTAATAGGTGAAATGTTGCATCATAGATGTATTGCATGATCCCTCAAAATGACAGCAAGCGCAGTTTTCCGGACGATTTTCATTTGTACACTGCTAAAAACTGTCAGGTCCTGGCAATGGTATATTTTGGAGAAATTTTTTTTTACAGATTTTTACTAAAAAAATATTCTCTGTGTATGCCATTGCGAGAAATAGTTTTGCTCGTTATTTTGGCATATTAATAAAAATTCTCGACAAAATTTTCCCGTTTAAACTGTACTAGAAAAAGTTTTGGCATGTGAAACGGACGAAGACATATTCTAACAGAAGTACAAATACCAGTCCTCCCTTTTGTGTATACATTTGAGAACACATTTCAAAGTTATTGATTGAATTCAAATCCATCACACATACGGTACATATTGTAGTCCAAAAAAATATATATCTAATATTCCTATCAAACACCTTTTTAATTGTTTACCAGTATATTTCTTTTAGTTTTGGGTAAAATTGTAAAGGAAATAATACTATCATAAATCTTTTTTTTCTGTTCTGACTTTGAAGAAATGACTACTTTTCGCCCAATCGAAATGGTGCTTGGACATATATTGTTTCATATTAGTAATTTAGTGTTTTTTTTTACATCTTATATACTTGAATAATTATACTCCATTGGTAGTATGAAGCTACGAGATATTTTAATTTTTGAAATTAATAGCACATTTATATATTCTAAACCGATTTCTGTTGGTGCAAACAAGTATAAATTCAAGTAAAAAAAACGTACACGAAAAGATAAAATATTGATTTTAATTTGCATATCTGACCCCTCCCTCTCCCTATCCGGCAAAAGTTTTTTTTTTTGGGGGGGGGGGGGTAAAAATGGGCAATAATTTTATCGCATTTCACTTCCAAGGCGTTTTTTTAGTTCTTTAAGTCCTGAAAACATATATTAAATGGGGGAAAAAATGTTTGATATATCTGGCTTTATATTCGATTTTTTACAAATATATATTTGACGCCCGACAAGCAAAAACGACCCTTATGGCAAAAATTATGAATTATCAGATTTTTTATTAATTAAACAGAAAATACTTATGCCAATTCAATGTAAAAAATTTGAAAACGATCGGTGAAAAAATAGTTGAGAAATTTCAATTTTGGTAACACATGAAATGTGTTCTAACGTAAAATTCAACGTAACGTTGGAATCATACACTTTAACGTCGATTTAGGTTGCAGCAATTTACTACTTTACTCTTTTCCTGATACTTGACAAAATGTAGCCTGATATTCCTTCCTAGCATATGGACGATTTTTTTAATATAGATGTTCCTACCTAACACGTGCAATTCTGGCTGCAGGAATAACTACAGGACGAGCCAACTTATCGAACTATTATAAAGGACGATGAAGAGTATCTATTTCTTTTTATTTTGTTCATTTTTTTTTATAAATTAATTTCTGATTTATCATGAGCAACGATGGTTTAATGGTACTTTCTGATATCATAGAATAGGTTTAATCAAAACAGATAAAATTGGTTTCTAATTTCTCCATTTTCTAAGTAGTTTCATCGTTCTCTTGCTTACAATGTTAACCGACTTATCTTATTGATGATGATTTTTGGAAGAATTCTGCCACATGCGATACAGTATCACAGTTTGATCGTCAATAATTTTTTTTAGCTTGACAAAATCTACCAAACGTTTAGTATGACCAAAGGCTTATTTTTCTAATATCGTCCAGTTACATGTAGCACACACAAAGCAAGATAGTCAGTCATATACCGATTTTTTTCTCCTACAATAACAGAACAATAAAGACTTTCATTTGTTGGATTTCAAATATAAAAGAATTCTTTTTATTTTGGTAGCGATTTCAGTGTTATCTTAAATGTAATAAAAAAAAACACACACACTGAAGTGTGAACTCCTGATTCTTCCAGGGCACTATCTGTTTTTCATCGGGTTCGTGTTGCTCAATTTTTAAATTTCTGTGTTATTTTTTGTTTCACTCGTTTGATTTTAAGACATGGTCATCTGAGTTTTCTGTTTATGATTTATGATTTCACGCGTGGTGACTGTTTGTATTTATTTGATATTAAGGACCAACTTGACTAATTTTTACTCTTATTCGATCTTTCTAAGGTTCAGATTGAATCAATTCATATTGCCAGTTAAAACAGTTTGGCCATTCAAAATCAAATTGACAATGAAATTAGAAATGAAATATAGATTAAAGGAGATCAATGTGGGAATTTTTCGTGGAAGGTCAGTATTTTGAACATTTGATCTAAAGGAGTGGAATACATTTTGCCAATAGGGCGTTTAATACTGGTATTAATTTACAGCCGATTATATTGAGTGTGAAGGCAAAGGTAATATCTTTGGTTAGCTTGATTCGCGGCTAGCTTAACCGTGAAGTCATTTTTAGTTCAGGTAAACTACACTCCTTTAAAAGTAGACTAATTCGATAGATAACAAATCTATCTGTCTGTAAGACCAGGCTACTCCGAAAGGATGGTCGTATACCTTAGCTAACCAAAGATATTACCTTTGCCTACACACTCAATGGAATCGGCTGTAATTAATTTAATTGTTTCATATTTTTCATATCGGGGTCTTTTATAGCCGACGATACGGTATGTTTTATCTCAATGTTGAAGGCCTATAACTACGACCTGGGACTATTATACTAGTATAAGAGTCCCATCTACGACACACATCAGAATATATAGATGCAAATATTATGTGCGGACAACAAGGCGACCAGACATTTGTCCATTCTGTTCAGTGGACATTCTAGTCTATAGATGCTCCGTGTTGAAGACCGTACCTT
Source organism: Mytilus edulis (assembly GCF_963676685.1). NCBI lineage: Eukaryota > Metazoa > Mollusca > Bivalvia > Mytilida > Mytilidae > Mytilus > Mytilus edulis. Next base: position 37,514,176 of record NC_092352.1, on the reverse strand, counting down.
GACCTATAAGGGTTTACTTTTTTAAATTATGACATGGATGGTGAGTTTTTTCATTGGCACTCATACTCATTTTCTTATATCTACATCCAGTTCCATTTGTCTGAAATGCTAATACATATACATGTATGTCAAAACCCGACTATTTTGATTCACAAGAAGATAACACAATCTGAGGTTCAGAGTCATGTCTGTTATGAGGTACTGTTTGTGGTAGACCATGCAGACTAGCATAATTTTTCAAATATTGTACCAATGAAAATGTATTTTTTGGACGTCTATTAAAATTTTGATATTTTCTTGGTATTTCTTTTACTGTTGATGTGTTTAATCAAAGATTTTAAACGGAACTCTAGAATACTATAGGTAACAGAAACACATCTCGACAAACTTACCTGTCGTCAAAAGTTTATGTAAAATGTGTTCGCTTTCGCTCTCCGTATCTAGAACGGGATTTATCTACGCCTTTTTATTTTAATTTACCCAATAAATACATATCTTTGCCTTCTTTGAGTAGTTCATTTCTACATGTACTATCTTCAATGTTATCGTTAAATGAGAACTGCAGCTGCGTGTGCAATTTCATCCGTTTCAGATATATTTCTTGCAATAAATATATACGCATGTCAATGTTTACAAAACAAACTAAAATGCACGTTAAACTATAAGTGATTTAAACGAAAAATAACATTTGAAAACTTTACTAAATAACATTAAAAATATATCTCAAGTGCGAAATTTCAATCTGTCCGTGTTCGTAATAAATATCAACTATTTTTATGTATTACTATAATTATAATAAGTTTCGCCTGGATATCCCTTATCAGAGAAATTTGATTCGAAGTGAACTTGAAAATTTCAATATTATGCAAAAGTAAAATAGATTGTTTTATAACATCTAAAGTATGACATTTCAAGATTGAAAAAAATATGAAAAACAACAAGTTTATTTGATGTGATCTAATTAATATATGGGTTTTTTTTCAGCTTGTACTGCCTCCATTAGTCCTTGCCTCATGTTTACAGATCATTGTAATATATCCAGCATCATCTTTTTGAAAATTAATGCAACATTGCAAAATTGCATTTGTTTCTGTTTCTGCTGTTTGCTTATTATCCAGTGACAAATATTTCATTCATATTAAAAGTGGCATTTTTTTTAATAATAAAAAATAAATTGCACCAAACACTATAGCTTTTTTTTTTATCCTCACCCACTTTAATTAATAGAAATGAGTCACAGTAAAACTGATTTTACATGGCGTTAAAAAATACCATTGAAAGTTTATTATGGGATTGTTAACCTCATCTATTTAATGAATGTAGAGATTTACACAACGGGTGATACAGTCAGTGACTCCTGATCATTAAGTCAAAATCATCAATTTAAAAAATGTCTTCTCGTCGTTGTATAACCTTTTGTACTAGAGTTGCATATTTATTTCAATCAAGTTAACAACTCAATTTTAGTCAAACATTAAAAAATTTGTTTTCGAATGGATGCAGAACACCTATATTTTGTTTACTTTTAGAAAATGTAAAACGAGAATAAAGACAAAACTTGTCCTGAATAAAATTGAGAAAGGAAAAATTAATGCAGAATCTGCATAAAAGACAACATCCTGGCCAAAGAACCGAATTTTAGGTTTATTATAGTTTTTGTGCCGTATGATCCGAGTGGGTTCCATTCCCTTTCCACTTAGAAGATGAGTGGCCAGGATCTCTAAAGCCGATTTTGGCGATTTTTGTAGGAGATTTAAGTAAACTTCTAAAGCAGTTATAAAACAAGTGAAACATTGAGTTACTGCTTACTGATGATACCCCCGCCGAAATATTTCGGTAAACAGGAAGTTATTGAGTGATGAATCTGAAAACGCATCGCACGATATAACTGAATTATATAAACCCTGAAACCAAATTTCAGATAGTAGAGGGCATTATGTTTTCTGGTCTGTGGGTCCGTTCGTTCGTTCGACGTACCGTTCGTTCGTCTGTTCGTTCGTCCCAGTTCAGGTTAAAGTTTTTGGTGAAGGTAGTTTTTGATGAAGTTGAAGTCCAATCAACTTGAAACTTAGTACACATGTTCCTAAAAGCGTGGCAAAATAAAAGACGAAAAATTTCAGACAGGCATTCTTCTCTTTCGTACTTAATTTCTTATAAGCAAACTCTCTCGTGTCATTAACCATGCAAGATTTTCCGCATTTGGCATGTATAATGTTGCGACAAATATTAAATTATTTTCTTATGCTCTTCATACAATAACTTGTCGTATTAAAAGTATAAAAGAAATCCAGCTGCGGAAAAAAACTTTTAGAAAATATTTAAGTGGTTTTTTTTTGGGGTATTGTTTATATATTGTAGAAGGTTAATACGTGTATCATCACACATCGTGGTACTATGTATATTAATGAGACATGGTGATGTGTGGGATTTTATTATATTGTTTATAAATCATTCCTCTCAAGACAATAAGAATATACAGCGTATGTCAAAACAAGCATTTGAAAAGTTTGAATAGAAATTTATCACAAAATGAAATTTCAAATAGTAAATACAGCATTATTTTACAGAAGTATTTAAATGTAATATAAGAATATACTATTCAGTTCGCATGGATAACGCTATGTTTAGAAAAAATATCTCAATTTCAACGTGCAATTTATCGGTTTGTTCTACGTTACATTCTAGAGTTGACTACCGATAACGACGTCAAATGCGATAAGGGTGGTTTTTGCTTGACGGATGTCAACTATATATATACAAAGGCTACATGTTAATGTAATAATACAAAGAATTCACTGTATCAAAAAATGAAATAAATGCGTGAAGTGAAATACCTAAGTAACGAGTCATTACTACAGCGAAGGTGTGTAAATTGACATTGCGATAAGACTTGTCACGGTACTTGTCTATCCCAAATTCATGTATTTGGTTTTGATGTTATATTTGTTATTCTAGTGGGATTTTGTCTGATTCTTGGTCCGTTTCTGTGTGTGTTAGTTACATTGTAGTGTTGTGTCGTTGTTCTCTTCTTATATTTATACGTTTCCGTCAGTTTTAGTTTGTTACCCCGATTTTGTTTTTTGACCATGGATTTATGAGTTTGAACAGCGGTATACTACTGTTGCCTTTATTTGGTACACAAAAAGCCTCGTGATATTACCAATATTAAAAGTGTATTTCTGAGTCTGGTATTTTTTCAGTTCTGTTCACTCATTTTTCACTCATTTTCCAATTTAAATTATGGCATATTTTTATTTTTATTCAAGAAATGTATTTAAATATAAATATCATTCACTCCCCTCTTAATTCTTTATCAAAAATCTTTGACAACAGACTTTCTTTTGGAATTATAAAATGCAAAACTTTAAAAATGCTATTTCTGCAAGTGTAATTTAGGTTATCTCATCTTCATTCTCCGACAAATTCTAGTTTGGCCTTCCATAGAATAGTCCTACATTTTTTAAGTGTTCTATCGAACTTTCGAAAATAACTGACAACTTTTTAGACAAAAATTTTATGTTGAAAAAATCAACATCAATTTTTAGAATTTCAAAACTACCCCAAGCCACTGTTCCCTCCCTCTTCCTACCCCATCACCCCTCCCCAATAGAAAAGGTAAAAAAAACGCAAAACTATAGTCATCCTTTTAATCGGCACTAATTTGCTTACAAAGAAATCTGATTTAAGCTGCTGAAGACACATGATTCAAACGCACAGAAACAAGGCTGAGATTCATTTGGTTGAATAAAAAGAAAAGTATCTACAGTATCGTACAAATTTGTCAGAGAATCATTATTCAGGATGCTTAGATTACACTGAATTTATTATTTAAACTCATCTAAGAGGTGTTCAGGCTCACCTGAATCCGATTGTTTGCCTTGATCAACTTTGATTGTGTCTGATTCGTATACGAAACATGTTAAATCCTCAAGCATTTTAGCGCCCGGCCCAAGTCAGGAGACTCTTGGCTTTGTAAGTCTTGTACATATTTTTATTTAAATTTCAGTTCATTGAAATATTGATAACCGATAACAGCTTTTTTTAATCATTTTAAATGAGAAAACAGAAAACAATAAATTAAAAAATTATGGGTTATTTTTTTCATAATAACAGGAAACATAGTCACAATAATGTCTATTTTAAGAAAACAGATAACAGCTAGATATAGTCAATTACAGTTAAGCATCAATGATCTGGAATATTTGCCACTTTTGACTTAAATATAAAGGCACAGAACCAGGACATAGGAGCACAGAACCAGGACCGTTTTTTAAATCACCAGCACAGCGTCAGGACAATTTCGTTTAGCGAACTTGCACGACTTTTGCAATAAAATATTGTTGTAATAAGCTTTTTATGGTACTTATGACGTATCAGAGAAAAATTAAGCAACAAAACGGTTGTTATGTTGCCATTCTGATACAATGTAAACAAACCCACCAGCACAGAATCAGGACCCACCAGCACCCGTCAGGACAGAATCACCAGCACAGAACGTTCTCTCGCAGGACAACCATACCCACCGTGTCATTTATTTCACTTGACTGAGCGGGTTTTAACCGGTTCGCTTATTTTAGTCCAGTTCATTTGTAGACAGGTGTGTCGGGATAAACTCATCGATGAAGTGTTCAGTTATTCGTCCCATAGCATACACGCAGTTCATTTGTATAATCGTTTGGTGACAATGATAGGTGATTAGAAATCAGTTATGATTATAACGGCCATCATCCTTATCAGACACATCTTCAAATAGACCTTCATTATGCAAATTAAAACGTAAACTCCGCCCGATCAGTTGAATTAACATTGGTAATACGTGTTACACTTATATATTTACCATGCTCAATTGAACGACATAAAACAACTCATCAAAGATACCAGGCTAACAGTATTAGTCTCCAGACGTGCGTTTCGTCTTCAATAGACTCATCAGTGACTTGAAGTTTTACTGTATGACTTACAAAGCGGAAAAAAAATCATAGTCGGTGACACATACATAAATTAATTGTTTACCAAGTTTTGAATGTTTCAATACTAGGAGCTTAAAGTCATCATCAAATTTCAAGGTTCAGATTTTGTCTCTTTATCTTTTATCATCCGAGCTTCATAGGTGAGGTCTTTTGTAGACGAAACGAGCTTCCCTTATGAAATTGTAATACTGATATATTTTGACACGTTTATTTACCCTGTAGACGCGACCTTGTAATGTTCCATTTAGAGTTCATCAGAATCCCTTATGTGTTGTTTGTTTAATTGATTCGACCGATTATTATATTAATGAGATTTTAACTGAGGTTTACCACTGTTGCTTTAATTTATACTAGCTCATTCTGCTTAAGGTAACACGATACCGAATGGCATATCTCCCGATTTCCAACATTTTTGGCATACGTGTACTTTGAATCGAGTTACATCAGAATATGTAATAAAAAATGAGGGTCACCATTTTTGTTTTTTTGTAATTTTCATAGGAAAACGTCAATTTTGGCGACAAATTTACTTAAGTATATAGGGGAAATGCCTTTTTTTCGGCTTACCTTTTTAGATTTTCGAATGGGTGGCTATTTTCTTATATACGGAGAAAAACAAAAAACTAACATAATATCCAGGATTGCATAGTGAATCCATACACGTATAGAAACTCATATGTCACCATCCTTGTTTTTGAAATAAATGGCTTCAAAGTTGATCGATAGGCCTAGAATTTGACCAAAAAGTTGTGACGTTATGGTGTACGGAATATAACGTTATTCCTTCTCAGAGAAATGGAGAAAAAAAATGTGTCGGGATCTGAATGAGTATATTTTATTTTCATTTCCCCTGTCAACTGTTGTAAAGTTCCTAGTAATGCAATATAAAATTCTACGGATCAGATATAATTTTATTTCGTCCTGCACATGGAATTTCACTCATATAATATCATCTGATTTTCACATCGCAAAGTTATAAATAAAAAGAATTCAAAATGACTGTGCTGTAACAATTTCGAGAGGAATTATAAACCAGAGTGACAGAGGATCATCACTAGCTTATATAGGTGGTTCATCGATATATAAGGACTCCTTCAGCAAAGAATAAGATCATTTTTACCTCCACGAAATGAAATTTAACTAATAAAAGGAAAGCTTATTTTCTACACGTCCTTTTTTAACGGGATTAAAAGTTAATCAACTATGGTATCATTCAAATGTTTGATTTGGTGTACATATACAGCCAAACAAAAATCATAGAAACAAAAAACACTGCTTATCATTTTCCGTTTTCAATTTATATGCCGTTTAGAAAAAACGTCGTGCGCACTAACTGACTTACTTATCCAAAAATATATATAAAAACTTGATGTAAAAAAAAAATAAAAAAATTATACAAACTTAACATCCTGTTTTATTTTAAATTATATCTATTATCTTAAGACATTGAACCTTAGTATAGTTGTGTCTAGATTTATAATAGTTATGGTAATTTTTAAATAAGTACTTGTATTTGGAACAAATAAGGGCCTAATTGTCCTTACTCCTTTTTACATATATTCTGTTTTTAAACTAGTTTATTTGTCTTAAATTACCACAAAAACAAATGGGTGTCGTGTATGATTCTTACATAATTAAACTTACATTTGATTTCACAATTGTCCCCTTTATATCCATTGGTACAGCTGCATGATGTTAATCGGCATGTCCTACCGCTTATGCACTGTAACATACACGACGTATCTATCGAAATGAAAAAAAAAAAAAAAAAAATTTCTCAAAATATATTCTGCAGGACTTGTATTGGAAATGTAATACGATATGAGTAAATTCTCTTACTGAAACAAATGTTTTAGCACAGAAGCAAAAGTTTTATTTAACTACTTTTCGATCTTATTTGAACTACATGATCTGACGATCCTTTTGCTATCACCAATGGTCGGTTTTGGAAAGTACGATTCATTTTTCCTGTCGAGTTTAATGATTTATCATGCAATTTTACTAGGTTTATGTACATTAAGACACTAAATGCGCGAATGAATCACAACATAAAACCGAACTTTTCGATTAAGCATATTACCTGTTAGATGTTTTAACCTTAAATACACATAATTTGACACAACAACCCGACCAAAGAGCAGACAACAACGGAAAGCCACCAATCGGTCTCCCGCATTGGAGAAGGTCATCAGCTGGACCCTAAATAAAATTGTGTACTAGTTCAGTAAAAATTGACTTCACACGTTACTCCAAATGTTATAAATAAACTAAAATAAAACACATACAAGACTAACAAAGACTAGAGGCTCCTGACTTGGGACAGTTGTAAAAATGTGGCGGAGTTAAACATTTTTTGTGAGATCTCAACACTCCCCCTATATCTCTAGCCAATACATAATAAAGAAATACAGAGCAATACACACAGTAAACTTAGTTTAGAAGTCCTAGTCCGATGTCAGAATAGATAATAAAAGAAACTAAGCAAAATGACAATGATGCATAAATGAATAGTAAATGTAACTGTTAACAAAGGACTACTAGATGTAATACCAAAATATACAATCCTTAATGACCTGACAACAGTATAGGTGCTAAATCCCTTCCGAAAAGTCTGTTTAAATGTTTTATTAGCTTTTTAGGTGAATACCGACGTTTTTGTGCTTTGTAAAGAATATAACCATAAAATAGTGGATGTAAAATACCTGAACGTATAAAATGTCTGCATGTTGATTTATATTTACGAATGCTGTCCCTGTAAGATGATAAAATCTAGTAAATGTTTTGACAAGTCTGTGATATCGAAAACCCGGGCGTAAAAATGTTTTAGGTAATACAGAGATTGTTCGTTGCAATCAAATACGTTGTTGCATACACGAAAAAGTTGAGGTACATGAACACCATAAGATGGTGAAAAAGTAACATTACCATCTAAAATAAAGATAATTAACAATAGGAAATGAAAAATCATCTCTGTTATCATAAATTTAGGTATTTAGCTTCACGTTAAAGATATATATATCAAGATCCAGGATAGGAAAGTGGTCATTGTTAGTATTCACTTTATTTAAAGTGAGCTCGGCAGGATACATCTCTTTATTATACATGCTGAAGTCGTCACTATTGAGAGCCAATATATCATCTAAATATCTAAAAGTGTTATTGAATTTTTAAATCAGACTTTATTTCGATAGGTCTTTGCTGATTTTAGTTATAACATGATTTTAGTCATGACAATACAGAAACAGGTCCGCAATAATCTATTTCATTACCATTCCGTCATTATTAACCTACCATTTACGTTTCAAAGATATAAACAATGTGTGATACAAAGGAGTTTAGTATGTCGATTCTCAACAAAGGTGTAGAGGCAATAAAACAAAATTGGTGAAAATTGAAAAGTTACCTTATATATCACACATGTATCGATAACTGTCCGAACTACAATAGCATTCAAGGTATTCAGAAAATAAAAACAAATTTCACAATTAACGAGTTACCATGGCCAAACACTATAACAAAATTCAAGATTTGTCTTGATTTACTTTGACCTTAAGGTATATATTAAATTGTGCGCACCCAATTGACAATTTTGTATTTGATCAGATAATTCCAATAGTTATAATTTTTAAATGTATCTTTAAAATAATTTTGTTGTTTTTATGCCTACGCATGATGTTTTCACAAAAAAAGAAGAAAACTGCATAAAACTTAAAGATAAAGATGTTTTCTTTGCTTTCATAGAATTGGTGCATCTTGTCATAGATTGTATATGTATTAAAGGTGGGTTTTTTTCATAGTCTGTGTATATATATTTAAGGTTAAGATATCAACTAGGTTATTTGTCATAGTGTAGTAACTGCAATCCCATCCCCTTTCCTCGAATGTGATCTACCGAATTAGGCTATTTACATTGTACCAGCTTTGTAATAGCATGAGCAACACGAGGGGTGCCATAAGCGGAGCATGATCTAGTAACCATTTCGGAGCACCTGGGGTTATCCACAGGTTTTTAGGGAGTTCGTGTTGCTCATTCTTTAGTTTTGAATGTTGTATCTTCTGTACTTTTCTTTTTCTGTTTGTCTTATTTTTTTCTTTTTTCTCCATTTTCTTTTTATGCATGTGTTTGGATGTCCCTCTGATTTCTTTCACCCCTCTTTTATGACGCAATTGTAAGGTCATAGCATCAAACACTTATTTAATGCATTTATATTTCTTAATTTGATGCATGTCAAAATAGAATCATTACTTTTAGAGTGTGGATAACAGTAATACTCTTTTTGACTATAAAACTGAATCATTTAGCCTTAACTTTTTTGTCATCGGCTATCAATAACAATAATTTACGCACTCTCAGTCTGTCAGAGACCGTCCCGTGGTGATTTGAAACTCACTTGTTACATATTTAAATACTTAAAATAAAACTCTTTTCTCAAAACTTAAAATGATTTTTTTTAAATATTCTTTATATCAGTTCACACAACAGTTTTTATTTGAGAGAATAAAAAAATGTGCATAGCTAATTTCATTAAATAATCGAAAAATCCATTTTCATCTTTGACTTTTCATTGAAAATTCATTGGGGTTGATTCGTGAAATATTTTAATAGGAAAAAATGTTCTCATCATTTAAGCGTAACCTTTAATATAATCAATACGTAGGATTTGTTTGTGGAAAGAGTTCCGGACGATGAAGTTTTTTTTTTAAATTGGCTATGTTTCACATGAATCATCGTTTTAATCATTCAGTCATGCAGAGAACTCATATTATTAGTTTTCCTTGGATATTCCATTTCAACACAACTCAACTGCTTCTATGTATGTATATATCTGTTTGTATATCTAATGAATTAAAAATAAATTATGTTTGTAAAATGTGTTTTTGTAAAGAGGAAACTGTTAAGTGAGTGTGTGATCCTTTTCTTGTCTCTCTGGTCGTGTCATAACATAGATTGTAGTATTTGTCGATATATCATTCTTGCATCTCACGAATTAAGGACTTTTACTTACAAAACGTATTATCCTTTAACGAATTTTATGGTTGAACAATGAATTTTGTCCATTTTATTTTCGTTTTCTTTGTGTCCCATTGACATCTAACCGGATACCCTTTTCTTTATATTTAGAAATAAATATCACATGACATTAATAAAAATCCATGACACAAAATAACTGAGTTAAACTAAAGGCAGAAGAAAGAAATTTTCCTTAATGATAAATATATTATATGCACATTGTCATTGCGATCTTTAAAAAAAAGTGGATACTTTCCATTTCTAAGTAGCAACTTTCCAGCAGCATCTGCATACAGGGTATATATCTCCAAATTGATACGATATTCCCGTGCTTGAATTTCCTATCATGATTGTCTTGATAGAGGGTTGCTGCTCACAAGGAAGCTATTAAACCAAGAGTTCCAAATGGTGAAGTCGAAATCATCCCTTCGTAAATTTTACGGACGCCATCACGAGTTGGTTGACTGTTATGCAATAACCGTTTCTCCAATGATATCGAATATGTTCCTTACGACGTAACTACAATCTCCTTCCCTTTCATTATTGTGATCTACCGAATAAGACTATTTACCGGATTTGTCATAATATGAGCAACACGACGGGTGCCACATGTTGGGCAAGATCTGCTTACCCTTCTGGAGCACCTGAGATCACCCCTAGTTTTTGGTGGGGTTCGTGTTACTTATTCTTTAATTTTCTAGGTTGTGTTATATGAACTATTGTTTGTCTGTTCGTCTTTTTCATTTTTAGCCATGGCGTTGTCAGTTTATTTGCAATTTATTAGTTTGATTACCCTCTGGTATCTTTCGTCACTCTCTTTTTTAAAATGCCTATGATAAGTACGACGTCATAAATTGGGTTTACACACCAACGTTCAACTAAAAAGTAAAATTATTAAAATACTTAACTCCGAAGAAAATTCACCTAGAGGCTCTTAAGAGCCTGTGTCGCCCACTTTGGTATATATGCATATCAAACAAAGAGAGGTCAACTGACCATTTTTGTCATGTTCACATATTTGTAGATCTTACTTTGCTGAACATTATTGCAGTTTACAGTGTATCTTTATCTTTAAAAGAATTCAAGATAATAACCAAAAACGGCAAAATTTCCTTAAAAATTACCAATTGGGGGGCAGCAACACAACAACCAGTTGTCAAATTCATCTGAAAATTTCAGGGCAGATAGATATTCACTTGATAAACAATTTAACACCTTGTCAGATTTGCTCTAAATGCTTTGGTTTCAAAGTTATAAGCCAAAATCTACAGTTTATTTATAGCCATGGTAGCCATCTTGGTTGGTTGGCCGGGTCACCGGACACATTTTTTAAACTAGATACCCTAATAATGATTGTGGCTAAGTTTGGCCCAGTAGTTTCAGAGGAGAAGATTTTTGTAAAAGATAACAAAAATTTACGAAAAATTGGTAAAAAATGACTATAAAAGGCAATAACTACTTCAAGGGTCAACTGACCATTTTGGTCATGTTGACTTATTTGTAGACCTTATTTTGCTGAACATTATTGCTGTTTACAGTTTATCTCTATCTATAATAATATTCAAGGTAATAACCAAAAACAGCAAAATTTCCTTAAAATTCCCAATTCAGGGGCAGCAACCCACAACCGGTTGTCCGATTCATTTGAAAAATTCAGGGCAGATAGATTTGCACTTGATAAACAACTTTACTTCATTTGCTCTAAATGCTTTGGTTTCAGAGTTATAAGCCAAAATCTACATTTTACCCCTTTGTTCTATTTTTAGCCATGGCGGCCATCTTGGTTGGTTGGCAGGGTCATGCCACATATGTTTTTAAACTAGATACCCCAATGATGATTGTGACCAAGTTTGCTTTAATTTGGCCCAGTAGTTTCAGAGGAAAAGATTTTTGTAAAAGTTAACGACGACGGACGACGACGACGCATGACGACGACGCCGGACGCCGGACGCAAAGTGATGGGAAAGGCTCACTCAACCCTTCGGGCCAGGTGAGCTAAAAAGGAAAGCCATTGACAAAATGCAAAATCAAAAGCTCAAACACATCAAACAAATGGATAACAGCTGTCATATTCCTGACAGGCATTTTCTTATGTAGAAAATTGTGTATTAAACCGGGTTTTATAGCTAACGAAATCTCTCACTTGACAGTCGAATAAAATTCCATGATATATGTCAAGACAAATATACATAATAGGTGAAAATCTCAACAAATAGGGGTACATCAGTCTACTTTGTGTAATTATCTTAATCACTTAATCCTATTCCAATTTCATCTATTCAATGGAAAACTTGAGCCCGTGGACCCGACGAATAACAACCAGATAACTAACTAAACCTTGTGTGTTGATTTAAATATTGAACACTTAAACTTTCTTGTATTCTTCTCTTGCACCTGCATGCACTTTACTCTTTTATTCTATTTAAATCACAACTAGAAGGCCCCCGACAGACTGAGACAGCGTAAACTCACTGTTATCCATAGCCGATGACAAACAAGTTAAAGGTAAATGATTCAGTATTATTACAAAACATAAGTATTGTCGTTTTCTTCGCTTTTATGAAACTGATTCTATATGCAACATTGAAAAAGTTCTCCAAAATTTTATATTCTTAAAACCAAGCCGTATACATTTTTCCATTTACTTTCATACTTATTAATAGATTAATTAGGTTTTTTTAATTTTTTTTTTTATATGATCATTGGAAAAAATTAGTCCTATATTATTCGTAAATAATTAAAACTACTTTTTGAGTTCACTTTGGGGACTTTCCTTTTTGAATTTTCCTTGCAGTTCAGTTTTTTTGTGATTTTACTTTTTAATATGTCTCTGTATAATCATCAAGACAGTTGCATGAACTAAAGAAGTATGTCCCATTATTCAATCACTGAACACTATACGCCGGGTCAATTGAAAAAATAAGACTAAACAATTAAAAAAATAATTCTGTGGAACTCATATTGGAAAGGTAAAAAAGACATGAGCATATTTATATACCGACAAACGTTAACAGACACATACAAAGATATTTTTTAACTTGATAATAGATCATAGTATTGCTTATTATAGTTATGTTAAGTTCTAACATAAGTAAACTCACTTTTGTTTCCACAAATGTTTCCTGTACTTCCAACAGCAGTACAATCGCAAGACTTAATAAGGCAACTTCCACCATTCAAGCATTCACCACTACCTGACAAATCTATCAAAAATGACTGAACATTTGAAATGAATCTTTTAAAATGTATTCGCATTTTATGAAAAATTTAAACATAGTAATACTATTTTAAACCAACTTCATTAGACCCATACACAAACATTTTAATTAACTTGATAATATTTCACCATATTGTCGGTTGGGGAAAAAATATTCTGTTTTCCTCTGCAGCGTTAAGATTTAGTTGCAATTTTACTATGTTTATGTATTTTAAGACAATAATCCGGGAATGAATCACAAAAGAAAAACGTTTTTTTTTTTATTGAACATATTACCTTTTCCATTTTTGTAACTCAACATACGCGTATACAATTAATTTAAGCTTATGTATTTACACGCCATTATAAGCAAGTAACCAGAACAAATATTTTAACACAAAGATGTTTGAATGTTGAAAAATATGGTCTGAAGAAATGAAGGTACAATTTCCTGTTTGAAACTTAAAGTGAATAATATTTTCGTGGTTTCACTTTGAGCATTACATTGATAATCACCTAGCTGTAAAACCAGGTTTAACCTATCATTTGTTTCGAAAAAATCCTGTACCAAGTCAGGAATATGGCAGTTGTTTCTTGATAACAGCGCTTCATTTTTCAGTTTGTAACGGACTAATCGTGTTGAATTTGCCTTGGAGTTCGGTATTTACTTATCCTTTTATGGTACTTGATTGTTGGAAAATTCCAATAGTTTGTGGTTTCTGTATGATAGATTTAACAGAACCAGATTTTTTGCAAATCAAGTCTTTGAAATGTTTTGAACCACTATACAGAAATATTTTTTAACAGCTTGCGCTATAAAACACTACACGATAGATCTATCGAAATAGAAACAGAACAACTCCAAATGTATTGCATAACTTCTATTTGAAAGGTAAAACGATATGATAATATTTATATACTAACAAATCATATCAATACAGACACATACACAGAAATGTTACTATTCAAATTATTTAACAAGAAGTCACCATGTTAATATTTATTTTTGATTTTGGACGACATAATGATCTCTTTGCCATCCCCAACTTCATCTAAACATTCAAACTCAATAAGTCATAAGAAACTGACAACGCCATGGCTACAAATGAAAAAAGAACAACAGACAAAACAAATTACAACCAAACATAATGTAGAAAACTAAAGACATAGCAACACGAACTCACCAAAAACTGGGGATGATCTCTGGTGCTATAGAATGGTAATCAAATACATGCGGCACATGTAGTGTTGTTCATGTTATTGTAAACCCGGTAACAAGTCTTTTTCGATATGTCCCATTCGTGAAAAAAGAGACGGGGTTGTAATTACCACGCTTTGATCATATATACTATCAACTGTGTAACGGTCATTCAACAACGGTCAATCAACTCGTGACGTAGAATCTTAGTTCATTTCTTTATATTTGAACGGAAATTTATATACCTTTGGACACGCAAAGTTATAGCCAAAGAGCAGCGGCATCAACTTGGTGTTAGAAGATGTTATAGACGCCTTAGTTTTGCGCGTCCGAAGAACTTTTCTACATTTTCTTTCACCCTGGAACGCTTAAACCTGAACATTTGAAAATCTTTTGCTTTCAAATGTTTGACTCTCAGCATTTTTGATAAAAATAAATCAAGAAAAGCGCCTCGAAATTTATAAAAAGTTTTTATGTATACAGCATTGATCCGACATGTCATATATATCTGCTTGTCGGTATCATCAGCTCAGAAGTCACTGCTTTGTTAATAACATAGTTTTTAACAACTGTTCATGAACATTTTCTTTTTATGATTATAACAAACTAACTAAAGGTTTAAGCTTCCTCCGCAAAAGTTGAATTGAGATGAATTCTGCTTTTTATTAGATATAAGAAGATGAGGTGTGCGTGCCAATAAAACAACTCTCCATCCAAGTCATATAGGTCAAAGTACGGTCTCCTTCACAGAGTCTTAACTTACAACGAATAGCAAGCTATAAAGTGCCCCTGAAAAAGATACTAATTGGGCTGTGGAATCATTCATGAAATGGAGGGAACGTGTCTTCAGCAGTTTGTTTTAGGAGTTCGAAAACAAGATAGACCTAAATAAACTCATCATAGATACCAGGACTAAATTTTGTATATACGCCAGCCTCTTCCAGTTTATCGGTTCTTGTACGTCATTGACTTTCAAAGATTAAACTTTGAGTGTTCCAGGTAACGGTAGATCCATAAGAGCGCTTCGGATGGATGTGTTGTTTTCAGCACTGGATCGATAACTCAGCTGAAAGACTATCAGTCTCCGAGAGTTTCTTCTTCTTCTTCTACTTGTCCGCAGTCGTTCTCCAAAGCCGCTAGTCAGATTAACGTAGGATTTCATAATATGTTAGACTAATATGTCTCGGGAACCATCAATCTTTCGTTTGTGCATTGGAGTCTATAAGGGGTATTTTGAGGGACATAAAGAGGGGGTTACTATAGAGCATATTGTATTTTATTGTATTTTATTTTTTAAATTTCAAATGATAATAACTTGAAACTGTAAGTGATAGACACGCGCAGTCTTAAGAAATGATCACAGGACAATAAGACAAATCAAATGAAATATAGGATGAGTCCTCATGGGTCACTCAAGACCTTCCAATTTAAGAATGTAGTATTATCTTGTAAACGGTGGAGATCCCCATCCCCAAACCATATATTTTCTTGTATTGGGCAATACAACAAATCAAATGAAATAAAAGGGATGTCCCTGGGGGTTACCCAATCCCTCTTCTTTAAAACCTAGTAAATAGTCAAGATCCCCACGCCTTAACCATATATCTTCTTGTGTGAGATAATAAATCACATCAAATGAAATATAGGGAGAGTCCATGGGGTAATTTCCATCACCTACTGTTTGAATACTTGCAAAGTAGTGCGATCCCAATCCCTGAATCATTTATATTCTTGTATGGGACAATAAAACAAATTAAATGAAATAGAGGTGTAGTCCCGAGGATCACTCCATCTCTTCTTTGAAAACTTGTAAACGGTTGAGATCCCCACCCCTAATGCATATATATTCTTGCATGGGACAACAAAACAAATCAAATGTACGATAGACGAAGTCCCGGTGATCACTCCACGCCCTCATGTTTGAAAACTTGTTAACGGTTGAGATCCCCAACCCTAAGGTATTTATATTCTTGCATGGGACAACAAAACAAATCAAATGTAATATAGGCGAAGTCTCGGGGGTCACTCCACACCCTCTTATTTGAAAACTTGTTAACGGTTGAGATCCCCAACCCTAAGGTATTTATATTCTTGCATGGGACAACAAAACAAATCAAATGTAATATAGGCGAAGTCTCGGGGGTCACTCCACGCCCTCATGTTTGAAAACTTGTTAACGGTTGAGATCCCCAAATGCAACCCTAAGGTATTTATATTCTTGCATGGGACAACAAAACAAATCAAATGTAATATAGGCGAAGTCTCGGGGGTCACTCCACACCCTCTTATTTGAAAACTTGTTAACGGTTGAGATGCCCAATCTAAGGCATATATATTCTTACGTTGGATAACAAAACAAATCAAATGAAATATAGGTGAAGTCCCGGTGGTCAACCACCCACTCCTTTTTGAAAACTTGTAAACGCTCGAGATCCCTAAATAAAACAAACGTTTTAACTGTTCTTTACAGATCAAAAACTTATCATATATTATATATACTCATTCATTACTACCCTTTCAGTTTAGATTCCGACTTATTCGACTAATATTGCTGTCGAATATTAGTGAAGTTCTTCTTGAAATTACTATGAACAAAGAAACAAGTTGTCAAGCAGAGGTCATACGTGTTGTTGGTTTCCTAATCTGTTTCGTCTATCCATTGAAAAACGCGTCTAACAAATTTATAATTATAATAAATGTACATGTATATGGTAATGATGGTAGTTTCAGAGATCGTTAGAAAATAGACTGTTATGGCATAAATAAGCTTAGTCGTATTTGGCACAACAAAATTTTGGGTCATCAATGCTCTTCAACTTCATACTTGTTTGACTTTCTAACTATTTTTTTCCGAGCGTCACTGTCTGGTGTAGACGAAACGCGCGTGCAGCGTATCAAATTACAAGCCTTTGATAACTATTAACAGATTGATTTGTCTTTGCTCAAACAATATATTAATTTTTGTCTTGAATTTCTATTCTCTTTTTAAACAGAATCATTTTTAAGCTGTGTCAACGATATATAAATATAAAAAAGAAGATGTGGTATGATTGCCAATGAAACAACTATCCACAAAAGACCAAAATGACAAACACATTAACAACCATAGGTAACCGTACGGCCTTCAACAATGAGCAAAGCCCATACCGCATAATCAGCTATAACAGGCCCCGATAAGACAATGTAAAACAATTCAAACGAGTAAACTAACGGCCTTATTTATGTGAAAAATGAACGAAAAACAAGAATATATCACATAAACAAACGACAACCACTGAATTACAGGCTCCTGAATGATTGATTTTACCTGTACGTATTCTAAGAGATCTTTTTTAAATATATTATCGTACTTCAGTTTAAATCGTTTTACAGTAGAGTTTCACTATAACTCCATGGTCCAATATAGATGACTGGTACACTAAGCAACATATTGCTTTTTTAAATATTGAAATTAGAATTGGGAATGTGTAAAAAATACAAGCCGACCAAAGAGCAGACAAAAGCCGAAGCCACCAATAAGTCTTAAACACAGCGACACTTATGTCATATATAGGTATTCAATAGACAATACAAAGATACAGTATGTAAAGTATACAACAATGAAATAAATATTGGGAAAATACACGTTATTTTAAATAATTGCACTCTTATTGTTCCACATCACCAAATAGTGCTTACTGTAACATCTACAAAGATGATCTAAATAGCACCAATATTTATCTTCTATTAACGTCGGGTTTAATCTGTCTTTGATCGTCATTAAAAATAGCGTATCTGTACTACAAAAAAGTATGTTGGAGCAATATATATATCTACCACATAGAAAACAACTAAATTTTTAAACCCATTCTATCATTTGCTCTCCGGCACGACTCAGAGATTGTAAGTACCAACATAATGGGAAATTAGTAAAATCTTTTCCTTTTGGTAAAAATTTTCACTTTATAGTACTAACCCGCTTCGTTTTGTACAGCACAACATGCAGCCTCCCAAATCAACAGAAGAGAACAATGAATAAATATCGTGTATATCGCCATATTTATGGAAAGTTTTAAACATGTTCCAATGGGCGGAAGTTTAAATACTTATTTCAATGCAATATATACGACTGTATTCACAAAAGATCAAATTATAATTCATTTTAGTTGGTCACGCAATAAGTATTTCTAAAGGAAGTTTAAAAAATATATCTCTAAAAGTTAAAGGATGTAAATATTCCTTTTTTCACGGTAGATATAGTGTCAGGCTATGATCGTGGTTTTTCTAATGGAGTGATTTGATTGGGCTTTTTCGAGTGTGACCACTTTTGTCGAGTGAATATATGATCAAAAATGTAAACAAACACTTCTTTTTTTGACAAGAAGTCATTATATAGAAGCTTCAGTTTAATAAACAAGGTTATACAAGGTATGCTAGTATTTGGGATAAAAAGATATACTCCTTCTGACATTATGGCATATCCTTACTATGCTTTTCTTACAAAATACAGAATAAAGTTATTTTCATACACATACCAATGTAAATGCCGAAGGAAATCTATACATCGGATCTATATTATATCTTAAGATATACAGACACTTTACAAAAATTATTGTTATTGCATTAAAAACGACATTTTGAAGAGAATAAATTAATTTTTATCATGTGCGGGCTTTTTCGAGTGCGTCCTTGTTTTATCGAGTGATAAAACACATTTTTTATAGATCAAAATGGTATGCGTTGGTGTATTTACGTTTAAGAACTCTAAAATAAAGGTTCAAATTGAGTACTTTCAAGACACATGATGTATTAACACTTGCATTTTATAAGCAGGTTTCATTGGTACCAGGTGCTGGAGTTTATCGATGCATTGAAGACCCATTGGTGGCTTTCGTCTGTTGTCTGCTCTATGGTCGGCTTGTTGTCGCTTTCACACATTCCCCATTTCCATTCTCAATTTTATTTATTCGTTCATTTGTATATATTCTTTTTATTCACATCTTATAAATTGCACGTACAGTATATATTCGTGATGTCAACAATCTAATGTAAGCATAGAGAAATTCGGATTGAGACGTGCATGCATATATTGTGTAAGTTGAGATATATTTTTTAAAAGAGTATACATCGAAATATTTTATTAACTATTTGTTTTGTATCTTGTATTATTTATGTTATTGTTTTAAATGCTACTACTGTGAGGAGGAGTCTGATTATGAATGTGTAATAAATGGTCATATAGCAAATTAAAACCATGAGAACTTCCTTTCATTGAAAGAAAAGTGCCTAAAAATGCAAAATATGGATATCTATCAAGACATTACAATGTTGTTCCTGATGTCGTTCGACGCCTTGGACAATCTTGCTGGTGATAGCGTATACTATACACATTTTGTATTTTTCAATCATTTCTAAAGGAGCATATTTAGGCTAATGAACTATTCATTTCATTGTTGATTATATATGAAATTTTATTCAAATTTTGTTTTCGATGGCAATAAAAATGAGGTGGATTAAGTGTGTGTACTTTTTTTTCAATTTTATTGATGGATATTTTTATGGGGGCGGAGTAAGGCCTCTTTTAGTAGAATATCTTTTATTACATAGCATTTTTTTCAGATTTTTCACTGCGTCTATAAGGTTTCTTACTCTTTTTTTTTATCTCCGAGGTTCACCACAAGTAATATTCTTAATGGTAAAATCAAAAGTAGCATGCAATTAAGTTCAAATGAAAAGAGGTCCCTGCAGTATGTTCTGAACACTGTTTTGTAAAGGATCAAGTTATTTCTAAATGAACACTGGAAAGAAGTTGTGGAACACTTTCCGAACCAAAAAAAATTGCATGTTTTTGATGATTTTTCTGGAATATATGATATTGGCCTTCAATTAATTACAGTTATAAACTTGAAAAAGTTATTTTTTAAAGTCTAGAATACCTTTTTCTTATTCAAATTTTCTGTAAAAATAACGGATCATTTGTTTGAAAACCCCGACGATTTCACAGTTGCTCTTGACAAAAAACAGACAATAACAAACACTGATTTGTTTGGTTATATACAAGGAAATTGTGCGTCTTTCTTGACCAAACATGTATAATAATTTCTGGCTACATTGAAGACCTGTTGGTGACCTTTTGCTGTTGTTTTTTCTATGGTCGGGTTGTTGTCTATTAGTTGTAAAATAATTGAGTATAAAGGAGCACTCAGGTAATCCCTCATACAAAGACATATCATTTGACAAGGATGAGATTTTAGCAAATCATAAATCCTTCATGGCTTTAATAAACATTACATTGAACACCAAATTGGAGGACCTACCTTGTTTGTTTTGGATACCAAAGCTTCATAAAATTCCGTACAAACAACGGTATATTGCTGGCTCATCTTCATGTTTCACTAAAGAATTGTCCTTTAGATTGACTTAAATTCTGTCCGCAGTGAAAGAGGGTCTTCAGAAATACTGTGAAACTGTTTACTGGCGTAGTGGTATTAACCATATGTGGATTCTTAAAAATTATAAAGAACTTCTAGACAATTTTAACTCTCGGTCTTTTTCTGAAATTAGTTCCATCAAAACTTTTGATTTTTCAACCTTGTATACCACTATTCCCCATGTGAAATTGAAAAATCGCCTAGAAAAAATAATCCACAATGCCTTTCAACATAAAAATGGTAGCATACGCAATAAATTTATTACTTTGTGATTTCATAAGGCATATTTCGTTAATAGTGATAAACAAAAAAGTAAAACATGCTACACAAAAGAACAAGTGGTCAGTATGCTGGAGTTTCTTATCGACAACACATTTGTTGAGTTAGGAGGTAGACTTTTCCAACAAATTGTCGGCATTCCTAGGGGAACAAACTGTTCGCCTCTTCTTGCCGACCTCTTATAATTTTCATATAAATCGGAGTTCCTCCAGACACTTGTCAAAAACAAGAGGATCAAAGAAGCCAGATTATTTAATTTCACTTTCAGATATATTGATGATGTTCTTTCAATAAACAATCCGAACTTTTCTGATTGGGTTCCATTAATATATTCCCCATAACTAGAGATTAAAGAAACAGCAGACACGGCTTCCTCCGCCTCATTTTTAGACTTATATCTCGACTTTGACTTACACATTCATCTCAGTACCAGATTCGATGACACACGAACGATCTTAATTTTGAAATTATAAATTTCCCCCACATTAGTAGCAATATACCAACTTCACCTGCATATGGGATATATATTTCCCAACTTATTCGATTTTGAAGAGCTTGCAGCTCCTACTCCGACTTTGTAAAACGTCATCAGTGTCTGAGTAGAAAGTTGATGAACCAGGGTTATGTCAAAGAACGTCTCGTTCTTTCTCTAAAAAAAGTTCATCGGAAGGTAACAAGACCTTGTTGATAAATATTCTGTTTCAACTTCACAAATAATACACGATGGTCTTGATGTATAAATTCTGCGTACTTATGTTGTTTATCATCTTAACAACGTGTTTTCTAGTTCTTTCATTTGCCTTTGTTCTATTATTAATATTACTTTTACTGTTGAATGGTTTTATGTGATATCCGTTTGACGTGGCTCGGTACTTATACATCTCGTCAATGTGTTTGTATTGGCTTTCATTTTTTGGTGTTTTGTTTTGTATATGCGACTTATTGTAATTCTTTTGTTCTTATAACCTGACTCTGTACTTTAAAACATCCCGTCAGTATGATATTGTTCTATTATATGTCATTATGATATATTTTTAATATGAATTACTATATACGTTGAACCACAAACGTCAAAATCAATCAATTGCGTAGTGGAATTAACTATTTGTGGATTCTTATAAATTCTATATATAACTTTTGGACTAGTTTAAATCTCGGTCTATTTCCGAAATTTATTCTTACACACTTTTGATTTTTTAACCCTGTATGCTAACATTGCATATGTAAATTTTAAAATCGTTTATATGCACATTGTACGACAAATTTATGTGACGTATACAATTTTCTGACGTCAGACACTCAAATGAATTTGTTCGTAGATACATGTAGTAGATGTTTTTGTGTTCTGTTAAATTGTCCCTTTTAAAATTGTTATACGATGATGACTGATGTACCCATATTTTGACTATTT
The DNA here is from genome assembly GCF_963676685.1 of Mytilus edulis. Lineage (NCBI taxonomy): Eukaryota > Metazoa > Mollusca > Bivalvia > Mytilida > Mytilidae > Mytilus > Mytilus edulis. The sequence goes on along the minus strand of NC_092352.1, from coordinate 37,491,701 downwards.
TATTTATTGTGTCTGTTTATTTAACGCATCAATGTAAATATAACTGAATTTGATGAGACTGTCATTAAAGTGGGAGGGTTAGCGCTATAGAACCAGGTTTAATCCACCATTTCTACATTTGAAAATACCTGTACCAAGTCAGGAATATGACAGTTCTTGTCCATTCGTTTTTGATACATTTTGTTATTTGCTTTTTGATTTTGACATATGATTATGGATTTCCGAATTGATTTTCCTATAAGTTCAGTATTTTTGTGATTTTAATTCTTACAAATCAATCATTCAATCAATCAATCAATCAGTTATAAGCATTCTTTACCATTGACATGTGCTATTACGATAAAATTTTATTTTCATTATCGTTGAATACATAAAAACCGTTTTCTGTTACTTCTGTTAACCTGTATATACACATTTCAAATAAAATCTAGCTTTCTTGTAACACAACTTTATATTGAACCAGATGATTAGGAGAGGAAAACATGCGGGGGGGGGGGGGGGGGGAGGATTCAACCTAATAAAATTGTTGATGCACTACGAATGTTCTCTGAAACTTGTACGCGGGACATCATACCTGTTATTGTTGTGATATTTAAATGAATTAATGACTTTGTCTCAGATGATGATGTGGTAGTAATGACCCCTTTTTGGCCCCAAAATATAGCAGTTTTCGAAAATTGTGAAAATGTAATCTTTTAGCTATACTTTGGAAAGTAAAATATTTCTGTTACATAAATATGAGCTGTTTTTGACATTACAATGCACACATATCGAGTTCTAGCATCAATAAGTCATACTAAATTACTGAAATCTTCACAATTTTAGCATTTTTCGTAATTTTTAGACGGTTTCCGTCTAAAATGAAAGTGGCCGCATTCGTGTTCATTCATAATATTGATATGTAAGTTGTATTTGAGAATAATACTAAACATATATAAAGGTTGAGGATGAACACGGATGCGGTCACTTTCATTTTTGACAAAAACCATCTGAGAAATGACGTTTTTTGGCATATTTGATAGATCTTTCATATTTAAGCTTGAATCAGAGCGCTTTTAATGACTAACTCAGTTAAATTCTTTCACTTAAACTAATCGAATCAATTGAAATAGACACTTTTAAAGTGTTTAAAAAGTTTCCAAAAACTTTCGTTAGATGAACCTGAATATTGAGGCCAAAATCGGTCCTTACCGGACCTACTTCTTTAATGTTTCTTTTTTTTTTAATCAAAATACATGCAAAATAAATAAATCTAAAATTTCTTTGAAAATATATTTTATAGAGATACAAAGTGTAAGTTTTTGAATGACGAGAAATTATTTCAAAGCATAAATTTTATTCGAAATGGTCATCCAACAAGTAGGAATCTAACTACAGCCTTGTCGATCAACTCTACAAAGCTGATTTGTGTATCCAGTTCGAAAAAATGTATTCCTTTTTATAGAGGAAAAGAAAATCCATTAAACAAATTATTTTTTCGTATGACGGGCATGTTAAGTTTGTAAATTGTTAACAACCAAGAATAAAAGGTGGGTTCCAATCATATGTCTCCATTCAATGCATTGATCGTCCAAGAAAAAGGAGTGTTCCAACCCGGACCCCTTCAACTTGGATCTGGATCCGCCACTGGTAAATAAATTCAGAAGTCAGTGTTTCGGTACTTTTCATCAATTCTCCGTTGACAAAATTTTACAAAAAAGAGGACCTAACTTGAGCTCCCTTAGGCTGTTTTTAGGTCCCTTTTGATCATTCGGCTCTTGTTTCTGTGTATATTTTATATATATTTGTTTTTCAAATGTTTCGGTTTGAGCTAACCGGATTAAGGTTAAGAAGAGTAATAGAGAAAGTGTGGTTTTCATTTTCTATGTTCTTGTACACAATGTTCTATATAGTAATATTTTTCTCCAAATTCTTCTTTGTATCATACCTGTAACGTTATTTGTCGTTCCGAAAACTGATTGATTAGTTCTCGGTGATGATGTGGTAGATTTTCTTGATACAACCGTCATTTTCCATCGAGAGGTCAACATGCTTGATTCCAAATTGATGTCATTCGTTTCTGTTGTGAGATCTACTATGAAGTTTTTCATTAACTTGCATATATACATCTACATATACACAATACGATTAGTACATAAAAAAATGATTTGATTCAGTTTAACCCCAACATACTTTGTGCATTAAATATTGCAACATATGCGTTAATTTTTTTATACTTCTGATCACATCAGTAAATTTCCTAAAAATATACCCATTCACATCCACTAAATAATATTCTATTTGTTCCGTTGTTTCTCTTATAGTTGGTGTGTTTCTCCGGTTTTCGTTTGTAACTCGGATTTTATTTTCTCTCAATCTATTAATGACTTTTGAATAGCGGTACACTACTGTTGCCTTTATCTAAACAATTATCGTTTAAAATTTATTAATTGCATAGAAATGAGAAGATGTGTTTCAGTAATCAGTATACAATTACTTATTGTTAACCTACTATGTTCCTTACCTTTTGAAATAGCAAGGATTGGCATTGGATATTAGAGCTAATTGAGTTGAATTGCGTTGATTCATTTATATATATATATAAATGTATAATACGATTTAATTTTTGATATTTGAAAATCAATATCTGAAGTCTTCAAACATAATCAAAGGACATTAGTTACGATTAAACATTATAAAGACAAATGAAATCGTTTAAAGGCAAAACAGATACAAGTGAGATGCTACATAAGCAAGTATCAACTTTTAAAATTCTTTTCTGAACCTAGCATTAAATAAATGTCCGAGAGAAATACATGGTACACGTATACATTACCTAAATCTATGCATATGTGAAAAAAGTATCAAACTTACACTTCCCTTTTAGTTTCGATATATAGCATTTTTGATAAAATGAAAAGTTAACACGCGAGAGTTTTTACTGCTTTTAACGAACTAGTCTATAGCTATTATCAATAAGGCAAGAAATCTTCAGAGCATGCCTCAATTCTTACATCCCAGCTTCTTTGATTTACCTGGGGTGATCTGAGCCTGAAAACCCCTGCCAGATCTCCCCAGCTTGAGTTTCTTTGTTTTACATGCTTTCCTTTGTTCAGTTACATTTTGGCGAGTATGTCAAATACACTAAAATAATTTGGTTTATTTATACGATAAAGACTATCTATCAAAATTTTTGTAAAAAAAATCCAGTCTCTATGCTTGGATTCGAACTTAAGATTTTTAGCATATCTGCACACAACACATGCCCCTACACCAGTATGACTGGATACCAACTATCAGTAACTTAAAGATATAGAAAGATGTGGTGTGAGTGCCAATGAGACGACTCTCCATCCAAATCACAATTTCCAAAAGTAAACCATTATAGGCCAATGTACGACCTTCAACATGGAGCCTTGGCTCACACCGAACAAAAAGCTATCAAGGGCCTAAAATATACTAGTGTAAAACCATTCCAACGGGAAAACCAACGGTCTAATCTATATAAAAAAACGAGAAACGAGAACCACGTATAAATTACATACACGACAACAATTTAATATACTTAAAGGAAGCAAAATATTTTCATAAGTGGGCCGAGGTGGCAAACCTTTATTTAGTGGGGTTTTAGGTTGCACTTTGTTAACCACGTGTGATTTGCAAGTCACGCCTCTTTTGGGAAGAAACTGAATGTGCATTAATAGTGCTACTGTTTACATATTTGTTGCTATGGATGCATAGTAAAAAAAAATGATTAAGACTTATTTGTAGAATTAAATGGATATAAATATAAATGTCTATTTATTTAACTTATTTTTCAAGAGGACTGGAAGACATTTGGGTGTTGAGTCAAATGTAATGGAAAAAATAAGTGCGAACCTGCAATGTTTATAAATGGAGGGCAGTAAAACTTGAAAATATGCCGCACAGCTATATGTTTTTATAAGTGCCAAAAAAAGTAGTGCATGTCTCCTTTCCAGGAATATAACATTCTCCTCAAAACTTCCTGAATGAAGAGTGACTGCATATGCAATTTAGGCAGTTCCTATGGAAACTCGCATTGCTGGTTTCACATGAGTGCAACCTATAACCCTTTTTGTTAATTAGTTAGTTGTCAAACTGATGATTCAATGGCATTTTACCATTTTTAAAGTGGAGGGAGTTGGAAACAAGAGTGGGAAGATTTTTTTTAGAAAGTGGCGATTAAGTGTGGGCCGATTGTTCAGTGGGGTGAATTAGCATGGTTTCATATTTAATCATTGTGTTCGGGGGTCATAAAGGGTATACATTATATAGTAAAATATAAGTTATATTATAATGGTTTTGTGGCGTTCTAAACTAGATTTTATGAATTGTGAATTGTTTCCGTCTAATCTTAAACAGCTGGGATGTAAAACAGTTATTTTTTCGGACTTGGTGCGCAGAGTTAGATCACCATCTGGCCTCCGACAATAAAGGTGATCTAACAATGACACACTGCATCCTCGTGTGATAACTATAACAAGTTATTTAAAACACAGATGACAATATAAGAATCAGAAAATGATAACATATATTTATCACACATTTTGTATTAATAGGTAGGTTTTTGCGTGGTCGTAAAACAGATCTATAAAATACTTCATGAAAATCGTGGTCATCTATGGAACAAATATGGTATAAATATTAGATGATGGTATACCAAAAAGGATCATTTACCCCACCTATTGCTATTCTGGATACACTTTTAGTCAGAAAATTACCTTGATGTTTATAAACAGTAAAATACTTTGCGTCACCACATGGATCTTTCTCAGAACCAGGACAAGTGTAATTGCAATTGTGAATATATGAATATTGTGAACACACTTGTTTCGCTAAAACATTTAATGAGTATGAAAATGATTAAACAGGCAATGTATAAATGAATATATTTACAAGCTTGCTGACGTAATTATAAATAAATGATAGTTTGTTTACATTGTAGAGAGTTTATTAAACATTGCATATCTAGTTATAGTCTCTGAATTGTATCAGTGTTTAACGGACTTTATATTCCTGAGCAATAAATTGCTTTATATGCAACCTCTGTCTTCAAAAAACTTGAAAAGATAGTGTCTTAAACTAGAAAACTAAGTACAAGGAATAACTTTTCGAGAACAATAAGTCCACAATTTGTAAAATGTGTCTACAAAATAGTTAAGATACTTATAGATTATCGTTGATCATCTCAACGAGATTGATTTTCTCACTTGAGCCGGGACGGCGAAAGCGAGAAAGGCAATCGAGTTGAGATGACCAATGATAATCTGTTCATCGCTATTTTACCTATGACGACGTTGTCAATTTCATGTCAATTTCGTTAGCAACGCCACGTGCCTGCTTTGTTTCTAGCGATAATTTTCCATTTCAAGCGAGTAGCATGATATGAAAAATTATTACAAAATAAGATCAAAGGAAAATGCACAAAATAGCGACAATTCATATTCTTGCAAAGCATAGAAGAAAACACTCGGAGAACTGTTTAACCACGGATATTAAATGACTGATAATACTGTTAACTTATCAAAAACAGTTTTTGTAGTTATTATTTTATTTCAAATTAAGTAATTGATTGTTCTTTCATTATAAGTCTGTGGTAAATAGTTCATATATGTATTTATATGTACAATTCGAATCTAAGTTCGGCCTTAAATGTATGTCCCTTCATGTTATGACACTCAACGCTGTGTCCATTTTTAGCCTCATGCCTTTCCTTATCTAAGATCTGAATGCCGTTAGGTCTCGACTGACGAATATTTGGCTTTTGCATTTTCAAATCCGTGTCAATTTTTCAGTAGTGTGACGTGACTTGAGGGAGGTTACAAAGAATGAGACCATAAAGCGCAAAACCCAAACCTATTATTGGAACGGAACATTGTGTAATACAAGATAAATACAAATTCTAAAAAAATCAGTTGGGAAAGATTTTGACCCATCAGTTGTGCACAAAACACACACTTCAACAAAAAATACAAAAACTCAAAGACACAAAAAAATTATTTTACCGTTTTGCCTTCTTTCCTTACCTGAATTTTCAAAAAATGTCCATCCATCACTGCCGAAAATCAAGTCTTACTGATATTCAAACTGTTTCAGATGACCGTGATTATTTTAGAAAGTACGAAGAGCTTTGTGTAAAATTGAAAATGGAAATGGGGAATGTGTCAAAAAGACAACAACCCGACCATAGAAAAAACAACAGCAGAAGGTCACCAAACTTAATACACATAGTTTTTTCATTGGTAAACAAATTTGTGATGGTGTTCGTAAAATTTATGAAGCGATGATATCAACCTCACCTTTTTGGAACTTTTGGGCACAATGTAGTGTTTATATTGAGAGAAAAAAAGAAAATGAGGCTAACTAGTAACTAGGAGATTAAAATTATAAGTGATTTTAACACTTTAAAAATACGATTAACTGTGCTCATGTGCTGCCATGGAGAAGTAGTGTAGAGGGCCCCTGAGCTGCTTTCCCTTACTTCAAAACAGAAATAATTCAAAGATTTTCCATCATATTCCTATATTTACTACCCCCTGTTATCCTTTTTCCGCCCCCTCCTTTCTGCCGGATTTGAGAAGAGAGTGAATTTACAGTTCTAACGTATATGAGGCATTAAAGCTGTGCAACACAGATCTAAGAAAAGAAAGTAATCTAGTAAATTTTGCAGTATAATTTTCCTTGGGAAATAAAGTTGTAATTTTTTATAAATGATATCGGACCAAAATAACTTGTAAGTTAGGTAACTATTGTCCTTTTATACAACCAATATATTTCAGCCTAGGCACATTGTACATTTTGTAGAACTTTAACAGATATATAGTACTAAACTCATCATATGTATCGTAGATTGAAAACTTTACGACAAAAGAGATGATTTCAGCTTTCCAATTGTGAACTTTCCATTTCTAAGTAGCAACATTCCAGCAGCACCTGCATACGGGGTATATATCTCCCAATTGATACGATATTCCCGTGCTTGCATTTCCTATCATGATTTTCTTGAAAGAGGGCTGCTGCTTACAAGGAAGCTATTAAACCAAGAGTTCCAAATGGTGAAGTTGAAATCATCCCTTCGTAAATTTTACGGACGCCATCACGAGTTGGTTGACCGTTATGAAATAACCATTTCACAAATGATATCGGATATGTTCCTTACGTCGTAACTACAATCCCCTTCCCTTTCATGAATGTGACCTACCGAAGTAGACTATTTACCGGATTTGTAATCACATAAGCAACACGACGGGTGCCACATGTGGAGCAGGATCTGCTTACCCTTCCGGAGCACCTGAGATCACCCCTAGTTTTTGGAGGGGTTCGTGTTGTTTATTCTTTAGTTTTGTATGTTGTGTCATGTGTACTATTGTTTTTCTGTTTGTCTTTTTCATTTTTAGCCATGGCGTTGTCAGTTTGTTTTAGATTTATGAGTTTGACTATCCCTTTGGTATCTTCCGTCCCTCTTTTGAAAATATATTTTTGATAAAGTTGAATTACTCCATACAATACTTTTTTCCATGATTTATTTGCAGCATTAGTTTCGTCAGTTATAGAATGATTAGACGCATTATATAAATACAAAGCTTCATAATGTTAAAATACATTAAACCGAAGAAACATTTAAATAACGAGTGTTCTGTAATCGAAACTTTTAAGCTGTCATACATCTACATGCATACACATAATACCATCACAAAACAATATATAGATTAATCTTATAGAAATCACTAATATTATCACAGAAGATAAAACACAAGATAACAAGAATGATAATATTTAAAAGAACATAATTTAGATATTGTTCTTAATGATTCAATTCATCATAAATTACCCTCAATGCAAAATAATCGTTATTCCTACATTTGCAGGAACAGGCTAATGTTATGTTCCATTTAAAAATATTAATAGCAGAGGCGTCCCATTGTCCTTTAACAGAATAACAACCTGAATTATAAAATAAGAAATAAATATGCAAGTATAATTTAATTTTGGATGTAACGCGTCTTCTGATTGGCTGACGTCGTTTTGTTTATTAGTTTATAAACATAATTTTGTCATGTACACAAACAGAAAATATATTACAGTCATTCCTTTAATAACAAGTAAGAGTAAGTATTTACATAGATATCTTGAAATTTACATAATAAAAAGTAAAGATTGAGAAATTATTCTTTTTGTGCAAATAAAACTGTCACAATTTCTGTGTACCATATTTTATCATTGCGCATTAATATAATGCCAGATGTATGTGAATAGACGACATATAGGAAACTTCTTACACTTGGTTCGGTTGTATCAGCAGTCCCCTATTTCACTAGTGACGCATTGTACACCTGCTGAAATCATAATGTTGATGAGTCATACCTTATGATTACAATCCAATTTTCTGGAAATCATAAACAGTCGAAACAGCTATTTTTTTCAAACCGACATTTTCCTGATGTTCCGATTGTTTGTTTTATAGTGGTTAAGATAATAACACAATGGTGACTGCTGTACACCTATGGGTGGCATTTTTACCTATTATGTCTGTTTGTTTTGTTCCCACATCGTTTTCCATATAATAGAATGTGATGCGACTGGCATACAAGTGAGAGGTGTAGCTAGCTATAAAACCAGGTTTTGTCCACTATTTTCTACATTAGAAAATACCTGTACCAATGAGGAATATGACAGTTGTTATCCATTGGTTTGATGTGTTTGAGCTTTTTATTTTGCCATTATTAAGGACTTTCTGTTTGAATTTTCTGTGAGTTCAGTATTTTTGTGGTTTTACCTTTTCTTGTAAAGTAAAAAAACAAATGTTGCATTGGTTGAGCGTTCACACAACATTCTTTATTTCTAGTTTAAAATGCTTCATCAGCAAGCTTTTACAGTTAAGCAGATTAACATTTTGTGTAAAATATGTTAACCAGATTAAAGAAAGGAATTCTGAATACACCTGAAAAGGAGTGTTTCTGTCATTAGAGCATAGTTATTGTTTGCAACAGACAACCAATATGCTCCATGCAAACGATTGCACTTTCCAAACATAATGAATTGTTTTATTTAGAATTGATAATTTTCTAAACTGAAAACAAAACAACAAAAGTGTAAAAAGTATAAAATAGGAAAGGAGGACGGAATATGAACTGCAATTAATAGATATGCATCTGTGACTAAGATGAAAATTAAGTTGAATTAGGATAAAGGCCAGCCTATTTCGAATAGATATTAAAAAAAAAATAAGTTAAAATTTTACAAAAGTTATCCTAAAACGTATGATTGGATAATCAAGGATATATAGTCATCGTATCATGTGCATTTCTAAATTGTAAAAGCAAGGTAACATAAAGATAAATACTAAGAAAGAAAAACGTAACACAAATTGACTCCAAATGTACATATTCAGTGATTTAACGTTCTCTGTATATTGGCAAACATAGTAAAAGGAATATTATATATTCTTCAAAAGCTGCTATTTGTAATAGGTATCATTGGAAAAACTGACGCAGATGCTGCGAATACAAGCATATATATTCCAAACATTGATAGCACAGTTATTTTTGTGATAAAGGATGTCATCTTATTTTGATTGTTGATTAACGATTTATAAATGATAGATGAAAAAATAAACAATATAAACTCTCTGCTTTAAAAGTTTTACTACTGATACTAGAAGGACTGCTTCAAACCTTGATCTTTTCCTCAATATTGACACAGATGGAAGACTTCACACGAACATCTATGATACACGAGACGATTTCAACTTCCCAATTATCAATTTCCCATTTCCCAGCAGTAACATACACTCTGTCCCTTCGTATGGTGATGACATATCGCAATTAATACGTTATTCTCGTGCATGTTTACACTATACGGACTTAATATACAAGAGTGTGTCCTAACGCAGAAACTGCTCCAACAAAGTTATGAGGAGGACAGATTAAAAATGCCACTCTGAAAATTTTACGGACACCATCACGAATTGGTTGATCCATACGATGTATCTTCGTCCAAACTAACTATGGACATTTTTACAACGTGTTAGATTGTGGTCTGTCATTACGTCGTCTGACCTTTTTATTACCGAACGTGACTAATTCCCAAATGTGACTGTTTTGCTGAGTGTGAATTTGTATTGCTATAGGTTGCATTTCTGTAAATATTGACAATACAATTCCCCATAGGAACTCCTTTTACGGCTAAAACTCTAAAACCAATTTTACTATGAAGTTTTGAAAAAAATCGTATATCAGAATACTATAAATGGAATGTTAAGCAGTCAATCATTACAGCATCCAAGATTATATAAAGTATTCAATCCTGCCTCTGTCTCCACTCCACATCTTACTGTATGCCTATTTGTCAATTACAGTTCACATTTTCTACCTCAAATGGTCAATTTAGAATTCTTGTCACAACAGTATCATCTGTAACCATATATCTGACACAATTTACCTAATAAATATACTAGAAGTGTTCAAACAAAGCCAAATTTGCAATAGGTGTATGTATGCAGATACCAGTCCGAGATATACATTCACTTAAAATGTTATATGTGTTACATTTTAGTGTTATGTCGTTGTTCTCCTCTTATATTTAATGCGTTTCCCTCGGTTTTAGTTTGTTATCCCGATTTTGTTTTTTGTCCATGGATTTATGAGTTTTGAACAGCGGTATACTACTGTTGCCTTTATTTATAGATGACTGCTAATATCTGATTTTTGCATTTCTTGGAAGCACAGTTATTGTTTTTCTATATCAAGAACTTAAAATCATTAAAATCATTGCATTTACAAGCTAAATTATTTGTTTTATGACCCAGGGGGTAGGCAATTTTCAAATGATTTTTGCCCCTGGGGCCTCAAATTTCCTAAATTATTCTGCTGCTTCTAGCAATTTGGAATATTTAGTACATATTCAGGATAGAACACACTATTGTAATTTTGTTGAGATATTTTTGTATCTCTTGCTTGTATTTTTATGCCGTGGTGACAAAAACCCAGATTATGGTGTTATTGCTTACTTTTGGGTTATCGACAGGACACAAACACCTCATAAATAATATTCAGGAAGGATCAATGAGTTTCAAGGACTGCGAAAAGTAAATATAAACACTTCTTAACAATTTAACTTACATATATGCAAATATTATATTAATTTTATATTCAGGACTTTAAGTAAACTATGCATACTGTAAACAGTTAATGTATGCTGATTCATCATATCTAAGACCCCGGATTCTATCAATCTTTATGAAATATTTATAAAACTTCATATTTGAGTCATAAAAATCTAATCTTGAATTTCATCAAAATTTTTTCTGAATTTTCGGAACACGTTTTAGAAATTTAAATGTGACATCACTTTGGGCGTTGCATTGACTATGGCTAACATGACTATGACTATATGAACTGTTGTATGTTACAAGAATTAAAGACATCAAACGAATATTTTCATTTTATAGGCTAGACGCTCTTTTCGTCCATGAAAAGGCTCATTAATGACACTTAAATTTAAAAAGTTAAAAAGCTAAAAAAAAGTATGAATTTGTAGAGCTTTGCGGACCTAAAGTTGCTAACGTTTTTGACAAATACAACTAAGACAATTTATGCCTTGGTTGACAATCCTAAATTGAAGAGGTCATCCACACATTAATTACTGGCTATTGTACAGATTCCTATTTAGCTGAAAGTATGTTTAAGTGCTTTATTAAAGATATATATACCTTCATATACCTAAGAAAAAAACTAAATCTACTTTATTTGAACTAAGGTGAATAGCTTTCTCATCGGCAATCACCACGCCTCTATATTTTATTTTATATCATAATACCATTCTATTTTTAAACACATAATTTTCAAATTGTTTTAATTTCTAGACTGATTTCCTGACAAAAGTCCTGAGTTTATACTTCATATTGTACAATATCCGGAAAATTTTATATTATTGTTAGCTATTTTTTTTTAATCAAAGTTCATTATGTTGAAAAAATTATTTCCTCAAAAGTGAAACCTCAGTGCAGTCATATTTGAAAATTGCATATGGCCGAATTTTTCATTATGCCCGCGTCACACTGTCCCGATTTTTACGCCGATAGCAACACGATTATTGAAATTTCAACATAAATTTTGACATAACGATGTCTACACGAATGAATCACGAAGCTACCCGAAGGTCTTACGATGGCAACACGACTTCGTGAAGACCTCGTAATCCCGTCGTGTTGCCATCGAATAAAAGTACGAAGGCGACAAGATGGAACTACGACGGCAATAAATCCAGCAAAATGTAAGTTAATTTTCGCGCTAAAATACATTTAAAGTGCCATGCGTGATATGCACAGGTCAGTCTAATACGACAGTTAAGAAAGACGTTCACAAAACATGGAGCTTATATCATATGATTATATGAGAACAAGAAAGGCCACATCGTTGTTTCTTTTAATTCAAATGGAACAAGAAGAGCAGCTATTACAGGCTCAGGATTTACTTTTACAAGTAAAATATTATTTTTTGTCAATTTTTCATATCAAGTTACATAATGAAAATTATAAACGCGCCTCGTACAACAACACTGCAGGTACACGTATATAGAGAAACCTTTTTCTTCATTATTCTATTTTTTATGTATCGTCTGAGTTGTTGTCACACGAATGTTTACTCCATAACCATTTTGTTTTCTATATGTCATATTTTGCCGCATTTGTTGCTTTCCCCACATCCTTCCTTATATTATGATGATATTCTCCTGGAAAGAGCTCTTTTTGAATAAAAGGGATCAACGCACCCGTTACCTTACCTTTAAGATAGATCATTAACAATGGGCATAATTATGGGTGATTATTCAGACTAGTGCACATATTTTACAGTTCAAACAAGGCAATGCCGAGCGTGGCATCCCCTCGTATGTAACATATTGGGGACAAATATGGACACTATATTTGTATATGACACATGCAGACAATGGTAAATTGAATATGCATATTTGATACATAAACTATTTTTTTAGAAATCAACAAAAACGTTCAGTAACTGAAAATACCGTTAATATTGTCTTTAGAACCAGCAGGTAAAAAAAATGAGCAACCAATTTCCTGTGTATTATACTATTTCAAGGAGAAAAAACAAGTCCATCTGCATGGCCTTCACCTTTGGTCTGGAACGTAAAAATGTCAGATCATTACAAGGAGGAACAATATACCAAATGTGGTTAAAAATCTTTTGAAGCATATAATTTAAATGCATCGTAAGCTGTATACGATTCTTTTAGACATCGTATGGCCATCGCGCCATCGTCGTAATCCATCGTGTAGCCTTCGTAATCCATCGTGTAGCCTTCGTGATCCATCGTGTAGGCTTCGGCTGAGATATGAAGCTTAAATACCCGTCTTCGGTTAACCTTCGTATGTCCATCTTTTGCTATCGCATATAATTTCGGCACAATCGTATAGACTTCGTTATTCATTGTACTTGCTTCGGTCACTTTTTGGTATTTTAACGAGATCGGGACCAACTTCGTACGAACTTACAATTTTTGCATTCGGGTGTCCATCGTATATAAAAATCGGGACAGTGTGACGCGGGCATTAGTGGCAAGGGACAGGGGGTCAGTCTATCGCTAGACTTAATGTTCTGATAGGCATAGCTAAAACGCAAGCTAACATAAACTGGTGTTTAACTGATTGGTGTCAACAATGCTTTTTTTGGTATGTCAGTTTGCCGTCTCATTGACAAATATATGACAACTTTACTATATTAGTAATATAAAAAGAAAAACCAAAAATATTTTCTTTATTTAAATTTTTGTTTTTGATGGAATTAAAAGATGTTTTCTCTGGGCGTATGTTATTTTAAAACTAAAGTACAAGATATATTTTTTATAGAAAAAAACGAGCTCAAGCAGAACTAAAAAGAGACACTTGTCCCTCAATATGAGAAGAATAAAAATACGGATCAAACTGCAAGGAAAATTCTCATCAATAGTCCTTTACCAGCAATTCAACAGCTGAATTTGTATTATTGGTAAGTAATACAAAATGAAAATGGATTTTTGTTTAATTCAAATCATATTTTATTGACAATTTTGACATTTGTATGTTGAATACATCAAATACCGGTACCTTATTCCGGCTCCTGTATCCATTTGTAGTATTACATCAATTTAGTTAGGACTTAATAGACTATTTAAAACATAAATTTTGCTTCATACAGCAGTTCTGTATAAAATACATCAGAGAAAGAAAATTAAGAAAGAGTGGAATATTTAAAGGCGGAACAATCATAATCAAAATTTAAAACATATATTTTATTCGAATTAAATCTCAAATAAAAGTATAAAAAATACAAACAAAACTATGCGATGAATACCACACCAAGAAAGACAACTCTTGTACAAATTCAAGACAGCACACAGAGTATGATTCTTTTATATTCTTATTAAAGCTAGAATGGTTGGTTTCTGGCAACGTATCATGTGTGGTAAAAGAGAAAAATTTTCATATACACTGTATTCTATATTGTATCAGCTTAGTAAAAGGGGTATCTACCACTCTAAATGGTTGTTAAAGATTAAAAATACTTTATATGAATGTGGATTTAATTTGATGTGGGATAATCAAATAATTGCTAAATCTGATAATATTAGTAAGAATGTCAAGAAATGTTTAAGTGATAAATTTATGTTACACTGGAGTAATAATGTTATGAATTCTGCAAAATGTCTTAATTACAGAATATACAAGTTTGATTTTTGTTTTGAGAAATATTTATCAGTGTTACCATCTGATCTAAGAATGTATTTATGTAAATTACGTTGCCTTAGTAATAAATTGCTCATTGAAACGGTGAGATTTTTTAATATTGATAGATCTGAAAGACATTGTAATATTTGTAATGCCAATGAACTTGGTGATGAGTTTCATTACTTATTCAAATGTACCTTTTTCAACAATGTTAGAGCTAAATTTTTACCTTTAGATATATGTAAAAACCCAAATGTTTTAAAATTTAAAGAATTGATGAATACATCAGATTTATTTACACTTACTGGAATAGCAAAATTTTGCAAAAGTGTTATTAAAACCTTTTAATACATGTGCTTAATCATGTTACTATAATTTGTACTTCCTGTCAAATATCTGTATTAATTATATATACTATTATTGCACCTTGTTAACCATGTTGTTCTAATGTGAATATGTAAATATGTTCATACTTTAATAGTTTGTTAAAAAATGTTGTACTAACAGACCCCATGTGGGGGCTTTAGTGAAATAAAATGTCTTATGTCTTTATGTCTTTTTATGTGTGTATCACTTTTTAACCGAGAATCAATTATCAAGGGATTTATTAGAATGTTTTGGTATGTCATATAAGAAGTCTTCATAAACTATTGCAGTATCGCAGTATGCAACATTGTTGTGTTTTTCATCTTTCGTTGTTACTGAAGGTCGTACTTTAATTTGTATTTTCATATCATCCTTATTAACTGCAGAAGGGCGAGAAAGGGTATCATATGGCAGGGAGTAATTATTATATACTTCTTTTAAATCTTTCGCCGTCATTGACAGCTGAAGTAGATGTTCGGTTATACAATTGAACACCGTAGTCATTATGCACTTCTTTTAAATCGTTTCGCATAGTGAAATCAATTCTTTGGTATTGATTGTCCATATCAACAGAGTCCTGATAATTGCTGACCGAAATATTGCGAGGATGCTGTTTTTGCTGAAGAATATATGGTACTGCGTTTGTTCTGTTATTATACCGGTTGTTACTACTTAACATTTGCATTGTGTGTTCTCCTTCAACAGATCTACTTAATGTACTGAAAGCAGAATTACGTGAATAATATATCATTCGTTTCCTGAAATAAGAAAACAAACACATTTTCTTCACTCACTTATTCTGAGCACATAAATAAAAACACAGCTGTGAACGTATAATAGTGTTTGATTATCATAAGTATACACATTGACATCTAGCAAGTACTATTTACATGTCTATGAATGATTTTTAAATATAAACTCTCCTTTCCCACAACGTTTTTCCGTTTGAATAATACACAGCTTATTAGGCAAAAGTGGGGACGTTTGATATGATGCATTGTTAAGCCTTAGTGCAATGTTATCTTACTATAAATAACTATCGCATCAAATCTTTGATGAGTTCCCAGGTAGCCTATTGCAAATCACAATTTCTGTCCCTTTTCTGGCGTATCTTCGCTTCTAATGGTAACCAATTGCCGAAAATGATATAGTTCAGACTAGACTTTTGAACCTATTCATCAGATTTAAATTAAATTTGTACATGTCTCGAAGATGCACGGAATGTTAACCACTGAATGATAGGAAACATCAATCAACTCATCAATCAATATATCAGATATAAACATGCTTTACATTTCTCACACGCACATGTCTACGATAAAAGGTTATTAACATCATAGTTGAAAATATAAATACCACTGAATATTATAATTACCTTTTTCTTTTATAGAGAATCATAATTACAACTACCGCTATACCAACAACCATCAAGAAGCCAACAATGGTAATAACTGAGATAAAAAAAAAAAAACATGTATTTACAACAAAATTATATCAATAATATATAAATTTAAATTGTTACATCTTTTTTCAAATGATTGTATTCAATATATTGCGTGTGTTATTAAACTTCTATATTCAAATTACCGTGGACTTAGATAATAAGAAAATGTGCTATGTTTACATAGAATTTAACAACTATAGGTCACCTTACAACCTATAGTAATGATAAATCCCCATACCTTTTTGTCAACTTTAACAGGACCGGGAATGATAAATGTAAAACAATTCAAACGAGAAAACTACTGACCTGATGTATGATCAATTTCTGAACGCAAATTAATATATGATATACAGGAACAAACGACCACAACTGAATTGCAAGTATAGGCTCCTTATTTGGGACAGGCACACAGTCACATAATGTGATAAATATAGAAATATCTTTGCAAAAAAGAAAGACGGCTGAATAATCAACAACAATTCCTTACTATGTGATGTATTGAGTTAGATTTCAGTGTTTATTTAATGTTGACGCAAAAACTCAGATCGTTGGAGTTTATTCTAAAATGTATTTTCATTTTTTCTTTTAATTAGACAAGCCATACACATTTTGGTATTCGTTTACGCCGGATATATACATCTAATGGTTTTATATAAAGATTTGTGGGGATGTCGTCAATTGGTAAATATTCTACATCTAGTTAGATCCATGTCATGAAACACACATAAAACTGAGTGAAGAATACAGAATACGTACTTCCATAAATGTCAAGTTAAGGGCATACGATACAGTTAGAGGGGAGGTAATGACGTTGCTAACGTAAATTCTTACTTTCGCGATGTCAAACTATGACTTATCGGGAAAAGATTCAGTCTTCGACTGATTTTTATCATTCAAACTTATTTAACTTGAAAACGAGTTCATAAACCTCTCTTTTTTATGAGGGGGGACAGGGGTAAGGGAGACAGGGAGAAAGGGGGTAGGAGAAAGGAGAGGAAGGCTGGGAGAAAGGAGAAAAAGTTGGAGAAAGGAGAAAAAATAAAATATCTCTCCTTTTAAGAAATGATCTAATATTTCAAGAAAAAAAATCAAAACATTATCATTTAATCGAATTTCAATTTAAAAGTGATACCGACAGCTTAAATGATCAATCTAGTATGAATTAGACGTTCCATTAGATTAAATCCGGATTTTAACTCAACGTTTGATTACGTTTTGACTTCGTTTTTTACAATTTTACGTTGAACGTAATCATTTCCGGTTTTCTATAATGGAAACAATTAGTGCTGGGGTCCATATATTTGGACGGATGCAAGGAAAGGCCTTGGATAATCATTTCATTTATCTGGAAATATCGGCGGAAAATGATTTCGCGTCATTCCTGAAAACCTTAAGGTTGAATAATGGATTTAGCGAAAGGTGTGCGAAGTTTGTAATAACTAACTTTGAGACAGAGCTGTCCATTTTAGAAAAAAAAGACCGTAAACTTGTTGTTATAAACAACAATTCATCATTCAAGCATGCTGTGAAACTGCTTCTTAAGGAAGAGGCTGATCTTCATGGTAATTAAACTTAATTAATTTATGAAATCACACATTTGTGACATCTGTATTTCTTTTTTCGTACTATGTCTATGATCTACTATGAAATTGAGAAGACCATTGTCAGTTAATTGCCTAGTTTGTAAAACTGGGGCTGTTTTAACAGAGAGTGATTCCTTTACAGTTTTGGCAAATAGCCTTTAGGTATCACAGTCGGTAATTTTATAGTTAGTTATGTTTCATGTTTTTTCATTGGTTCAAATGATAATTTTTATTTACGACGGCAAAACAGCAAAATTACAGCTTATGTAGTCTCCATTTCTTTCTGTATCCTTTAAACATCAAACACATGACTGCCCTTTGATTCTAACCTGTTTTTATATTATACCGTTTTTGTCCTTATGTATGGCGAACATCCCCTCTATATTCAATGTAGATCGAATATTCTGACACACGTGCTTTCCAAAACCTCCTTTTCTAGTATGCACCAGGAATAATATATTTGATACTGTTCTAGACTGTTTTGTTAAAAAAAAAATATTTTAACACAGGGCGTGAAAAAGAGAGCATGTTTTGCGGTACACTCACACTTATGACACAGTCGCTTGAGTTTTAGTGACAAAAATATAAAAAATAAATAAAAAAAATAAAATCGTGTGATATCTAAGTCATCTATGCAATAATATAGGGGCATATCACACGACTTTTTTTTATTTCTTTTTAACATTTTTGTCACTAAATGTGATATAATGCCATTTGGTTTGATTACGCAAAAATATTATGTGTGCCAATTTTCACGAAAACGTAAATAGTGCATTTTTTTAATTTGATAAATATACAGAAAAGAGATATTTTCTCTACGTTCATGAACATTAGATAAATATGGGTTATTTCTGAATAAAAAAATGGATAAATATTTTGGATACTTATAAAATACAGAAATAACAAATTATTTAAAAAAAGGCAATTTGTGTTTATCTTTTTTAAACAAAAAAGTTATGTCTTTCTTTCTAAAGGGAAAATACGGCCACAAATGCGAATTTTGAGCAAATATAAAAATTTCGACCTCATTTTACTCAAAAAGTAGCACATAATGGTATATTTTTTATTACATGTTTGATTTAATCAGGTAAAAAATAGTTTATATGATTTTTTTTTTATTAAAATGTGAATACGTGATCAAAACTGTATCGTATGCCCTTAAACCAGATCGGCCGTATAGAAAACAATCTATATATCATTAGCGTCAAAAGTATCAGGTCATGACTTGTATATTCTGGTAATGTGTTGTATTTTTTTACATTAAGTTAACTGAAAAAACTGACTAGTTTATGATAACGATTAATCGAATTGATAGTCTTGTAATGAGAAACATTCAATAGTACAACTTGGAATGTTGTACCAAAGGAAATATAGCTATGTGTCCTTGGAAATGTTTCCTTCAGAATATTTGTGATGTATATAATACCTGTGACTTTATTGGCTAGAACTAATGGGTTTGTGCCAGGTGGTGCTGTAGTAAATTCATAGGAGATAACTGTCATGTTCTGTTGAGTTTTCATGTCATTGATATCTGTTAAATAAATGTGGAAATGTGTAAGTTATCATCATTTAAGTATCGACAATGACATAAAATAAAGAGTAATTATTCATACGACCTTGTATTTTTAACATATATAATTATAAAATAAAATTGAAGAAATAATTGATGCTCGCTATACTTTATTGTAGTTTTAACATAGGTAGGCATTATTTTCGTTATTATTTTTGCCCGAGCGATAGTGAGGACTAAAATAACACGAATATAATGGCTACCCATTTTAAAAGTACAATAAAGTATAGCTTGCATTAATTATTTCGATTCTGATTAGGATAATTAACGTTATTTCTATGTCCGATGTGTGTGCTCTTTCTTGAACCGCCATTTTTGTTTGTAAAAAAAACAAACAGCTGGCACTGAAATTTTTCATGGGGAGTAGTTTTTGAACAGCCAGAATGAACGGTTGTCGTATCTAGGTCAAATGTGTCAATTTCGGAATGCAGCACATGACAGTCATAATAAATGAATTAGTGACAACGTGTGCATCATTTAAGAGTTTGGAAGTGTTTTGAATTAATAAAATATATTAAATGCATGCCAACTTGATAAAATGCTTTATTCTGCAGTAGTCATTAAACGCATTTGCAAAAAATACCAATAATGGAATTAGGGCATGGGTTTATTCATAAAGCGATTAAGCACATAATATTAGAATTAGCTGTTAGGTACATTACATGTTAGGTCAAAACCAGATGGTTGAGACGGGAAACAGCTTGGTTAACCAGTTCGTTACATGTAAAACTGTTTTTGAGGAAAAGGAAAGATCGAGGAAAGAAGAAAGAAGTCAAATTGTTATAACAACAAATGTTGTATTTACTCTGTGACAATGATATTCCATTCAAACTCTAACATTAACTATTGTAATAACTTTATAGTATGTGAAATCATGTAGTTGATTCAAGTTAATAAAAGTATTGATGCACAAAGAATGTTCTCTGAAACTGATGCACGTTACATCATACCTGATATTGTTGTGATCTTGACAGGAATTAATGATTTTGTCCAAGGTGATGTTGTGGTAGTAACGGCCTCTGAGATAACTGTCATTTCATTGGAAGACGGACATGTTTTCACATGATTAATATCTGTGTTTTTTCTTCTCTGGTCTGCAAAATGTGAAATATTGGAATATGTTTTATATGGTTTTATAGATAGACAAACCCTAACTTCTATGACAGTTGTTAATAGTTCCATTGAATTGATAAATTTGGGTGAGCAACCCAAACAAAAAAAATTGTGAATGTGACAATAATTGGAAATCAGTAAAAAAAAATATAGAAGGTAAAATTGTACCGCATATGACCTATTGTATTATAGACCATAGATTCGGCGAACGTTAACACAACCTTTTATAAGGGGTTTTGGAAAGTAGCAAATACAAAATTGAAACTCTCAAATAAAGCCCATCATTTGCTGAGAAAAATTATGCAAATAATGTTGATAAAAAGAAGTACACAAGAGGATTGTTAAGTTTAGATTCTGCGATAGTTTCAATAATTCTAATGCGGGATTTAGGTGCAGTTGCAGATATAAAATATGTACAGTACACCCTGTTAACACAATGACAAAGCCCATGGTTTATTAAGGGAACTCCAAAAAATCATGAATAAGCTCATTCATAAAACTTAAGATGCGCGATGGCATTATATTCGTAAGGTAATCACAAAATTTCAATAAATTTCAATAAGAGGTAAAGAAAGATTAGTTGACACAAAACGTGTTTCACAATCTTATTATGGTTGTGTTATTCAAAGTGTATCTATCATTTATAGTTTTTAGATAACAGGCAAAACCGCAAACAAATGGTAAAAATCGTCAATAAAGAGCAATTAATCCAATCCGGAATTGTCAGACTATTCAAACAATGCACTTCTTTATAGATTTTGTGTTGCTAATACTATTTGCTTATCTAAGTTTATATATATTCATTATAGTTTTCAGATATAAAGCAAAAACGCAAAAACATGATAAAATTGTCATTAAAGGGCAATAACTTTAATAAGGAGTCGTCTGGCTATTACAGCTATGTTGACCTATATAGTATGTCTATTTTGTGCATGCATCGTTGTAAATATAACGGTATTTGATGAGATTGTCGTACAAGTGAGAGGTTTAGCGCTATAAAACCAGGTTCAATTCACCATTTTCTACATTTGAAACTGCCTATACTAAGTCAGGAATATGACAATTGTTGTCGATTCGATTTGATTTTGCCATGTGGTTATGGACTTTACGATTGAAATTTCTTCAGAGTTCAGTATTTTTGTGATTTTACTTTTAATAATATGTTGCTACACATTGACGTTGTACGTCAAATATCACTATGATACCGTCAATTGTAGAAAAGACTGATAGATTATCTAGTGTGAAATATATTCAGAATAGTTTTGTCTTTCCTCCTTCACTTCCGGCCTCGCATAGAGCTGAATAGTTAAGATTACAAAACATTGGAACATACTGCAAACTTTCATTTAGTAATAAACATTTGACATTATAAAAGTCAGCAGTTTCATCTGAATTATAAATGCATCTTATTTGAGTCTCAATTTGAGAAAAAACATAATGGATAACGATGAGGACAACGACAAATAGTTATATTACTACGACATCGCGACGACAATGATTTTCTATTGTTGATTACAACCTTAAAAAATAAACATGCGGAAATACGCTGCCAATCTACATTAAATAACAAGTGTTTGGTTTTATCGTCAAAGTCGATAAAGATGGATACAAATTGCCTTAGGCTGTGTTCACACCAAACGCCGTGTACAGTAAACATGTTTACAATTAGTTTAATGTAATGGACACTGGTTTCACATTAAATGTGTGCACATATATACATCTTGTTTAATTAGGGACGACATCAAAAGTTCAATGTAGGATAAAAAACTTAATTCACATAGTTTTTTCACTGACCCCCACACACCCCCTCTTAACTTAATTTGGGAATAATTGATTGACCAATAGGGATATATGTAAAATCGATTTCGGATTATCAAAACTTGCAGCAATCTTGACCCCCCCCCCCCACCCCAAACTATTTGATTTAAGTTTTTAATCCTGCATCGATCTTTTGATGTCGTCCCTTACCGGTACATAAGATTTGTTTACACTTGTAAACTATATGTCATTTAAATGTTCATTACGTACAACCGAATGCAAAGTTTTCGAACAACTTTTCTAGCAGTAAGGGAACGACCATTTGACTTCAAAAGGAGGGATGGATATATTCCGATCCCCAATTGGATAAAAATAATCTGATCATAGAGATGATAAAAATAAATATTATGAATCAAGAGTTTCCCCGTTCATTATAGTGTCAAATATTGAGATTTTTTTAAACGTTCGCGCGAAAAAAAATCTGATTCAAATATCTTTTCTGTTTGTTTCATATGATATTTCTTCTCCAAGGAGTATTTGGCAAAGGGAGAGAGTAAAACCAGTGGCGATTATTTCTATGTACGTCAAGTCGATTCTGGAAGACCTTTTCAAATGAATTAGGCAGCAACTATTTAATTTTCGTAAGGGTGGGGGATAGATTTTGTCATGACAAATTTTGGTGACAAGTCGAAAACATTTTTTTTCTTTTAATTTAAGCATTTAATATATTGGCAGCTGAGAGCGAAAAAAATTTTAAAAAATCCGTGTAATAAAACATTTTTTTTCTCCAAAAAATCCATAGCCCCATGAAATTATCAATTTTATTCAAAAAAAGTTTCCTCCTTAAATATTAACATGGTTAAACTAATGTCCTAAATGCCTAGTTTTGTGTACACTTAACCTACACAAGGCCTACATTGAGTATCGACTGCGTGTAGACAAAACATGATTTAAACTACATGTAAACATTGAGTTTTATCAATGGGACCGCAATTCTGTTTAGTTTACGTGTGAGTTACACTAACACAACACCGAATTTACGTCAATGTGAACACGGCCTTAGACAGAAATGTTAAGAATGTAAAGATCTGCCTACTATATCCTTGATTAACTAATACTGTCCTTTACCTTTACTTGGGATTTTTACTTTTTTTTTTGCAATTTTGGCTATTATCTTGAAAGAATTATTCGATAATAAGATTGGAAATGTGAATATAAAAAAATATCAGCAAGGAGCGTTTGCCCTTTTATGACAATTATTATCTTCTTTTGTGTTTTTTGCTGAACCGTAAGTCGATAGAGAGAAACCGTTCAAAGGCTTATTCATCAGCGACATAGTTTCTATATAATCCTGGTTGTTTTGTTTCAAAAGGGAACAAGAAAGTAACACATTCATTTAATTGAAACGATCATAATGGAACTCATCTCCCCTAGATTATCTTTCTTATTTGTAATGCTTAATGCCCGTGTCACACTGTCCCGATTTTTATATACGATGGACACCCGAATGCGAAAGTTGTAAGTTCGTACGAAGTTGGTCCCGATCTCGTTTAAATACCAAAAAGTGACCGAAGCAAGTACGATGAATAACGAAGTCTTTACGATGGTGCCGAAATTATATACGATAGCAAAAGATGGACATACGAAGGTTAACCGAAGACGGGTATTTAAGCTTCATATCTCAGCCGAAGCCTACACGATGGATCACGAATGCTACACGATGGATTACGAAGGCTACACGATGGATTACGATGATGGCGCGATGGCCATACGATGTCTAAAAGACGTCGTGTATGCATGGCGGGAAATCGATCTTTTTGTCTAATTCTTATAAAACTTAGTTTATTATCCCCTCGCCTACTACATGTAAATTGCGTGTAGATAAAATTGTTATGGACACTCTAGAACCAAAATGCTCAAAACTTGGTATGGTGTTACTTGTTAAGAATATCTTAAGCGCTGGTGACTTTAAAGTTCAAAGGTCAAGGTCACAGTGGCAGTTGTAATACAAGGCAATGTCACCCTTGTGGACACTCTAAAACCAATATGCTTCAAAAGATTTTAACCACATTTGGTATATTGTTCCTCCTTGTAATGATCTGACATTTTTTACGTTCAATGCCAAAGGTCAAGGTCATGCAGACGGACTTGTTTTTTCTCCTTGAAATAGCATAATACTCAGGAAATTGGTTGCTAATTTTTTTACCTGCTGGTTCTAAAGACAATATTAAAGGTATTTCCAGTTACTGAATGTTTTGGTTGATTTCTAAAAAAATAGTTTATGTATTTGTCCCCAATACGTTACATACGAGGGGATGCCACGCTTGGCATTGCCTTGTTTGAACTGTAAAATGTGTGCACTAGTCTGAATAATTACCCATAATTATGCCCATGTTTACTGATCTATCTTAAAGGTAAGTAATAGGTTCGTTGATCCCTTTTATTCAAAAAGAGCTCTTTCCAGGAGAATATCATAATAATATAGACAAAAGGAATGATGTGGGGAAAGCAACAAATGCGGCAAAATATGACATATAGAAAACAGAATGGTTATAGAGTAAACATTCGTGTGACAATAACTCAGACGATACATAACAAATCAGAATAATGAAGAAAAAGTTGGTTTCCCTATATACGTGTACCTGCAGTGTTGGTGTACGAGGCGCGTTTATGATTTTCATTATGTTACTTGATATGAAAAATTGACAAAAAATAATATTTTACTTGTAAAAGTAAATCCTGAGCCTGTAATAGCTGCTCTTCTTGTTCCATTTGAATTAATAGAAACAACGCTGTCGCTTTTCTTGTTCTCATAGAATCATATGCTATGAGCTCCATGTTTTGTGAACGTCTTTCTTAACTGTCGTATTAGACTGACCAGTGCATATCGCGCATGGCACTTTAAATGTATTTCAGCGCGAAAATTAACTTACATTTAGCTGTATTTATTGCCGTCGTAGTTCCATCTTGTTGCCTTCGTACTTTTATTCGATGGCAACACGACGGGATTACGAGGTCTTCACGAAGTTGTGTTGCCATCGTAAGACCTTCGGGTAGCTTTTTGATTCATTCGTGTAGACATCGTAATGTCAAAACTGCCCGATGGAAACGATGGAAACACGAATGCAATACGATGTTCAAAGATGCATTCCCGGTGACATTACGATGGTGAGGATGGTGATACGAACTCAATACGAACCCTCAACATCGGACGCACCTTCGGGGATTTTTTAACATGTTAAAAAATTTAGAACCCTTCCCGAAGTTGTCCCCGAAGGCTAGAAAAAGTGGACGATGGTTCTACGATGGTTAAAGATGGCACTACGAATAGCCCGATCTTGATACGATCAGTCCCGATTTTGAAAATTTCCATAATCGTGTTGCCTACGGCGTAAAAATCGGGACAGTGTGACGCGGGCATAAAGGGTTCATTGTTTACTCTTCGGCAGAATAACTGAAAATTGTTATACTCTGCTATATTAATGTTACACTTGTAGAAAACTTTCTCGAGCCTATCCTGTTTTTTACAATCAAAAGAGCAGTATGTATACTTGCATTTAATTTTAGACAAAACCAGACAAAAATGATACCAAAAGGTTTATGTACTTACTACGTATCTCAGCAAAAGTCTCATTCGTTATCCATTTGAATTTAGATTGTCTGTTGTGTGATATTCCATTCTCAACTGTATGAAAGTTTTTAAAAATCAGTGACATAGGTTATTTATGTAGAACATACTCTATTATTAAAATTATGAATTAAAAAATATCACCTTTTGTGATTTTTTGAAGTAAAAGAAATGATTTGAAAAGAAACAAATCAGTTTTTAAGTTTTATTTGATAATGAAAAACTTTAACATATATTAATTACAAATAATTCTGTCTGTTTTTGTAGAAGATAAAAGATAATAGTCTCTCTAAATCGTACTTAGAAATATTGATCATTCGTTCATTTCCAACTTTCCATTACCACCATCATTGAGATTTGAATGTGATTTGTTGTTGTGCATAAACAGACTACAGAAAGACATTTGTTCGGCAACATAAATTGACATGTGCTATTACCCTCTTGTTCATAAACTGTAAAGTACCGTGAGGCACCACATGGATCTTTTCCGAAACCATTACAAGTGTAGGTACAGTAGTCAGTTTCGGTCTTCACCATGTCCGTCAAAGATTTCAAACAAGCACACCTGTTTGCCTTATATGAGGATTAAACAAACGCATGTAAAAATATACCAGTGAATACGCAACATAAGTAAATTAACTGTCAATGATTAAAAAATAAACAATAATTATAAATTGTACAGCTCTTTTTTTTTGTTTCCATATTTGTACGATCATAAACCTATATAAAAGATAGTACCGTCGAAATGTTCCATTTGTTGTATTCATTAATCACTTTTGGTTTATAACATATAACGAAATACGAGCTATCACCGACCCTTTATTTGGCATTAACAAAACAATGGGCCACACTGGTCGAGCAGAAACTTATTATCATTCCGGGACACCAGAGTCAATATCTTGTTTTGCGTTTTGGTGATGTTATGTTACCTGATTTAGTATTCAGTAGAATAGTTTTTGAATTAATGATTGTCTTTTTTCTTTTTTGTTACAGTAATATAGACCCCTAAAATTCCAAGTACAAAAAATGTAAATATATTTTTTGATAAATATGGTTATAATTATTATAAAAGTATATATCAATTGCCGATGCCTAGAAAGGCCTGGTAATTTCCTATTTCAAAACAAAATAGATATGGGAAGATGTGGTGTGAGTGCCAATGAGACAACTCTCCATCCAAATAACAACTTTAAAAAAAGGTAAACCATTATAGGTCAATGTACGGTCTTCAACACGGAGCCTTGGCTCACACCGAACAACAAGCTATAAAGGGCACAAAAATTACTAGTGTAAAACCATTCAAACGGGAAAACCAACGGTCTTATAATGCTTGATTAATGCTTATTATTAGATTATAGAAAGATATAGGAAATATGGTCTTAAAATAAACGTATTGCAATAATGAATGAGTTTGTAACACCAGAAGGTGTACAGAGTTAAAAAAAAACTATCCACAACTGTATTATTCATTGCTCTGACGAGAGACAACTTTAAGGTTTTCTTTTGAAAGGTAATATTCCATTCAACCAATATCAACTAAGTACTTTAACAGTTTTAATTGTTATTTTTGCGTCCTGAAGTGTCGCTAGAAGTCACAGATGCCCAAAACAAAACGAAAATACTTTTTATTTTGTGTTAAATAAATGCTTCTTTATGAGCTTTCTCCCTGCTGACCTTAAATAACCTGTTTGTTAAATATAAATTTTGTGTGTCCAAACCGTTTTTTCTGGAATAAACTTCATTTGAAACACTGAAAACAAAACATTTGAAAGCTAAGGATGTAAAAACTTAAACATTTAAAGAGCTATATTAAGATTTTTTATTTTCTGAATTTTCAAAACAAAGGAAACTAAATGAAACTTATTATATAGTTTTCTGCTTCGAATTCTTAATATACTATTAAACCACACCTCAAAATGAAACGGATTATTTTAAGAGGAAGAGATTCAAATTCCAGACTATAGTTGCACAACTTTGGAGAATAGCCTTGAATTATAGATTCTAGGTACTGACGTTGTTTGTCATCTTAATTACGTGTCATAGTATTCATTTTAATTGTTTGTATACCTTTACTGTTTAGTTCATTTTGTTGTAATATCCTTTTGGCGTAACTCGGTATTTAAACATACCGCCAGTGTGTTATTATATTATGGCCATTTTTTGTATCCTTGTCATTCACCTTTTGCTTATTTGCTTTGTATATAGAGTGTCGGTATACTATTTTGTTTTTCTTTGTTGGCATAGTTGTTTGTTTTTATAGTGTTAAAGATAATAACACAATGTCCCCCTGCTGTACCCCAATCATTGACAATTGTACCTGGTATGTCTGTTCGTTTTGCTTAAATATTGTTGTAAATATAAAAGAATCATAGAACAACTGACATATAAGCGAGAGGTTTTGGTAGTTTTAAAACCAGTTTGATACACAGTTTTCGTCATCAGAAAATGCTTTTACTAAGTCAGGAATATGACAGTCGTTTTCAATTCGTTTAATGTGTTTGAGCTTTCGATTTTGCCTTTTGATAAGGAACTTCCCGTTTTGAATTTTTCTTGGAGTTCGGTATTATTTTGTTAATTTACTTTTTTTCTTACAATATGATTAACAAATATCCAACTATTCTTAATATTTTCAGATTAAGATGTGCGTATGTGTGGCTTATTTCAAACCATCTCTATAATGTAATCACATTAAGGT
Source organism: Mytilus edulis (assembly GCF_963676685.1). NCBI lineage: Eukaryota > Metazoa > Mollusca > Bivalvia > Mytilida > Mytilidae > Mytilus > Mytilus edulis. The sequence goes on along the minus strand of NC_092352.1, from coordinate 37,462,819 downwards.
AGATTCGGAATTTCGTATCTTAAACGGTATAGAGTTAATTCAAAGATTAAATACAAATACGTTGGTATGAGTATCCGTTATTAACAGCATATATCTTATATTTTAGTGTCCTTATATTCTACATCAGAAAATGCCTGTCCAATTCAGGAATATGTCAGTTGTTATTTTTCGTTTGGTGTGTGTTGGAGCTTTTGATTTTGCCATTTGATTAGGAACTGTCTTCCTTGGAGTTAAGTATTTTTGTGATTTTACTTTTTTTCTCATAAATATGATAATATTTAAATTTAGTCGATTGCCAGTTTTGGTAGCCTCAAACTTTTACCTGGATGGCTGCACACAACCCTGATAAAGCTAATTTGTTTAGCGAAATATTGCGTGAATAATATGTAAAATTTATCAAACAATTCTATAACACTCATTAGTGTGTTTAATTTACATTCTTAGACACTTATATATACATAAATAATAGTCAACGGTAAATCTTACGGGGCGATAGATCATATAATCATAATAATGTAACAGTACACTACAAAATATAATATATAAGAAGTCTAAAAAGGTACACCATCACCCAATATTTTCTATTTATTTTCATTTCTCTTACAAAATAACCTAAACTAAATAATCATAAAGAAGGATGACAAATGCGACTATTATTGTGACAGGAAGAAGAGCGACACACAAAATGAGGTCTGTTAATTTAATAGTATAGATGGATACGAATTCCTTGTTCGATTTTGGTTCTTTTTTTACTGTATCAGGATTTGGGTTTTGGAATAGTTTGGCCTCGTGCATCACTGACAAGAAATAACTTGTACCGTTAATGTTATTTAGTTTAAAATACAATGACTATCAATAAGTTTGCTTATAACTGTTTTGTAATTGAAAGAGTAAAATCACGACCAATTTAGTCAAAACTGATATTCCAAGCATATACATTTTAAGAAGAAACCTGTGAAGTCGTGTCACTCTAAGTGTTCTTTTGTAAAAAGAAAATAGTAATGCCTTTAACCGTAAATCATACTGTAAAATGACAATCCGTCATGACAAAAGCTTCCTCACGAAAAAAAATAAATGTTTGATTTCGTTATCAAAAGCTGTATTGAACGGTCAATACACTTGGACTTTCATGTTTCATATATAAAACCATAAAAGATTATCATTACCAATTTTATTGAAATTGCCATGGAAAGCAAATCCCAACATTTTATATGTGCCTGTCTCAAGTCAAGAGCCTGTAATTAAGTGGTTGTCGTTGTTGCTCTATACCATATTTGTTTTTTTTGTTTATAAATGTGCTGAGCTGTTGCACCGCTGTCCCAGATTAGAGTAGGGTTGGGTAACCGGTATCATGTTTAACCCCGACACATCAGGTAACTTAAGTTTATCACATTTCGTTTTCGTTTCTTTTTTTGTTTGTTTTGCCATTGATTTTTCCGTTTGTTTACCAATTGTCATGCTTGAGCCTTTTATAGCTTGCTTGGCAGTAAGGGTTTAGCTTATTGCTGAACGCCATAATTGTTGAACGTCATGCGGTAACCTATAGTTGAAAACTTTTATATCATTTGGTCTCTGGTTGATAGTTGACTTATTTGCAATCATATCACATCTTCTAATTTTTGTATTGAGGCACGAAGCTTTTAAGATGTGCATATTTTTAAATGGCTGATCTATTTTAAAAATGCACCGCGAATCCTCTATTATTTGTTTCACCTCTAGACGACTGCGAGCATAAAGTGGAATATGTGTACACTCCCTATCAAAATTAAAGGAGATGTATCGCTAACATTGCATTACCCTACAATACCCAGCTCAACACCAAGACAGTGTTGGGACACCGTGAAGCCTGTTATTGTTGTAGAGAAAACAATACTCGGAGAGAACAACAAGGATTCCCGACAAGAACGGTACACCAAAGAGGTATTTTCAGATTGATCTTCAGATCAAAGTAGATCAACTTGGTCCCCAAATGACCAATTATAGTGTTAAACACGGTGTGGGTACCAGATGTGTGTGTTGGAGATTGCATCGAATATCTGTAAAATGTTACATGAACCTTATGTATGAAGTTCACAGTCTTATGAAAAAAAACTCTATCTCTCTCTGCGAATTCATAAAAAAATATATATATTCATTGCACATGAATCTCCGACTTCGTATTCGATGTATTAACATTCACAGGTGTGTACAGTTATTGATCCTTTTGGAGATTCAATTGTATATGATGAAAACAAATGGATTTGGTTACCTTTTTAATTAGTATATATTAATCAATAAAAAATTCAGCGGTATTTATTGTCATAAGAAAAGAAATTTTCCGTACAAATATCTTAGAAGAGACTATATTATTGAATTCAAGGTGATACTTACGTGCTTCTTTTAATCTAAACGCATAGATTAAAATAAGAAAAGACATCAAATACGTTTACCAAGGGGACAAGCATAGACCATAAGTCAAAGATAAAAAAATGCACAAAACACATCCCAAAAATTGTTGGAATGGAAATGGTTAATCCGAAGCCAAAGCATAGTGTAAGGAGAGTGCCACAATTCCGGACTTTAAAAACTATTGGAACAACTAGCATCTTTGAGGGGTCCTTAGGTGAATCTTTAAAGGTCAAAATTTCAGCCCATACACTTTAACTCAAGTTCACTCCCTAATACGACTTTCCAAAACACACTTGTTATATTTATTGCTGAAATAGAATGGTTAGACTAACGTCTTTGGCTATTATACCATACATCTCTCATAATTATTTTGATATATATAATTATAATCATCTAACAATTAAAATAGGTAACACTAGAATTACAAACATTGCCATATCTGTTCGCAATCGTAAGTATGAACGGTTGGAGGAAGCAATACCCAAGATTGCTATGTATATGACTGTTACCCAAACGTCTCAAATTGTAAGTTCAGTCTTGATTAATTATGTCAAACTATAGCCAGTAACAGAGATAGCGAGTAAATACGGAGTGCGCTTAGTGGTTGGTTTTATCTGAGATAATAGCTGAATAATCTAAATGACAATGGAATGAACACCCAACGTATTCTGTTTCAATAGTAAATTGTCATTTATAGAATCATCAAAAATAGAAGATTACAATGTTGGTATCTTACAATGTCATAAAAATTTTGGATCGACGCAACAAACTCCTCACTCTTATTCCGGGACTATTAACATTCCTCAGTAATCGATATTTACAACTACAAATATGTTATCTAAAATTGTATTTCAATGTATAGTAACTTTTCTTAAAAACTAAATATCCTACCAACTTATAATAGTTTTTTGTTTTCTATTATTGTGGATTGTTGTCTGCAAGGAAATAACTGAACGCGCATTTTGTGGTGGACAAGCTGAAATCATCTTTTTGAAAACTAACGTACGCCGTAAGACTTAGTAGACTGCTCGAATTTATTCGTTTAGTGTATGAAAACGTTTAAACCCGCTGCATGCGTTTGTACCTGTACTAAGTCAGGAACTTGATGTTTAGTAGTTGTCGTTTGTTGATGTGGTTTATAAGTGTTTCTCATTTTTTATAATGATTTGAGGCTTTACACTTGTCATTTTTGAGGCCCTTTATAGATTACTGTTCGGTGTGCGCCAAGGCTCGGTATTGAAGAGCGTATTTTAACCTATAATGGTTACTTTTTTAAATCATGACTTGAATAAAGAGTTGTCTCATTGGCACTCTTACAACATCTTCTTATATTATATCGTAATGGACGACATCAAAAGATCAATGTAGAATAAAAAACGTAAATCAAATAGTTTAAGGTTGGGGGTTTAAAATTGCTGCAAGTTTTTTTTTAATCCAAAACCGATTTTACATATATCCATATTGGTCAATCAATTTTTCCCAAATTAAGTTAAAAAGGGGGAGGGTCAGTGACAAAACTATGTGAATTAAGCTTTTAACCTACATTGAACTTTTGATGTCATCCTTACAAGATATCAAATTATAAGCCTGGTATCTTTGATGAGTTTTCGCATGTTATAAAATAATCTACCCGAAAATGAGCATTTGACCACTAGCCTGTCTGTCTGTCTCTGTTATTGGATTCTGACGGAAAACAACTCGTCGCTTGATTTTTAGTGCTAAGCATTTCGGAACACTAGAATATGCAAACCTTTTTTCTTGGATTTGTGTTTCCAAATCGTTTTCTGTTAAGGGTTTTATGTCTTACTTTATATTCCCTAGGTATATTCCTATTTTTCCTTTCGGTCTAAATAATTTATTTGAAATTTTTATTTTTCAAATGTTGCGTTCTGAAAATTTCAGGAGTCAGTTTATGTCCGTAACATACCTCTGTGAAACAGCCATGGTGTCTGTAAGAGCAAACCACCTAACCAGACATTACTAGCGTTTAATTCTTGGACATTTCCCAGGGTGCTCAATTTGCAGTAATTAAAGCTATCAAACCAATTCATCTGTCTTTTGCTGATCGTCAGGCTACATCCTAAAGACATATTCATATATATTTATATAACAAAGCCTCACTTAAACAAATGTCTAAGTAAAATACAATACTGTGTAAATCAATGACAATGACACTGATATCTATGATTTTAGTTCTTTTATGTATCTGTTTACTTTAAAAATAATTTATTTCAAAGATCATGTACATCACATACAGTTAATAATACAGTAACACATTAATACAAAGGGATTCGAAAACAAGATTTCCCTTATTTTAATCCGACTCTCTGTCAAACACAAAAGGGAGAAAAACTGCTAATAATTTTTTTTTCATCAGATCTTTCCTTCAAGTGTGTACCGGCAGCGTTGTTGTTTCTATGACTTTGTCAATAATGTCTCACCATAATCGTGATCCTAACTATAAAAGACTCTGTATGCCAAATGCTTTGAATCTACTTTAATATGTTGAACTTATTTAAACACATGGAGATTTTCCCCTTGAATGAGAATAATGCTGCCAAACAGCAGTTACAGACACCAACCTGTATGTGTTTATGCGTAATCGTGAATTTGTATAATCAATGGTTATGTAGAATCCCTGATTTTTCAGGGATTTTGCATAATCACTAAAATTATTAGTGAGTATATCTAATCCCTGAAAATTATCAGCGATTTTACATAAATCACTGAAAATTTTAAGAACTATTTTTACAAATTCGTGAAATGATTTAAGGGAATATCAAAGGTTTTATGTTTGATAAGAATGAATCAACTATAGACAAATAAATCATATACATTTCCCATTTATGGTTTAATTGGACAGTGTAAATACCCTGCCCATTTACCGAATCTTATAAAAGTGACCAGTTTGACTGATGATATTTAATTAAACTGCAGACAATCCATATAAACTCATTAAAAAAAAATTTAGATTTAAATTCAATAATACTAACATAAATGTACAAATCATGTAGTTCTGGTTTCGGCAGATGTTTTATAGAATACAATATTTAGTAACTTTAATAGTTTATTATGTTCAATCCCTGGCATTTTTCTAGTAAGTATCCGTAATTCCGGAACATTTTAGTAATCACGTATAATCACTAAAGTTACCAGTGATTATACATATCAATACATGAAGTATTTCAGAGTTTTTACATATCTCTTATAATACACATCTACAATAAAAGAGGAACGAAAGATACCAGAGGGACAGTCAAACTCATAAATCGAAAATAAACTGACAACGCCATGGCTAAAAATGAAAAGGACAAACAGACAAACAATAGTACACATGACACAACATCGAAAACTAAAGAATAAACAACACGAACGCCACCAAAATGCAGGGGTGATCTCAGGTCCTCCGGAAGGGTAAGCATATCCTGCTCCAAATATGGCACCTGTCGTGTTGCTTATGAGATAACAAATCCGGTAAATAGTCTAATTCGGTAGGTCACATATGTTCTAGTCATTATCAATAGTTTGATTGCCGTCAATTATAACTCCAAACTGCAGGATACATTTGAATATTAAGTAAGTTAGATAAAATTGAGTGCAAACTTACACATCTCTAAAGAATTCCTACACAGAAAATAAAAATAAAATTAAATTTTATGGATAGTTCTCTCCTTAGCAATCATTACCAATTATACAATATCTCCTAATTTTCATCAAAACTATTTAACTTTCATTGATGATCGAGCAAACAAAATCATACTTTAGATTTTTTTATATATACATTGTATCTCCTAGCTAGTGCCTCTCTGATATACACATTACCTATTTGGCAAAACCTTTTTGGAATTTTGGGTCCTCAATGCTCTTCAACTTTTTATTCTGTTGACTTTATAACTATTTTGATCTGAGCGTCACTGATGAGTCTTATGTAGACGAAACGCGCGTCTGGCGTATCAAATTATAATCCTGGTACCTTTGATAACTATTTTACATAGTGCGGTTGGGTTGGTAAGAAATTAAATTAGAATAAAATGACTTTGATAAGCGTAAACTCGCAATGACACAATAGTAACTTTAACGGGGTTACAGGTGCAACGAACTATTGAATACGTAAAAAGTACAATCATCATCATCTTGTTAGATAAAGCTATTAAATCGTTTCTCGTAGAAAATTGTGATAATATGAATAAACAAATCGCAACGGGTTCCCCGTCTTGATTTATAATTGAAACAAAAAAGGAGCATTAAAATGGTAAAAAAGTGTGTCAATAAAAATATGCATTTTGTAAAATGAGCGGTTTTTTTTTTAATAACATAATGTTTTTTATTTGTAGTATAAGTAGGGGATTCTTCTGGAGTTTGGACATTTTTTTCAAAAATGACAATTTTTTGTTCAATTTTTTGGCAATATTTGTTTTTCGCAAAATGTATTAGGTTATCAAAGTTACCAGGATTATAATTAAATACGCCAGACGTGCGTTTCGTCTACATAAGACTCATCAGTGACGCTCAGATCAAAATAGTTATAAAGCCAAACAAGTACAATGTTGAAGTGCATTGAGGACTCAAAATTTCAAAAAGTTGTGCCAAATACGGCTAAGGTAATCACACGGGTGTCAATAGTTTTGCTGGGGTTTGATAAATAAACAATCAAATTACAAAATTCTTGCTTCATAAGAAATCATATAATATTTCCGTTTGATTATATGAATATCAAACTAACTACTGATTTAAGAAATAAGTGAATAAATACCTGTTTGTATCACAAAAAGTAACGGCAACTCCCAAAAGTGTATTATTAACATCATTAAATTAATTTATTGCAGTCTGTTGTGTTTTAATATCCAGCGAAATGTCATCACGCTGAGATCAGTACTACACATTGAATGTGAACCGGAAATGTGTTTACCATTGTTATAATTGTCGAATGATGAGTTATTTTTTTTTCTTTCCGGAAAATTGAATTTCAATTAAAGGGAAACATAAATTTTTGCCATAAAAGTGCAGGTATATGAAAAGGTTTACATATGGTTAAAATTAGCCAATAGATTTTAGTGTTCTTTAATCAGGTCAAAATAATATGCATTTTGAATATAAAAAATTGTGATAAGAAACACTATAAGTACAACATAACTTCTTTTAATCACATCACATGATTTATAATAAAGTATATAAATTATCCTAAATGTATGCATTATTTGTGTAGTAACATAAAACAGTTTATAGCATGATTTACTTATATCGTAACTTATAATGTCCTGAAATGCGATATGATAGGGTGTACCAAAGAACATTTTGGATAGGTTCAGGTAAAATTGTAGCTATTTTTTTTTTCGGTTAAAAACGTTTCATAGGATTTTGACATTTGTCCAAATTGCGCTGACTTTGGATATAAATAAGAAGATGTGATAGGATTGCTAATTTGGAACCTATATGTACTCTTAAAAATACATTTAATTAACCGTGAATTTTAGCTTTTGAAATAAATCAATTTAGGAACCAAATCATAACCGTTTTGATGTTTGATGAAAAATCCCATATTTTGTACAATATCCATGTAATTTGGACTGTAATATTGCATAAAAGGCGACAAAAAAGCGGATGGAATTTGTTTTCAATTTTATAAGGAAATTAAAAATTTGATTTTAAAACTTAAATTTAAAACTAGGGGGATTCAAGATGTGTCATATGCTGCGATTTTAAAGAAACATGCCAGATTTGAAATCGCAAAGTATAGGAAATCAATTTCCATATTGAAGACAGTTATTGGTATATAGAGTTATTGTAATTTATAACCGTCCAAGATTGCAAGAAAAAGATGATTTGCCCATCACGAATATTGCATATTTACCTCTGAGAGTTTGTAGGGCAACGCAGGTCCTATTAAACTGAAAGGACATATATTCAGGTCATGTCAAAGTACCTCAACAGCACCCGATGATCTATTATTCATTTAACGCCTTCCCATTATTGAACGATGAAGAAACTTTTATAATTAGTAAAGCATTTCAGTCAAAACATGTAAGAGATTACGAGTTACCAAAGAGGCATGGTTACATCAAAACGTATTTACCTCTTTTGAATACCTGTTAATCCTGATTTAATATGTGTTAACATACTGCACATATATCTATATATATTCGATTAAAATTTATCGGAAGTTGTACTTTAGAGAATATTATTATCATATTATATTCTTTATAGACAAAGCTTAATTTCTATTGCTTATAGATTGATAACAAACATCATTGCCATTTTGGATTTATTGACATATATATATATGTATCTCAGGATGCCAAGGATTTATTTTTGTTGACACGTCTTTTCACCCCCAATTGACGTAGTCACCACAAAAAATGAGGAAGCATCGGTTCATTTAAGGATGTACTTTTACTACGAAAAGTAAACGCCTTAATAAGAAATAGAAAATTGACAAGGTTACAGATGATCACCTCAATTCTTAATACAATCTAAAATATTATATTCCCATACATTTGGGGATAATATTAGCGTGTATATGTTTGAACCTTTAGAGGATGTGTTTGCTATTGTTTCTAATTCAAATTCACCAAGGATGTACTTTTACTACGAAAAGTAAACGCCTTAATAAGAAATAGAAAATTGACAAGGTTACAGATGATCACCTCAATTCTTAATACAATCTAAAATATTATATTCCCATACATTTGGGGATAATATTAGCGTGTATATGTTTGAACCTTTAGAGGATGTGTTTGCTATTGTTTCTAATTCAAATTCACCATGAACGTATACTATCTGATTGTCTATAAATGACGTTGATTCATATTTTAGCATATGACGACAATAGGAAAAGTCAAAAAGTACTATTCATATGACTATAACAAACAAAACGGTTAAGTATTTCATTTTAAACATTTTAATTGTATGCACTCTTATAAAGTTCTTGCACATTATTTTTAACAACATAAGTAATCCTTTCTCAGTATTTTGAAAGTACAAAGTTGAAGATGTCATAAGATATACCACTAATATCTAATTTAAGAAATTACTCAAATTTATATGTTATGTGTATCGTGATATAGTAATGACGTTATATTTTATGTTGACCATATTACTTTTTTTCTGTAGTTCTTTTTTGTAGACAGTATGACAATTCGTTTGATGTGTTTCCTCATTTGATTTTGCCATGTCATTAGGTACTTTCCAATTGAATTTTCCTCGGAGTTCAGTATTTTTGTGATTTTACATTAGTTTTTGTTTCGCCTAGGGTAATAATCGTCATAACACATTTCATCGAACTCGCATATTGCTTTTGTTTTTATGAAATTCTATCTAGTATTAGCCATGCAATGTATTAGTTTATGCATGTTATAGTTGCATAAATAAAAACGTTTTAATATGAGCTGACACTGGTTCAAACTGTCACATAGCATGAATGTACCAAATCACCTGATGGACTTTATGTTGTTCGTGTTTATCTTCTCACACCACAATGGCAGTGTTGTCATCGCTGTTCATAATCAATTACCTATTATGTTTTCTCTGAATAGAACTTATTATCCATATAACATAGTTGTGAAAGATTCTGTCATACAAAATTTATAAGTGTTATTTTGAGTATTTCTTATGTGTTAGTTCTATTTTTAAATAGTTTTGTCTCATTCTATCACTGTCATTCAGACTTGACTTAAAATATAAGATGAAGAAGATTGACAAGCTATAAAACGATACATTCATAAATCTGTATACATTTTGACTATACACTACGATTTCAACATTGCCATTTCGCTGTGAAAATACAAAATAATGTACGGTTAACCTACATGACAGTCTACAGCAAATTATTCAAACAACCAATATACCCGTGTGATGCACTGTTTTGTAGATAATGTAATGTAACTAACTAACAGTAAAACAGGATTCATGTGAATAGACAACTATGGAATAGAAATATACATTTTGCTATATTGCGTTATAAAGGTTTTTTTTCATAGGCAAGTGCCTATGGCGGAGTCGGGCGTTGTAGGCTAATATTACCGATATTAAATACTTTGATAGTTAAAATACACTGTACATATTTCAATGAGAAAGCGCAGGTGGGATTTTTTTTAGTTTTCATTAATTCTAAAAGAAATGCACTATGAAATAATTGTGGTGTCGGACCTAAGCATATACAAAAATTCACACAATATGTCATTGCATATAAAAAAATAACCATCACTGGAGGTTATCCAATCAATTGTTTACCTCTTTTGTATCCGTGTTATGACCCAGATTTTGTTTTTACTACTATGATATGAAGAATTAATTTCCGACAACAACAAAAAAAACAAAGGTGAACCAGGATTAAAAATAAATAAACAATACTCGCCTCTTCAAAATACTTACCAGTAAAAAAAAAAAAGATAAACAGATCAAATAAATGAAGATTTCTATAGGCTCTTCTTTTTTATTATAACAGAAAAGTAAAGTTTTGGATGATCTGTCTAACGTATGGGGTGTCATTAGGAGTTTATAACTGCTGGCAGAGTGTCCATGATGTCATACTTAAGCCTCAGGGATTATCTGAGGGATTTCAACTATATCAAATATTTAAAATAAGGTATGGATCTAGTGCAGGCAAAATTGCAACAATGTAACAAAAAAATAACACAATTTCCTGTTCATGTTATAATAGTTATATCTTATGAAATTATAATAAAAATGTGTATGTATGGTATATGTACTTCCATATGATGTTTTAAAGTTATCTTGTAAAATATTAAGCTGTCAATGCAAAAACTATTAAACAATAGGTTGAAAATATCAATGTTTACATAATCGGTTAACGGTTTTAACTAACACATTTACACAGATTAAAAAATATATATATATATATATATCAGATATATCTGATTTAGCACATAAAACAAAATTTCTTACACACAAGGCTATTTGGTATCAGGGTAACTGTAAGTGCTTTCAAAACTCGTTGCTGAGTTATTTCAACATTTTCCTCATTGCTCTTTAATAGGATGAAGCAGGATGGCTAGGATTTTATTCATTAGTAGCAGGATGCATTTTTACACTGGCTGAAGCTAAGTAAGTTTATTAACTTCAATGACCTAGTCTTTCTATTCTATTTTATAAAAGTTGATTGTATTATGTATGATATTAGCAATGACTTGACCTTTATAAAAAAAAACGTGTTCAAATATATATATAAAAAAAATCCCACAACTGTCAAATTCAATGGAATATGTTTTATCCTTTTTTGTATTTGGTGGCATTAAATCTTAAAAGACCTGAGAACGAAATGGAGTAATGACTTCAATGTCAATTTTTGTCCAATGTCTCCATAATTCATTACGGTTTTCAGCATGTTTTACCTTTGCCCCAACTTAAGAAAAGGTTTGTGCCCGTGGATGTAATATAATGGTGAATACTTTTTGGTTAGAGAACATTTTAGATAGGTTTCAGTCTAGCTTTTTAAAAAGTTTTTAAAAAAGCTAGAATGTCCAAAAAATGCCTCAATCATTGGAATTTAACTATATGTCAAAAATGTGCTGACTTTGAATATATAAGTAAGAAGATGTGGTGTGATTGCTAGTTTGGAACATATAATGTATCTCTTATAAGGCAATTTGATTTACCGTGTGATTCAAAATTTAAAATTAATCAATTAAAGAACCAAATTATGATCGTTTTGATGTCTAATAAAAAAGATGAATTTCACGCCCGTATTTGATCAAATATCCTTGTACTTTCGGATTTAACATTGGATAAAAGGCGACAAAAAATCGCGTGATATTTGTTTTTAAATTGAACATGGTAATAAAAAAAGTACTATTTTTTTTTAATTATTTGATGGATTCATTTGCGAGTTGAAAGAAAAATACCGAATTGAAATTGTAAATTGGCCAGCTTATCTTTGAAAATTTAGGAATTCAATTTCTATATTTAAAGGAGGTGTCAATAACATGTTAATGATTCTTTGGGAGAGTTCAAATAATTCATAACCGTCCAGTTGGCACATGAACTTATAACGTAAGAAGAAGATGATTGTCAATCATGAATAATGCACATTTACCTCTTAGGTTTTGTAGGGCAACACTTGTCCTATTAAACTGAAATGACAAAGATGCACGTCAATTCTAAGCCAGTACCTTACCGACATTTGACGATTATTTATCTATTTGACATCGTCCTATTATTGTACGATGTAAAAAGTTGTATACGATAAAAATTAGTTAAGCATTTTCAGTCAAAATATGTAAGACTATGATTATGGGTAACCAAAGGAACATAGGTATGATAAAACATTTTTAAATCTTCTGAAATCCTGTTAACCTGGTTAAAATATATCAATTCCAATAAAACTATTCGGCACATATAAATATTTTTTTTTTAAAGAATATTATTACCATGATATATTCTTTATAGACTAAAATAAAAAATAAAAACTTAATTTGTATTGTTTGTTGATAGATAACGAACATCATTACCATTTTGTTATATTTACATGTATCTCAGGATGCCAAAGATTCACTTTCGTTGACACCTCATTTTACCTCCACTTGACATTTAAAAGTCACCACAAAAAAAAACAGCATCCGTTCATATAAGGATGTACTAGTACTTTTGCTACGAAAAGCAAACGCCCCACTAAGAAATGGAAAATTGACAAGGCTACAGATGATCGCCTTAATTGTTAATACAATCTAAAATATTATATTCCCATACATTTGGGGATAATATTAGCGTGTATATGTTTGAAACTTTAGAGGATGTGTTTGCTATTGTTTCTTATTCAAATTCACCATGAACTTATATTATCTCATTGTCTATAAATGACGTTGAATCATAATTCAACATTCTACGACAATAGGAAAAGTCAAAAATAATACTATTTATATAATATAATAAACAAAAATTACTCGAATGTAATGCGTATCTTGATATAGAGAGGACATTATATTTCATGCTGATTATTTGCAATTTTTTTTGTAGTTTGCTAATTGCATTTATCGTTATGATTTTCCTCAAAATCGCAGATTGTGTTGGTTTTTAAGATCATTTAACTTGAATTAGCCTTGCAGTTTAAGGTGGTATAGATTAAGACGAATTAACATTCGCACGGCAGGCAATGCACAAACCATCTTGCATAACTGTTCTAAGTTAACCTGGTGGATAATGTGTTTTTAATTTTTATTTCCTCCCACCCAAATAACAATGTTGGCATCGTGCATTGTGAATTATTAATCATAAAATGTATTTCTAAAAACCATAATATTAGTTTTTCCCTAAAAAAATAACTACATTAATTTTCCATTTGTAAATTTTTAAAAAGATACAAAGTGTATGCCAAAATCTAAATATCGTTATTTGAGAAATCTAATGTGTGAAACATTTTTCATAAAAAAGAATATCAAACGTAGATACAAGAACCCTCCCTAAAGGAGAGATGAATCCTACTTTGAAAACAATCACTATGATTCAATCAAAAATCCTCTGAAACTGACAATATCGGCATTCCCAAGAGAACCAATAGTGTGCCCCTGTTCTTGCCGACGTGTTCCTTTATTATTATGAGACTGAATTCATGCAGAAACTTCTTAGGAAAAAACAAGAGAAATTATCAATTTCCCTTAACTTTTCTTCCCGTTATATAGATAGAAATTATTTGACAGTTTTCCTTCGCCGGCTCTGTCAACAAATGATATGAACCTTCGAATTTCTTATAATATAGGACTAGAAAACATGTGAACAAAATTAACCGTGTGTTAAAGAAGACCTTGCACTTATATGATGTACAAGTATATGCATCTTCCATATTCAAATCTGTTAAAAAAAATGAAAAAATGAAATACCTACACACTACGCAATACTTTTGTTTTTGTTTAAAAATCATGAGTATTTTTATTTGGTATTTCTTATATATTCTCATTTCTCTAACTTTGATTTATGTTTATCGTCAGTTCATGTAATACTAGACAAGTATGTTTAAGTGTGTGCAAAATAAAAATATCCATCCGAGTCAAATTAAAAATGCATTCATTTTTCTTGGTGTAAAATTGAACAACTTTTGGAGGTGTTGAAGGCGAAACTTTTAACCTGCATATATTAGTGTAAATAATTGCAGTTCAAGAAGAAGGAAACGACCATGTAACTTTAAACTAGAGGCTCTAAAGAGCCTGTGTCGCTCACCTTGGTATATGTGAATTAAACAAAGGAAGCAGACAGTTCATGACAAAATTATGTTTAGGTGATTGTGATGTGTTTGTACATCTTACTTTACTGAACATGCTTGCTGCTTACAATTATCTCTATCTATATAATGAACTTGTCCGTGTAGTTTTAGTGGAAAATGTTAGTAAAAATTTACAAATTTTACGAAAATTGTTAAAAATTGATTATAAAGGACAATAACTTCTTAGGGGGTCAATTGACCATTTTGGTCATTTTGACTTTTTTTTTAGTCTTAAATTGCTGTACATTATTGCTGTTTATAGTTTATCTCTATCTATAATAATATTCAAGATAATAACCCAAAACAGCAAAATTTCTTTAAAATGACCAATTTAGGGGCAGCAACCTAACAACGAGTTGTCCGATTCATCTAAAAATTTCAGGGCAGATATATCTTCACCAGATAAACAATTTTACCCCATGTTAGATTTGCTCTAAATGCTTTGGTTTTTGAGTTATAAGCCAAAAACTGCATTTTACCCCTATGTTCTATTTTTAGCCGTAGCGGCCATCTTGGTTGGTTTGCCCGGTCACAAAACACAATTTTTAAACTAGATAGCCTAATAATGATTCTGGCTATGTTTGGTAAAATTTGGCCAAGTAGTTTCAGAGGAGAAGATTTTTGTAAAAGATCATGGAGATTAACGAAAAATGGTTAAAAATTGACTATAAAGGGCAATTACTCCTAAAGGGGTCAACTGACCATTTTGGTCCTTTTGGCTTATTTGTAAATCTTACTTTGTTGAACATTTTTGCTGTTACAGGATCTCTATCCATAATAATATTCAAGATAATATCCAAAAACTGCTAAATTTCCTTAAAATTACCAATTCAGGGGCAGCAACCCAACAACGGGTTGTCCCATTCATCTTAAAATTTCAGGGCAGATAGATCTTGACCAGATAAACAATTTTACCCTGTCAGAATTGCTCTAAATGCTTTGGTTTTCGAGTAATAACCAAAAACTGTATTTAACCTCCATATTCTATTTTTAGCCGTGGCGGCCATCTTGGTTGGTTGGCCGGGTCAAAAAACACAATTTCTAAACTAGATACATCAATGATGATTGTGGCCAAGTTTGGATTATTTGGCCCGTTAGTTTCAGAGTAGAAGAATTTTGTAAAAGATCATGGCGATTTACGAAAAATTGTTATAAATTGACTATAAAGGGCAATAACTCCTAAAGGGGTCAACTGACCATTTTGGTCATGTTTACTTATTTGTAAATCTTACTTTGCTGAACATTATTGCTGTTTACAGTTTATCTCCATCTATAATAATATTCAAGATAATAACCAAAAACAGTAAAATTTCCTTAGAATTACCAATTTAGGGGCAGCAACCCAACAATGGGTTGTCTGATTCATCTGAAAATTTCAAGGCAGATAAATCTTGACCTGATAAACAATTTTACCCCATGTCAGATTTGCTCTAAATGCTTTGGTTTTTGAGTTATAAGCTAAAAACTGCATTTTACCCCTATGTTCTATTTTTAGCCATGGCGGCCATCTTGGTTGGTTGGCCGGGTCAAAAAACACAAATTTTAAACTACATACATCAATGATGATTGTGACCAAGTTTGGTTTAATTTGGCCCAGTAGTTTCAGAGAAGAAGATTTTTGTAAAAGTTAACGACGCCGGACGACGGACGACGACAGACGACAGACGACAGACGACGGACGACGGACGCCGGACGCCAAGTGATGAGAAAAGCTCACTTGGCCTTTTAGGCCAGGTGAGCTAAAAAAGGGGGAACGGGCTTTTTTTTTGAAAACCAAACTTAACCTCAAAAGTGATGATTTCAGCTTTCCAATTGTGAACATTTTCATGTAGCAAAATTCCAGCAACGCCTGTATACGAAGTATATATCTCCCGATTGAAACAATGTACACGGGTTTGTAATTTCCATCATGATTTCCTTGATAGATGGTTACTACGATTGAGAAGTTGAAATCATCCCTTCGTAAATTTTACTGACTCCATCACAATTTGTTTGACCATTATGAAATATCCGTTTAACAGATGATATCGGATATGCTCATTATGTCGTAACTATAATCCTGTGCCGTTTTCACGAAAATGACGTCCCGAAGTAGACTATTTACCGGGTTTGTAATAAAATGAGGAACACGACGGGTGCCACATGTGGTACAGGATCTGCTTACCCTGCCGGAGCACCTGAGTTCCCCCCAATTTTCTATGTTGTTTCGTTTGTGCTATTATTTTTCTGTTTTTCTGGGCTGTTTTTTTTTGTCATATCAGCTATCTTCGATCAATGAGTTTGAATGTCCCTCTGGTATTTTTTGTCCCTATTTTATAATTGTTTGCAAGAAAATTGACTGATTAGAAACCGAGATACAGGTATATATCATTTAAATATTTGATCATCACCATTTTGCTGTATAACGACAAAATAATTCACGGTCTACAAAATTGAAAGCCTACTATGATTGACTTCGACAACCAAAATAGCTACAGACGTGTTATACACCATTTGCAGACTTACATGAACTTACAATATGATAAGTTTTTGTAGGTTAGACAAGTACGGAATATGAATATAACGGGAGTTCGCATCCTTGAGAATGAAATTATTAAACATTCAAAAACATTTAAGGACGTACGCTTTTCACAGAACCAGATATAGTAAATAACCATGTCACTTCGACATGTCAGCTTAAAACCTGAGAGGATTAAAGCTGTAATTATATCCATGTCGATATTTATGTACGTTTTGGCAGGACAGTTTATCGACAGGTTGCTTGTCTTTCTAAATAAGGGCACCAATTGTGGCTAATCAATAGCAGACTTGTTTCTGTATTGTATTAAATCACAGATTATGGTCAAAGTCAGTTAAGACCCGTCTTATTTTTATTTAATTGATGCCATTAAATTTTCTGCTAAAACTAACTCAACATGAACAAATAATTACAATAAATGTCTGGAAATAGATAAACTCTACACAAAATTTTATAACACAAGAGTTTCCTTAAACACCGTCGTCTGGTGTTTTTTTTTTACATATTACATATCGTTTGCTAATCATGTATCTATACCGACGTTTTTGAATTCCATTGAGAGAAATCTTCGTATTACTGGTTAACTATTAAGTCAAGGATTTCGTTACCATGCATCAGTTTACACCTTTACGTAATTTTCAATAGACGCAGATTTGGTTGTTCCTTTAGATAACTTATTAACACTATTTGAGGGGTATTTATTTGGCATGTTGCTTGGCAATATTTCTGTTTCTATTCATTTTTTAACTCATTTTCAGAACCATTCCCATTCTAAACTTCCTATCCTACTACTGGACAGACCTATATAACAGGATCAACCTTCTGAGTGTATTTTTGTTTTCTTGTCCTGATCATTCATGAAACATCTGAACTTGACGTTAGGTTATCATCAAGAAGTTAGTCAATTATTATGTTGAATTGTTTTGTTTGAACTATTAACTACGATCTCTTTATGAGGGCCTCAATGGCCAAGTTGTCTAAGTTGTTCTGCTACAATAATCATTGGCCAAGCAGTAAACATTGAGGTTGTGAGTTCGAACCTCACACGTGCAGGTGGACTTTATTCCAATCTTGAGCGACTAGAATTGTGAGTTTTTCTATCGAAGGTCCGTGTTTTTTCCGGGCAAACCGGCTTCCTCCACCCATAAAAACGTAACGCCCCGAAAAAGTCTAATAGTGGCGCTCAAAAGTGGTGTTAAAATACCAACAAACAAGCAAACAACGAACACTTGTTAATGGCGTCTTGATAGATTTATGTACATGATGTTTTGTTTCGCTACTCAATTTCCGGGAGTCTGTTATTCGTTACGTTGGTTGATATAGTCGAGATTTTAATTTTGTCTGTTTTTTTTATTAAATACAGAATATTGTTATATGTACAACGTAGATACTGACGACTTTTAAAATTCTAGATTCATGCTTGAAAAAAATAAAATAGCAAACAAACCAAACTTTCAAATTAAGGAAAATTAAATACAGAAAATCCATTATCAAATGACAGAATCAAATGCTCTAACACATCAATCGAGTGAAAGCATCTGTCATATTCCGGACTTGGATTATGCAGAAAATGGTGGTTCATGCTTTCTTATTTAATTAATGTCAGTTTGTGCGAAAACTGTTGGAAAGAGGGAGAACCAATTTTACCTGTATTTTTTTTTATAATGCACAAGTTGTCCAATCCTACTGATGATTTTATAAATGTTAAAAATTCTATATAATAAATATTTTTAAACGATTTCATAACATATTTCCACAAATTGAAAATTTTATTCGGCTTTATGTGTAGCTGTTTTAGTCATTCATATAAAAATGAAAATTTAAATATTTTTGTCATATTTTGAATCAAACGTTGCCAAATGTTTCAGAAATACAATATCTCCAGCAGAATTATAGTTTTTGGTAATAAAGTTCTTTTTTTTTAATAAATATTTGATATTTGCTGAAATGTGCAAAATTGTGAGATTCTTTAATTTCAGTTATCCGTTTATACATACATGTAAGCTATTATATTGTTAGAACTTTAAAGTTATCATATTATGCTGTGATGTTATATATTTTACAATGCATACAGTGATGTGTTCACATTTTTTTTAACATATTATATTGCCATAAGGTCCTACCGTGTTGTAAACTGAATTGTATAAAAACTACGATTAACTTATACAGTTGTTAATAGATGTAGGAAGATGTTGTATGAGTGCCAAATATACAACTCTCCATGTATGTATTTGTGTGGGATAGAATTATGATGTATTTAAAAGGAAATATTTTTCATATTCATCATTACATTAAACATTATCAACTTAATAGAAAATCAGCCGTGACTGTTATTAAATATACATTATATACCCTGTCTGAGACTTTAATGACAAATGATATCATATCCTTTGACCCTTTGGGCATCGTTCAGAAGTTTGACAAAATCTTTGTTAACTGTACTAAGAGAGTACTTATGGGTATCATACGGCATTCAATAGTCACAATCTTCTTCTATATAACTTCGTTGAACTCCACTAATGCAAAGTTATTACAATATCAACAGAATCATTATAATCAGCGAAGTTCTTATTACTTAATCGTTAGATTTTCTGAAGATCCCATGCTTCCTCGAATGATTCAGAAGGCCCGTTCAAATCATCGAATGCAGTATTACGAAAACAATATTTAATACGATTCCTGAAATTACCAAAATTTATATATAAACATTAAATCATACATCCAAAAGTCGGTGTTAAGTTGTTGTTAAGTGTTCATCCATAATCTAATTTATTAACTACATTCAGATATTGTTTGACACTTACCCTTATCTTAATCAAACAAAATATGAAAATTGAAATTTAACCAACATTTAGATATATCGTGATGTCATCATTGTTGAACATTTACATGTTAAAGAAAAAGTTACCGTTTTTTGATAATCATGATAATCAGGATCACAATTATCACTACTCCAATAATTGACAATGTGACGCCAAAATAAATATCTGCAAAGATAATACACATCAATACCATTAATAATAAATGGAATTAACAACAAAAACTTTTATTTCGACTTCATTCATAAGCTTGTCTGCATTTGCGAATTATTTTGAATCTAATTTCAGGTACATGTAAATACTACATTCAATTTATTATGTTGGCTGATAGCTTTAAATTCGCAGCCTTTAATACATAAGTGTTAGTGTCATTGAACTCATCGACGTTTAATCGAAATGAACTCGTACCATGAAACACACCATGAAACAAAAATATCGACCAGAACTCCACTACACGACGGGTCAAATCCTGGTACTTCTGATTGGGAACAGTCTGGTCATTGTATCACAAACTGTTATTTCCTCAAGGCACGAAAAGTCCGATAAGTTATATTATTTATAAGTCCTAATACGAAGAAGGGAAAAATGTTTTGCAATTAGGATGAATTGAATATAAATATGTTGATGTCTGTCACCCTGAATACATAGTTCTAAAGAAAAAGTGATTCCAGTGTTGTCATGAGGCTCTTTAGTCTATAGACTTATGATTTCTGCGAAAAAGAACTAGTATACACTGTTTTTTGTGCTGAGATCTCCAGCAATTTGACCCTTTACCTTTTCCTATTACTTTCATCATTTAGACAATAATGGGTGGTTTGGATACAGGTAATTGTATTTTTCACGAACAATCTAAGCAAACTATGGTAATTTTGAACAATTCGTACTTTGAAAAATAGCGCGGTGACCCAAACTTTTTATTATTTTTTTGAAAAAGCACAGTCAAATCTATATGTTGGCAAAGTATAAGAAAATTCTGTATTTTTTCTACATAACTTTACAACCTTAAGTGAAAGAAACAGATGCTTTAATGTATCTGGTTTTTTGGTGCGTAGAGTTTATTTTTGTCTTACCAAAAATTCTTGAATAAATCAACAATGTAATACAAAACAATGTTTTTTCTTTAAACGAAGATACAGCATTTAAAAAAATGGTAACAGGAATGTCCAGTACGAGCATGTTTAGAATACATTCAAATAATAATTGAATAGTTCAACTCAAATTCAATCTTATTTGTAATTACTATCTACATGATCTATAAATTTTGAATTTTTGATATGAGAGTTTTCATATTGCTTAAACGTGGAATTGTTTACTACTGCAAGATTGCAGTTCTTGTTTCATGATGTTCTCGAAGACTGTTTTCCTTTTTGTAAAACTTTATAATACTAAATGTTTATAAATTATTTGTTCAAGTTGTAAGAATTCAGTTTGGTTAAATGTTATACATGAACATAGTTGCCTCATTCTAATTTATAATTATCTGTCTATATTAATATGGAGTCACGTGCCTGTACTTAACCAAATATATTTGAATAAATCATAAATCAATTTCAGTGTCCAATTCGGTTGAAAAGAGTTTGTCCGTTTAATGCTTCTTTTGCTGAAATATCAATCGTGCAAATTTTTTCAACTAATTGAATCATTTGTTCGATTAAATTATCTGAACCAAAGAACACACATGATACATGAAAGACAAATCTAATTTTAAACATACGGCACTCAACATCTGATCCTGGCGATCCTAAAAAAAGATGAACATTTTTCTTTTTTAAATACAAAAATGCGTGAACAAAATAATAACACAATAAAAATTGCATTGTTTGTTAATTTTGCTGAAAAATAAATATCAAATATGTTGAACTCCACCGCATTCTACTTGTGCCTGGTCCTAGATAAGTGTATGAAATTGTCGTTTGTTGTGAATACTTTTTTTTATCAATTTGTTGTACATAATTCAGGCCGTTCGTTTTCTAAATTGAATAGAAGTGTAAATAGTTATCAAAGATACCAGCTTATAATTTGATTTGTTTGGTAGGGTTTGTGTTGTTCTTTCTAAATTTTTCTATATTGTGTCATGTGTATTATTGTTTGTCTGTTTGTCGTTTTCATTTTTAGCCACGACGTTGTCAGTTTATTTTCGATTTATGTGTTTGACTGTCCCTCTGGTATCTTTCCTCCCTCTTTGATACACAAGACGCATGTTTCGTCTACTTTAGACTCATCAATGACGATCATATCAAAAAAGTTAGAAAGTCAAACAAATATGAAGTTGAAGAGCATGTAACACTGTCTTTGCAATAAAATTAACGGTATCAATTTTCTTGCACCAGATGCGCATTTCGACAATACATGTCTCTTCAGTGATGCTCGTGGCCAAAATATTTGAAATCCAAAGCTTATATAAAAGATGAAGAGCTATAATCCAAAAGGTCCAAAAAGTATAGCCAAATCCGTGAAAGGAATCAGAGCTTTGCATGAGGGAGATACATTCCTTAATTTATAATAATTTATATCATTTTGTAACAGCAAATTTTAATAACTCAAAAAAAAAATCCGTTTTTTTCATGCCAGTACCGAAGTACTGGCTACTGGGCTGGTGATACCCTCGGGGACTAATAGTCCACCAGCAGAGGCATCGACCCAGTGATAGTAATAAAATTAACGGTATCAATTTTCCTGCACCAGATGCGCATTTCGACAATACATGTCTCTTTAGTGATGCTCGTGGCCAAAATATTTGAAATCCAAAGCTTATATAAAAGATGAAGAGCTATAATCCAAAAGGTCGAAAAAGTATAGCCAAATCCGTGAAAGGAATCAGAGCTTTGCATGAGGGAGATACATTCCTTAATTTATAATAATTTCTATCATTTTGTAACAGCAAATTTTAATAACTCAAAAAAAAAAATCGGTTTTTCATGCCAGTACCGAAGTACTGGCTACTGGGCTGGTGATACCCTCGGAGACTAATAGTCCACTAGCAGAGGCATCGACCCAGTGATAGTAATAAAATCAACGGTATCAATTTTCTTGCACCAGATGCGCATTTCGACAATACATGTCTCTTCAGTGATGCTCGTGGTCAAAATATTTGAAATCCAAAGCTTATATAAAAGATGAAGAGCTATAATCCAAAAGGTCCAAAAAGTATAGCCAAATCCGTGAAAGGAATCAGAGCTTTGCATGAGGGAGATACATTCCTTAATTTATAATAATTTCTATCATTTTGTAACAGCAAATTTTAATAACTCAAAAAAAAAAAAATCGGTTTTTCATGCCAGTACCGAAGTACTGGCTACTGGGCTGGTGATACCCTCGGGGACTAATAGTCCACCAGCAGAGGCATCGACCCAGTGATAGTAATAAAATTAACGGTATCAATTTTCCTGCACCAGATGCGCATTTCGACAATACATGTCTCTTCAGTGATGCTCGTAGCCAAAATATTTGAAATCCAAAGCTTATATAAAAGATGAAGAGCTATAATCCAAAAGGTCCAAAAAGTATAGCCAAATCCGTGAAAGGAATCAGAGCTTTGCATGAGGGAGATACATTCCTTAATTTATAATAATTTCTATCATTTTGTAACAGCAAATTTTGATAACTCAAAAAAAAAAAAATCGGTTTTTCATGCCAGTACCGAAGTACTGGCTACTGGGCTGGTGTTACCCTCGGGTACTAATAGTCCACCAGCAGAGGCATCGACCCAGTGATAGTAATAAAATCAACGGTATCAATTTTCTTGCACCAGATGCGCATTTCGACAATACATGTCTCTTCAGTGATGCTCGTGGCCAAAATATTTGAAATCCAAAGCTTATATAAAAGATGAAGAGCTATAATCCAAAAGGTCCAAAAAGTATAGCCAAATCCGTGAAAGGAATCAGAGCTTTGCATGAGGGAGATACATTCCTTAATTTATAATAATTTCTATCATTTTGTAACAGCAAATTTTAATAACTCAAAAAAAAAATCCGTATTTTCATGCCAGTACCGAAGTACTGGCTGCATGTCTTTTTTAAAAATGTCTTTACGTGACGGGGTTGTTTCAATGTTGAAGATTATACAAAACATTAAAGCTGTTTATATCTCTGTCATTTTGCCCCTTCTATATAGATGTCTCTTTGTCATTCATACCACTTCTTATAATTCATATTCTTTTGTTAATTGGGAAAATATGAAAAATCCTTTAGCAATATCGCAAAAGCAACTTCAACATGCATTAAATAAAAAGTAACATAACATAAATACCGAACTCAAAGGAAAATTCATAAAAGAAAGTCCCTTATCACATTGCAAAATCCAAACACATCAAACGAATTCAAAAGAACTAGCATATTCCTGACTTTTTAGATAGTAAAATGTATAAAACGTTTGAGATATGATTACAGCATATACATGTAGGTACGATTTTTCACTACACTTAAAACTTAGGTTTTCACTTCGTACAATACGGCCATAAACGCCTATAAATATTACTTCGTAAATTGGGTTAAGGATAGATATTTTAATTCAGGTGAAACAGATGGTGGTGACGCTTTGTTGTCTAACATTCAGCAGCAAATTAAATGAGATTGATACGCTGAACCGGAATTTTAACGCGTTAGGTCGCAATGTAACCATCTGAAGAAAGACATGTAATTCAACTGAACACAATATTCCGATTCCGAGTCAACCAATCATTGATCTTACATATATAGCGACATGATTAGTGGAGCAGCAGCAAATACCAAGTATCTCTAATGCACAGCTCCTTGCCTAGCTGTGACTTCACATTTTGTCAATTTTGAAATACAGCTATTGATCTTTTGAAGAAGTGTTGGATTTTCAAATATGTTTACCTGGAGCATCATTAAAGAGATATGTATTGTAGAAATGGGCATTTAGTTAAGAAAAAATGGTAATTTAACATCAAAACTACCACTGGAACGATGTCTCTGCTGGTAAACTGACGCCCAGTAGCTAGAACGTTTGTACATAAAAACGCTTTTTTGTAATTTTAAAGTGCCGTAACAAAATATGAGAAATGATTTTAAATTGAGGAATATATCTCGCTAAAAAAAATGAAAAAAGGGATATATCTCGCTCATATCAAGCTCTGATTTCTTGTCCGACTTTGGCTATACTGTTTCTTCTATTAGGAGTTTAGCTCACCGTCTCTTGAAAAAGGCTTATGATTTTAACATAGTTTTGCCTTAATCTTCACTGGAGAGACATTTTTTGTCGAAATGCGAAATGCGCATCTGTTGCAGTAAAATTGGTACATAACTGTTATTAAAGTACTCTGTTTTTTAACAGGTCAGGGTTTAAACCTACGACCGTAAGCACTTGAAATAAGAATGATGATACGTGATTTCTAATAGCGCTAAACGGAATATAGCAAGTTTGCATAACATCTTCAATGTATCACATCCAATCAGTCATAAGTGAGAGTATTTTGTAAATTATTCAAAGTGAATTCTTTTTTTTTTAATTGATTAATCAGAAAGGAGAACTGCCTCCATCAAGTATGTTTAGCGCTACATGTATTAGAAATTTGAATTGACATTTGGGGTAGTGGGAGGGGGTCAAAACAAACTTTGTGGGCTATTCTTAACATCTCTACGGTTCGTGAAAGGTTTAGCACCTGATTTGTCTGCTAATATTTTGAAAATTAGGCCACAATTGTTTTACAGTAAAAATTGTTTGAGGTCCATTTCATGTGTTATTTGTTTTGAAACATATAATTAGATAAATGATAACATGAGAATAAATTGGTCCAAACATTTAAAAAAAAGCTAATAAGAATAACGAATAACGCGAAACCAAAAAACTAAGAATCCCACATATGTATTCACATCTTATAGAATCAATTTAATATACCTTGCATAGAATAAATTGAATCTCCACAGTCCGGAAAATCATTCAGTGATTCTGAAAAAGACAAATAATAAATTACAATAAACGGAATTTAGCTTTATAATTTACAGAACTATACATTGTGATCCGTTTGATGAGTATAACAAACTGGTTCTTGCTATTAGCTGTGTTTTAAACATCTGACAAACATCATATTCAATATCTGGCATGCATTATTCATTTTCCGGCACAAATTAGCAACGACTACTAGCAGTTACTGTAATGCAAGCTCCTGTCATCCATTAAAATGATTGAAAGATTATATATCATAATTTGAACATTTACCATGATCACATGGTTAAAGTACTGTGAATTAAGAAACTAAAGTATTTCTAAATGTCGTTTTTAATAAGATGTGTACTGTGTTACGTTTATTTTCAAAGTAAAAGACAACAAAGACAAGGTGACAAAAGGTATACTTCAGGAAATCATTGAATTCAATTTTCTGCATCAAACAAAATTTTTCTAAAAGTTGGATAGCATGCCGCTAATTAACGAAATACATAAGAGAACATACTGAAGTTGTTAGTAGTGAAGTTAATAACTGAAGTCATACAATTCGGTCTTCATGAATGCATTCAGTCTAAAAAGTAAACTTATGTAGTCTAGATTTTTAATAGATGTTTCCAATAAAATGACATTATTCGACATAACCAACCTATCTGACCGTATTTCGGCTTATTGCAGTGAAGGTCGACGGGGGGATTATAGACTGCATGAAGTTTTGGCTCGTTGAATGAATATACTTAGATGAGTTAAATATTATTTAAAAATTAGCACAAACTACTAATTTAATTCTTTACATATTTTGTTATCAAATTTGGAGTGACTTCATTGAAAACAACTTTAAAGGGAATAATTATAACACCGATTGTTACTTCTTGATTTAAATTGACCCATATAGCTATCTCTTAAACGGTGAATTTTTAAAGCTCATAAACCAAAGTTAGGTTTGAACAAATAAAAAATAATGGGATATGAAGCATGGTCATTTCTAATTCTTGAGTTATAAGATTTGGAATAGTTATCAAAGATAGCAGAATTTTAATTTAGTACGCCAGACGCGCGTTTTGTCTACATAAGACTCATCAGTGACGCTCATATAAAAGAGTTTCAAACACGCCGGAATGTAACAGGTGCGCACGACTTTCCTCTTCTCCTTTTTAGCGTACTTCTATAATTTATTTCAAGATACTTTTGTCGCAGGTAAAAAAAAACGATCAATGATGCATCTGTGTCACCTTTTTGTAAAATTTTATCAAATGGAATATATGAGTACGCATCTGTAGGACAACTATGATAACAGTTTACTGAATCAGTCAATTTATTTATATCTTGTCTTTAATTATAATGGTTCATGGACTCTAGGAAGAGCCCGTACAAACGTAGGTGTTATATAATGTCAATGTTTTTAAATTGTTTTTCTAAAATATTTTGCGTTTAATAACTGTGTCTTTGGTCGCCACGTCTCGACTGGAACCTCCCAAAGATGATCAAGGAAATACAAATATGGTAACTATTGGTCTTGTTCCGATCGGCAGTTAAACTATTGCCACAGATGGGAGTCCGTTTAGATGTGCGGGATGTACAAGTACGCAGTCTTGGCCAGTCTGAGTACGGAAGTTGAATTTCGATGCCTCTTTTAGGTATAATGTCACGCTCTCTACACGTTAATTGTGCATGCAATATTTGCCACTGGACGTTAAGCAACCAACTGTCAATCAATCGACAGTAGCGTAACTTGAATTTTATTACTGGTGAGGCAAAGGATTTGAATCCTGGCAGTTAAAGACTCAACTTTGTCTAAAGACGTCGATCTATGTATGCTATTAGGGAGTGGACGGTTACTTGAAAATATGAATCGCAAAATAATTGTAGGTGATCATATTCTTGATAGATCACACACTGGCAAAAGAAAACTGTCTATGAAAAATTCAGATTTGTGAAATTCTATTATTAAAATATATTTCTAGTGCGCGTTTAATCAATTTATTTCAATGGAACCTAATTCTCAGTTTTCGGTTAGGTATTAGAATTCAAAATAGGTTCATGATCGACAAAATTTATCTAAGACCTTCTCTAAAATGCTTAACTTTTGTCAACATGTTTGTATGATACATGTAATAACTGAGAGAACTATTAAGTCTTACTTAAATTAACCAAGATAGAAGAGTACTCCTTGAAATGTAGGAATGCCACGTGTCTGTTCAAATCTTTAAAGTAACATGTTCGTTGTAAAACAATAACCCACAGTTATGACCTCTTGTTTGGATCAGTTTTTTTGCGAGTAATATCTTTTATGTTAGGACTCCGATGGCATATCCGTAAAAAGGTTAATATAGAAAAATCCCTAATCGAACACACCTTAAATCTAAAAATAAACTAACATATATCAGGATTTCTTTATCAATACATTGAATAATAATGACAAATACTTGTTTATAAAGGTAATGGAAGCAATAGGTATATCTGAATTTTCAACCTTATAAAGTTAGATTCTGAGAAATTCTGCTTTCGAATCCAGAAATTTTCAGAAACATCGTCATAGTTAAAACAATTCATATGAACGATCATTCCAGTGTATGATTTTAAATGTCTTTGGATACTTTGGTATAACTTAAGAGATGTATTCAATCTAATTTGATGATTGGCAATAACCCGTCCCATTACGTCCGTACGTCGAGTTAGTACGTATGTCATTTTATTGGAAATCTCTGAGACGACAATTTAGAACTAATGCAATACATTTCCTGATGGCATCTTAATTGAAGTCTTGCGATTTGTATTCGAATGAGTTGTAATCTACTGTGCTTAAAGGAAAATGGTACCAAAATTGAAAAGTCGTCAGCTTTATTTTCAAAACGCTTTCTTTAGACTATATTAAATTTGAATTATTTGAATAGCTCATTTCTTGAAATCCTATAATTTTCCCTCTACCCTTTGGGTTTGTTTTGTTTTAAACTAAAGCAGAAATTTTTCTTCTATTTTTATCACATAAAGTGAAAAATTGTTCTATAATTTGGTCGAACCAAAGTTCGCCTATACTATAGGCATGCACTATAGTTTATCGTACAATATTCTACCCTTTCTATACAGACGGGCACCCATGGAAGTACGGAAAAAGATGGATAGTATCATAAATAAATTAGGATATGTTTCTGTGCATCAGTAACTGTGTATTATCAACTCCAAATTGAGTAATTTTTCATCTTCATTGGAAGCATTTTCATATAGGTTGTTTTGAACTATGTTTTTCAGTTATAATAAAAAAAAATTGTCTCAATTATTTGGAAATGTAAATATTCCGTCTTTCTGGGATGTTTGGTCGTAACACGCTAATCAAAATTATCAGAACAGAAACAAAAATATGTTTTGTGCAACAAACTGTGTCAAAGATAACAACACAACAAAACATTTCTTCATTTGGTCTTTGAATCTATCAAAAATGTAAAATCTCGAAGATGAAAACATACACTTGAGATAAACTAGATGTTTAGAAAAAAAAAATGAATTCAATGCTTAAGTTCGCCCTTGTTACACTTTCATTACTTGAATAATACTATGTGGTGTCGCAATTTAATTTTGACAATCCCTATAATGTATATGACAAAAGAAAGTCAAAACATACTAAAGAGACATTCCAACTCATTAAAGTAAAACTTAAACTGACAACGCCATGGCTTAAAAAAGTAAAATAAAAGCAAAAAAAAAACAAGAGAACACAAGAGAGAACTAAAGAATGAGAAACACGAATCCCACGAAAAACTGGGTTGTTATCAGGTTCGCCGAAACGGTAAACAGATTCTGCTCTACGTCTGTCTCCCGTCGTGTTGCTCGTGATGGCACCAAACCGGTAAACAATTTTCTTCGGAAGTTCACATTCGAGAAAAGATTGACGGAATTGTATTAACAAGTCCGCTGTCATCTTTGAAAGGGATATTCCATTATGGTCAACAACAAAACGATGTCGTTAGTGCTATTAACAAAAGGATGTTTTTAACTTCACCAATAGAAAGTCTTTGTTATTTGGCTTCCGTAATAGCAACACCCTATATCAAGTAACGTAGAATAATTAAAATCATTTTGTTCAGTATTATCCGTTTGAATTTTTCTAATGCATACATTGATACTGGAACTATTGCTTGATGACCGTTATGTCTTAGTTTATGAGTTACCTGTCCAATTGCAGATTGATGTTTTGTTATTTTTTAGTTGAAGAAAACATTCTGGGTTATTAGAATTTCTGCAGTCTTCCAATCCTATTATCTCCTTACATTGAGTACATAGTCTTACCTAAACAGATGAAAAGTATAGATAAGTAACATATTTAAGACATAATCTGTACGTTAAACCACTTGAAGCTTAAAAACTGTATGCATACAATGTTAAAGAAAATGAGTTGCACTTATCTATGTTTTTGTAGTACCTAAGAACCTTTGAAGAAATGATGTATTTCAGGGCAATGCAATGTATTATATTGCATTGAGTTTTTTTTCCATAATATAATGACATAAACGGTCCAGTTTTACTGCAACAGATGCACATTTCCACGACTGTCTGTTTAAATCGGTAATCACTGTCTCTTTAAGTCTAATATTGGCAAAAAATGACATATGAGACAAGAACAATTGAAATATACATTTGACAGTACAATATCTAGTAACGTGTCACTCAGTAATAAACCCAACTCCAGAGATATATCTATGAAATTCTCTGATGTAAAAAAAATAAAATAAATAAAAAATAAATAAAAAATAACAACATTAGTACAATTTTATACTTTAAACATTTAATTTATGCTAGAAAATTAATTTAACATTTATCTCATTGAAGGCTTTACCTGTAAGTGTACATGTAAATGTGGACCTTTTCATGATAACAAAGAAGTCACATGACTTTAATCTGCTATGGATGGTAAAATGGAACATGTCTCGAAAGAAATGACTCATCACTGCACTATTTATTTCCATCTGTTTAACAAACTAGTACTTAATAATTAGACATTCACAACATTTCTTCACACGCCTTCACATAATGATGCAAGCTTTGACTTTTTTTAATCCTATGTTTGTTTAGACTTTAAAGAATTTTTATGATCTTTTAATTTAATAGATTACTAATCATGGCTATGAATCGATATTTAGTCACATAAAATGCAATGCCAATATAACATTGTGTTTACTTACAGTTATCTTTGTACAGTAGGTACCACTTGTTCCTATATTGGAGAACAATACATACATTATCAATGATCAACACATAGCGATATAAAGGAAAATACAGCGGGAAATTGTTTTCACAGTCAAAAGTTATTGCTTGTTTCAATAATCTGGAATTTCATGTGAAATTGTTGAATTCATTTTATTGATAAGACATTAATAAATGAAAGTGTAACTCACCTACTTTACACTGACACGGCTTATATAGAGCCCCATAATATAAAGGAAAACATTCCTTGCATTTGCCGGAGTTCTGACAAGGACAATGAATTGGATCTGTACACCATTTACCTGTCAACACATATATTCATAACAGTTTAAGTTTGACAATGAGTAAACATTTCAATTATTTAGGAACAGTAAGCCAACCGAAAGACATATGCTATTAGACTTAGATGGGTATTATAAAAAGCTGATTTAACGAGAAGTTGTAAATATGTGCTAATTTCAGAATTGGAGAGAAAATTAAAATCAGCCCATCTATTCGGGTTAAGAGAACTGTATCAATAATTTCTCTGACAGGCTTTTAAACGACCAAAACTGTGTTTTTGAAGTAATTTTTTATCAAATGAGAATTTAGCATCGAACTTAAACTATAGATTATAGACAGAACTTTAAAATATTCATATAAACATTTAATATTATTAACATATTAAAATTTACAACTTTTTCTAAATCCTCACCATCTGATCAATCTCATTTGGTGCTCTCATGTATATAAATAAATCAATAAGGATTTGATTTTAAAGGTACTTGTGTTAACTTTCGATTCTTATAAATTCTAAGGGAATGGAAAAGCATTATTTATTGTACCTCATGAAGATATTGGAAAATACCATCGCATAAACAAAAGACGATAAAACGTATTTGAGCTGATAATTCATATTATAAAAACCTTTAGATATTGTATTCGTCTTTACCAATTTAACGAAGAGTTACAAATATTGAAATCATTCCTTTGTAAATTTTACGGACGACATCAAGATTTGGTTGATCGTTATAGATCAGTTTCACAGATGAAAGCAGATATGCTCTTTATTTCTTACTAAGATTCCGTTCTTTTCATACAAATGTGACCTACGGAAGTAGTCTGATTACCTGGTTTGTACTAACATGAGCAAGATAACGGGTGCCACATGTAGAGCAAGGTCTACTTACTATTTTAGAGCACATGAGAGCATCCTCAGTTTTTTGGGGGGTACCTGTTGCTTAGTTTTATTTTTCGATGTTGTTTAACTTTTAGCCATTGCAGTGTCAATTTGTTTTCAATTTATGAGTTTGAATTTCCCTATGGTATCTCTCGTCCTTCTTTTCTGTTCATGGAAATATCAATGTATATGCAAAGGTAAAGGTAAGAAGAGGACGTATGTATTTTTTTGCATTCCTCGCTTTTTCTTGTAAGACAACACCAAGAGATTTGGCGGAATACCATCAGAGCCTGAAACAAGCACTAGTACCGAAATTGCATGTGTTAGAAAAGAAAAAAAAATGGGGAAAAATCGCTGATCATCAAGTCAATTGAAGACGTAATGATTAATTAATAATAAATAGTTAAAGAAGTTATGAGGTAGGACAGGATCATCTTTTCCATAACATACTTGGCAATTTCAATTGCCTAGTGTAGTGGTGCGCAGTTTGTATAAACACACAGTTTAAAATTTGAGACTATACTAATACAAAATGGTATACAGTAATGGTTATAAAGATAAGAAGGTGTGCAATGATTGCAAAATGAGACTACTTTCCACAAGCGACCAAATAACACAGTCATTAACAACTATGGATCACCGTACATATTTAAACAGTCAGCAAAGTCAACATTGCATAATCAGCTATACAATCTATGAAATTGGCATGTTAAACAATTCAAAGGAGAAAACAAACTGCCTAACTCACGTAAAAATTAATGATCGAAAAACAAATATGTCACACAGCAACAAAGAGTCGATGTTATCCGGTGAGCAATCTTCTACACTCATACTACCACAGTTTTTAAAGTTTCATATGATAGAGCCGTGGTATAGTGGTTAGTGCATAGAGAGCCATATTTCTTGCACGTTAAAGACACCCTTGTAGATTTCGAAAAAGAGTAGGCTAATGCCCATACAAGGCAGCACTCGCACCCGCAAAGTGGAAAGGGATTAATATAAGTTTCAAAACTTGTTTCCTAATCCACTCTAAATAAATATGTTTAAACTAAAACTATGAGAGATAAGTGCTATTATGTTTCTCTATTTTAACTAAAGTAAACAAAATATAACTGTGACTGATCAATATCAAAAACTTTTAATTAAGATGCGACGATTGTATCAGCAGTTAGACGGTTTACTTATGGCAAATATTCGAGCAGGTTGTGTCGGTTTGTATTTAGTGACAAATCATCATAAAAGATTTCGCGAAAGAAAACTTTGCTCAGTCTTCAGATTCCTCTTTGTATTAAAAAAAATCAGAAAAGGAATAGGTCCGGTAAGGACCGATTTTGGCCTCAAATTTCAGGTTCATCTGACAAAAAAGATTTTTACCATTTTTTAAACACTAAAGTGTCTATTTCATTTAAAGCAATAAGTTTATGTGAAAGATTTTAACTGATTAAGACACGATTACATTAAAACCGATCCGATTCAAGCTCAAATATGCCACTTTTCAGATGTTTTTGCCAAAATGATATTGGCCGCATCCGTGTTCATCCTCAACCTTTATATATGTTATGTATTATCATAAAATACAACTTACATTTCAATATCAAGGATGAACACGAATGCGGCCACTTTCGTTTTACACGAAAACCGTCTTAAATTTAGCTAAAATGCTAGAATTGTGTAGAATTCAGTATTTTAGCATGACTGTGTGGTGCTAATACCTGATATTGTAGGTCAAAAACAGCCCATATTTATGTATCAGAAGCATTCTACTGTCCAATAAATAACTAAAAGTTTACATTTTAACAACTTTGTAAAACTGCTATATTTTGGGGCCAAAAAGGGGTCTTACTGAACCTACTCCTTTGGTTGATATTCGGACCTGTACTGTACAAACTTTAGATGTATTAGATTCAAAGACAGTATACGTTTTGTTAGGGGATTTAGCTACAAAAATCAGATTTAACTTATTATTTTATTGAACATGTTTGTAAAAAGCAAGATATATATTTCCTCTAGATCCGTTGATGTATAACGTTTGATTTTGTCAGTTTTGATGCACGTTTAGAATTGACTTTGGAGTTTTTGTTTCTTGTTTCATTTTCAACCAATAGTGTTGCATTTCTAAATGCAATCGTTGAATCCTTAAAATACAAAGCATACACGTACCCCATCAGTTGCATTGTAATGGTTATAGCCATCGTTAACAAAAGGCTATGCAATGACACCGAAGTTACTCCCAAAGATGGAAAACACATTATTTTAAATAATGAATGTTAACATAATGAATAAGGGTTTTGATGAATTGAAAAAACAAGCAAGTTAAAGTTTTCACACACAAAAATTGTACCGAGATAATACCTGATTACTAATTAGACACAACTACTCCTACAAATTCATATACTTTCACCAGATATAACTAGAAGATGATTTTACAGACCTTTAACCTCCAAACCTCCCGATTGTTCTTGTTCATCGTACTCATACACATATAGTCCCCCAGGTCATGTTACTACTGGATACCTTGATGTTTTCCCACAATAAATAACTTCGCTGTACTGATGAACCATTGGTGGCCTTCGGCTGTTATCTACTCTTTGGTCAGGTTGTTGTGTCTTTGACACATTCCCAATTTTCATTCTTAATTTTAAGAGTATTTTT
This sequence comes from Mytilus edulis, assembly GCF_963676685.1. Taxonomy (NCBI): domain Eukaryota; kingdom Metazoa; phylum Mollusca; class Bivalvia; order Mytilida; family Mytilidae; genus Mytilus; species Mytilus edulis. The sequence goes on along the minus strand of NC_092352.1, from coordinate 37,427,966 downwards.
GTCAAAGGTCTGAAAAATTTACTTTCACGGTTCATCAATCAGAAGAAGAACCCCTGATCACTGATGGATGCAGATTATAATATGCTAGAATAACGGATAAAGCGCGAAACAGATTACTAAATCAAAGCTATCCAGACATGCATTCAAAAGTGTTTTTAATATCTATGACGCAAGAAGAATGAGCCCATGAGTGTCTAACCCTTTCAAGAAACCATAGCTTTTTAGTTCGTTATACTCTTTTCATCCATGACAAATAAAGTGTTGGTTTAGAGATAGAGCCTTCAAAACTTTATTGTATATCATTGTAAATCTTTCACTAAAGAGGAGATATTCGAAATCTCAAAATCTCCATTCTCTCCTTTGGTATTTTACTTACATGCATATTTCCGATAAATATCTCTCCGTCTATATGGGCAACTAGAAGTATTGTCGCACATACATTGAGCAGGGATGAACAGATTGGTGGATGGACATTGAAACCAATTAGGTTTAGTCTCTGATTCTGAAATACAAAAACTTTTGAAGTGATGCTGGAAATAATTATTAACTTGAATTTTGATAAACAGACACTTCATCAGCTCCAAATATATCTTCCTCCGTTAAGAAAATTACGAAAATCTAATACACATTTTCACATATTTCCCAAGCTTAAGGATGTGCTGATCTGAGAAGCCAAAATTTTCTATAATTAAGTTTTTTTTTCTCAGCTTAATTTTTGGGTTTATATGACTGTAAAAGAATAATTGGTGCAGAAAAAATCATATGGTGGTGCACTTTAAAATACACAGTTTTGATGATTTTCCCATTTTTCATCAATTTTTAGCTATTGTTGGGCTATTATCGTGAAATAAATCACAGTTCCACATAATTTGTTGATGCTTTTTTGTGTCAAATGTACCATGCTGTCAATTTTGTCAATTTTGTTAATTTGTGAGTTTTCTCAGTTTTAAGAACAATATGCATATTATTTCGATGTTTATGGTAATAAATGATTTAAAAAATACATATCTAAAAAATTTCAAAAGAAAAAAGGATGTGGGATGTACATGAGTCTTGTTAAATAATTTTTTGTATCTCACATCCATTTTCTCAAAAGCTTGACTAAAAAGACTGACTTGATTGGTCGTAAAATCTGAAAACTGGATTACTCAAAAACTATTCATTGTAAATACACAATTTTTTCACAGAGTTGTGGTTGATTATAATATTTTTCTAAAATGCATTGATATTTTCGACTTGCATCACATGTTTTGGAAATAATTCCAGAACGAGATTTCAACGAGACTAAAACGTCAGAAGAATACATCCTCAAGGTACAGCCAAACTGAGTGTGCTGTTTTAATCAATGTCAGGTTCAGTGTTTTGATGATTACATGAACTTTTTATTTATATAGAATAATGTCTATGGAGCTCTCAACACTAGAATCTACAAAAGCGGTGTTTTGGTGTTTTCAGTGTGTAGAATGTGTATACAAGAATAGTTCACGAACAGAGCGTGCAAGAGCAGTTAAGTTTCATTTGCAGAAAAATGTAGCTTTTAGCACGATTATTAATGTTGTATAAATCAAGACATTTTTTTTTAGTCAGCTTGTTGATATTGAATAAAAATTCCACTATTCTATTTTCGTTATGCGAATCATATTTACAGTGAGGTAATGATACTAGACTTCCATTTTCACTGTTGGAGCGATTCATTTCTATTGTACATGCGATGCATTGAAGTAGAAGCAAATTTTTTTTTCATCATATAAAATCTCAATTCAGTCGACTCTGTAACAAATTGAAGGAAATCAGAAGAATTGATTATATATGCATATTTTGTGAATGAAAGTCTAAGGTAATAGATCAATGACTTCCGTAAAATGGTATGTACTTTATATATAGTAAATTCTATTTTCTCTAACAATATGTCCAGATCTATATATAGGATAATATCATACCAGACTCAAGCTGGCAGCCACTTTTATCGACCAATCAAGATAACAGCCACTTTTTTCAAGCAGCCATTTTGACGATATGTCTAAAAACCGAAAAATTGCATAAGACTCAAACGTTCCAAAAATCGCTAAATCTTAGTTAAATATAATTCAACAGCGGAATTCAACAATTTCGCGGCTTGTACGGAATTTAAAAGCATTTCATTACAGTTTAAATATGTATGTGAAGTTGTACTGAATTTAAAAGCATTTCAGTCCGTTTTAAATATGTATGTGAAGTGAGCTGCCGTTTTGTTATTAGATATTTGATAATCAATATCCGACGGTTGCTAGCAGTCGGTTGAATATTAAAATTTAGTTGAAAATCATTAAAAAGTATGATTTTCATAGTTAATAGGAATGAAAATTACGCCGCAAATAGTTTTATGATCCCTTCAAGCTGTCGTAAATTCTCGTTGTCCTCGAATATAAACCCTTATATAAATTGCATATTTGTCTTTATGTAATCTAAATTTTTATCAATAAAACGACGTCAAAGATTCATCAAAGATTTAATTTAATATATAATATATAAAACTAAAACTAAAGCCGGCCACTCTAAAAAAATTCAGAAACATAAATAGAAATATCTATGGAAAGCCAAAAAAAGAATGAATATCTAGTGAAAACCTACTGGAGACTGCCCAGATGACAGTGAGACCCCTGGTGTTTGAATATCCCAAAATGCAACGATATTATAAACTCTGTAGTATATAAAATTGGGTGTACATATATAAACGTGACTAAAGGATCTTGGGTTATGGTTATTGAAAAATTCGTAAATGGGCAACTTTGAACCTCTGTGGTGGCCAGACGGGCCCGGATCCCAGAAATATATTTAAGTGGGGAATAGCTTGGGTCAATACCTTTAAAATGAGCTAGGTCCGGTTCGGACCTTTGCCGTAGGGATATACCGAAGGGTACCGAATGTGTGATTGATATGAAAAATACGCAAATGGGCAACTTTGAACCTCTGTGGTGGCCAGACGGGCCCGGATCCCAGAAATATATTTAAGTGGGGAATAGCTTGGGACAATACCTTTAAAATGAGCTAAGTCCGGTTCGGAACTTAGCCGTAGGTATATACCGAAGAGTACCGAATGTGTGATTGATATGAAAATACGTAAATGATCAACTTTGAACCTCTGTGGTGGCCAGACGGGCCCGGATCCCAGAAATATATTTAAGTGGGGAATAGCTTGGGTCAATACCTTTAAAATGAGCTAGGTCCGGTTCGGAAATTTGCCGTAGGGATATACCGAAGAGTACCGAATGTGTGATTGATATGAAAAATACGCAATTGGGCAACTTTGAACCTCTGTGGTGGCCAGACGGGCCCGGATCCCAGAAAAACATTTAAGTGGGGAATAGCTTGGGACAATACCTTTAAAATGAGCTAGGTCCAGTTCGGAACTTTGCCGTAGGGATATACCGAAGAGTACCGAATGTGTGATTGATATGAAAAATACGCAAATGGGCAACTTTGAACCTCTGTGGTGGCCAGACGGTCCCGGATCCCAGAAAAATATTTAAGTGGGGAATAGCTTGGTACAATACCTTTAAAATGAACTAGGTCCAGTTCGGAACTTTGCCGTAGGTATATACCGAAGAGTACCGAATGTGTGATTGATATGAAAATACGTAAATGAGCAACTTTGAACCTCTGTGGTGGCCAGACGGGCCCGGATCCCAGAAATATATTTAAGTGGGGAATAGCTTGGGTCAAAACCTTTAAAATGAGCTAGGTCCGGTTCGGAACTTTGCCGTAGGTATATACCGAAGAGTACCGAATGTGTAATTGATATGAAAAATACGCAAATGGGCAACTTTGAACCTCTGTGGTGGCCAGACGGGCCCGGATTCCAGAAAAATAGTTAAGTGGGGAATAGCTTGGGACAATACCTTTAAAATGAGCTAGGTCCAGTTCGGAACTTTGCCGTAGGGATATACCGAAGAGTACCGAATGTGTGATTGATATGAAAATACGCAAATGGGCAACTTTGAACCTCTGTGGTGGCCAGACGGGCCCGGATCCCAGAAAAATATTTAAGTGGGGAACAGCTTGGGACAATACCTTTAAAATGAGCTAGATCCGGTTCGAAACTTTGCCGTAGGTATATACCGAAGAGTACCGAATGTGTGATTGATATGAAAATACGTAAATGAGCAAATTTGAACCTCTGTGGTGGCCAGACGGGCCCGGATCCCAGAAATATATTTAAGTGGGAAATAGCTTGGGTCAATACCTTTAAAATGAGCTAGGTCCGGTTCGGAACTTTGCCGTAGGGATATACCGAAGAGTACCGAATGTGTGATTGATATGAAAAATACGCAAATGGGCAACTTTGAACCTCTGTGGTGGCCAGACGGGCCCGGATCCCAAAAAATTATTTAATTGGGGAATAGCTTGGGACAAAACCTTTAAAATGAGCTAGGTCCGGTTCGGAACTTTGCCGAAGCGATATACCGAAGAGTACCGAATGTGTGATTGATATGAAAAATACGCAAATGGGCAACTTTGAACCTCTGTGGTGGCCAGACGGGCCCGGATCCCAGAAAAATATTTAAGTGGGGAATAGCTTGGGACAATACCTTTAAAATGAGCTAGGTCCAGTTCGGAACTTTGCCGTAGGTATATACCGAAGAGTACCGAATGTGTGATTGATATGAAAATGCGTAAATGAGCAACTTTGAACCTCTGTGGTGGCCAGACGGGCCGAATCCCAGAAATATATTTAAGTGGGGAATAGCTTGGGTCAATACCTTTAAAAGGAGCTACGTCCGGTTCGGAACTTTGCCGTTGGTATATACCGAAGAGTACCGAATGTGTGATTGATATGAAAATGCGTAAATGATCAACTTTGAACCTCTGTGATGGCCAGACGGGCCCGGATCCCAGAAATATATTTAAGTGGGGAATAGCTTGGGTCAATACCTTTAAAATGAGCTAGGTCCGGTTCGGAAATTTGCCGTAGGGATATACCGAAGAGTACCGAATGTGTGATTGATATGAAAAATACGCAATTGGGCAACTTTGAACCTCTGTGGTGGCCAGACGGGCCCGGATCCCAGAAAAACATTTAAGTGGGGAATAGCTTGGGACAATACCTTTAAAATGAGCTAGGTCCAGTTCGGAACTTTGCCGTAGGGATATACCGAAGAGTACCGAATGTGTGATTGATATGAAAAATACGCAAATGGGCAACTTTGAACCTCTGTGGTGGCCAGACGGTCCCGGATCCCAGAAAAATATTTAAGTGGGGAATAGCTTGGTACAATACCTTTAAAATGAACTAGGTCCAGTTCGGAACTTTGCCGTAGGTATATACCGAAGAGTACCGAATGTGTGATTGATATGAAAATACGTAAATGAGCAACTTTGAACCTCTGTGGTGGCCAGACGGGCCCGGATCCCAGAAATATATTTAAGTGGGGAATAGCTTGGGTCAAAACCTTTAAAATGAGCTAGGTCCGGTTCGGAACTTTGCCGTAGGTATATACCGAAGAGTACCGAATGTGTAATTGATATGAAAAATACGCAAATGGGCAACTTTGAACCTCTGTGGTGGCCAGACGGGCCCGGATTCCAGAAAAATAGTTAAGTGGGGAATAGCTTGGGACAATACCTTTAAAATGAGCTAGGTCCGGTTCGGAACTTTGCCGTAGGGATATACCGAAGAGTACCGAATGTGTGATTGATATGAAAATACGCAAATGGGCAACTTTGAACCTCTGTGGTGGCCAGACGGGCCCGGATCCCAGAAAAATATTTAAGTGGGGAACAGCTTGGGACAATACCTTTAAAATGAGCTAGATCCGGTTCGAAACTTTGCCGTAGGTATATACCGAAGAGTACCGAATGTGTGATTGATATGAAAATACGTAAATGAGCAAATTTGAACCTCTGTGGTGGCCAGACGGGCCCGGATCCCAGAAATATATTTAAGTGGGAAATAGCTTGGGTCAATACCTTTAAAATGAGCTAGGTCCGGTTCGGAACTTTGCCGTAGGGATATACCGAAGAGTACCGAATGTGTGATTGATATGAAAAATACGCAAATGGGCAACTTTGAACCTCTGTGGTGGCCAGACGGGCCCGGATCCCAAAAAATTATTTAATTGGGGAATAGCTTGGGACAAAACCTTTAAAATGAGCTAGGTCCGGTTCGGAACTTTGCCGAAGCGATATACCGAAGAGTACCGAATGTGTGATTGATATGAAAAATACGCAAATGGGCAACTTTGAACCTCTGTGGTGGCCAGACGGGCCCGGATCCCAGAAAAATATTTAAGTGCCAGTCTTTGTAAGAATCAGGCAATTAAGGTAAAAATTAAAACATGATAAGAAAAAACCCACCGAGCTAATCATGCTATTTAATACTAACCATCATCCCGAGTTAAAAAGTATTAGTCTTTCGTTTGTGTGTGTCTGGTAATATCAAATAACTTGGTTAGAAAATTGTTAGAATGATAGCAAATTACAGAATTATCTCCCCTTATTCGTTAATTTCTAGTGCATTTCAACCAAATTGTATCTTGTATTACCAGAGCAGAAAACAGAAATGAATGTTATTTTTGTGCATAACTACAGATTATGAACTAAAATCAATGTCAAATTGAGTGGGGTTTTTTGGTCATGTTTTCACCACTGCCTGATTCTTAGGCAGACTGGCACTTAAGTGGGGAATAGCTTGGGACAATACCTTTAAAATGAGCTAGGTCCAGTTCGGAACTTTGCCGTAGGTATATACCGAAGAGTACCGAATGTGTGATTGATATGAAAATGCGTAAATGAGCAACTTTGAACCTCTGTGGTGGCCAGACGGGCCGAATCCCAGAAATATATTTAAGTGGGGAATAGCTTGGGTCAATACCTTTAAAAGGAGCTAGGTCCGGTTCGGAACTTTGCCGTTGGGATATACCGAAGAGTACCGAATGTGTGATTGATATGAAAAATACGCAAATGGGCAACTTTGAACCACTGTGGTGGCCAGACGGGCCCGGATCCCAGAAAAATATTTAAGTGGGGAATAGTTTGGGACAATACCTTTAAAATGAGCTAGGTCCGGTTCGGAACTTTGCCGTAGGGATATACCGAAGAGTACCGAATGTGTTATTGATATGAAAATACGTAAATGAGCAACTTTGAACCTCTGTGGTGGCCAGACAGGCCCGGATCCCAGAAAAATATTTAAGTGGGGAATAGCTGGGGACAATACCTTTAAAATGAGCAAGGTCCGGTTCGGAACTTTGCCGTAGGTATATACCGAAGAGTACCGAATGTGTCATTGATATGAAAATACGTAAATGAGCAACTTTGAACCTCTGTGGTGGCCAGACGGGCCCGGATCCCAGAAATATATTTAAGTGGGGAATAGCTTGGATCAATACCTTTAAAATGAGCTAGGTCCTGTTCGGAACTTTGCCGTAGGGATATACCGAAGAGTACCGAATGTGTGATTGATATGAAAAATACGCAAATGAGCAACTTTATACCTCTGTGGTGGCCAGACGGGCCCGGATCCCAGAAAAATATTTAAGTGGGGAATAGCTTGGGACAATACCTTTAAAATGAGCTAGGTCCGGTTCGGAACTTTGCCGTAGGGATATACCGAAGAGTACCGAATGTGTGATTGATATGAAAAATACGCAAATGGGCAACTTTGAACCTCTGTGGTGGCCAGACGGGCCCGGATCCCAGAAAAATATTTGAGTGGGGAATAGCTTGGGTCAATACCTTTAAAAATGAGCTAGGTTCGGTTCGGAACTTTGCCGTAGGGATATACCGAAGAGTACCGAATGTGTGATTGATATGAAAAATACGCAAATGGGCAACTTTGAACCTCTGTGGTGGCCAGACGGGCCCGGATCCCAGAAAAATATTTAAGTTGGGAATAGCTTGGGACAATACCCTTAAAATGAGCTAGGTCCGGTTCGGAACTTTGCTGAAGGGATATACCGAAGAGTACCGAATGTGTGATTGATATGAAAAATACGCAAATGGGCAACTTTGAACCTCTGTGGTGGCCAGACGGGCCCGGATCCCAGAAAAATATTTGAGTGGGGAATAGCTTGGGACGATACCTTTAAAATGAGCTAGGTCCGGTTCGGAACTTTGCCGTAGGTATATACCGAAGAGTACCGAATGTGTGATTGATATGAAAATACGTAAATGAGCAACTTTGAACCTCTGTGGTGGCCAGACGGGCCCGGATCCCAGAAATATATTTAAGTGGGAAATAGCTTGGGTCAATACCTTTAAAATGAGCTAGGTCCGGTTCGGAACTTTGCCGCAGGGATATACCGAAGAGTACCGAATGTGTGATTGATATGAAAAATACGCAAATGGGCAACTTTGAACCTCTGTGGTGGCCAGACGGGCCCGGATCCCAGAAATATATTTAAGTGGGAAATAGCTTGGGTCAATACCTTTAAAATGAGCTAGGTCCGGTTCTGAACTTTGCCGTAGGGATATACCGAAGAGTACCGAATGTGTGATTGATATGAAAAATACGCAAACGGGCAACTTTGAACCTCTGTGGTGGCCAGACGGGCCCGGATCCCAAAAAAATATTTAAATGAGGAATAGCTTGGGACAATACTTTTAAAATGAGCTAGGTCCGGTTCGGAACTTTGCCTAAGGGATATACCGAAGAGTACCGAATGTGTGATTGATATGAAAAATACGCAAATGGGCAACTTTGAACCTCTGTGGTGGCCAGACGGGCCCGGATCCCAGAAAAATATTTAAGTGGGGAATAGCTTGGGACAATACCTTTAAAATGAGTTAGGTCCGGTCCAGAACTTTGCCGTAGGTATATACCAAAGAGTACCGAATGTGTGATTGATATGAAAATACGTAAATGAGCAACTTTGAACCTCTGTGGTGGCCAGACGGGCCGGATCCCAGAAATATATTTAAGTGGGGAATAGCTTGGGTCAATACCTTTAAAAATGAGCTAGCTATAGGTTCGGTTCGGAACTTTGCCGTAGGGATATACCGAAGAGTACCGAATGTGTGATTGATATGAAAAATACGCAAATGGGCAACTTTGAACCTCTGTGGTGGCCAGACGGGCCCGGATCCCAGAAAAATATTTAAGTGGAGAATAGCTTGGGACAATACCCTTAAAATGAGCTAGGTCCGGTTCGGAACTTTGCTGAAGGGATATACCGAAGAGTACCGAATGTGTGATTGATATGAAAAATACGCAAATGGGCAACTTTGAACCTCTGTGGTGGCCAGACGGGCCCGGATCCCAGAAAAATATTTGAGTGGGGAATAGCTTGGGACGATACCTTTAAAATGAGCTAGGTCCGGTTCGGAACTTTGCCGTAGGTATATACCGAAGAGTACCGAATGTGTGATTGATATGAAAATACGTAAATGAGCAACTTTGAACCTCTGTGGTGGCCAGACGGGCCCGGATCCCAGAAATATATTTAAGTGGGAAATAGCTTGGGTCAATACCTTTAAAATGAGCTAGGTCCGGTTCTGAACTTTGCCGTAGGGATATACCGAAGAGTACCGAATGTGTGATTGATATGAAAAATACGCAAATGGGCAACTGTGAACCTCTGTGGTGGCCAGACGGGCCCGGATCCCAAAAAAATATTTAAGTGGGGAATAGCTTGGGACAAAACCTTTAAAATGAGCTAGGTCCGGTTCGGAACTTTGCCGAAGGGATATACCGAAGAGTACCGAATGTGTGATTGATATGAAAAATACGCAAATGAGCAACTTTGAACCTCTGTGGTGGCCAGACGAGCCCGGATCCCAGAAAAATATTTAAGTAGGGAATAGCTTGGTTCAATACCTTTAAAATGAGATAGGTCTTGTTCGGAACTTTGCCGTCAAGATATTCTTAGGAGTTCCGAAATTATGATTGTTGACGAATCTCAATAAATGCGTTGTGTTTTGTATTTACGTTTGACTGTCGTGATAGGTAATGCATAAAAAATTAAGTTACTCACTATAGCGTTACAGTTACAACGTTACCATAGCATAATGTTTGTACTTTTCGTTTTTTTTTACATTCAGGGGGTGGGGCCAGAAATTTGAAATATGTAACGAACAATTATAAGAAAATGTGAGTTCACAATGTAGATAGAAGAAATTTTAAATTAATGTCCATTTAAACAATTAAACAATCTAGTTCCTTGACCTTAAATGATCACAACTAAAGTTTATCTCATAGTCCATTCATAGATAATTCTTCTGCCACATACGGTAGCTTCACTAAGCGGTAATTTTCTTTGTGCGTTGCAAGTTCCTTTTCTGTATCTATTTGGCTTCTTGACTCTACCAGTTGAGGGTTCGTTCTAGGTAGCAAGTTAATTCCTTGGAAATTTTCCTTAAATTGGTTCATGTCCGATCTACTTTTTTCGAGCCATTGCGATGTGTCTTCTGGTCTTCTTTTGGCAACGGTCGTACCTGAAGGTATATCATCTGGAGGGTCATGTTTTCATAGCAACTTTGCCGTGGACTTTCCTTTTTTATCAATAGCTTTGTCTGGTTTTCAATGACGTTTACCAGAGCTGTAGGTGTTGACGGATGGTTGGTGTTTCTATTGATTGGTCCAGATAACAAATATCCAATCTTTGACTGTACAGTGGGGGATCCTTTTCCTCTTATAACTCTGTCCTCAATAATTTACCAGTAGTAGTCGGGTCATATGAGTAAGTCAATTTCAAACGTTCTGTGATTAAAGTTAAGTCCTCTCAAATGTGGCAAGTTCCTTGTAGTCTGTGAAATTTTGTTTTGATCGGAACGTCAATCTCTGGAACAATGAGTGTATCGATTTGGACTTTTTCTCCTAGGTCGGTCTGTAACTTGTAACTGTAAAATCTCCTTACACAGACGGACGAATGCTTACTTTTCAGTTATTTTCTGAGTTATAAAAGAATACTGTGCTCCCTCGTCAAATATGAGGTTACATTCTACTTCTTGGTCGTTATTTACAACTGATGTAGTTGGTGTGTAGAATGTGATTGCTTACCCATAAAAAATGCAGTGACTGAATCCATGACTCCAGCTGCAAGTATTTCAATCTCTTTAGTTATCTGGTGCAAGAAAATTGGTACCGTTAACTTTATTACTACCACTGGGTCGATGCCTCTGCTGGTGGTCTATTAGTCCCCGAGGGTATCACCAGCCCAGTAGCCAGTATTTCGGTACTGGCATGAAAATACGGATTTATTGTGTTATTAAAATTTACTGTTACAAAATATAAGAAATTATTATAAATTAAGGAATGTATCTCCCTCATGCAAAGCTCTGATTCCTTTCACGGATTTGGCTAAACTTTTTGGACCTTTTGGATTATAGCTCTTCATCTTTTATATAAGCTTTGGATTTCAAATATTTTGGCCACGAGCATCACTGAAGAGACATGTATTGTCGAAATGCGCATCTGGTGCAAGAAAATTGGTACCGTTAACTTTATTATAGATTTTCGTAGTTTTTTTCAATATCAAATTATACCTCCCGTGTTCTCTTACAATAGATTTTCTTATGTCAATTGGTAACTAGTGCAAAACTACAGGTACCAAAAGCGAACCACACATCCCAGGTGTTTGAAAAAGTAGCTCTAATCCACGCACATATATTTCAAGTTTGTCTCCGTAAGACCTCAAGCTAAATGCATCATTTGTCGGTGCGGGTAAGCTCCTGGGTGATTTCATGAAAGCATAAAAAGTTTTGTGTGGGTTTCAAAATCTTTCTTTAAGCGGCTGTCTCATAATTGGCGTGCGTAAGAGCAGATCCTGCTATGGTTAGGCGGGGGCGGACCAGTAAAGTTGCGTGATTGATTTCCGGTAGGATTTTCCTCTGATGGAATTCGTTCTCTAGTGTTTAGTGTGTAAACGCCTGATGAGTTTGTATTAATAGCGTTTGATGTAGGTATATAGCATTCAGCGTTAGCTTTAATAGTTGACTTTTCTTTTAAATTAGAAGTATTGTTTGGGGATTTGATTGTTTGCTTAAGTTTTCGTATTTGCCTTAGTTTACTGTCTAAATTAAACATATACTCATCCGATTCTGTAAATTCTTGTTCAATGTGATCCTTGTAGGACTTCTTTCGTCATCCCGTTTAAATCAGGAATAATCTTCTTTTTCTGGTTTACGGCATACTCTATGGCCTTGAATTCCTCCATTTTGACGTTTTCAGGATTCTCCTTTAGCTCCTCGAGTTTGATCCAAAGCTTTGTCGCTGATGCTCTGTTGCCAACACGTATTGCCTTTAACTTCCATTGTTGAACAAAGGAGTAGGGGCATTAAGGCCTAGTTTTGGCCCAAGAAAATAAAATGTTTGATAACCATTTCAAATTGGCAGATAATGTTTAGAAATGCATAGGGTCAAAAAATATAAATTAAAACAGAAAGATTTTTATCTGCTGACGTCACAATTACGTCATAATATGTATTGTTTTCACAAAAACGATGAAAAATATAGAATTTATGCAGTTTTCTAACATTATTTCCTTTGAGGAAACATCCTGCGCAGCCGAGAAACAACAAAATAATTTAACAGAAGCTTTATTATAACTATTGGCATAATATCACCAAATATAAAGTTGTTTCTTGGGTGCGCACATACTTTTTCAATCTAAAATATACTTAAAATTTGATGAAAAAACAAGGAAAATCACGAAATTTAACAAAATATGCAAATTAGGTCATGATTCGTTACCATTGTAATTTGTTTGATGTCAAATTTGTTTTGTTTTTCTTAGTACCTTATACCTTAGTCAAGTTTTCAGTAATTTAAAAATATGTATGATAACTTTTAAATTTGCAGTAATTTTTGGGCCAAATAAGGGCCCCGTCAGTCACGCCACCATAAATGTAAAAGAATCTCAATAAATGCGTTGTGTTTTCTATATACGCTCAATCGTCGTGATAGCTAATGAATAGTGGCACTCACTATAGCGTTATGGTTACAACGTTACCATAGCGTTATGTTTGTATTTCGCGTATTTTCGTACTTAATTATAATGAAAAGTCTGTTAAGGCACAATAGCAGTCAGAATTGCCATGATCCAAGAAAAATAATAAAGCTTTTTTTGTTATAATAAAACACCCATGCAACCACGCATCCCATATTGCTGATAGGACCCGACACAAATTTCAATTTCGATCTTTGCCTTAAGGATATGATAAGAAGTACCGAATATGTGGTTTGTAAGTAAAATACGTTATATGAATTTCGGAACCACTGTAATGACCAGATGGCTCAGGATTATATAAAAAAAAAGTAGTGCACAGCTTGGGTCAATACCAGTGGTGTAGAATAGAGAGTGCTGCCACACTTTCAAATTTGGTAACTAACATTGAACGTGAAAGAAGGAAGGTGCCAGTGAAAAAGAAAGTGATGTCATATTAGTAAGTAAAAGTAATGACGTAACATTATACAGGTAAAGTAGTGTCATGGTGTAAAAGTTAAAGTAGTTTGATTTAAAACCGTTGAATAGGGGTAAGGTATTTAACGTTTTATGGTAAGCTGTTTTACGTTTTAGGGTAAGGAGTGTAAGGGTGAGGAGTTTTAGAGTTAGAATTTGAATAGGAGTACGGGGTGATGTTTTTTAAATCGAAAAAAAAAACCACCAAAATATCGAAATATTTTTTATTGAGATTACGATGGCATCTTATAATCAATATCAATTCATTGATCTGAATACCTTTGATACAAAAGAAAACAAAATGGAGGGACCTGCCAACAAGTGAGGTGAACCAAATTATATAGACTACAAGTGTGGATGGAATATTTAGTGATAGCTACCTACTAATCTTGAAGTCGAGGAAGTCGGTAACAAGAAAGGTGTTGGCTTGTAGTGGGTTGTATTACGAAACGAGAACGTTGGAAGGACTGTTCATCAGAAGTACAATTGCCTACACACTAATTAGACAGAAAACCGCGTGGTAGTACGTGTCCTTGTTTTCCTTGTCATATCTAGTACTCATTAGATTAAAAAAAAATACAAGTGGTGGTTAGGGGTGTAAAATTTAAAAAAAATAATCATAAAAGACATGTTTGTGTAAAGTTTTAAATAAACAATGGCATTTACAAACAAAAACATACCGGGTCCGTCTAGATTGTCGCTTAATATACGTACTATACTTAATACAGTGGTGGTGCTAGGTTTATAAGGCAATACCAACGGGACCTTTACATATGACGGTAAACAAATTACATCGAATGGCAAAGGATTTTGGGTTAAAAGGATATAGTATAAATCCAAAAGACGTGTTGGTAAAGCTTATTGAAGACAAAACGCATCAAGTGTTACCCCGTACAGAAGTGTTCACTAAAAAGGAATTAATACTAAGAGCAAAGAAACGGTGTATACCTCTTAGATATATGTAAAAGAAAAACGACTCTAAGAAACCTGTTATTAAGTTAAAAGATGGAGTGCGTAACCTACATTTGATTAGTAAAATTTCAGACGCACAACAATTAAAGTAGGCATCGAAGGTACAATAACTGCTTTTAGTACAGTTGGTAAAAACAAACCCTGAAACAGGTGATAGTGATTTCACTTTTTAGGTCAACTCAAGTTACAGAGAGTATTACTCATGAATCAACCAACTAAGACACTTAACTAACAGTAATGATATAAATGGCAAAAGAAAGCATATCAACTTGCATGCGCGATGGAAGTGAGTGAACGTTAGTTATATGGTAGAAGTCCACCTTCGTATGGATGAATTGTATCCCTGAATATATAGTAAGTCTAACCTACGCCTTTCAGAAAAAAACTAGCACAGAAGAAGACTATTATTTACGTGAGCTGTGTTCTCAAAATCACATAACGAAGAGGTGAATCAGAAAAGTAAACACCGTGTGAGTCAATACAAAAAATAGTAAAACGATTTGAACAAAAAGGAATGTGAGGGGCTGGTTAATTATTATCGTTGAAACATATTGACCAAATTTGAAAGGCTAAATACTACCTTGTATACTTTATGTGTTTGGGTATGGTGTTGAAATAAACAACAACTCTTTAGAAAATTTGAAGTGAAACCCGTTAAGAATTCAAAGAACATCAGATGGATAGAACTCACAAAAACATGTTGTATTTAACCAATGCTACTACATATCATTACTATTGAATACAATGATTATCACATTTGTTAAGTCCCCAAGTGTCATCCCACAATGGTAAAGTGTTATTGTCGAAGATGTATGCACCACTGTTGAAGTGAGGACTTTTGAGACGAACAAGAGGAATGAAGTAAAAATAAAGATTCCAGAAAAAGATACCTTTACAATATTTTACAACTTAGTACAAAAGTAAAATGCGATTTCCTTATGTTATTTATGCTGACATTCAATGTATCTTAGAACAGATAGACACTTGCCAACCTGGCAAATTAAAACCTTACACGGATGTTAACCAAAAAAACATACACCTTCTGGTTTAACTACCGTGTCAAGTATACTCATGGAGAATACAAAGACACAAAAGTGTACTCAAGGGAAGACATTGTTAAGAGATTTGTGGCTTGTATGGAAGAGATTATGTAGGATATTACAGATTTGACAGACATATACATTGATAAAAAGACCTGGTGATGACTGAAGTAGATCCCCAATGTTTTACAGCGAGTTAACATTGTCACACGTGCGATGATGAATTAGAGGAAACAAAGTGCGTGAACAGGGCCATTTGACGGATGGGTATTATGGTGCAGCTCATAAAACAAAATAAAAAAAACTGTCAACTATCTACATTTGTTCGCATTGTGTTTCAAGCCTTCACAGGGTATGACTCCCACTTGTTCGTAAAGGCGTTGGGGTTTACCGATGGTGAAGTGAATTGCATTCCCAACACTGATGAAAAGAGCATATTTTTTTCTAAGAACGTGGATGGGTAAGAAATGCTGTTCATCGATTTGTGTAGGTTTATGTAAAAATCGTTCGACACCTTATATATTTAGCTAAGAATTTAAAATTGAACCAATTTAAGGTATGAAAGTCGTGATTTGGGTAGCATTATGAATTAATGATAACAAAATGTTTATCCTATGATTTCATGAAGGGTCATTACAACATGACGAAAACACAACTACTATCTGCTGACCGACTTAACACATTAGTGTGGTTGACCATGCTGATGTACAACATGTGTTTACTACATTAAACTGTCAAACATTACAAATTGTCAAGACTACCACAACTTGTACTTGAAAGGACACGTTGTGCAATTGGAAGATATCTTTAAAAACTTTAGTGCCTATTGTTTAAATTACTACGGGCTTGACGCATTTCATTATTACACATTAACAGGGCTAGCTTACGATGTGGCGTTAAAAATAAGCAAAGTTAGATTAGAATTGTTACACGACCCAGTCATGTTAATTCTGTTTGAATAAGCAACACGATAAGGCGGTGCTCAAATAAGCCATCGCCATGGAGTGGCCAACAATAAATACACGAGTGAATACATCCTTCACAACCAACGACTTTTTTGGAATACTTAGGTACTAACAATTTGTTTGTGTTGGTAACCAACAGGGGTTTTGAATGCGTGGACCACCTTGAAGACATTGAGATGTGGAACTATGAGGATGAAGTTGGGAACAAAATTGAATGTGATTTGGATTACCCAGCAGACAATACAATTGCCATAACGACTTATCATTTTTACATGAAAACATAGAAATGAACAAGGTTCATAAGTTGGTACCGCATTTAGATTAAATCAAATGTGTAAAGTATGTTCTTCATCATAGAAATTTGAAACAGTGTTATTCCCACGGGTTGGTATTAACTAAAGTGCTTCGTGTGTCAAAATTTTAACAATCAATCTGGCTTAAAATTTTCATTGACCTGAACACTAACCTTAGAATCCCATTCAGCGACGTGTTTGAAAAGTATGAAAAGTACTGATGAACAACTCAATGTTTGAAAAGACCATGGAAACACGTTAACGGGTGAATATAATATTAATGACTACTGATAGGCAACCGTTGAAACTAATAGCGAAAACGTGCATAACGAGTCCATGGTAGTAGTAAACATAAAGAAAATCAAACTCAAGCTTGACAAGCCTGTGTACTTAGGAGCATGCATCGTAGAAATTTCAAGATTTTAAATGATCGACATTCATTTGGACTATGTGCGTAAAACCAAAGGGAACAAAATTCGACTACTGTTTACCGACAATGATAGTTAAGCCTATTAAACCAAAACCGACGACTTTTACAAAGAAATGTCTCACATTCAAAACAAGTTTGACACATCAACCTATTGTATGGACAACCCGTTTTGGAATTCCGACAAACGTCAACAAAAACATTATTGGTATGCACGTCGTCGTCAAATGATGACTAAGTTTGTAGGGCTTCTTACAAGATGTAATAAAATCGAATGGGTGATGGTCAACACACCAGGAAAGCTAAAGGGACGAAGAAACAAGTCAATTGACAGAACATTACATTTAACGATTACAAGACGTGTTTGATGACCCAGTAAAGATATCATAGAAAAATAAATGTCAGTAGCAATAACCTTCAGAACGAGGTGTCTGAAGAAATAACCACAATATGACAAATGATACATTTTAATAGATGGAATCATTGCCTTGGCACTTAGACATTACAAAATTGAACATACAACACTATAAGGACGTGTGGTAATAGAAGTGCCAATGCCTGGATTCATTAAACCTCTTGAAAATCACTATATGAAGAACGACAATATGTGTCATATGTAAACAGAATATGGATATTATTAAAAGACGATTTCAACTTCGCGCCCGTTTTGAGGCCTGAAAACTTGAAATACGTGATACGTGTACACAACATTCTACTTCCCAACAAGCTCCTATCAAACGGAGAGTAAAATAAATGATACGTGTACACAACATTCTACTTTCCAACAAGCCCCTATCAAACGGAAAGTTAAAAAAACAGTTAAAACTCTCCAGTTTTTCTATTTACGAGGTATGGTTACCCTTTTTTCAAAACCTTTTAATCCTTCCATTATGGGATCTGGAACCCATTGGACGTGTTAGTTAAATACCACAACCAGCAAAGTGTATTTTGATTCTTACGGATTTCTACCCCCTTACGTAAGGGGAATTACTTGAATTGTAAGATCTACTAAAGTAACTGGTAAACCTTGACGAAGTTGCGTTTCCATGGCAGAAAATTTGGATTTTATGGAAATGGAGAAATAAATATGAGTCAATTGCTTGAAGAATTAAACATGAACGACAATCGTATCACTAACATTAAATCACCGAATAATAATACGGATGCTGCAACAAAACGATGATTCATGCGTCAATTGAAATATTATACGAAACAATTAGAATTATAACAGCAATCCGCGTGTAACCAGATGAAGACGGATATAAAACGACTAGAGAAAGGATATGATACAACCATTAAAAACTCAAGAAAAATGTAGATGAGTTTAAGTCCACTCTACACAATGAACTCGGGGTAAATCAGATTAAACATTCGCCACATAAAACATCGATAAACTCTTGAACTTTCCTTGTCAATTGAAATTTAAGAGCACAACAAGGAAGATCTAGAGGGTCTGAGAATGTGTAATCTATTGAAACATGCTGGTGGGAGATTAAAAGCCGTTAGTGGTTTGGTATATGGTAAAGACGTAGCCCAGATGTGTAAGCCTTCACCACAATACTCGTATAACGAAAGTATCCTTTATAATCGTCGGCAAATACTGTCAAAGATTATACTTTCTAAAAGTAAAAGGTTGGTGCTGCATATCTGATTGTTTGAATCAAGATTTTAAGGACTTAGGCTACCCTTTCAATCGAACAAAGACCTCTTTCACCCCACACCTTCATTTTCGCAAAACCTGTCCGACGCAGTTCAAATCCTGAACCGTCTTTTTAAGTTAAGGTTCATCAAAGTAAACAGAAGACTTAACGTATTTATTGAGATTCTTCAACAATTATTAATACGGAACTATTAAGAATATCTTTACGGCAAAGTTCCGAACTGGACCTAGCTCAGTTCAAAGGTGTTGATCCAATCTAAGGTAGCACTCCACAGTTAGATGTGTAGTTTCGCATTTTGGCCCCTGTGAATTTTTCAAATATGAGAGCTAGTGTGCAATAAAATTCATTTTTGGATAGCTGAGTATTAAAATAGCCTTTGTATTGGGTTTATATGAACATCAAGGTTATGTAATGTATGTAATATAGGCTGTTTTCTGTGTGACAGTCCGTATTTGCATGTCCCTACCATACATTGGTCCGGCAATTATTTTAATGTTTTTTTCCAACTTTTTATCGCACGAACTTTGTGATTGGATTTTACGAAAAAAATGAGGCGAAAGACACCCATTTTTTATTTGATCATTAGAAAGATTTAGGGAAACAGTTTCTGAAAAGGTATCACTCAAAGGCATTGAAATTCTAGTTTGATCCAAATTTTGGGGGGAAATGTGACATGTTCACCCCCCTTTTTGCAATATTTTACGGGAAATAAATACAGAATGTTGCCATGGATACACATAAAAGGAATTAATTTTCACCCTTTTAACCTTTGAAAATCAAATCTATGGAAGATACTGATTACATACATATGCACATGTACAACACAAACAGTTAGGTAAATGTATTAGAAATCTAGGAATAGGAGATGATAAAACATTGTGTGGCTCATTTTTAATTTTATTTTCTAACTGTGGAGTGCTACCTAATCATCACTTTAATATTTTTCTGGGATCCGGCCCCGTCTGGCCACCACAGAGGTTCAAAGTTGCTCATTTACGTATTTTCATATCAATCACACATTGGGTACTCTTCGGTATATACCTACGGCAAAGTTCCGAACCGGACCTTGCTCATTTTAAAGGTATTGTCCCCAGCTATTCCCCACTTAAATATTTTTCTGGGATCCGGGCCCGTCTGGCCACCACAGAGGTTCAAAGTTGCCCATTTGCGTATTTTTCATATCAATCACACATTCGGTACTCTTCGGTATATCCCTACGGCAAAGTTCCGAACAGGACCTAGCTCATTTTAAAGGTATTGACCCAAGCTATTTCCCACTTAAATATTTTTCTGGGATCCGGGCCCGTCTGGCCACCACAGAGGTTCAAAGTTGCTCATTTACGTATTTTCATATCAATGACACATTCGGTACTCTTCGGTATATACCTACGGCAAAGTTCCGAACCGGACCTTGCTCATTTTAAAGGTATTGTCCCCAGCTATTCCCCACTTAAATATTTTTCTGGGATCCGGGCCCGTCTGGCCACCACAGAGGTTCAAAGTTGCCCATTTGCGTATTTTTCATATCAATCACACATTCGGTACTCTTCGGTATATCCCTACGGCAAAGTTCCGAACAGGACCTAGCTCATTTTAAAGGTATTGACCCAAGCTATTCCCCACTTAAATATTTTTCTGGGATCCGGGCCCGTCTGGCCACCACAGAGGTTCAAAGTTGCTCATTTACGTATTTTCATATCAATGACACATTCGGTACTCTTCGGTATATACCTACGGCAAAGTTCCGAACCGGACCTTGCTCATTTTAAAGGTATTGTCCCCAGCTATTCCCCACTTAAATATTTTTCTGGGATCCGGGCCCGTCTGGCCACCACAGAGGTTCAAAGTTGCCCATTTGCGTATTTTTCATATCAATCACACATTCGGTACTCTTCGGTATATCCCTACGGCAAAGTTCCGAACAGGACCTAGCTCATTTTAAAGGTATTGACCCAAGCTATTCCCCACTTAAATATTTTTCTGGGATCCGGGCCCGTCTGGCCACCACAGAGGTTCAAAGTTGCTCATTTACGTATTTTCATATCAATGACACATTCGGTACTCTTCGGTATATACCTACGGCAAAGTTCCGAACCGGACCTTGCTCATTTTAAAGGTATTGTCCCCAGCTATTCCCCACTTAAATATTTTTCTGGGATCCGGGCCCGTCTGGCCACCACAGAGGTTCAAAGTTGCCCATTTGCGTATTTTTCATATCAATCACACATTCGGTACTCTTCGGTATATCCCTACGGCAAAGTTCCGAACAGGACCTAGCTCATTTTAAAGGTATTGACCCAAGCTATTCCCCACTTAAATATTTTTCTGGGATCCGGGCCCGTCTGGCCACCACAGAGGTTCAAAGTTGCTCATTTACGTATTTTCATATCAATGACACATTCGGTACTCTTCGGTATATACCTACGGCAAAGTTCCGAACCGGACCTTGCTCATTTTAAAGGTATTGTCCCCAGCTATTCCCCACTTAAATATTTTTCTGGGATCCGGGCCCGTCTGGCCACCACAGAGGTTCAAAGTTGCCCATTTGCGTATTTTTCATATCAATCACACATTCGGTACTCTTCGGTATATCCCTACGGCAAAGTTCCGAACAGGACCTAGCTCATTTTAAAGGTATTGACCCAAGCTATTCCCCACTTAAATATTTTTCTGGGATCCGGGCCCGTCTGGCCACCACAGAGGTTCAAAGTTGCTCATTTACGTATTTTCATATCAATGACACATTCGGTACTCTTCGGTATATAGGTAACTACGGCAAAGTTCCGAACCGGACCTTGCTCATTTTAAAGGTATTGTCCCCAGCTATTCCCCACTTAAATATTTTTCTGGGATCCGGGCCCGTCTGGCCACCACAGAGGTTCAAAGTTGCCCATTTGCGTATTTTTCATATCAATCACACATTCGGTACTCTTCGGTATATCCCTACGGCAAAGTTCCGAACAGGACCTAGCTCATTTTAAAGGTATTGACCCAAGCTATTCCCCACTTAAATATTTTTCTGGGATCCGGGCCCGTCTGGCCACCACAGAGGTTCAAAGTTGCTCATTTACGTATTTTCATATCAATGACACATTCGGTACTCTTCGGTATATACCTACGGCAAAGTTCCGAACCGGACCTTGCTCATATTAAAGGTATTGTCCCCAGCTATTCCCCACTTAAATATTTTTCTGGGATCCGGGCCCGTCTGGCCACCACAGAGGTTCAAAGTTGCCCATTTGCGTATTTTTCATATCAATCACACATTCGGTACTCTTCGGTATATCCCTACGGCAAAGTTCCGAACAGGACCTAGCTCATTTTAAAGGTATTGACCCAAGCTATTCCCCACTTAAATATTTTTCTGGGATCCGGGCCCGTCTGGCCACCACAGAGGTTCAAAGTTGCTCATTTACGTATTTTCATATCAATGACACATTCGGTACTCTTCGGTATATACCTACGGCAAAGTTCCGAACCGGACCTTGCTCATTTTAAAGGTATTGTCCCCAGCTATTCCCCACTTAAATATTTTTCTGGGATCCGGGCCCGTTTGGCCACCACAGAGGTTCAAAGTTGCCCATTTGCGTATTTTTCATATCAATCACACATTCGGTACTCTTCGGTATATCCCTACGGCAAAGTTCCGAACAGGACCTAGCTCATTTTAAAGGTATTGACCCAAGCTATTCCCCACTTAAATATTTTTCTGGGATCCGGGCCCGTCTGGCCACCACAGAGGTTCAAAGTTGCTCATTTACGTATTTTCATATCAATGACACATTCGGTACTCTTCGGTATATACCTACGGCAAAGTTCCGAACCGGACCTTGCTCATTTTAAAGGTATTGTCCCCAGCTATTCCCCACTTAAATATTTTTCTGGGATCCGGGCCCGTCTGGCCACCACAGAGGTTCAAAGTTGCCCATTTGCGTATTTTTCATATCAATCACACATTCGGTACTCTTCGGTATATCCCTACGGCAAAGTTCCGAACAGGACCTAGCTCATTTTAAAGGTATTGACCCAAGCTATTCCCCACTTAAATATTTTTCTGGGATCCGGGCCCGTCTGGCCACCACAGAGGTTCAAAGTTGCTCATTTACGTATTTTCATATCAATGACACATTCGGTACTCTTCGGTATATACCTACGGCAAAGTTCCGAACCGGACCTTGCTCATTTTAAAGGTATTGTCCCCAGCTATTCCCCACTTAAATATTTTTCTGGGATCCGGGCCCGTCTGGCCACCACAGAGGTTCAAAGTTGCCCATTTGCGTATTTTTCATATCAATCACACATTCGGTACTCTTCGGTATATCCCTACGGCAAAGTTCCGAACAGGACCTAGCTCATTTTAAAGGTATTGACCCAAGCTATTCCCCACTTAAATATTTTTCTGGGATCCGGGCCCGTCTGGCCACCACAGAGGTTCAAAGTTGCTCATTTACGTATTTTCATATCAATGACACATTCGGTACTCTTCGGTATATACCTACGGCAAAGTTCCGAACCGGACCTTGCTCATTTTAAAGGTATTGTCCCCAGCTATTCCCCACTTAAATATTTTTCTGGGATCCGGGCCCGTCTGGCCACCACAGAGGTTCAAAGTTGCCCATTTGCGTATTTTTCATATCAATCACACATTCGGTACTCTTCGGTATATCCCTACGGCAAAGTTCCGAACAGGACCTAGCTCATTTTAAAGGTATTGACCCAAGCTATTCCCCACTTAAATATTTTTCTGGGATCCGGGCCCGTCTGGCCACCACAGAGGTTCAAAGTTGCTCATTTACGTATTTTCATATCAATGACACATTCGGTACTCTTCGGTATATACCTACGGCAAAGTTCCGAACCGGACCTTGCTCATTTTAAAGGTATTGTCCCCAGCTATTCCCCACTTAAATATTTTTCTGGGATCCGGGCCCGTCTGGCCACCACAGAGGTTCAAAGTTGCCCATTTGCGTATTTTTCATATCAATCACACATTCGGTACTCTTCGGTATATCCCTACGGCAAAGTTCCGAACAGGACCTAGCTCATTTTAAAGGTATTGACCCAAGCTATTCCCCACTTAAATATTTTTCTGGGATCCGGGCCCGTCTGGCCACCACAGAGGTTCAAAGTTGCTCATTTACGTATTTTCATATCAATGACACATTCGGTACTCTTCGGTATATAGGTAACTACGGCAAAGTTCCGAACCGGACCTTGCTCATTTTAAAGGTATTGTCCCCAGCTATTCCCCACTTAAATATTTTTCTGGGATCCGGGCCCGTCTGGCCACCACAGAGGTTCAAAGTTGCCCATTTGCGTATTTTTCATATCAATCACACATTCGGTACTCTTCGGTATATCCCTACGGCAAAGTTCCGAACAGGACCTAGCTCATTTTAAAGGTATTGACCCAAGCTATTCCCCACTTAAATATTTTTCTGGGATCCGGGCCCGTCTGGCCACCACAGAGGTTCAAAGTTGCTCATTTACGTATTTTCATATCAATGACACATTCGGTACTCTTCGGTATATACCTACGGCAAAGTTCCGAACCGGACCTTGCTCATATTAAAGGTATTGTCCCCAGCTATTCCCCACTTAAATATTTTTCTGGGATCCGGGCCCGTCTGGCCACCACAGAGGTTCAAAGTTGCCCATTTGCGTATTTTTCATATCAATCACACATTCGGTACTCTTCGGTATATCCCTACGGCAAAGTTCCGAACAGGACCTAGCTCATTTTAAAGGTATTGACCCAAGCTATTCCCCACTTAAATATTTTTCTGGGATCCGGGCCCGTCTGGCCACCACAGAGGTTCAAAGTTGCTCATTTACGTATTTTCATATCAATGACACATTCGGTACTCTTCGGTATATACCTACGGCAAAGTTCCGAACCGGACCTTGCTCATTTTAAAGGTATTGTCCCCAGCTATTCCCCACTTAAATATTTTTCTGGGATCCGGGCCCGTCTGGCCACCACAGAGGTTCAAAGTTGCCCATTTGCGTATTTTTCATATCAATCACACATTCGGTACTCTTCGGTATATCCCTACGGCAAAGTTCCGAACAGGACCTAGCTCATTTTAAAGGTATTGACCCAAGCTATTCCCCACTTAAATATTTTTCTGGGATCCGGGCCCGTCTGGCCACCACAGAGGTTCAAAGTTGCTCATTTACGTATTTTCATATCAATGACACATTCGGTACTCTTCGGTATATACCTACGGCAAAGTTCCGAACCGGACCTTGCTCATTTTAAAGGTATTGTCCCCAGCTATTCCCCACTTAAATATTTTTCTGGGATCCGGGCCCGTCTGGCCACCACAGAGGTTCAAAGTTGCCCATTTGCGTATTTTTCATATCAATCACACATTCGGTACTCTTCGGTATATCCCTACGGCAAAGTTCCGAACAGGACCTAGCTCATTTTAAAGGTATTGACCCAAGCTATTCCCCACTTAAATATTTTTCTGGGATCCGGGCCCGTCTGGCCACCACAGAGGTTCAAAGTTGCTCATTTACGTATTTTCATATCAATGACACATTCGGTACTCTTCGGTATATACCTACGGCAAAGTTCCGAACCGGACCTTGCTCATTTTAAAGGTATTGTCCCCAGCTATTCCCCACTTAAATATTTTTCTGGGATCCGGGCCCGTCTGGCCACCACAGAGGTTCAAAGTTGCCCATTTGCGTATTTTTCATATCAATCACACATTCGGTACTCTTCGGTATATCCCTACGGCAAAGTTCCGAACAGGACCTAGCTCATTTTAAAGGTATTGACCCAAGCTATTCCCCACTTAAATATTTTTCTGGGATCCGGGCCCGTCTGGCCACCACAGAGGTTCAAAGTTGCTCATTTACGTATTTTCATATCAATGACACATTCGGTACTCTTCGGTATATACCTACGGCAAAGTTCCGAACCGGACCTTGCTCATTTTAAAGGTATTGTCCCCAGCTATTCCCCACTTAAATATTTTTCTGGGATCCGGGCCCGTCTGGCCACCACAGAGGTTCAAAGTTGCCCATTTGCGTATTTTTCATATCAATCACACATTCGGTACTCTTCGGTATATCCCTACGGCAAAGTTCCGAACAGGACCTAGCTCATTTTAAAGGTATTGACCCAAGCTATTCCCCACTTAAATATTTTTCTGGGATCCGGGCCCGTCTGGCCACCACAGAGGTTCAAAGTTGCTCATTTACGTATTTTCATATCAATGACACATTCGGTACTCTTCGGTATATAGGTAACTACGGCAAAGTTCCGAACCGGACCTTGCTCATTTTAAAGGTATTGTCCCCAGCTATTCCCCACTTAAATATTTTTCTGGGATCCGGGCCCGTCTGGCCACCACAGAGGTTCAAAGTTGCCCATTTGCGTATTTTTCATATCAATCACACATTCGGTACTCTTCGGTATATCCCTACGGCAAAGTTCCGAACAGGACCTAGCTCATTTTAAAGGTATTGACCCAAGCTATTCCCCACTTAAATATTTTTCTGGGATCCGGGCCCGTCTGGCCACCACAGAGGTTCAAAGTTGCTCATTTACGTATTTTCATATCAATCACACATTCGGTACTCTTCGGTATATACCTACGGCAAAGTTCCGAACCGGACCTTGCTCATATTAAAGGTATTGTCCCCAGCTATTCCCCACTTAAATATTTTTCTGGGATCCGGGCCCGTCTGGCCACCACAGAGGTTCAAAGTTGCCCATTTGCGTATTTTTCATATCAATCACACATTCGGTACTCTTCGGTATATCCCTACGGCAAAGTTCCGAACAGGACCTAGCTCATTTTAAAGGTATTGACCCAAGCTATTCCCCACTTAAATATTTTTCTGGGATCCGGGCCCGTCTGGCCACCACAGAGGTTCAAAGTTGCTCATTTACGTATTTTCATATCAATGACACATTCGGTACTCTTCGGTATATACCTACGGCAAAGTTCCGAACCGGACCTTGCTCATTTTAAAGGTATTGTCCCCAGCTATTCCCCACTTAAATATTTTTCTGGGATCCGGGCCCGTCTGGCCACCACAGAGGTTCAAAGTTGCCCATTTGCGTATTTTTCATATCAATCACACATTCGGTACTCTTCGGTATATCCCTACGGCAAAGTTCCGAACAGGACCTAGCTCATTTTAAAGGTATTGACCCAAGCTATTCCCCACTTAAATATTTTTCTGGGATCCGGGCCCGTCTGGCCACCACAGAGGTTCAAAGTTGCTCATTTACGTATTTTCATATCAATGACACATTCGGTACTCTTCGGTATATACCTACGGCAAAGTTCCGAACCGGACCTTGCTCATTTTAAAGGTATTGTCCCCAGCTATTCCCCACTTAAATATTTTTCTGGGATCCGGGCCCGTCTGGCCACCACAGAGGTTCAAAGTTGCCCATTTGCGTATTTTTCATATCAATCACACATTCGGTACTCTTCGGTATATCCCTACGGCAAAGTTCCGAACAGGACCTAGCTCATTTTAAAGGTATTGACCCAAGCTATTCCCCACTTAAATATTTTTCTGGGATCCGGGCCCGTCTGGCCACCACAGAGGTTCAAAGTTGCTCATTTACGTATTTTCATATCAATGACACATTCGGTACTCTTCGGTATATACCTACGGCAAAGTTCCGAACCGGACCTTGCTCATTTTAAAGGTATTGTCCCCAGCTATTCCCCACTTAAATATTTTTCTGGGATCCGGGCCCGTCTGGCCACCACAGAGGTTCAAAGTTGCCCATTTGCGTATTTTTCATATCAATCACACATTCGGTACTCTTCGGTATATCCCTACGGCAAAGTTCCGAACAGGACCTAGCTCATTTTAAAGGTATTGACCCAAGCTATTCCCCACTTAAATATTTTTCTGGGATCCGGGCCCGTCTGGCCACCACAGAGGTTCAAAGTTGCTCATTTACGTATTTTCATATCAATCACACATTCGGTACTCTTCGGTATATACCTACGGCAAAGTTCCGAACCGGACCTTGCTCATTTTAAAGGTATTGTCCCCAGCTATTCCCCACTTAAATATTTTTCTGGGATCCGGGCCCGTCTGGCCACCACAGAGGTTCAAAGTTGCCCATTTGCGTATTTTTCATATCAATCACACATTCGGTACTCTTCGGTATATCCCTACGGCAAAGTTCCGAACAGGACCTAGCTCATTTTAAAGGTATTGACCCAAGCTATTCCCCACTTAAATATTTTTCTGGGATCCGGGCCCGTCTGGCCACCACAGAGGTTCAAAGTTGCTCATTTACGTATTTTCATATCAATGACACATTCGGTACTCTTCGGTATATACCTACGGCAAAGTTCCGAACCGGACCTTGCTCATTTTAAAGGTATTGTCCCCAGCTATTCCCCACTTAAATATTTTTCTGGGATCCGGGCCCGTCTGGCCACCACAGAGGTTCAAAGTTGCCCATTTGCGTATTTTTCATATCAATCACACATTCGGTACTCTTCGGTATATCCCTACGGCAAAGTTCCGAACAGGACCTAGCTCATTTTAAAGGTATTGACCCAAGCTATTCCCCACTTAAATATTTTTCTGGGATCCGGGCCCGTCTGGCCACCACAGAGGTTCAAAGTTGCTCATTTACGTATTTTCATATCAATGACACATTCGGTACTCTTCGGTATATACCTACGGCAAAGTTCCGAACCGGACCTTGCTCATTTTAAAGGTATTGTCCCCAGCTATTCCCCACTTAAATATTTTTCTGGGATCCGGGCCCGTCTGGCCACCACAGAGGTTCATTTACGTATTTTTCAATAACCATAACCCAAGATCCTTTAAGTCACATTTATATATGTACACCCAATTTTATATACTACAGAGTTTATAATATCGTTGCATTTTGGGATATTTAAACATTGTATACTATTTATTAGAAATATGCGTAACTTTTAATTATTATTTTAAACGTAATTTAACTTACGAGAGAACTTATGATACATGAATGAAATGGTTTTCATTGTTTGTTTAGTTTAATGTGAATACTTAAACATGTATCTTATTATAATTTGTGTACTTTTACTTATGTGAAATTATTCTTTATTTGTAGAGAATCGATTGTTAGCGACCATATGATTTTATGAATAAAAGATAGATACATGGTGCAAACTAACTAGCATACTCATCTCTTCGCCCTTAAGTTAACCATGCCATACTTTTAGAAAAGTTAAAATTTTATCATATCGGAAAACATATAATAGATTGGATAAAATCATATTTGTCTGACAGACAACAAGAAGTCCAATACGCTAACATTAAATCTGATAAATCGTTTGTAAAGTATGGAGTGCCTCAAGGTTCTATTTTAGGTCCGCTGTTATTTTTAATATATATAAATGATTTACCACTTCATGTTAAACAATCCAATATGGATTTATATGCTGATGATTCAACATTGCATTTTCATGATAAAAACATTGAAAAAATAAACAGCATATTGCAAAATGATTTAAATGCTATACAATCTTGGTGTAACAATAACAGTATGAAAATCTATGCACAAAAAACTAAGTGTATGAAATTGGGTTCAAAACCAAAACTTAAACAACTATCAGAATTATGCATTACCGTCAACGAAACATGTATTGAGAATGTCCATTCTTTCAAATTACTTGGAATTGACATTGATGAAAATTTAAGCTGGGAAGATCATGTTGATCGTGTATGTAAAATAATCTCTTCTAAAGTATCACTTTTATATAAAATTAAAGTATATTTGCCAATACACACAAGGCAACTATTTTATAATGCATATATTCTACCATATATAGACTATTGTAGTTCAGTTTGGGGAAATTTATTACAAAAAGATTCAGATAGAATCATAAAACTTCAAAAAAGAGTAGCAAGAATTATACTGGAATGCGATATTTCTATTCCATCTAATTTCATGTTTTTTTCTTTAAAATGGCTATCTTTTACCAAAAGAATAAAATACCAGCAATCAATTTTAATGTATAAAATTGTAAATGGGCTAACACCTGATTACTTAGCAATTCTAAATATTGATGATGTGCAACGCCACAACCTACGATCTGTCTCTAATAATGATCTTTTTGTTCCAAGGCCAAATACAAATTTTTATAAAAAATCTTTTCGTTACTCTGCAACCAAAGTATGGAATAATTTACCACTCGAAATAAAAAAATGTCCTAATGTGGAATTATTCAAGAAACATAGTTATAATCATTTTCTTGAAAATTATATGCAAGTCAAATAATTTGTTTTTCTCTAACAAAACTATATCAAATATTGTCATTTATTACCCTTTGTATATTTTAGTGATTGAATTGTTGTATATACTAGTAATATATATTGTAATTTAATGTATCAATGTTAACTGTATGCATGTATTTTGTTTGAGGGCCTCAATGAAAATTAGAATTTTTCTAATTGAGTTACCCTCTTTAAATAAAGAATTTATTATTATTATTATTATTATTATTATAAACACCAGGGGTCTCACTGTCATCTGGGCAGTCTCCCGTAGGTTTTCACTAGATATTCATTCTTTTTTAGCTTTCCATAGATATTTCTATTTATATTTCTGAATGTTTTTAGAGTGGCCGGCTTTAGTTTTAGTTTTATATATTATATATTAAATTAAATTTTTGATGAATCTTTGACGTCGTTTTATTGATAAAAAATTAGATTACATAAAGACAAATATGCAATTTATATAAGGGTTTATATTCGAGGACAACGAGAATTTACGACAGCTTGAAGGGATCATTAAACTATTTTGCGGCGTAATTTTTCATTCCTGTTAACTATGAAAATCATACTTTTTAATGATTTTCAACTAAATTTTAATATTCAACCGACTGCTAGCAACCGTCGGATATTGATTATCAAATATCTAATAACAAACCGGCAGGTCACTTCATATACATATTTAAAACGGAATGAAATGCTTTTAAATTCAGTACAACTTCACATACATATTTAAAACGTAATGAATGCTACAAGCCGCGAAATTGTTGAATTCCGCTGTTGAATTATATTTAACTAAGATTTAGCGATTTTTGGAACGTTTGAGTCTTATGCAATTTTTGGGTTTTTAGACATATCGTCAAAATTGGCTGCTGGAAAAAAGTGGCTGCTATCTTGATTGGCCGATAAAAGTGGCTGCCAGCTTGAGTCTGGTTAATATCATTCTTATTTTTTGACACGCCATCATTGAATACATATATCTTGGACAGTTAAGCCAATCCACGTCCCTGAAAACCCAATCAGTTCGGTTTCGGCCATAATTGCATCACATAATTATAAAACGTATTAAGAATTATTTTCCTAATGCTTGTAGGTTTTAGGTGTGGTTGACTTGTTTGCTGTATTTGTAAAAATCTTTGCTTGAGTATTTCTATCAAGATTGATATCATCGTTTACAGCAAAAAAGTTCGAACAACAATCGAGTCATCTGAAATTATTGTTGGAATTTCTTATAAATCGTTGTTATTGTTAAGAAAATACGTAATAGGAAGAATACATTGACATACTGAAAACAGTTTATTATTACATATTAAATGGTTCTATACCATGGAGTATTAAATTTTCAAGAAAACAAAGCTTACTGCACTTGACAATATTGTATATTTTACATATCATAAAAACCCTGTGACTTTTTTAGATAGACATGTTTTGAACTTCTCGTAAACATTGCAAGAAAAACACACAGTGCTATTCAAACTTAATTTATCTACTTTATATCACAAATAGTGTGCTCTTATACTAAATGCAATCGTGTCTTTTGTGATTTGTTCTTGTTTTAAAAAATACATACTGCGACTGAAAACTCCATTGTTATGATTTTATTTGCAGATATTTACTTGAATAACTGAACTCAGAATAATTGCACTGTACAATTCATCCTCTTTTTTGTTTGTTTTCTGTCTTTAGTACCGTTAATTGTACACTCTTGTGCTGATAGTTGTTCAAAGGCCTCTCAATACGGTAAAAATATGTATGACACGGCTATAAAAACATTTAAAGCTAAGGTGACTGACATAAAGCAAAACGGACCGATAGCAAAAGTGTCGGATTAAAAGCAAAATTATTGGACAAGAAGCAAAACGGACCGAATTAAACTGGAAAAAAAATGTCAGACGAACAGCAGAATAATCAGACAAAAAGCAAAGGACAAAAAGCAAATCCCGGACCAAAACCATTTTAAGTTCAAATTAGAAATATTCAAACGCTTCTGTTTTTGTGAATATTTGAACTGACATTAAATACCAGAACATTTACTTCATTTTACGTATTTTTTAAATTTGTTCAAAGTTGTTAATTAAGTTTAACATTTGAAAGTTAAACTGAAGTCTTAAAAGTAGAATCACAAAAATACTGAACTCTTAGGAAAACTCAAATCGGAAAGTCCCTAATCAAATGGCAAAATAAAAAGTAAAAGATTCATTACTAATAATATGTCTCATACAACGACAAATATGTCAAATCGTCCGAACCGCCATAGTGCTTTCTTTCTTGAAAATAGTAAAATAAAAAAAATACTGAACTCCGAGGAAAGTTCAAAAAGCAAAGTCTCGAATCAAATGGCAAAATCAAAAGCGCAAACACATCAAACCAATGGATAACAACTTTCATAATCCTGAAGAGGTATTTTCCTATATAGAAAATTGTGGATTATAACTGATCTTAAAGCTAGCTTGGTTGTAACATCATCGAGTTCAAACTTACAATGAATTACAAAAAAGTACAACGTGTGTAACATGATCTGCTTCCCGTCTGGATTATCTTAGGTCACCATCGGTTTTGATGAGAATAATGTCACTCAGTTTTTCACGACTAATTAATTTTGATTGCCCTCTTATTTGAAATTTTCATTAAAAAATGATGTATGCTATTATATAGTCCGAAATAGTTTTTGTTATCGTTCTTTAAACTGATTTTTTCAATATATTTAATACATGTTTAGAGTAAATTTTTCCATGATTTCGAAAGTTTTCGGTTATGCAGTAAATATGCTCAAGAATGTAATATTTACTTTGTCTAATGTAAAACGTCGATCATATATTGTATCTTGTTTTACAAAAAATTTAATAAACCGAAATTTTGTTTCTGAATTTCCTATCATATTTGATTGAAATGTCAGATGACGGGAGGTACTTTTGGTTAAAATAATAATCGTTTTATTTTTTCCTCCTTTTTTGGGGGCTTATATACTTTTTTGCTCGTTTTTCTGTTGTGCTGTTAATTTTGCTAGTTCACGTATTGTCCTCATGATTTCTATTTTTTATACCTGTTTTGTCATTTTCTATCCGTACTGTAAAAAACTAAGAAATGATTTGTGTCTTCCTAAATTACTGCAGTATATCAGGAAAAATTCCGAAATCTTCAGATTGTATGTGGTTCTAATAAACGTAGATTTGAGCATATGATTTTTTTTTTATGTTTTCGTGTATATTGAATAATGATTGATTTTTTTTTATGGCAGCGTATCATAGACGTTTAAAAATAAAATGGAGCGATCAAGGTCTTTTATATTGTTTCCTATAAGTTAAAAAAAAATACAACCATAATGTTTACAAATTCTTGTATTCTCAAAGTAATATTTGCACTCACCTTAAAAGTAATATTCTATATTGTTAAACATCTAAGTGCGAAGCACAGAGTGAATTTTTATTAGTTTCCTCTTTTAAGAACAAACAAATAAGGTCGTAAGGTTTCTCTTCAAATCGTTTTACATTTTCTCATGTCAAGGCCTTTCAAAGCTTGCTATGCAATCCCTTGTGGATACATGTAAATGTAGTTGTCTCAATGGCAATCATACCACGTATCACTATCTAATATTAAAGACCCCAAAATATTTATTTTGTAAGCCATATTTTAAAAGTTTTTCTCCGAATACGCAAATAAATCGCAATATTGTTTTTGAATGCTTTATACTTAAAAAGTAAAGTATCAAAAATACCGATCTCCTAGTAAAATTCGAAACGGAAAGGCACTTATCATATGGTAGAATCAAAAGCTGAAATACATCAAAACGAATATAAAACAAATGTCATCTTTCTGACGTTGTATAGGCATTTTTTGTGTATAAAATGGTGGATCGAACCTGGTGTTATAGCTAGATAGTCGCGTAAAATACATTCATGTTGACAACAATGTGTGATCAAACAAACATAATAATAGATAAATATGTCAAAATAGGGTTACGGCATTAATTTTCTCTAGTGTTAAACTGATTCTCGTAATTGCAGTTACATGTACGGTGGTCCCAACATGGCGGAGCCCAAAACAAAGTAAAACCGTCTTATTGTAACTTATCCGTGTATACGCGTTGCTTAAAGAATTACTCAGCAGCTAGCTATAGGTTGAAATGTACGGTATTGTTGTATGTGTGTGTTCTTAATATCAAATGCGACCTTGTTACCGAAATAATAGCCATTGAAAATTTACAAACTATCATCGTTACTCCAAAAGAAGATAGTCGTAACTTTTAGACAAATAACTTGGAAGATAATCGTAAAGGTTATGTAAGTTTCATAACTGTAACTATATAAAATATGTCTATGATCATAGGTAACAACAAGATAACAACAAACGCGTGAACAACATTCCTAATCGAAATATCATGATCATTTATAAAAAATATAGGTACATGTATGCTATTCGGGACAACCACATGTCAACGATATAAAGAATATAATGCCTCTTTATGTTGAAATTTTTTTTTATAGATTAATAAATGGCATTTTCAAAATGATCCATGGTATCAGCCCTTATTTGTCAGTTTAACACCAATTAACTTTATGTTATAATATCCATCACTATAAAACAGAAATGTTTTAACAAAGAAAAACAAAATACTTATAGACATTAAGACAAAGTACATCAGAAAAATGAATAAGATAACATACCAAATTGTTTTGGTTTACAATAATCACCCAAATTATCTGGAACTACAAAAGTAAAAAAATATAAGTGCATACTTAAGTACGAGCATATAGTTTTACATGACTCATATTGCAGTAATTGGTAGATCCTGTTCAGTGGCATTTTATTTCATGTTTTCATTGTTTGCTATGTTATGAACAAGCTAAGTCTGGTTAAAAGCTAGCTACCATACAACGTTACAATCAGCAAGAACAAAAAAATCAATTCGTACAGGCATTTTAAATTGAGGCCCGACTTCTTTGCTTTTATTATAAATGCATTGAGTTCAACAAAGAGGCAACACGTTTTTTTTGTCCCTAGATGCCATCTATTCCCAAGGCAAAGCCCAATAAATGTGTTCGTTAGATATTTGATAAGAAATGTGTCTATTTTATTGGAACATTTTCTCAATAAGACTAAATGAATCCAGGGGTAGTAATCAAATAGATATACATTATCCCTGAGTTTACGCATTAAGGTACAGTATTCGACAATCGATTGATTCGACAAGAGTTGATTTTTCCTTCAGGTTTTAATACAATTCAATCAAAAAGAATGAATTGAATAGACACATTAAGGATCGATTTCTTCAACAAATCTTTAATGATAGATACTATCGATAACGCTATCACAAGATTTCAGAATAAAATGATGAAAGTGACAAGAAGTTGGTTTTATTCGAGACTATTTTCATAATTGCAAGAACTTAAGTTTGGAAAGATGATGTATAAATCAATGCTGTATTTACATTATGGTTTTGAACGCTCTCCTGCTGTCTTCTGTCGTTTTTATTCTTAAATATTTATCATTTAAAAATGTGTTGTTATATTATTATTACTTTAACTAAACTATATTATTTCATTTGAGTTTCCAAATCATTGCCTATATCCTTCTTTTCTTCCAATCTTAAAATTGGAAAGAAATGTAAGATAATGACAGTCATGTTCATCTTACTCAAAAATCATATGCTACAAATAATGCAAGCTGTGATGATCGTGATATACGTTATATGAGGTATGTATATTTTATCTTTTTCATAAGTGACATTTGAGAGTGAATCGATGGAATAAATGCTTAATAAAAAGTCATAATTATATCACTTTTAACAAGAAATAAGTGTAACAGTATGCTATGACAAAGTCTCGAAAACAAAGCTCACAAAATGACTAGGGTCACCAGGGTCCTGACTTGGTACAGGCATTTTCTTATGTAGAAAAAGGTGGATTTAACTTGGTTTAATAGCTAGCTCAACCTGTCACTTGTATAACAGTCGCATCAAATTTCATTATACTGACAACCATTTATGAATAAAACGAACAGACATAATAGGTAAAAAAAGCAAAAATAGGGGTACAACAGTCAACATTTTGCTATAATATTAATCACTTTAAAAACAAACAGATATGTAGCAAAGAAACACAATGACAAAACTGAAAGACAAGAATACCAATATTTACAACAGCACAATAACACAATGACGGGATGTTTAAATTCAGAGTCACGTATAATGTAAAACAAAACCACACACACACACACAAAACACACAAGCCAGAAACCTGTGTTTCAGTGATTGTCGTGTAACATATTTGTTGTTCGTTATTTTTTTTTTTTGTTCTTGAATTGGACCGTTAGTTTTTGTGTTTGTATTGTTTCACATTTGTCATTTCGGGGCCTTTAATAGCTGACTATGCGGCATAGTTGTAAATTTCTGTGTCATTTGGTCTCTTGTAGAGAGTTGTCTCATTTGCAATTATACCACATCCTTTTTGTTTTAAATCTATAGATAAAGCACATCAGCCAAAATGAAAGATAAGAATACGAAAATATTATAGAACAAAGTCAAATTGTGTTGTTAAAGTTGTATCATTAATATATCCAAAAGCTTCATGTCATTTTTAGCCATCTTAGATGAATTGTAAACAGGAATATCGCATACAATTTATAAAGTATATTACCCCACAAATATTGGAGGAAACGAGACAACCGTATGCTTTATTAACTAAAGCTGATGATCTCATACGTACGTGCTTTCAAGTATTCCACATCGGTATGATAAATATGTGTCCATTCTATGGAAGAGAAAATAGACATTTTTCACTGAAAATTGTTGTATTCTAATATGAGGATGTAGGTATTCTCGTTAATCTATCTTTTCACGTCGATTAAATGGTCGTTTAAATATTGTAAAAAACAGTCTATCTGTTTTTGTTACAGCCTTGTTCAAAATTATAATTGTAATTAGTTTTGAGAAGTGAAAAACATTAGACCAATTGACAGAACTAATGTTTATGTGTAAAGACTTTATTAACTCATGAATAATGAATAAGACAGAGAACAGACCCATGCAGGCAGCCACTTTTAGCAACAACGCAAGACATCAGCCACTATTTTTTAATCAGTCAATTTGTGTGATATGTATGAGACGGAATCAGATTCATAAATATTGAATTAATCTTAAATTAGTTCCGAACCAGACCTAGATCATTTCAAAGGAGTTGCCCGAGGAAGTTCGCCACTTAGATATCATTTTCCGGAATACTGGACCTCATGGATTCCACAGGGGTTTAAAGGTGTGAAATATCGTAATTTTCTTATCAAATACACGTTTGGTAAATTTCCAAGAATCTAAACGGAAATGTTCGAAACCTAACCTACCGCAATTTTTAGGTGTTGACCGAGGGCATTCACCACTTATACATGTTGTTGTAAGTTCGGGTACATTCAGACACCACAGGGTTTAAAGTTGTCACTTAGCGTATTTTTCATGTCATCTACGTATTCGGTACTCATCGGCAAGTTCCAATTGTCAATTTTAAACTGGACCTAGACAATTTGAAAGAATTTAAAGGTGTTGACCGAGGCGACATGGTCTATTCAGCGACGTACTAGTACATAACAAGCTTGAAATATATGAATAAATACCTGTATCTATAACACAAATAAATGCAAACTCCAATAAGATTACTGTCAACATCATTATGGCAATTTGTTTTTGTTTTAATATCCAGAGAGATGTCACCAAGTTTAAATCAATAAACCTATTGAATGATAACCGGAAACGGAAATATGTCTTTGGTGTTGAGTTTATTTTCAGAAACATTCAATATCAATAAAAGGGAAAATATTTTTTTAACATAATAGTGCAGTCATATAAGTAGATTTACAAAGGGTTAACATTGGACTTAAGATTTTAATGTTTTAAATCAGCTAAAAATCCTAATCATTTCAAGTAGAAATAATTGTGATGTCACGCTTTGTATTAACCAACTGCTGATTGGAAACATATTTGTGTCCAGGGATACAATATGATAATGGATACATTTCGGTTAAAAAAAAACATTTAGAATGATATGTGGCGGGAAAGCGTGTTTGTTTAACAAAGATGCCCTTTGATGTTGGTGTTTTTTACTTTACGAACACACTGTAGACATATTAGTAATGCCCGCGTCACACTGTCCCGATTTTAATATACGATGGACACCCGAATGCAAAAATTGTAAGTTCGTACGAAGTTGGTCCCGATCTCGTTAAAATACCAAAAAGTGACCGAAGCAAGTACAATGAATAACGAAGTCTATACGATGGTGCCGTAATTATATGCGATAGCAAAAGATGGACATACGAAGGTTAACCGAAGACGGGTATTTAAGCTTCATATCTCAGCCGAAGCCTACACGATGGATCACGAAGGCTACACGATGGATTACGAAGGCTACACGATGGATTACGACGATGGCGCGATGGCCATACGATGTCTAAAAGAATCGTATACAGCTTACGATGCATTTAAATTATATGCTTCAAAAGATTTTAACCACATTTGGTATATTGTTCCTCCTTGTAATGATCTGACATTTTTACGTTCCAGACCAAAGGTGAAGGCCATGCAGATGGACTTGTTTTTTCTCCTTGAAATAGTATAATACACAGGAAATTGGTTGCTAATTTTGTTTACCTGCTGGTTCTAAAGACAATATTAACGGTACTTTCAGTTACTGAACGTTTTTGTTGATTTCTAAAAAAATAGTTTATGTACCAAATATGCATATTCAATTTACCATTTTCTGCATGTGTCATATACAAATATAGTGTCCATATTTGTCCCCAATATGTTACATACGAGGGGATACCACGCTCGGCATTGCCTTGTTTGAACTGTAAAATGTGTGCACTAGTCTGAATAATCACCCACAATTATGCCCATTGTTAATGATCTATCTT
Organism: Mytilus edulis; assembly: GCF_963676685.1. Taxonomy (NCBI): domain Eukaryota; kingdom Metazoa; phylum Mollusca; class Bivalvia; order Mytilida; family Mytilidae; genus Mytilus; species Mytilus edulis. The sequence continues at coordinate 37,389,069 of NC_092352.1, read as the reverse complement.
AAAGGTAAGCTAACGGGTGCGTTGATCCCTTTTATTCAAAAAGAGCTATTTCCAGGAGAATATCATAATTATATAAGGAAGGATGTGGGGAAAGCAACAAATGCGGCAAAATATGACATATAGAAAACAAAATGGTTATGGAGTAAACATTCGTGTGACAACAACTCAGACGATACATAAAAAAACAGAATACTGAAGAAAAAGTTGGTTTCCCTATATACGTGTACCTGCAGTGTTGTTGTACGAGGCGCGTTTATAATTTTCATTATGTAACTTGATATGAAAAATTGACAAAAAATAATATTTTACTTGTAAAAGTAAATCCTGAGCCTGTAATAGCTGCTCTTCTTGTTCCATTTGATTTAAAAGAAACAACGCTGGGGCCTTTCTTTTTCTCATATAATCATATGATATGAGCTCCATGTTTTGTGAACGTCTTTCTTAACTGTCGTATTAGACTGACCTGTGCATATCACGCATGGCACTTTAAATGTATTTTAGCGCGAAAATTAACTTACATTTTGCTGGATTTATTGCCGTCGTAGTTCCATCTTGTCGCCTTCGTAATTTTATTCGATGGTAACACGACGGGATAACGAGGTCTTCACGAAGTCGTTTTGCCATCGTTAGACCTTCGGGTAGCTTCGTGATTCATTCGTGTAGACATCGGAATGTCAAAACTGCCCGATAGAAACGATGGAAACACGAATGCAATACGATGTTCAACGATACATTCCCGGTGACATTACGTTGTGAGGATGGTGATACGAACTCAATACGAACCCTCAACATCGGACGCACCTTCGAGGATTTTTTAACATGTTAAAAAATTTAGAACCCTTCCCGAAGTTGTCCCCGAAGGCTAGAAAAAGTGGCCGATAGTTTACGATGGTTAAAGATGGCACTACGAATAGCCCGATCTGGATACGATCAGTCCCGATTTTGAAATTTCCATAATCGTGTTGCTATCGGCGTAAAAATCGGGACAGTGTGACGCGAAAGAAAGCACATGTGGGATATTTTAATCCATTTATTGTGTAATGGAAATGCACTACGATTCGTACGAAATGGCTCTGGTCTTGGACCCGAAGATGGTCGGAATACCAATTTTTAATGGCTATTTTCAAATGAGAGTTTATAGAGTAACACAAGTCCTATTCAACTGAAAAAAGCAATGAGTCAAGTCAAAGTAACTTCCCGCCATCGGGCTATCAATTGTCTTCCTGAACTTTTACACGATAACAAATAGTAAAATAAAAGATAATTTCTATTGCTTGTTAATTGATAACAAACATGATTACCATTTTGGTAATATTTGAAGTTGAGAATAGAAATAGGGAATGTGTCAAGGAGGCAACCCGACCAAACAAAAGCCAAAGGCCACCAATGGATCATCAACGCAGCAGGAAATTCCCGTACCCGAAGGTGGACCTCAGCTGATCCCTAAATAAATATGTGTTCTAGTTCAGTGAAAGAGGACGTCATACTGAACTCCAAAAGATAAAAATGAACTAATATTTACATGTTTCTCATGGTGCCAAAGTCGTAAACACCTCTTTTTTAACTTGATCTTAAATATAATCCGTTCAGTTAGAAGGTATATCTACTACAAAAAGCACGCCATTATTTAAAACGAAAAAAAAAGACAAGTCTACGGAAGAATACATATAATATATAATAATTTTCCCATGCATTTAGGAATAATATGAGCGTACTTATGTTTGCTATAGTTTATACTTCAAATTGACATTGAACTTTAGATTTACTATACGAAATTGTCTATTTATTACGGTGAATACTAATTCAGCACTAGACGACAATAGGACAATTAAACTAGAGGCTCTAAAGAGCCTTTGTCGCCCACCTTGGTCTAAGTGAATATTAAACTAGAGGCTCTAAAGAGCCTGTGTCGCTCACCTTGGTCTATGTGAATATTAAACAGAGGAAGCAGATGGTTTCGTGACAAAATTGTGTTTTGGTGATGGTGATGTGTTTGTACATCTTACTTTACTGAACATTAATTCTTGCTGCTTGCAATTATCTCTATCTTGGCCCAGTAGTGTCAGTGGAAAATGTTAGAAAAAATTTACAAATTTTATGAAAATTGTTACAAATTGACTATAAGGGGCAATAAATCCTTAGGGGGTCAATTGACCATTTCAGTCACGTTGACTTTTTTGTAAATCTTACTTTGCTGAACATTATTGCTGTTTACAGTTTATTTCTATATATAATAATATTCAAGATAATAACCAAAAACAGCAAAATTTCCTTAAAACTAACAATTCAGGATCAGCAACCCAACAACGGGTTGTCCGATTCATCCGCAAATTTCAGAGCAGATAAATCTTGACCTGATAAACAACTTTACTCCAGATTTGCTCTTAATGCTTTGGTTTTATGTTTTAAGCCAAAAACTGCATTTTACCCCTATGTTCCCTTTTTTTGTCATGGCGGTCATTTTGGTTGGATGGCCGGGTCACCGGACACATTTTTTTAAACAACATACCCCAAAGATGGTTGTGGCCAAGTTTAGATTAATTTGGCCAAGTAGTTTCAGAGGAGAAGATTTGTGTAAAAGATTACTAAGATTTACGAAAAATGGTTAAAAATTGACTATAAAGGGCAATAACTCCTAAAGGGGTTAAATTGCTGTTTACAGTTTATCTCTATCTATAATAATATTCAAGATAATAGCCAAAAACAGCAAAATTTCCTTAAAATTACTAATTCTGGGGCAGCAACCCAACAACGGGTTATCCGATTTATTTGAAAATTTCAGGGCAGATAGGTCTTGACCTGTTAGACAATTTTATTTCATCAGATTTGCTCTAAATGCTTTGGTTTTTGAGTTATAAGCCAAAAACTGCATTTTTACTCCTATGTTCTATTTTAAACCATGGCGGCCATCTTGGATCGTTGTCCGGATCACCGGACACATTTTTAAACTAGATACCCCAATGATGAGTGTGGCCAAGTTTGGTGTAATTTGGCCTAGTAGTTTCACAGGAGGAGATTTTTGTAAAAGTTAACGACGCCGGACGACGACAGACGACGGAGAACAGGCGACGGACGACGGACACCAAGTGATTGGAAAAGCTCACTTGGCCCTTTGAGCCAGGTGAGCTAAAAATGACTAATTGTATAATTATAACAAACAAATAGTTTAAGTATTCCACTTGAAACACTTAATATTTATGAATTCTTTTTTAAGTACTTGCTCATTATTTATAACAACATAAATATTCCTTTCCAAGTATCTGAAAATGTAAAAAAAAATCATGATGTCATTCGATATACCACTAATTTTTTATTCAAGACAATATTCAAATGTATATGTAATAAGTATCTGATAAAGTATATCTTATGCTGATTATATGCACAATTTTTCTAGTGTTCGCTTATTGTATGTATTGTTGTGACAATTTTATTCGATCTCACATTTTGCTTTCGTTTTTATGACATTCTAACTTGTTTAAGCCTTGTAATTTTAACTGTTTTAATATGGTTGCATTTAATCGTTCTAATATGATTGGACAATCATGGTCTAACCGATAGAATAGCGTGATAATTCAAAGTCAACATAATGGGCAATGTGTCTTATTTGAGGTATTTCATATGTTTTTGTTTTTTTCAACTATTTTTTTTTCTCATTCTATCAATGTCATTCAGAGTGGACTTCACGTATGAAATTAGGAAAATTGACCAACTGGAACGATATATATATAATTTGAATATAAACTGCGATTTTTACATTGCAAATTCAAAAAGACAAAATACTTAACCTACTTAGAAGGCTTACTACGATTGAATCCAACAACCGAAATAGGTGTGTAATTTACAACATTTTGTAGATAATTTCTTGTAAACTTAACAAGATTAAAGAAATATATCTGAATTTCGACACCAAGTATCATTTCACAAAAGGAGTACCTTGGCCTATACTGCAGTATGCATTTTTTGTGTAGAGGCAGGTGCCTCTGGTGGAGTCGGCTGCTGAAGGATGATGTGATCTGTTGATCTATCCAATATTTCTGGTATTCCCTGGTGTCTTATGATTAGAAAGCCCCGACTGTTCTGTGTTTTAAATGACTTAATCTCTAAGTGATTAAGCTCATCTGATCAATGGTAATAAGATCAGATGATCTATTTTTAATACCTGGAGTCCGTATCCCTTTTCAAAAATATTCTGCTGCGAAACTACTCGGATAACCGAAACCCAACATAAGTGAATGGATTACACGTGGCCTTTGGTGCCACTGTTTATAATGTTTATAAGTGACATGCGAGTTGAAATGGCCGTACACATAGCAACTCCGTACATTATAACGAGTCCCTGTACTGTAATTCATCAAATTTGGGTTTTTGGAAATTCAGATATACGTTTTAGTGTGTTACATGTATCAAATCGGTAATCATGAGTTTGACAGCTAATGTACCTTTAAATGGGCATAATTGACCATCCAGGTGACCTCCAAAAACTGTCAATGTCAATTAATAGACAAAAGACGATGTGATATGAGTGTCAATGAGGCAACTCTCCATCTAAGTCACGATTTGTACAAAATAGGTCAAAGTACGGTCTTCAACTCAAAGCCTAGGCTCACATCAAACAGTAAGCTATAAAGGGCCCCCTAAATGACTAGTGTAAAACCATTCAAAAGGGAAAACCAACGGTCTTATCTGTATAACAAAAAGAAACGAAAGCACTAAGTCTTATGACCCACATCAACAAATGATAGCATATTGATAATTACCTTACAACAGACAGCATTATCCTTCAGTGTTTTGACAATGGAACATGGGGTATAATTTATACAACGTGGATTTTATACTTGCCTGTTTTTAAGTATAACTTATTTCTCCTTTGTAGATGGTGATTAAGGATACAATTCTTAGATAGCGACCATGTGCAATTGGAATTTTCTTTTGTCTGTTTGGTTTCGTTCTATAGTGTAAAGTTTAAAAAAGATTTAACCATCGTTTTTTATCTGTATGATAATGATTGTTAAATATAGCAGAAAATGGTACACTTTTGTTTCACATTCAATTTTACCATTATTTTTCCAATGTTATGAATAAACACGCCTCAAACATGAGTTCACAATCTCTAGATAAGGGGTTTTAAAGGTTACATGAATACAGATTCTATGAGGTCGAATTGAAACAAATGTTTCTTAGCTTATTTTGAAAAAAAAATGAACTGGGTGCTAAAAGTCATTTTGTTCCATATTGCACTTTGATTAATGTTTGAACCAAAAACAAATCACATTTTTGATATCTTGTAGGTAATTTATTTTTAGGGTCAAGACTAACAAAAAAAAATCAATATTTTATAGATTTTGAATCGTGTACATTTTAATCGAAACCCACTAATAATATGTATAAAATAACGTATTTTACCTAGGTGTAGAACGACAAAAATGCTAGATAACTGATTTCAATGGATCTTGTATTTAATATTTAAATGAAATGTCCCAATTGAAAAAAAAATCGTACACAAATATGTTGCGTATTGTTTACGAAACGGACGTCTCGCATACAAAATTAAAAGCCTCATATCTTTGAGGTTTTTTATTATTCAAATGGCAACTCTCTTTGAATACAAACAAAACTAAATCCATGATTTTTAGTCAGTCAAAACATAAAAGTAAAACATCACATATTTACTATGAGAATAAAGCCATAGAGAGTGTAACAGAATATTCATTTTTGGGAATGTTGATAAAATGTAATGGAAATTTATCACAAAGTACTTTAGAGCTGACAAAAAAAGCAAAAAAAGTATTTTTTGCAATAAAATCACATACTAAATCATTGAATAATCTACCTATAAAAGTAGCAAATAATCTTTTTGATTCTTTAGTAAAACCAATTATGACCTATAATTCAGAAGTAACATATTTGGATACATATATTTCTTTTCATCGAGCCAAAAGCAGAGCCTTAACTTCAGGAAAAGAAATTAATCAACTTGATTTTATAGACAAAACCCCCATAGAAAATATGCATCTTAAATTTTGTAAATCTACTCTAGGGATAAGAAAAAATGCATCCAATTTAGGAGCAAGAGTTGAATTAGGAAGATTGCCTATAGAATGTTTTATTAAAACACAAACCCTTTTATATTTAGCTAGACTATATAATAATAATATTAATCCATTGTTAAAGGAAGCTTTTTCTCTTGCATAGTCTCTAGATTTGACAGGAACTCACTCATGGTATACATATGCTAAAAATATTGTTAAAGAGACTAACGTTGACCTTAATATTCTTTCTACTTGTAAGGACATAAAAGATGTAAATAAAATGAAAAACGATATAAAGTTAAAAAAGAAAAATAGATATGAAGATATAATTCAAAATAAATTTCAAAACATCGATGATAAAAGTAAATTTTTTCTCTATAAAAAACTTAAAAAAGATTACAAACTAGAATATTATCTAAATACATCTAATTTTCAGATAAGGAGATTAATCACTAAATTTAGAATAAGTGATCACTCCCTCTTAATTGAAAAGGGGAGATATTTTAAAATCCCAAGAGAGGAACGTCTTTGCCATAAATGTAAAATACTAGAGGATGAGAAACATTTCTTACTATATTGTGAGTATAATAAAACTCTAAGAAATGACTTTTTTCATCACATATGTACAGAAAATAATAACTTTAATAATTTAAATTTGTTTGTTGTTATAAATTTTAATGCTGTTGATATTTTGTATGTTTAATATGTATGTATTTATGTTTATTGTATTAATATATGTTGGTCACAAACTGTAAAGTTTATATGACAATAAAATATTTGATTTGATTTGAATTATTATCTTTTGTTTATCACTTAGAGTTATCCAATGGTTATCCACAGATGGCCTTGTCATAACATGTTTGATCTAAAAAGAATAAAATGTAATATTATGAGTGAAAAAGGCTTGCAATAAATATTCAATATTTAGAAATAATATTTATCTATATAATAAATTGTTAAATAATTTACTAATAGCACGATTTTACATGTGCACATTAGAGAAATGGATAAATTATGAGAAAACTTACATAATATAAACTGCTTCGTGTTGAAGGCCATACCTTGACCTATTATGGTTTACTCATTGGCACTCATACCACATCATTCTTTATCTATTAACCAAAGATTGTGCCATGATTAAGTCACAAGTTTAGTGTAAAGGTTGTCAGTATTCACTGTTGAATTACAGATGCAAAAAAGTAACAACAAATGTAAAACATTTCATAGTAGTCTCAAATTCTGCCCTCTTTTCTATGTTATTGTCATTCTCAATGGTTGGCGCTCTAATGGCTTAGCAATCGCTAACTCTCTGAAAGTTATCTGTATGGTGTGCTACAATGTTTTTCGTTTAGTCGTTTGATTTAGACATAGTGATTTGTTCTTTTTTCAACGTTATTTTTAGCTTAGCTTGTTTGTACCCTCTTTTCTTTCCAAATTTAAAGGCTTTCCGCACCTTATCTACTTAATTATTATAAAAATATGGACAAAACTTACTTTTAACTAGCACCTGACAGCCTCCTTGGTTGCATCGATTTCCTTCACAGCATGCTGAACACACTTGTACGGCTGCTCTTTTACCAATTGCAGGATTGTGGCTGGCTTTGTACGCTTTGAGGTCAGCATCACATAACTAAAACGGGATGTAGCATATCATGATTGTTTTTAAATATAAAGGAAATTCATATTACTTACATTGAAATGGACACTACCATCCATTCAATGAGACTATATAACTACATGTATTTGATTTATTTAAAAACACATCATAGCAATAAATATCAATTCAATTGTTTGAACTTTGTACTTGTTCAGCTTTATAACTATTTTGATCTGCGTGTCACTGATGCGTCTGGCGTATTAAATTATAATCGTGGTACCTTTGATAACTTTTTGAAGCTGCAACTGACTGGTACTTTCAAAACGTTGCACTATATTTTATATAAAGATGTTATTTTAATCTTGTGTAATTGATGCCGAAGAACTTTACATTCATTTCCTTTCTGTGGGATGAAGGTTTTTGCTATGAAAGCAATTATTGTGATTCTTCTAATTTTCATGTTACGAACCAATCAATATGTACTGCAAGATTGTACTATTTATATGTTTACGTCTACGTCCATACAAATATGGGCTTTCAGAAGTCTGTAATGCTTTTCTATCAGTAAAAGAAAAAAATGTTCTGGAATTTACAAATATTGTCAATTTATTCTCTGCATTTATAAATGCACACTTATTTGTATACAAATAATAATAAGAAGTGAGAGGAGGAGTAAAATAACGAGGTGAGCTTCTCTTGTTGCGTAAGCCTCATCTCGTCGAATAATTATTGTCAAATCCTCTGTCTAGAAAAAAAAATGGAAGAGGAAGGCTCGATGGTCGGTGTATGATTCTTACAAAACTAGTAACTAGAACCATCGTTAATACGTCATGTATAACATTTCAAGTCCACGTCTGTCGTTTTTACAAAACGCGTGTTGCTTACACTTGTTATGTAAGATGTGGAGATTTAGTAATACAAAAAAAAGCGAAAACTCTTTTTTTGTTAATCTTACAAGATGATTAGATACTATGATAATGATCAGAAATTACCTATTGCGTCAAATGACATTTTGATAAAGTCTGTATTTGCCTGCCATGTGATCCATGTATATAAATGAAGAAAAGTCAATCCCTGTCCGTTTAGAAGTGACGCGAATCCCTCAATTTTTAATTTTGGTTTGGATATTGTATACTCAAATTTTAACACTTCTTTTTTATAGTAAAATGGCATGTATATTTATGAAACTTGAATTGCAGATCTATTGAGTACAAGCATTTACAAATAAACAAGTCCTTACAAACTTACAGATTTCTGTCTACATCGAAGTTGAAAATATACTTGGTTTCGATAGAAAAATTCTTTTAGTTGACACACCTGTAATATACAACCAATTAAAAAAAAAAAAAAAAAAAAAAAACATCCTATCAACTGTCAAATAAACAGTCACAAGAAATGAAAAGTAACTGCCCTTCTTACTGTTTGTTACAGTATCTTATAGCCTTTATCTAGCCTCAAACTTTGTCGTTACGTTTTGGTCATTACATTTGAAATTTAATTATAAAAGTGTTTAGTTTTCTAGATACGTACTGAGAAGGTACATGATGATTTATAATAAATCCAGAAACAATGATGATTCTTATCTCAGTTGAACACGATCTTTGTTAGAGATTATACAAGAGAAACTAATAATTATATTAAGCCATTATACATTGTACTGTAATGCCGGCATTCCCCCCTTTTTATAGTAAACATAAGCCTGTACAGTTTCTTGAAATTATTGAGGATTAACGATAGATGTTTGTGCGATGTATTATGTTGTAAGTAATGTAAGACTTGTAATTCGTTATTTTGGCTGTTATTTCCATGATACGACAGATTTAGTTCCAGAAAAGGCCATGAACAGGACATTACAATACAACTGATATTGATTTTCCGTATTCAATCTTTATTTATTTTTTTATTTATAGTTAAACATCTTAAGTTTACTAATGTTCGCTATGGTTGTTTTTTTTACACTTACCTCATCAGCCCGACATGCTGAAAAAGTCTTGCAAAGTGTAGGGTATTCCACTCTGTCACACTGTCCACACTCGTTCTTAATACTTGGTACACTGGGACCTGTTTGATATAGCATGATTTATATTGAAATAACTAAAGATCAAATAATACCCTAAAGTTACTGTTGTGCATCAACTAGAGTATAACTGGTATGAGTAAAATAGTAGATTTGTGCATACCCTTATTTGACCCCAAAAAAAAAAACATTTTAATTTACTTTGGTCGACTATCTATATAAAAGAGATTTTAAATTAATGCAAAACTTTTATAATAACCATGGATGGTATTTATATCGAAATAACTATTTTCAGGGGTACCGGTTGGACCCCATTTAGAGCAGTGTGCGTTACAGTCAAACGTTAACATAATCTATCCCAGTCAATAGGAGACTTTAGGTCGTAAACCAATAGCCGTGGCTACACTGTTATGCATAATTATGATTCTATTTATCAGAGGTAGGTTCATTTGCGTTTATATTTTCGACATAACCATGATCAAAGAATGGGAGGTAACGATAATTCTTAGTCTAGTGAAAAGGGTAAATTACAAAGTCGTATTTTTAAAAATGATCATGTCCCATTTCAGAAATGTCACCTACTCTTTTGTAATATATATATATTTATTCATATTTGATAGGTGGACAGGATCAAAATGCACTATAGATTACTAGAGCACATCAACTTCATTAAACTTACGCCCTACATCTCGTCTATTGACGTTTTTACAACTGTTACAGTAATTCCTATTCCTCATACTAATTTTAAAGATCTGTTCCAACTAAACAACCAAAGACTGATTGGTAAAATAAGAATCACGGGTCGGGTTAGAGTGACATATCTTCTTACTGATATGACTAGTATTTAAAGAAAAACTCAATGTGTGGTCTTGTACTTAGCAAAGTGGTTTGACATTTTTACCTAAAACGAATGTTATATTTGCCACTGGACTTAAGCAACAATAGATCTATCTATTATGATTCACATGAAAAGAATCAATCGAGTTTGTTATTTGTCGATATGTGGTTCAAAAACTAAATGAATGTTATATTTGCCACTGGACTTAAGCAACAATAGATCTATCTATTATGATTCACATAAAAAGGGCCAAATTGGCAATCGAGTTTTTTATTTTTCGACATGTGGCTCAAACTGATGAATGAGATGCAATTGAGTTTGTGCAGATTTTTGCATGTTACTCGTACAAGCATACATTTTTCTTATTGTTCACTTGAAATTGCGTTTTCTTTTTCTCTATTAAAGATCCCGACCATACCAATGATTAGAAACAACCTAGTTTGCATAAGGCTTACAGTCGCAGATCTTGAAAGATTAACAAAAAAATGTTCTCATAAAAGTCCTGTAACCTGTAAAATATGGCAAAGTGCTGATACTAAAAATTCAGATTTGTAAGACAACAATGGACTTTATTAGCAACATGGGCTATTCAGTATGATTAAAACTTACTCAAAGAATAAACAGATACATCAATTAAACAATATTTGTTTAACAAAAGTCTAGTCGATGAATTGTTTAGTGTCTTTTACTCAAACATACGTCTTGACCTTGCAACCACTGCATTCTGTTATTTCAAATTCATTTTGTTTGTTTTTACTAAACCCGGTTTTGTGTAGACACGTTTCTAGTAAACTATAAATAAAACGAAATGGAATGTAGATCTATGATCATACTAGATATGGCCCAGAGAGATATGTATGACTAGACAATGAAACGACAGGACCACTTTGAATAATTTTTCAAATTTCAAAGTGAAATAAAACCGACCATTATTGTTTCTAATCAATTAATTCCAACATTAATTAAGTTTAAATTTTAACTTTTAAAAGTGAAAAGATTAAAGATCCGGGACTTTTTTAATGTTGACCTATCTAATGCTTATTGTTTTTACTGTTCCTTTGTTTGTTGATTTAAATCCCGCGCGTCTGGCGTATAAAATTATAATCCTGGTACTTTTGATAACTATTGGCACTCTTGGTTACGGGCAATTTATATTGGAGTCAAGCTGTAGTTCTCTGAGATTACAATCTATAGAAAAATCTTGCAATCATTGAAAATTTAGATCGAATGCACCTCGTAGTGGCGGATCCAGAAGGGGGAGGGGTTGAATGCATTTGAGTGGGGACATATGGTTAGACCCCCCCCCCCCTTTTATCCTGGGTTGGGACTCAGCCCCCTATTTTAAATGGGTGGATCCGCCTCTGCCTCGCCACGAGTTGAGAATGAATTCACAAGCTACATGTAGATGTAAACAGGATATTTAATAGCTATGATTGAACTACTTAAACTTCTCATCTAATGCGGTTCACTTTTTAAGTCATAATATATGAAAAATATGAAGAAGTAAAACATCTTACTTTGGTTACACAAGTATGCATTACATGGTGGTGAATTTTGGTTACGTCTTGGAGAATGACAACATTGCGCACAGGTTACCAGTGAATCTCTTTTTCTGCCAACATATGCGATTAAAACGCATATCTACAAAATACAAACATTGAGGATTAGTGTACGCAGAGCCGAATTTAGGGGGGCAGGGGGCCCGGACCCCCCTTTTTGGGAAGAAAATTTGGTTGCTTATATAGAGAATCACTGAAGCGTGACTGGTCCCCTCTTAGGCAGTCAGTGGGACCCCACTTATAAAATTTCTAGATTCGCCAGTGGAACGTGCTTTTCTAGTGTTTCCTAATAAACTATAAAAAATGGAGAACTCTCATTAGTATCATTTTAAAATCATTTCAATATCTAGTTTAAAAGAAGTATGAAATAATAGTTATCAGTTACAGAATGTTTAAATGTAACTAGAGGCTCTAAAGAGCCTGTGTCGCTCACCTTGGTCTATGTGAATATTAAAGTAAACAAAGGAAGCAGATGGATTCCTGACAAACTTGTGTTTTGGTGATGTGCTTGTAAATCTTACTTTACAAAGTTTATGAAAATTGTTAAAATTGACTATAAAGGACAATAACTCCTTAGGGCCATTTCAGTCGTGATGACTTATTTGTAAATCTTACTCTGCTGAACATTATTGCTGTTTACAGTTTATCTCTATCTATAATAAAATTCAGGATAATAACCAAAAACAGTAAAATTTCCTTAAAATTCAGGGGCAGCAACCCAACAACGGGTTGTCCAATTCATCTGACAATGTTAGGGCAGATAGATCTTGACCTGATAAACAATTTAACCCCCATGTCAGATTTGCTCTAAATGCTTTGGTTTTTTTGTTATAAGTCAAGAACTGCATTTTACCCATATGTTCTATTTTTAGCATTTTGGTTAAATTTGGCCCAGTAGTTTTAGAGGAGAAGATTTTTGTAAACGTTAACGACGGACGACGATGACGACGACGGACGCCGGACGCCTGACGTCAAGTGATGAGAAAAGCTCAGTTGGCCCTTTGTTTAAACATATTTATTTATGGTGGATTTGGAAACAAGTTTTGCAACTTATATTAATCCCTTTCCACTTTGCGGCATTAGCCTACTCGTTTTCGAAATCTACAAGGGTGTCTTTAACATGCAAGACATATGGCTCTCTCCTTCCGACGGACTATCATCGTTTCCTCAAGACCATACTCCCAAATGGTGTCAAGGGAGAGCCGAAAATTAATTTCCTGAAATTTTCATCCCAAACGGGAATCGAACCAGGAACCTTTGTGTTAGTAGTCCGATGCACTAACCACTACACCACGGAGCTATGGCCCTTTGGCCAGGTGAGCTAAAAATGAACATTTATGAGATGAAATTTTACGATACAGCAATTTGGATTTTAAGGCAAATATTTAAAAAAAAAAATAGATTTATAAGTGTTAACAAACCTCTCTCTTTAGTTACCTGTTGAGATCTGCAGCCTGCTGTAAAAACGGCTGTTAAATCTTCTTTCACGTGTCTATCAAGGAAGCAATCCTGGTATGAAACAAGAACAGATTACCAAACTCGTCAGTACTATATCTTATAGTGTTTTCTGCTTTCATGTTGCACGACACTTATTATATAAATTCCAATAAAGAATTATTAATGAGTTAAAAATAAATATTAGCCTACCCTATTGATATAAAATTGAGAATAGAAATGGGGAATGTGTCATAGAGACAACAACCCGACCAAAGAGCAAACACTAGCCCAAATGGCACACATTAGTATTCAACACATCGAGAAAATACAGCAACAGGAGGCTGGCTTCAACAGAGCCTTTTTAAACAAAAATGTGTACTAGTTCAGCAAAAATATAAATAGTTATAGATTATCGTTGGTTATCTCAACGAGATTGATTTTCTCGCTTGAGCGAAAGTGAGAAAAGCAACCGAGTTGAGATGACCAATGATAATCTGTTTATCGCTATTTTACCTATGACGACGTTGTCAATTTTATGTCAATTTCGTTAGCAACGCCACGTGGCCTCCTTAGTTTCTAGCGATAATTTTTCCATCTCAAGGGAGAAGCATGATATGAAAATTATCACAAGAAAAGATCAAAAGAAAATGCACAAAATAGCGATAATTCCTAATATTCAAAAGTCAGATTTAATTATCTTGTGGTATATTTTCATGGAAATTGTAAGTGTAAGATGACAGATAAATAATCGTGTCGATTTTATAACAAGTGTCTCTAAACAGACGGAATCTCGCACTTAGACATGTGGCATTTTGATATTTGTTCTCCTCTTATGCAATCAGTTATTTTTGCCTATTTGTAGATTTTATTTTGTGGCGTTTTCTGGAAGATCTTGACTGTACAGATGATCGTTTTTACCTTCTAAAGCTTAGAAAAACGTTTGTTTCTGTCAGTCAAATTTTTCGAGAAAAAATATCTTTTATTGGGAATACACCTTTATGTATTCTATCCTTCAGCATTTTATAGTTTTTGACAAAAAATGCAAACAAAACGGAGAATAACTCAAAAAGACAGACATAGTATACTAAACTGTCAATTTTGGTATAATAACTTACTAATGTTATTTGAAAATTAAACTATGCAATTGCTGAACACTTATGCTTTAAACAATAGTTTTTGCAATCATGATAAAACTAAAACACGAGTAAAACTAGTCTTTCAAGGGCAATACATCCTATAAGAGTTTCAATTGACGGTTCGTTCGTGTTGACTTATTCGTAGATATATTAACGTTGAACTTTTTTACTCTCAAAAGATTCTCTCAAAAAAAATTAAAAAAACATAAAAATCGTCATGTAAAAATTATAACTCCTATAAGGGGTCGTTTCACGACTTCTACAAAGTTGACATACTGTACCTGTAGATCTGTTATGGTTATTGTAACTGTTCAAAATTTTGTCTGTCTGTTATATTGTTCGTGGGAATTACCTATGTCAGAACTTCTAATACTGATTTCGTTTTAGAAAAAATGAGCCAAAAAGTTTGAAATAGAATAAAAATAAATCACAATTCAAAGAAACAAATTCCTTTCAGAATTTCTTTTACTCTTCGTTGCATTAAAAAATGTAATTTCGTTTTATTGATGTTGTTAAAATTGTATATTTTCAAATAGAGTTTCCCCATTTTTTATTATGTAGCAAAGAAAAGCTATAGATACAACCAAATTTGACCCCTTCGAATTAACCAATGAGCAATTAAATACAAACAACAATGAACATATACAAGTATATAGAATTGGTATGGGTATATGATGTGATTGCAAAGTATATACAAGTATTATACTTATAGATTATCGGTGATCATTTCAACGAGATTGATTTTCTCGCTTGAGCCGGGACGGCGAAACCAAGAAAGGCAATCGAGTTGAGATAAACAATAATCTTTTTATCGCTATTTTACATATGACGACGTTGTCAATTTCATGTCAATTTCATGTCAATTTTGTTAGCAACGCCACGTGCATGCTTTGTTTCTAGCGATAATTTCCAATCTCAAGCGAGTAGCATGATATGAAAATTATCACAACAAAAGATCAAAGGAAAAATGCACAAAATAGCGATAAATCATTTAAAGTGAATATCTGTTTTAATAATACATACCTCAGAATAATCATCACATACTGCTGTGGATCCAAAACAGTTTGTTATGTTTACCTCGTTCTTACAAAACAAACAAGAAAGACCTATAAAATTTAGACAAATACGTCGTAGTACAATAAGCATTGACCCGGTAATCTGTGTATCTTATACGTATGTCTTCTGCAGTAGACTTTTATTAGAATCCGTAAGAAGAGTCCAAAACATATCTTATGTTAGGACAGTCCATTCCATACCGTTTTTCACTTATTTAATCAAAATCGGTTGTCGTTGAAAAATATGGAAATTTGTATAGTACACGACCATTTTCATTACTGAACTAGCACAAGTTTTGATTAAGTGGACCACCTCCGGGTGTTGTAATTTTTTCGCTGCATTGAGGATATTTGGACGACTCATTTTCTCTTTGATATATTCCCCGTTTCAAAACTCAATTTTACAAACTCTAAATAATA
Source organism: Mytilus edulis (assembly GCF_963676685.1). Taxonomy (NCBI): domain Eukaryota; kingdom Metazoa; phylum Mollusca; class Bivalvia; order Mytilida; family Mytilidae; genus Mytilus; species Mytilus edulis. Next base: position 37,372,981 of record NC_092352.1, on the reverse strand, counting down.
TTGTGTTGACCAAGTTTATATGTATATCCATAGATTAGTTTCTTAGAATTATATCATTTTGGTTCTTCTTATTCATTCTAGGATCATTCTGAATATTTTTATAATCTATTGTCTGTGCAGTTTTTAGCTCTGAAATTTTAAAATATTTACAATTGATAGAAAGGTCGTCTGTTGGGTTTTTTTTAAATATGCAGATTTTGAGGAATTTAATTTACATTTATCAGCTGTGATATTGTTGTTTTAAAAATCGAAAGAATTTTTGAACATGCAAATTATGTGACAGAAATCGGCTCTATCCTTTAAGTTATATTCATTACGGTGGATGAATAGTAAAATACTGGGAACATGCACGCACGAGCGAGACGTATTAAAAGTACTCGTGTTACCGCTTTAAGATGGAATAGAGAGTATGTTACTGCTGAGAATTGAAAGTTAACAATTACAAAGTTGAAATAATCCCATTATATATGAAAACTTACCGAATGTAGTATCAAAAAGGGCCACGAACATCCATATACCTATTAGAATATAAATAGATAAATTGACTTTTTTTACATATATAAAACAATTAAGACATAAGAAAGTGTATTGATAAAGTTTTGTGTATTTTCAATCAGTTTGCTTTTATAAAAGGTCTTTATTTTAGTAAATAAATGCATTTGTAGGAGCACACAAAATAACAAACATAATTTTGTCCAAGGACACAGTTATCGTCCTTTGGTTTTCGTTGTCTTACAAATATAGTCCCTAGTGTAAACAGTGTATAACTTGCATGTTTTATTTGATACACTTTCCTAATTTTTTTTTTTTATATATCAAATGCACGAAATATTAAGAAGGGGGATGTTATTACATGTTAAAACAATTTGAGTGCTGAATCTTTATGTTAAGTAGTGATTTGGTCCAGTGTAAAAAGGTCAAATTTTATCACGTCTGAAGCCGTCAAATTGAATTTTACACCCCTTAATACAGAATTGGCAATATTTTGAGTTAGAACTGGAAGAAGTTTCTATAACTTTGATATTATTTGTCTCACTGGTAGTACACTACACTGTAAAAATCTTTTTAAGAAAGAGCAGGTGCGATTTTTTTAATTTGAATTTATTGTCTAAAAGAAATGCACTACGAAATAACTGTATTATCGGGCCATTATGTGTTAATAGCTAATTATTTGCAAGGTTGACTGCCTTTTCTATGCATTTTACCCTGCAACTTTTTTTCTTAAACATATTTGTAAGCAATGAACTTATACCGGTCTTTGTTTTTTAACAATTAAGTTGCCAAATTTTAATATAACCCATAAATTTATATGAACTTCAAACATATTTACACATTAAGTATATTTTTCATAATTGTTTTAAAGGCAAATATTGTTTAACCACTTCAGGAGGGATGGTATTGTAGTAAATGTATATTCTATTGTGTAGGGCTGAAATAGTTGAACATATACAGGTCTTATCTGTAACGTACAATTATGGTTAAAAATTTCAAATTGGTGTAACATTCACTTTGTTGTTGTTAGTTTTTCATTAGTTGCTTTTTGTCTACGACATTCATCCTATTATTGTTAACTACAGAATTATTTATGGACAACTAATTAAATAAAATATTTGAACAATAAATTACTTAATGGTATAAAAATCGTGTTTTACACGCTACGTACAGTCTACCTTCGTGAACATTCAGTAGTTTCTAAATTATATCTAAATAAATTTCATGTGTTGTTTCAAAGTTCAACATTAACCATTTTTATAAGTTTTAATGTGTCTTTGTATTATCTTTTATGTTTTCTAAAATAAGTCCCAGACATTATTGTTTTGCATTTACTTTTAAGGAATTGTCCTATTTTTCAAACGTAGGAGCGTTTCATTTCATGTTCATTTTCACGTCAAATAATTAGAAAAAAAACGAAATCCAAACTTTATTACACTAAGATGAAGATTGGATGCTCTTAAGACACCTTATTGGGTGTCCTAAAGTTAGGATGAAAAATTAGATATATTATAAGTTAAGAAAGCTTCGAGAACACGACTTTGGACAAATACTTGTCATAAGATAGACTTAGGACACGTCCTAATCCTAAGATAGCTTCGAGAACACCACCCCAGTTATCTATGATGAGTTTATTTTGATAGTTGTTTTTGGTTCGATAATGTTTATTTGATATTGTTTTGTTTATCAATGTTTTTTTCTTTATGTTTGTTTTTTTCTGTCTGTTTTTACGCTCTGTATTTTTATTTTATAACATGACTTACATAATAAAAACATCTCAGACTTCCTTCGTCTAGTAGTCCACTGCAAATATGAAGACATTATTAAGATACTATTGTATGTGGAATATGTATATCAGTGGTAACACATTTACATTTCGTTACGTTCAAAACGACTCCTAGTTGCATCCGTGAAACCAAGGATGTTATCGTCTACTAGACTACGTCTTAGAACGCTTGTTGATAGCAACATTTGCAAGCAGCAACCTTCTATGGATTGAGCTGATATAATACGCGATATAAGATATGTAGATTGTTATTATCTTTTTTTATGTTGTTTGTTTGAATGAAAATAAACAGATGATAAAATGTTTCACCTTCAAATAATTTGCACTTTTTCAATGATAACGAACGTCAGCACATTTTTGTTGCATTGCCCCCCAAAAAAGGCGTATGACACTTGATCTTTATAGACTACCAGATTCTGTCAATTTTATGACAACAAGTGATCATTTGTTATGTTTGTCAAATACAAATGTTCTCAAATTAACAACTTTCCAAATTGCTTACTAGATTTTTTAACCTTCAATGAAAAGAATCTGTATTGTTTGTTTACCGTTAATTTACATGGACGTCTAGTCATTTGTTCGAAGGAGTCTGATGTCAGTACTTGATGTTGACTGGTTTTTTTTTTCATTAGATAAACAATTGTGTATCATTTGTGCTCTTATTATTCTTCTTTCGTGTCCCTTGCAGTGTTTTCAGAGATTGTCCATTCGTTTTTGATGCGTTTTGTTTTTTGATTTTGCCATGTGATTATGGACTTTCCAAATTGATTTTCCTCTGAGTTCAGTATTTTTGTGATTTTACTTTTTATATAGTGTACTGTGCAGTGTTACAGCCGATTTCATTGAGTGTGTATGCAAAGGAAATATCTTTGTTAGCTTGCTTGCTAGCTGAACCGCGAAGTCTTTATTAGGTTAGGTAAACTCACCTCCTTTAAAAGTAGACTTGTTCGACAGATAACCAATATATCTGTTTGTTGGACTATGCTACTTCGAAAGCAAGGTAGTATACCTGACCTAACAATGACTTAACGGTTCAGCTAATAAGCAAGCTTACTAAAGATATAACCTTTGCCTTAACACTAAATGCAATCGGCTGTAATTTCATATTTACTTTATGTTCCCGTTGTCCGATTTAGGTATTATTCGAAAAAAAATTCCATGATTCAAAATGTAATAGAAAACATGATATAAATGTAAGGTTCACGTAAGAATAGTTGACTTTATCATGTATTACCAAATCTTACCTTGACTTTAAAGTTCTAAAACTAACCAGAACGAACCTTCATCTCTATTATAACTGTACATACACATGACTCTATGAACTGATAGCAAAGATATTATTATAGTAAAATCTACATCGATATAATGCCGTTCGAAAGACTACAATATAATGCAACAATATAGAAGGAGATTTTCTTTGATTGCCAATGATACAATTATCCACCAGATAGAAAATGAAAATTTATCATCCGCTTGATATACATTAAAATGGCATATTTAAAAGTGTTATAACAAATTATTCTTCAGTATCCTGTACTGATATTTTCTCACGGTCCGAAAGAATGCTTATATCTGTAAATTTTATTTGTTAAGCATATACATTGTATAAAGAAACTTTTAACCACAAAATGCTTATTTATTTTTATTCAATTTGAGATTCTTTACTTTTACATGATGAAAAATCTAATAAATGGTTACTAATAAGGTATAGAAATATAGGTTGTAGATTGATAAAAGATATGAAAACATATGCAGAGTTGTTTTTTTATACTCTAAAGAAGGCTAAAATATCAAGAATCAATACATTGTTTTGAATAGAAGCAGTAAAGTTTTACTTTTGAATCATTTTTTTATTGATTTGTCTGCCCTTTTTTACAGATTTATTTCCCTTCTCAATGCAAATCTACATAGGAATTTTAAAATCACGATTTTTTAGTTTTCCTGAATTTAGATTTTATGGGACTTTTTTCTGTGTATATTTGGGATATAATGGTGAAGATAGAAACTTCAAAATCTTCTTTTGAAATTACTCTAAGGTTAGGGTCAAATTAATACTAGATTGACTGGACTTATAAAAAAGAAGATGTGGTATAATTGCCAATGAGACAACTATCCACAAAAGACCAAAACGACACAAACATTAACAACTAAAGGTCCCCGTACGGCCTTCAACAATGAGCATTGTTTGTTTTTTCACATTCTTACCGAGTTTCTTTGAGCGTTGTTTAAAACTAAAATCAGATAGATAATATCTATATTATTAAACGAGAAGACCTCATTTTGGGTGTCGCTTCTCTTCTTTCCACAATAAATTAATCAACACGCCTCTGTTTCCTATAGGTTCAGTGCATAGTGCCATTTGTCATCCATTCATATGATTATTCAGATTGAGTTATTTTGGGAGAAAAACGAGAAAAAAGGCATCCGGATATTGTCCCGTCATTGGACGAAATTTTAAGTCAGATTAGACTTCCGGTTTGCGTTTTTCTGTATACTTTGAACATACATATACAAAGAATAAAGTGTATTTTCATAATTCTATCTGCTATCATTTTCAATTTTACTATCCACGGCAGTCACTATGGATCGATTAGTAAACCTAGAATTGAAAGTAAACACAATATATTGATATAGTAATGAATGTTCATAATAAACAGATAAGCGCGATAAAAAAAAGCATTTTCCTGTCCTCAATAACCTATGACTTATGATACCTTTGCTGAAATTCTCCAGTCATTCAATTATTTACAAAATTCTTCCAACAACACTTTACATACTTTAAACTACGCTCTGAATGCCCGCGATTTCGCGGGTGTGTTCTAGTATTTATATATATACATAAGTACGTCTGAGTCAGTGACAACCCTACAACAGATGTATCCATCGGATCGCCATCAATGATGGCGAACCCATGCTACTGTGATATCGTGACACCAAATCGCCTGCACTGCAGCCGTCCCGCTAGACCACACGACCACCTGGGCTCTCAAAAAAAGAGCTTTTGGTGGGCATGTGTTACCTTTCCACGTCAGTTTTTATCTAGCGGCGTACTACAGTACATGATATATAAGGCATGAAGATGTTATTGTTACAGATCAGCTAAATTATCTATAGTAAAGGATCCTACAAATTAATGTAAGATACAGTCACAGAAAATAATTATATTCATAAGTACGTCTGAGTCAGTGACAACCCTACAACAGATTTATATATATATATATATATCCTCATCTTTCTACGACTCTGTGTAGACAAAATAGGACTACTGGATTAGACATTTGGGACTGTGTCAAATTGATGGTACTTATTGGTATTCTATCTAATTCTTCGTGTAACTCGGTGAATGGGATGAATACTTTCAACTCGACTCCTCAGCAGTCATAGTCATCGTCATTATATATCGTCTTCTCTGCATGATGTCTCTATCAATGACTTGCTGCCATTTATACAAAAGCCGTTAGGTATTCATCACTTTCGCACGAAATTTTATCCATTACCCCTTTCAAAACTTCATTCTCTGTTCAAATCAATACAAACTCGAAGCTATAGTTTCGGATATTACAAGTCACAAACTTTTCAAGCCAGTCCGCATTGGAAAAGATGAAAAAGAGAAAAGATCTTTACTTAATCTTTCCTTTGCCAACAAAGGTTTCGATGGCGTTAACTTATGCAATATCCTGCATTATCAATTAGTTCAATCAAAAATACCTCTTATATATATATACCAGTCTGTAACCATCATTTCTTATACCTATACCAAACCTATTGCAACTGAAATTTTCAATTACAAACACGTCTTGCAGGATCTCGATATTGACGACTTCAAGTCTAAACCTCCTGATTGCACAATTCACATATAATCCTGCTGGCCACGTTATTACCGGTGACCTCAACATTGTTAATATCACTTCTCTACGAAATGTGTTATCGAAAGGTCCGAAATATCGTGAGCCTTATTCAATTGGAAATACGAATTTAAAATTTTGATTAATTCAGTCAAGGATTATGCAAGGCCATGGGCTAAGCACGAGAAGGAAGGAATATTTATGTATGTGCCTGTTCCAAGTCGAGGCCTGTAATTGAGTGGTTTTCGTTTGTTTATGTATTTGTTTTTCATTCATTTTTTTACATAAATAAGGCCGTTAGTTTTCTCGTTTGAATTGTTTTATATGATCTCATCGGAGCCTTTTATAGCTTACTATATGCGGTATGGGCTTTGCTCATTGTTGAAGGCCGTACAGTGTCTTTTGTGGGTAGTTGTCTCATTGCCAGTCATTGGCAATCATACCACATCTTCTTTTTTATATAAACCCTCACGATACTTACCAAAAAAAGAAATGCTCGATTACCATAAGTCTGTTCTATGTTCCTTTGGAGTTGCAACAAAGGATGTAGAACTGGATTTTCCATCACTGTATTGGATACCTAAACTACATAAGTGTAAACAACGGTATATTGCTGGGTCTTCCAAGTGCTCCACGAAACCTCTTTCTACATTATAAACATCTATTTTATCAGCAATCAAAGACGGGTTTCAAAGTTATTGTGAAACTGTCTATTCTAGAGGTGGAGTGAATCAGATGTGGATACTTAAAAAAATCAAAAGATCTTTTAGAGTACATACAATTCAACTCTCTTTCATCTTGTAGCACTATTAAAATATTTGACTTTTCTACTCTTTACACAAGTATTCCACATTCCAAACTAAAAGACAAATTGAAAGTATTGGTATTGCTTTGCTTCATAAAAAAGAATGGCCAAGTTAGATACAAAGTATCTTGTCTTAGGGAGGGGTAAATCCTACTTTGTAAAGGATCACTCTGATTCAAACAAAAAAATCTCTGAAATTGATATTACCAAGATGCTAAATTTCTTGATTGATAACACATTTGTAACGTACGGAGGTGGTGTTTTTTCAACAGACTGTCGGCATTCCAATGGGAACAAACCGTGCCCCTAAACTTGCCGACTTGTTTCTTTATCATCATGAGGCTTACTTCATGCAGGATCTTCTTAGGAAGAAAGACAAGAAGTTAGCAATATCTTTTAACTCTACTTTCCGCTATATAGATGATGTTCTTCCACTAAATAATTCAAAATTTGATGAGTATGTGGAACGCATCTATCCTATCGAACTAGAGATAAAGGATGCAAAAGTTGCATTAAATTCGGCCTCATTGGCTTACATCTAGAAATTGACAACGAGGATCGGTTGAAAACAAAACTTTACGAAAAAAGAGATGATTTCAGCTTTCCAATTGTGAACTTTCCATTTCTGAGTAGCAACATTCCTGAAGCACCTGCATACGAGGTATATATCTCCAAATTGATACGATATTCCCATGCTTGCATTTCCTTTCATAATTTTCTTGATAGAGGGTTGCTGCTCACTAGGAAGCTATTAAACCAAGAGTTCCAAATGGTGAAGTTGAAATCATCCCTTCGTAAATTTTACGGACGCCATCACGAGTTGGTTGACCGTTATGGAATAACCGTTTCACAAATGATATCGGATATGTTCCTTACGTCGTAACTATAATCCCCTTCTCTTTCATGAATGTGACCTACCAAATTAGACTATTTACCGGATTTGTTATCACATAAGCAACACGACGGGTGCCACATGTGGAGCAGGATTTGCTTACACTTCCGGAGCACCTGAGATCACCCCTAGTTTTTATGGGGTACGTGTTGTTAATTCTTTAGTTTTCTTTGTTGTGTCAAGAGTACTTTTATTTGTCTGTTTGTCTTTTTCTTTTTTAGCAATGGCGTTGTCAGTCTATTTTAGATTTATGAGTTTGACTGTCCATTTGGTATCTTTCGTCCCTCTTTTAATGTTATGTTTCTGTTGTGTCATAGCTCTTCTCTTCTATTTGATGCGTTTTCCTCAGGTTGAGTATGTAACCCGGATTTGTTTTTGCTCAATCGATTTATGAATTTCGAACAGCGGTATACTACGTTTGCCTTTATTTGTGTGTGTTGGTGATTATTTGTCTCCTTTTGCCATTTTGGCGAATTTCAATGGGAAAGTCTATTACTTTTATTTTAGTTCTGTGTGCAATGTTTTGTTTATTAAGATGAAAGAAGATGTGGTTTGAGTGCACAACTCTTCATCCAAGTCACACTGTATAAAAGTAAACCATTAAAGGTTAAAGACACGGTCTTCAACTACGTGATTGACGGGGCGTGTGCTAGCTTGTGCGTGTGATACTCAGATTCTACAGATGTTTGTTTATAAAATAACTTAAAACGAAACTTTGAAAATTAAGCATTTATTGATGATTGATTACAATGAACTATTAGTTTTATAAAATGTTAGTTTACAATCATATATACGACTTAAATATGCCTAAATAATTATTGCATGCAATATCAGAAAGATTTGTACAGAGGCGATGAAACTTTAGGATGAGATAAAAATAATGATTTGACTCATATGTGATGAAAATGTATGTAATATAAAAGTGTTTATTATACAAGTTAATAATGTAGATATTTACTTTTGAAATATTTTAATACATAAAGGTTTCAGATTTGCATATCCAAGTTATCTTTTATCAACGGTTGGCCTTTTTAGGGTTTTCCACAATCATTTATCTTCTGTCCAGAGAAATGATCGTATGTATCATCCCGAGAAGTTGGCAATCTTTGATGAGCTGCCGAATCATATACATCATCAACAGTGCGGTTGTAAACATTTTCCTCAGAATTCTGTTGATGGATGTCCTGAAGTGGACGAGTATTGCCAGTTTGATAAGTACCATAGCTTTCTCCACTATTTGTACGATCTCTGTTACTTGGTAAATATGACTTTGAGGACAAATTATCATCAATAGGTTTAGCAAACTCGTAATCAGTCCCATCCTCTTTATATGGCTGAATTAAACTTTTTTTGTTGACATGATCCATCGTCATATCTCCGGGCCCATGGGTAAGATCAGAACGATTAAATCCAGTAATACTGGGATCGAGTACTGTATAAGTTTCAGCTGACTCATTTTTTGCAACGTTTTCAGTCCTGTCAAAGCCTGTAATATTAGGGTCAAGAACTGCATAGGCTTCATCCTTAGTATGAGAACCTGTTGATTCTTTTGTGTGCGCATTGTTCGATTCACACAACGGTTTATCTAATCGATCAGAGTTGTCGGCTCCAGAACATAGGGTAGTGGATTCATCAGGATCGAGAACTGCATATGTGTCGCCATCCCTTCCATTATTTGACATAACCTTAATTGTATTTGATGTTTTCTCATTTGGGTCTAGAACTGAATAATCATGAATCAATTCATTACCTGGAACCTTTATAGAGTTTATCTGATCAATTTTACAATTATCTGTTTCTTGTTTGTGTTTATGATGGTCAATATAATCATAGGTTGTCTCGTTTAGTTTTGTTCCTACAGATGTTAAATCTCCATATTGATGACTATCACGACGCATGGCCAATTCATTGTATTCTGAAAAATCTTCTTGCATCGGTAAGGCAATATTCTGACGTCCAGTGTAATCATTTCCATCTCCGGAGTTCTGTACGGTTTGGTTCTTTTTTGCTAATTTCCGTTCTATAGATCTGAAACCATACATTTTAAAATGACAAACTTCTTAATTTTCTGATAGTTTTTTAAATGAATTTCGTGAGTTATCTGTATGTCATATCATGCAGAATAATCTGTCTTTATAAAACAAATTTTAACAAAATGTAGCATTATGGGGAATACCAATAGAGGACAAAGAGTAACACCCGAAACAGTTAATAGTATGCCTGTAGACAAGCATATACCACAATCCATGTTTGGCTACCTTTTCAGTGCGGTTTAAGGGATATGTTCATAATGATTAAGTGAAATAGTAAATTGTGTATGCTATTTTTCAATACTGTGTACTGTAAATATTGTTTAAAGATTACTACTAACACAATGCTGTTTTATAATAGAGAGAAAAAAAATATACAATTTGAAAATTCAATAATTAAGATTTATTCATTAAGCATTAAATAAATTTAGTAAATTGAGAGTATCGATTGCTAAAGTTTTCTTTTCTTTTAATTTTGACGGACTAAAGCATCTTTTGTTAACCTACATTTTTTATAAGCGGTTTTTCCGCTTTTATTTGGTATAAAATTTGGTATAAAATTGCATACTTTGCGTGATTTGAACTCGGAAGAAACACAAAAAACACCCTATCCCACCCTTGAGAATATTTTTCTGCTGTTTGTTGTATATTTTGAGATATGGTCACAATAAGCGTCATGGACTGGACAGAATGTTTCCTGAATACATATTTTAACTGAGGGTTGAATTTATCACAGTTGGTGTCTGGTAGCCCAGAAACCATTTGGAGAAAACATTTGATGGTTGCCCTTCAACGTTTTTGATCTTGGACATTAATGAGAAATTGTCGATGAATGCAAATTCGTTGGCCAGGTGATACATAGTTGAACTGTCCTAATAAATCCATGACAAAAAATTGCCAAAATTCAAACTTACTATTTGTTTGTTTTTATTATGACCATATATTAGTTAGTCTTACAATTTGTTTACATTTGTATAACGAAGGTAGTCTAGAGTTGTTCGAAATATTACGAGGGATTTCAACGAATGATGGTTATCTTTTATTTGGTGTATCGTATTCCTAAATTGACTTATGTTGGTTTCTACCGAATATTTGATAATAGTTAATACAAATGTAAAGGTACTAGGCTCATAATTTATAACTCCGAAGCGTGCTTCGTCTACATGAGACTCGTCGGTGACGTTCAGTTCAAAATAGTTAAAAAGCCAAACAATATTAAGTAAGACCATTAAGGACCTAAAACTCCAAAAAAGTTGTGCTAACTACGGCTTAGGTAATATATGCCTGGGATAAGAAAATATTAAGTATTTCGAATAACTCAAACTTTTGCAAACAGAAAATTTATAAATTGATATTAATGTCAACACCGAAGTGCTGACTACTGGGCTGGTGATACCCTCGAGAACGAAACGTCCACCAGCAGTGGCATCGACCCAGTGGTTTTAATAGTTATCAAAGACACCAAGCTTACAATTTATTTCGTAAATTGATTATATTTGGTAAAACAATTATTTGTACTCCAAACTGTACCTAGAAGGGTATTTGCCGACTAGCGAATGCCATACACATGTCACCGTAAGATAGGTATTTCTAGCCACGTTTCGGCTGCTGTCTAATAATTTTCCATTTTTATTTCATTAATTTCTAGATAAGTTTGCTACAAGAACTTTGATAAAACTTCAGCCAATATTATTTTGGGAAAATGCCCGGAAACAGGTAGGAAAATAACAGTGTGTTCATATAAAAAGAAGATGTGGTATGATTGCAAATGAGACAAATATCCACAAAAGACCAAACTGACACAGACATTCACAACTATAGGTCACCGTATGCCTTCAACAATGAGCAAAGCCCATTCCGCATAGTCAGCTATAAAAGGTCCCAAAAAGATGATGGAAAACAATTCAAACGAGAAAACTAACGGCATTATTTATGTAAACAAATTAACGAAAAACAAATGTGTAACACATAAACAAACGACAACCATTGAATTACAGGATGTTCAGTCATTTTGTTGGTTTATTAGTTGAGCATTTGGTGTTAGCAGTTTCCTTGAGAATTTTCCTTTTTTAATGTACATAGTTTTATAATGTTATTGATAAATAATTTCAAAAGTTTCATTATAAGAATATACATAATAAACTGTTTTAAAAGATAACCACCAACTGACTTTTGATTTAGATATGAGGAATCAAACAAAATCAAAAGGAAATAGAAAGTCAACTATCTTATAAAACATAAACAACCGACACCAAAACGAACTAACGTGGATACCTGAAGTTATATCAAGTTCCATGTGGATACAATACATACATCTGTTTATTTATTTGTAACGCATGTATCCTCGTCCGCTAGTGTGTACGGATGGTATAAGAAAAGGTTGAGCATAAACATGAGTTAAAAGTTTGCCTTTCAGGGAAGTAATTGTAAATGACACACATTTTTAGGAGATTATTGGATGAAAGATATAGGTCTTAAATTATTAAATCAACTATTACAATGTGTAAAACTGATAGGTAAGCAGGTAACGTCAGGGCATCTGTCATTTGGATTTAGTGATCTTGCTATTTACGGAAAATTATTGGTTTATATGATGCGAATTCAACCACATACTTTGGATTGGAATTTGTGCGGTTCGGCTATGCATGTTTAATTTTGGACAAAGAGCGATGACTAGAAAAACAACAGTAGTTCTCCATTGTTCAAAAGTCCGAAATCAATGAGAGAAAACACATTGAGGCTACAAACTAAATCAGAAATAAGTGTATTTCAATAAGTCTCTCGTCTTCATGCAGGCATGTACATCAATCTCAAATTCGACTTTTGCATGCATACATGCAGTGTCAGTTCGGCATTAAGATGTTTGATTTTAAACATTACTGATGAACTTATTTATAACTTAGCTGAAGGTATTTACTTGGGAACTTTTATGACCTCGAACATCAAAATAAAATAACGAACAATATTGAAGTCATTGTAGTACGAAACAAAACATATAACAAATATTTACCTTCTTCTTAAAACTAAAAGAAGACAAATCAGTAAAATGACAATAATTGCAGCAGAAACAGATGCTCCAACTGTCAAACCTGGAAAGATATATAGTTACAGTATAAACACTTGTAGTAAAAAGTTTCTTTTAATTCCCTTACCGTTTATTCCTTTATATCTCCATTGCAATTTCTTGCAACATGACGGATACAACGTATGGACTAAAAAATACTGACCTCTCTAATTTTATCTGATATCTAACCGGAGTTTTTAGAGAGTTTTTTTTTTTTTGCTTAGTCTTCGGTTTTCTTTGTTGTGTTTTATTGACTGTTGATTGGTTTTTCTACCTGTACATACGATAAACTTTTCGTGTTATGGAACATCGATGTCAATTTGTATCTAAAATTAGTTTTTGAGTTTGAAAGTCCTTTAGTATCTTCAACTTTCTTTTACCTTTACTATTGTATATTTCGAAGTTGATATGATAAATATAAACATCCACGTTTTTTGCATCTGGTGAAAAGTTTTAATTCTTGTGCTTTTAAACTTCATCATTTAAGTCAGTTTGGTTACAATGATCTTTATCTTCGTTTTTGCTTTGACCTTTCAATTGTTTTGTTTTGAGCGCTACTGAGAGTTTTTAAGTAGATGAAACGCTCTTCTGACGTACCAATTGCAAGTCATTTATCTTTAATGAATTTTTATGCATGGATGCATATCAGTATATTCATACCCCGCCGACGCATATGCACCTTTTTGTGGTACATACGATTTGTTTGATACACATCTTAGTTCTTTTTTTTTTATATATCTTTCAGATAAAATCGTCGGTAAACTATCATTGCTAAATCTTATACCATAAATATCATTTTATGTCTGTTGAGGTTTCCAAATGGATGGTTTCAAGCAATATAATGTAAGAATTGAAATATGGAATTTGCAATGTCTGAAAATATAAATTTCGAGCGTACGAATCCGTTAACAAAATTCCTTTCATCCGGAACGCTCGAACCTAAAAATTTGGAACTATATCTACATGTACTGAAAAATAAAGATCACGTTCATTATTATAATTCATAAAGAAGTGTATAAATGAGTTGCTACATGGTGAACAACACAAGTGTTAGAAGTGATACGACCATTACTCTTCTAGTTATCACGAATTATTACCCCTTGACAATGTTTATTTGACAATACTTTTCACATTTGATTTAACCTTGTCAACTGTTTGGCTTCGAATGCCCTAATGTCGAAACACGTATTTGGCATACCATTAGCCGACTGGTATCTTACATGCGCTTTTTATGACGAGCATCGCGTTGTTTCTTAATAATTCCCCTTTTCATTGCAGCTGACAGATAATGTTTTATATTTTTTGGCTGCTAGTTGTAGCTTTTCTGGGTTGAATATGAACGTATAAAATCAATACATGTTGCAGTTTTAGTTTACAGGAAAATTATGTAGTAAAGTATTATATATTTTGTTTATCTGTGGCTTACCTATAACTTTTTCGTTGTCTGATATTTGCTGACGCTTGTTGTCGTCTTTTAACATATCGCCAGCTAAAAGTTAAAAAAATAATACCTGAATACAAAGGCATGCATGTTCATATATAAACGTTTTATCTAGATCAAGGGGCCACACCACATTTTATGGAAAATCAAATATGCAGCACAAACGTAATAAAAATTAGTGAAAAGATAACTGGAATTACTATAAAAAAAAAGCCAAACAGACGGTATAGATGAAGTCATATATCAAAATAAATGCGTCCTTAAATGACTTCATTGATAGTGAGTTGATACAAACATTATCATGATTTAGTTACCAAACACAGAATGGCGTTATATTGCTCCTTGGGACCGCTTTCTATTTATAGAATACACTAAGCATTTAAATTTCCATTGCACTTTTGTTTACAAGAAAAATTCTAGCAGCTGCATACGGAGATCTTGCGACTCTTAACATTATTTCATTTATAGCGTGATACAAATTTCAAAGATATTACAAGAACTGTAAAATACATGTCTGCCAGTCGAATGATTTACTTATATCATTATGACTTAGATGACCGCTAAGGAATATTTGTAAAAAAAAATTAACAGATGTAGTCCATATGTCGTAGCCAATGTCTTTTATAATTTACCATTCCGAAGCACCTTAATCCACATAGGGTAAGGCTGCATGCGTTAGTCGAAAACATCAAAGTACCATTAGTGTAGTGTGGGTTGTACGGTATTGACAATTTTTATAACATGCATTTTCAAAATTCTCCTTTGATAAATTAAGAAATACAGCATAACAACTCCTTCAGTAAATTTAACCTGAGTAAAATTCGGATGTATTTTTTTAGGTCGCTTTTGTTAATATGGCATATAAGGATTATACATATTTACACATTTAATATCATGTACAGATCTTTTAGAAAGAACAAACGAAACAAACACGTCTTTACTAACAAACTTGATTTTTGGAAATAACTTATCTTGACTTGGATCAGAAATGTTTCGAAGAGAACGGTAGTCTTAATCTGTGTTTACGACATGAGAAGATGTCAAAACCCAATACAGCCAACCTTGAATCTATACCATTGCCAATACAGAAAAAGCCAGTTAATAACACTATATAATAATCCACTCTTGGAAACAAGAGTATTGGAAATTTTTGAATCGAATTGTCGAATGTCACATAAACCTCCCATAAGGATTACGTTAAAAACGTCAAAAACAAAGGAGCTTGACTTGGTATATCCAACCAATAGGTAAATAAATCATAATAAAAGAAGAAAAAACTTGATTTATCAAAAAAACAGGTAACGATTGAATAGTTATCAAAGGTACCATGATTATAATTTAGTATGCCAGACGCGCGTTTCGTCTACATAAGACTCATCAGTGGCGCTCATGTCAAAATATTAATAAAGCCAAACAAGTACAAAGTTGAAGATCATTGAGGATCCGAAATTCCAAAAAGTTGTTCCAAATATGGCTAAGGTAATCTATGCCTGGGATAAGAAAATCCTTTGTTTTTTTAAATTTTCAAAAGTTTTGTAAACAGGAAATTTATAAAAATGACCACATAATTGATATTCATGTCAACACCGAAGTGTTGACTACTAGGCTGTCGATACCCTCGTGGACGAAACGTCCACCAGCAGTGGCATCGACCCAGTGGTGTAAATAGTTATCAAAGGTACCAGGATTATAATTTAGTACGCCAGACGCGCGTTTCGTCTACATAAGACTCATCAGTGGCGCTCATATCAAAATATTTATAAAGCCAAACAAGTACAAAGTTGAAGAGCATTGAGGATATGAAATGCAAAAAGAGATGTGCCAAATATGGCTAAAGTAATCGATGCCTGGGATAAGAAAATCCTTTGTTTTTTTAAATTTTCAAAAGTTATGTAAACAGGAAATTTATAAAAATGACCACATAATTGATCTTTATGTCAACTACAAAGTGTTGACTACTGGGCTGGTGATACCCTCGTGGACGAAACGTCCACCAGCAGTGGCATCGACCCAGTGGTGTAAATAGTTATCAAAGGCACAAGGATTATAATTTAGAACGCCAGACGCGCGTTTCGTCTACATAAGACTCATCAGTAACGCTCATGTCAAAATATTTATAAAGCCAAACAAGTACAAAGTTGAAGAGCATTGAGGATCCGTGATTCCAAAAAGTTGTGCCAAATATGGCTTAAGTAATCTATGCCTGGGAGAAGAAAATCCCTTGTTTTTTTAAATTTTCAAAAGTTTTGTAAACAGGAAATTTATTAAAATGACCACATAACTGATATTCATGTCAACACCGCTGTGTTGACTACTGGGATGGTGATCCCCCCTCCCCCGGGGACGAAGCGTCCACCAGCAGTGGCATCGACCCAGTGGTGTAAATAGTTATTCAAGGTACCAGGGTTATAATTTAGTACGTCAGACGCGCGTTTCGTCTACATAAGACTCATCAGTGACGCTCATGTCATACATAAGACTCATCAGTGACGCTCATGTCAAAATATTTATAAAGCCAAACAAGTACAAAGTTGAAGAGCATTGAGGATACGAAATTCAGAAAAAAGTTGTGCCAAGTATGGCTTAGGTAATCTATGCTTGGGATAAGAAAAACCTTTGTTTTTTGAAAATTTCAAAAGTTTTGTAAACAGGAAAGTTAAAAAAAATGACCACATAATTGATATTCATGTCAACACCGAAGTGTTGACTACTGGGCTGGTGACACCCCGGGGGCAAAACGTCCACCAGCAGTGGCATCGACCCGGTGGTGTAAATAGTTATCAAAGGTACCAGGATTAAAATTTAGTACGCCAGACGCGCGTTTCGTCTACATAAGACTCATCGGTGACGCTCATGTCAAAAATTTTTTAAAGCCAAACAAGTATTAAGATGAGGAGCATTGAGGATCAGAAATTCCAAAAAATTGTGACAAATATGGCTAAGGTAATCTGTTCATGGGATAAGAAAATCCTTTGTTTTTTTTATAAATTTTCAAAAGTTTTGTAAACAGGAAATTTATAAAAATGCCCACATAATTGATATTCATGTCAACACCGAAGTGTTGACTACTGGGCTGGTGATACCCCCGGGGACGAAACGTCCACCAGCAGTGGCATCGACCCAGTGGTGTTAATAGTTATCAAAGGTGCCAGGATTATAATTTAGTACGCCGGACGCGCGTTTCGTCGGCATAAGACTCATCAGTGACGCTCATGTCAAAATATTTATACAGCCAAACAAGTACAAAGTTGAAGAGCATTGAGGATCCGAAATTCCAAAAGGTTGTGCCAAATATGGCTAAGGTAAACTTTGCCTGGGATAAGAAAATCCTTTGTTTTTTGAAATTTTCAAAAGTTTTGCAAACAGGAAATTTACAAAAATGACCATATAATTGATATTTATGTCAACACCGAAGTGTTGACTACTAGGTTAGTGATACCCTCGTGGACGAAACGTCCACCAGCAGTGGCATCGACCCAATGATGTAAATAGTTATCAAAGGTACCAGGATTAAAATTTAGTACGCCAGACGCGCGTTTCGTCTACATAAGACTCATCAGTGACGTTCATGCCAAAATATTGATAAAGCCAAATAGTACAAAGTTGAAGAGCATTGAGGATCCGAAATTCAAGAAAGTTGTGCCAAATATGGCTAAGGTTATCTATGCCTGGGATAAGAAAATCTTTTGTTTTTTGAAAATTTCAAAAGTTTTGTAAACAGGAAATTTATAAAAATGACCACATAATGGATATTCATGTCAACACCGAAGTGTTGACTACTGGGCTGGTGATCCCTCCTGGGACGAAACGTCCACCAGCAGTGTCATCGACCCAGTGGTGTAAATAGTTATCAAAGGTACCAGGATTATAATTTAGTACACCAGACGCACGTTTCGTCTACATAAGACTCATCAGTGAAGTTCATGTCAAAATATTTATGAAGCCAAACAAGTACAAAATTGAAGAGCATTGAGGATCCGAAATTCCAAAAAGTTGTGCCAAATATGGCTAAGGTAACCCATGCCTGGGATAAGAAAATCCTTAGTTTTTTTAAATTTTCAAAAGTTTTGTAAACAGGAAATTTATTAAATGCCCACATAATTCATATTCATGTCAACACCGAAGTGTTGACTACTGGGCTGTTGATACCCTCGTGGACGAAACGTCCACCGGCAGTGGCATCGATCCAGTGGTGTAAATAGTTATCAAAGGTACCAGGATTATAATTTAGTACGCCAGACGCGCGTTTCGTCGACATAAGACTCATGTCAAAATATTTATAAAGTCATACAAGTACAAAGTTGAAGAGCATTGAGGATCCGAAATTCCAAAAGGTTGTGCCAAATATTGCTAAGGTAATCTATTCCTGGGATAAGACAATCCTTTGTTTTTTTTAAATTTCAAAAGTTTTGTAAACATTTGAACTGATGGATGAGCCCACCGTTGAAAGTCGTATGTTATTGAAAGTATATAGCACACACATTCAAACCAAAAAATGATGCTCTTTCATCATTAAACGGATTTTTTTTTTATAAAATTGAAATATAACACGATGAAAATATATATATTTCAGATCTAAGCATTTCTGGAACGCATTTAGGCGTTAGACGGGAAAAAAGAGACGCTTAACACACGGTATATGGTCTTGCTCTTTCTTAAATGCATTCTTCCGTCACTTCAAACTTATGTCTCATACAATGTTACCTGTAGATGAAACCGATACATGTTCACTGTATGTTGGTGTTAAAGACCTTGTTGTTTGTAATACTTTTGTTGATGGCGATTGGTCTTCAACTGAAAATAACAGATTTAAAATGTTTATAAAACTGAAATATACCGCGATGACAATACATATATTGTTGGACCCATCAAATAACCAGAGTAATTTCATTTTCATAACACCGACCCCCAAATGATAATGTAACAGCATAAATCTATATGACGAGACAAACAGAGAGGGAATTGGAACTCACAACAATTGTTTTTAACATGCAATTTAAAATCTTGCATTCTTGCATTTTATAAATGTTTAACATGCAATTTAAAATCTTGCATTCTTGCATTTTATAAATGTTTAACATGCAATTTAAAATCTTGCATTCTTGCATTTTATAAATGTGAAAAATTGACCTTCAGATTTGTAGAACAAAATTATTATGTACAAAATTTATAAAACACAAATATAAGTTATCATTTTACATGAATAGAATTGTCTAATACCTATTGCAAAATTCAACGGGACACGGAATGGAGTGTGCATTTCTTAAATTATTCGGTATTCAAGAGCATGCAGCAATTACTCAGACTTAGTAAAACGTCACCAGCGTCTGAGCAGAAAGTTGTTGAACTAGAAGTATGTCAAAGAACGGATCGTCCTTTTTCTAAAAAAAAAAGTTAATCTGAAGGTACTAAGACCTTGTTGAGAAATATTTGGTATCAACTTCACAAATAATTCACGTTATAATTTGTGAAGTTTATATGAAGAATAGATACTATGGGTACTTACGTTGTTTATCATCTTGATAACTAGTTTATATTTATTCTTTTATTTGTCTATATGCACATTACTTTAACTGTTTAGTCTGTTTTTGGTTGTATCTACTGTTAACCAACTTATTTTCGCGAGCGATTTATTTTCGCGACTTTCGCGAGTAGAAAAATAACGCGAATATAAATCGTCGCGAATATGTCAATCTTTGATCTTTCCTTAATAGACTTTATCAAGTAAATCAGATAATCGCGAAATTAAATAGCCGCGAAGTGGTCAAGAAAGGGTAAAACGCGAAATAAAGTATCCGCGAAAATAAGTTGGTTTACAGTATTTGACATAGCTCTTTTCTTTCCGTAATTGAGTTATTATTCTATGAAAAGTTTGTATCCTTCTCTTTCATGTTTGCTTAATTTTTTTTCTATATGCCTTTTGTGATTATCTGTTACGTATGACGGGGATCTGTACTTATACATCCCGTCATTGTGTTATTTTACCATGGTTAGTGTTTGTTTAAAATATGTTTGTTTGTTTCTAGAGTGATTAAGATAATAACACAAAGTTGACTGCTCTACCCTTAGCTACAAAACTAGGTTTGAATCACCATTATCTACATAAGCAAATGCCTGTACCTAGTCAGGAATATGACTGTTGTTATCCATTGGTTTGATGTGTTTGATTTTGATTTTGCTATTTCATTACAGACTTCCCTTTTAAAATTTTCCTTGTAGTTCAGGTTTTTTTATGATTTTACTTTTCATCGATTCAAACAATGATTTTTTTTTTAAACTTGAATAATTGCGATGCAATTCGCATGTATAGTTTGTTTTTTCTTTAGCTTATATTTTTTTTATCGCAACAAAGATACTGCAATTTCCTCACGTTTTTACTTATTTAAACTTATAGTATATATACTAATATTACCTGTTGTATACGATGCACTATCACTAAGTGTTGTCAAAAACCCTGCAGTTGGTGAGGGTCTTTGTGATGAATACTGATCTGGAGGAAATACATCTTAAAACGCAAGACAGAACAACAGACTGATATTTTTGATAAAGTATAAAGCAATAAGACAAACTATACACTTAAAACATGTTTTATCCTATTAAAATTAATGTTAACAAGATAAATTTGATGCAACAGCAAAAAAAAAACTCTAAAGGAAATTCAAAAGTCGGGTCCATAAAATCTGACAAACCCAAGCGCTCGTTTATACTAAAAAAACTTAATTTTTGGAAAATAAATCTCATATTCATGACTTGGATCAGTATTTTTTTTATGAGAATGGTAGGCTAAATCTGGTTTAACGACGATGAAGAGAAGCTAAATCAGTCGACACACCCACCACACGGTCTCGATCTTTATCAAATTTAATCTTCTCAATTTGTGTTTGTTACCTTGATATGCCTTTTCCTTTAAAATTAATGAGATTTGAACGAATGGCGACTTCTGTAGCCAGCATTAGAAATTCTTTAATTTGTAGCGTAAAACAAATTGGAAGCGGACACAAACAAAAGAGTGCATAGATCATAACCGACTTTTCAACTTCGGCTTATATAATTTTGAGACTGGTAGGTTACCTTCGCTATCATAGGTCATCGTGGTACTCGCTTAGATAAGAAAAAACAAAAAGAAGTACAACATACACATAGATAGCATGTGCTATTTCATTGGCAGATCACAATCCAGAGATTTTAGATTTTAATTTTCATGGTTATTTTAAAAAGAAGATTTGGTATGACTGCTATGATATCTACCACTATTATTTAAAAGGTCACTGAAAGATAATTTTACAACTTATTAAAGTTTCAAACTTTACCTCTAATCTCATTCCATATTATCAGATACCTTGATGCATCAAAGCAATTATCTGCAGCAAGTACCAAATTATAAGTTACTGTTCTAATGTTCTCAGTAATTTGACATATTTTGGGAATGTCACTTTTAAATCTCTTTATTTTACAACTTTTACAATCTCTTTCGGTTGTTGTGTGACAAGCTGCAATCCAAAGCACATCATGAAAATCGGTGCATTTTTCTGAAAAAGTGAATGAATTCAAAAGATATTAATTTTCTTTTTTTAATGATAAAATATAAAAAAAAAGAGTGTAACAGTAAAGTTAATAATGTATATGTTGCACATTTTTAGTGTAATAACAAAATAACTATACATTGTGTGTTTCAGCATCAAACAGATTTGAAAGTCTCTGCGACCTTTTCAATTCTTCTTGTTCCTCAACATTGTACAAACATTTTTTATATTCTTAGACAATATAATGGTTTTTTTTTCTTTATCATACACATACCATACAATTTGACGAATACAAAACTCAACAGTGACTAAAATTGTCAATAAAACACATTTGTCAGTTGCCCTTTCTTGGAGGGTTGTTGCTCACAAGGACGCTATCAAATCATGAGTTCCAAATGGTAAAGTTGAAATCATCTCTTCGAAAATTTTACGGACGCCATCACGAGTGGGTTGACTGTTATGGAATAACCGTTCCAAAAATTATATCGGATATGTTCCTTACGTCTTAACTACAATACCCTTCCCTTTCATAAATGTGACCTACCGGATTTGTTATCTCATAGGCTTACCCTTCCGGAGCACCTGAGATTACCCCTGGTTTTTGGTGGGGTTTGTGTTGTTTATTCTTTAGTTTTCTGTGTTGTTTCGGGTGTGCTTTTGTTTGTCTGTTTGTCTTTTTATTTTTTGCCATGGCGTTGTCAGTTTATTTTCGATTTATGAGTTTGACTGTCCCTCTTGTATCTTTCGTCCCTCTTTTAGAAACACAAGGCATCAAAGAGGAAATGTATTTCTTTCCTTCGAAGGACGCAATTAACATCTGACCAAGACCAGAACGAAACTGGAAACACCAGTCCACAATACAATACAGAAAACACGAAACCAACAACAAACGATGTTAAACTCAAGTCCTTCGGACAGTAGTATTTCCCAGTCATCTACTGACAGCAGCTTTTTATTTTATTATGCATAAGTGTGTTAAATTCTGAGATACGTCAATCACAAAATGTCTGATGTTTGACCTTCAGACATAAAACAATTAATAAAACTTCGAAACTTTTAAATTGCATGAAATGTTAACTAGACAGTTGAAACGTGCTGAGGTGAAATACGACAATAAGAAACTAATGATAGTTTAAAAATCGAGGTACGAAATAAGTAAATAACAAAATTACCAAAAAAAGTCCATGACAATATAGAAACGGAAAGTCTCTAATCAAATAGCAAAATCAAAAACACAAATCCAGAAATGACGTGGATAAATTATGATTGTACAGCTAACTAAACCTCTCACTTCTTTGACAGTCGCATAATATTCCATTATATTGACAAGTGTGTGAGGAAATAAACCAGAAATAATAGGTAAAAATGTAAAACAAATTTGGTTGCAGCATTCAAAATTGTGTTATAATCTTTATTCATATGAAACAAAGAAATATGACAACGGAGAAAAACAAAAAGACAAATTGACACGGCACACCATCAAAATCGAAAGACAAGAAAACTAAAACCCACCATAACAAAACAACACAATGACGTGAACGATTGAAAATCATTTATTTTTATCTATGACACACATTTGAAATTTATTAAAGCTTTCATTCATATTTCATGGAGATAACTTCAACTTTACCATTATCAGAACCCAACTTGTCAACAGGATCTCTATTTCAAGAAAATCTGTTTACCCTTGTAGTTAATGTAGACATAAGGTTGGTTTTTTTTATTATTCTAGAATTAATTTCACCGTTCCATATTTGATTATTGTAGCCATAGTGTGTGACGTACCTTCTACGTCTTCCGAAAAAAAAAATTGTAATCTTAGATTTTTTTCTATTGTGTCAATTTAAGAATTACTGCTCGCAATTCAAAGACTGGATATGATATAAAAGCGAAACTCAAGCTTTTCTATGTAAATTGAATCATGATAGTCATGGTGCATTGTCTCAATATACATCTCAATGACTTTTGGTAGATACTTTTTCCCGACGTGTATGGTAATATCCTCATTCCCTATAGCTATATTCTTTCTTTTAGTTCTTTCAGTAATAAGCTGGCGCGACTCTTTAGCAGCTATCTGTGCCACTGTATTGGTAGTTTCTATTTCGTTGATAAGTTTTAAACGTTTCTTGATCAAATATTCATACTCATAGTTTACGGGTAAATCTTTTAGGCGTTTGCAAAAATGAAATTCAAAGTAGCAAATTTTTGTCCACTCCACATTAGAAAAATCAGTTTTATATTGGATGTAAAGACTAGGAATATCATTTTCATTTATGTTTATATTCTGGAAAATATGATTTTCAATTACAGAACTTCTGAATTCCAAATTGGTAATACGTTTATAGATTTCTTCTACAGTGCAGGGTGCTTGAGTTTTTTCACTTGAAATTTTTTGTTGAATTTCATGAACACATTCACGGCAAATGGCTTGTTGATCATAGCGGTGGAAAATATATCTAAGTACAGATGTGATAGTGATGTAAAGGATACCATCTTTTTCCTTTAACCTAACTTGATGTGTTTTAAACTCTGAAATAATGTTGCTTCTTTTAACTTTTTTAATTTTATCAAATGGACTGTGATATTGTCGAAGAAAATATATAAATTGATCTAGTTCAATCCATTGTCCATCCCCAATGTCTGTTCTGAATGGTAA
The DNA here is from genome assembly GCF_963676685.1 of Mytilus edulis. NCBI lineage: Eukaryota > Metazoa > Mollusca > Bivalvia > Mytilida > Mytilidae > Mytilus > Mytilus edulis. Next base: position 37,348,447 of record NC_092352.1, on the reverse strand, counting down.
ACGTAACAACTTTGGTAAAGCCATCTATCTCTGAAAAGAAACAAAATTTACCTCTAGATACTAGCTTTTGATCGTAAAAAATCTTCTGTCTTAAAGTTTGGTACAAATTCAGGATAGTTTAAGAAAGCTATCAAAATTTATTTATAAAATCTTTACTACAGAGTAAATGTAATATTTCCTAGCAGAAAAACTAAGTCTATTTACAAGTTAAATACGGGAAGACAGGATTTTTTTTACAAAACTTACTTCTGGATACTATTTTTTATCCATAAACAAGCTACAGTCCAAGTTTGATACAAATCCATGATAGTTTAAGAAAGTTATTAAAATTTTTAAAACTTTAACCATAGAGGGAATATTTGTAACCGACGCTGACGACGACACGACAATGCTGAAACAATGAAGGAACTCTGTCTCTTTTTTCGACAAAAATCGAAGGTTACTTTCAATCAATGAAAAATTAGGAATACTTTCAAGTTTTATATCTATATTACAAGTATTTTCTGCCTTCAAAATGAAAAATAGTGGAATATAGAAATAGATGAGCAGCATGCATAAACTACTACTATTGATGTATCACAAAGTCAAGAACAAATACCCTTTACAAAGTGAAAATATGTTTGGGGAATACTATTATCGAAAAGGGGGGGGGGTCAATGTCTTTAGTATAATAATTCATCTTTAATGTTTTATTTATATTAATTGATTTACATATAACGTCAATAATTATTAATAACTTACAAAAGTTCTGTGTTTCTTTCTTTTTTTCTTCATAACTGGAACTTCACATCAGACTTCATATAAAAATTCCAATTCTTTTCTTTGTTTTACACATTTATGTACACAGAAATCAACATGTGAAAAATATAAACAAACTTAGCAACACAGATGTACCATTGACTGTATAGAATTACATACAGCCTCACCTAATTATAATATGGTTATCAGCAGGAGATTAATAGATGCTGTCAACTGGGCAGTTAAAACAAACAATTTATGTAATTGGAAAGTGATAAGAGGAGAGCTATATTTAAGCCCTATATTGTACCATGGGTGTAAGACTTACTTAAGAGTCCGATGTCAGAAGATGAAACAAAAGAAAATAAATAAAATGACAATACTACATAAATAACAACAGACTACTAGCAGTTAACTAACATGCCAGCTCCAGACATAAATTAAACAGATTGAAAGATTATGTCTTCATCAAAAGATGAAGTATCATACTATCATAAAATATATGAGAAGAACATAACCCGTGTCATGCCAACAACTGTATTTTTTTAAATAAATGTGTTTAGTTCCGATGCAAAGACCCTATAAGTGAATCAATATTAAAGCCAGAATATGCAATCTTTAATGACCTGACAACAGTATCGTAACTATATCCCTTTTTAATTAATTGTACATTTATTGCTTGAAACTTAAAATAAGAGATATTTTTGGCAAGTCTTAAATAGTAATTAATCATCTGAACATACATGTAATTAAGAAATTTCCCAAACCCTAAATCTCTTAAATATCGAAAACTGAAATACATAACCATAAACATAAATCATATAGCTATTCTTTTGGGTCGCATCTTTGCTGATCGTTTTGATTTTCACAACTTTCCTACATTTTTGATACACAAAACTAAAAAATCTATATAAACCATTTTGATATAAAGCAATTACTAAAAAGATAAACTATTAGGTGTTTAAAAAAAAAGTGTAATGAAAAAAAACCTCATGGAACAAATCAAAACGGCAAGCATCTTATGAATTGCAAAATGAAAACCCTAAACACATCAAACAAATGGAAAACAACACTCATATTACTGACTACGTAACGGCATTCAAAAGAATTTTGGATTTAAACTGTTTAAACATGAAAACTGTGTTTGGTATTATCTCATTGTCAATTTAGGGTTATCCGTTCACACTTGTTATTTCTGTTGACACAATTTTTTAATGTAGCCTTGGTGTAGTGTACCTTCTACTTCTGTAATTTTTTTTATGCTTTTTCTATAGTTCGAATTTTGTTTACCCTTCCGCAGCTACTGAGATCACCCCAAGTTTTTGGTGGGGTTTGTGTTGTTTATTCTTTAGTTTTCTATGTTGTGTCATGTGTACTATTGTTTGTCTGTTTGTCTTTTTCAATTTTAGCCATAGCATTGTCAGTTTATTTTCGATTTATGAGTTTGACTGTTCCTCTTGTATATTTCGTCCCTCTTTTGAAACATGATAGTCGTGGTATATTGTCTCAACAGACATTCACTGATCATTTCCACTTATTCATAGAACATACCTCTTTCATCACTGCATGTGTATTCAATATTAATGCCCCGTGTATCGCATGCTGTTTTAATCCGATTTTTTCTACACCATTGTGAACTCCTATTTAGAAAACTAACATGCAACGGTATTTTTATATATTCTGGAAGTATTGGACAAAGAAGAGCAGAATCGTTGAATACATTAATGTGTGTTTCCGTGGAACTTACAGTATCTGCAAATAGATAAAAAATTGTTATTAATTCTTTAAACAAGAATGTAACGTGATTTATTTTAAATATGGATAAAGGCAACAGTATTATACCGCTGTTCAAATATTATGTATAAAGTTAAAGTCATAAGAAACTTCAAATTAAAAAAAGATATGCATATTCTTTTTTATTACTCAATGGATAGTTTTCATTATACAACTTATGTACATCATATGCTTTTTTTCTGAGGAAAATTCTTATATTTGTCCACATTTACAAAAAGTTTACTTATTTTTAATTGTTTCCTTCGCCGACATATTTTCCGTATGCATAGTGACCTGAGCGTAACCCTCTCGTAAAAATCCGGTGATCGCAATATGCATGGATCTGCCATTGAAATAAACAATTATCTGATTGTACATGTTAAATGAGCAGCCATAACTGTTAAATCATTACAGAAAAAAGAGAGAAAAAAAATGACGATTATACGATATTTTTTAATAAAAAAATAAGAAAATCGTGCACAGAGGACTAAGTTTATGATATTTACATGCATTGGATCAGGAATTAGATAAGCATTATTTTTTCACCACTCACTCGTTTCATATGACTTTAATAGATAAATTGAATAAAACTATACACAGCATGAAAATACTGATGAGAAAACCTAAACAATTTTGATGAGAAATATTTAAAATTGTTTTGCCTACGTTTATTGTTTTTGTGATATTGAGAAAATCCTACTTCATACATTTTAAATTATCTAAAATGCGATTAGGACCTTGTGGCTTTCATTGCAATAATGTATTGGCCGATACGGTTTAACAGTGTCTCTTCGCTTTAGATGTCCATATTGTCACATGATCTGTAACTTTACCAATTAGCAATTCTGTCAGTTATGTTTGTTAACTTGATTTGTCTTTTTTAATCAATTTGCAAGATTTTAACTCGAATGTTATAATAAATCACAAAGAACTAAACTTAAGATTTTATCATTTTATATACCTATCTCGAGTTTTTTTCCTTTCAGAACAATATGTCATTCTTTCAAAAAATCAACCCAAACGATACCATGTTTCAACGGAATATGCTTAAAGACATAAACTAATGACCTGTGTGAGGCCACTATTTTCCTTTATACTTACGTACATGTATTTACAAATATATTTCTATGTGTTTAAATAATACCGCATGCTCATTTCGTCATTTAATTGTTTATGTATTATACTTTGACCTCATGAAACTCATTAACGTGTCTGATCATTTACAATTAACCTTGAATCTTAGAAGATAAAAATGCTAACTATATATAGAAATAGAAGACATGGTATGATATAGTAAACTTTAAATATAAAAGGATATAACTTAATAACATTGAATATGAAGAAAACCAAATTCACCAATCGGCACTGTTATAGGTTTTGTGTCTATTTTGGCCAAGGTATTGTCTGTTTTTATTGGACTGTGATTTGTATTGCAATATTGGTATATGTGGTCCTCTTTATAATCATTTAATGAAAATAAAAGTCAGATTCTACATATCGTATATAGTTATAACGACAATAGACAAATCATCGAAAATGCGTCTACATTGTCATTTAAGGGCAATTGCCACGATGAGAAGTCGTTTAATTAATGACAGTCTGCATTTTCGAAGCTCTTACTACATGTATTAACTGTTTTTCTCTTATCGTTATATTTTTAAAGATAATTTTATTAGTCAAAAGAATCATCATTTACAAGCAATTATTTCTATAGGGAGTCATTTTATTGTTTCAGTCTCATTTCGATTAATAATAGTTATCAAAGGTACCAGGATTATAATTTAATACGCCAGACGCGCGTTTCGTCTACATAATACTCATCAGTGACGATCAGATCAAAATAGTTATAAAGCCAATAAGGCAGATCTATTTCTAATTAAATAATCAGGTTTTCTGTTTGCAAAGTCTGCCAACCTACTCTATTTTTTAATAATAAAGCGATAACAGAAAAAAAACAAAAATGACAGATACCAGTCAATGCCAACCACTAGATTGCATTTTCGTCTCTGATTGGCCCATTAAAATGTTGTAAGTTTAGACACACATGCAAGTGGTTAGTCCTCAACATTACGTTGGAGAGTACTGTTAAAGTATAACACAATATAGCAAGAATCAATATACATTAGTTAAAAAAACCTCATCAAAGGAACAAGGCTTATAAATGTATATGCCAGACGTGTATTTCATCAATGGAGTAGTCATATAGTCAATACCAACAAAACAAAAAGGTACCGATCTAAGAGTAGACCATGTTCAACTAAAACATGAACCATAGTCTATCCAAATAAAGTATAAATAGCTTCAGGTGTAATACCACCATTGATTTTCCGTTATTAGTCTTTGTAAAAATTGCAGAATTTATCTTTGTTTCAAATGAAGAAATACTTGGAATACGTTACGTTTTACCCTGTCCAGTACTTTAGAAAAATAATACATAAAATTTCATTGCATATAGGAAAATAACCATCATTCGAAGTTAACCAATCAAATTTCTCTCCTTATTGTATCTGTGTACAAGGTTTAGTCACCATGTAACCTCAAAATTACAAAATATTCTATTAAAATCCCAAATAAAAAATATTGGTGTTTTGAAATACCCAAGACATATGTTTATAACACAGAAATGTTTTACTGCAACAAAATGTAGGATTAATTACCTACAACTGTCAAAGATCACGGGAATAATTTTTTTCGACTTATATTCGTATACAACCGGATGTGACGTACTATGATTTGGTGATATCACAACTTCAACTCTAATGAGTATTCAAAGTCTTAGGCCGTGTTCACACCAAACGCCGTGTACAGTGAACATGTTTACAGTTGGTTTAATGTAATGTTCACTCGTTTCACATTAAATTTGTTCACATCTATACATCTTGTTTTTGGGACCTGTACATAAGATTTGTTCACAATTGTAAACTATATGTCATTTAAATGTTCATTACGTAGAACAGAATTCAAATTTTAGAACAACTTTTCTTGCAATTACGGAACGACCATTTTACTTTAAAAAAAGGGGGTATGGATTCCACAATTTGATTTTTTTTAAATCGGATCATACAGATGATTAGAATGAACAAATATTCTGAATCCAAAGTGTCCCCATACAATATAGTGTTATATATTGAATTGGTACCATCGAAAATAAAATATATAATTATTCGCCCGAGAAAAAATTCTGACTCAGAACACCCCCCCCCCCCCCCCCCCCCTTCCGCTCTTGGTTTTGAATTAAAGTGGTTGCTCCTTTAAGAAAGTCTTTTTGGATGATTTGCAGTCGTTGAAAGATGTCTCGATTACGCATTAAAAACGTAGGCTGCACCAGCGTGCTTACAGACGAAGAAAAAAAATGAGATGTTAAGGATCACTGCATTTCTATCTTTTCTGTTTGTTTCAATGTTTTTTCTTCTTGGAGTATTTGGCAAAGGGAGGGGTAATGTTTGGTTTTTTTTATTTCTAATTGTATTTTAACGGATCTGAGATACTACACAAACAAACAATTAACCTCACCCTTTTTCAGTAAAGTATCAATTTTAAATAAAAATCGTTTCTTTTTTAATAATACATGGGGAAATTAGAGTTCTGAATGCCTAGTTTTGTGTACACAAGGCCTACATCGACTATCGACTGCATGTAGACAACACATGATTTAAACAACATGTAAACATTGAGTTTTATCAATGGGAACGTAATTATGTTGAGTTTATGTGTGAGTTACACTAACACAACACCGGGGTTAGGTCAATGTAAATACGGCCTTACACAACAAAACAAAAATTAATTTCTCAATGCATTAGATACAATTTATCAAAATAGAATTATACATATACTACCTGTTTCATAAAATGTCCATTCTGTTTTTCGTGCAGATGAAAAGGTTGCCTGGTTAGTGATTTTGCCCTTTGTATATCTTATTATCGTTTTCCTTAGAAATGTGTTATTCACCATCTGAACAGTCCCCAATGTAAAACCATCTGTTTCCCTGCGGATGGAAATGTTGAATTTGCGAAATTGATCGCAACTTACATGGATTATTGGATCGTTTCTTATAATCCTGTCGTCGACCTCGTTTTCCTTGTCCTCCATCATAATTTTAACTGTTTGGTGGCCTACCTCTTGTAAAAGAATTATATTGTATTCGCATCCCGGTTCGACTTTGAAATACGGAGATGTCTTTGTGTTGATACTTTTATTGAAAAACGGTATACTTAGATCGCTGTCCACCTCATTTGCCGTTTCTAAGTGTATTGTTCTGGAGATTTCAATAATAAAGCCTAAAATTTTCCAAAACGCATACTTTATTTTAAAGTATATCCATATGGATTAAAGGTATCAAATCCTGACAATATAAATCATACTAGGGTAATATTTAAATTTCATTTTTGTGCCTTTTTCTTATATTTGCTATGTACAATGATGTAAGTATTATCATTTATTATAAGCTTTATTTGAAGATGACTAGAAATACGTTTTTGTTAAAACATAAACATAAGTCATAAAAAAAAAATCAAATGCAGTTGTAATTGTTTACAAACGCTTTTAATCTGCGTATGTGAGCGGCATCTCTGGGATGTCTAGGCCGAAATATTCAGCTACATTATAAAAGTAAGAATCAGTACAATTTATAGTTTCTTTTCTTTTTTTTCAAATATCAGGACACAATTCAGTAGTTGTAATTTATTATTTGTCAATGAAAATTTGACTAATGACTTTAACTCAATTTGAAGCAACGTGATTGATTTAATAAGGATTAAATACATATTAAAAAAAGGGATGAAAAATACCAAAACGGACAGTCAAACTCATAGATTGAAAATAAACTGACAACGCATGGCTATCAAAAAAGACAAACAGACAAATGCTAGTACAGAAGACCTAACACTTGTGACTTAGCATCAAGAACCCCACCAAAAACCGGGACTGAACTCAGGTGCTCCGGAAGCGTAAGCAGATTCTGCTCTACACGAGGCACTCGTCGTGCTGCTTATGTTTTTACAAATCCGTTAATATTATAATTCGGTAGGTCACATTCGTTAAAAAGAGAAGGGGATTGAAGTTACGACATAAGGAACATATCCGATATCATCTGTGAAACGGTTAACGATCAACCAACTTGTGATGGCGTCCGTAAATATAACGAAGGGATGATTTCAACTTCACCATTTGGAATTCATGGTTAAATAGCTTCCTTGTGAGAAGCAATCCTCTTTCAAGGAAATCATGATAGAAAATACAAGCCCGGGAATATCGTATCAATTGGGAGATATATACTCCGTATGCAGAAGTAACTGCTGGAATGTTGCTACATCGAAATGGAATCACAATTTGGAAGCTGAAACCTTTGTTGAAAATTACAAATTAAGATATACCAAAAAACATCAGCTTTTATCAAATGTTTCTACTCAATCCTCACTGACCAGTCGAAAGAAACAACAACATGTATTATAAACAACAGCTTTACACAGAAATGTACTTTAATACAAAATGTATTTTACAAAGTTGTTTATTGTGGTAACATATCCTCTTGGATAAAGCTTTTGCTCATTAAATATCAATTACAAGATCTCAAATGAGGCCCATATATTTGAGCATAACTTATAAGTGAAACGGCCATTCTAGGTCAAAAACCAAAATTTTCAACGATTTATCGCATCATAGTGTTGACTTAGTATCCTGCTCTAAAATGTTTCGATTATTTTCGCCTTTTCTTTTTAATTGTTTATAAATTAAACACCTTAACGATTATTGTAACCTAACATACTTATATTACAAGTATAGCTTATTGACTAACACGCCATTATAAAATTATGAAGTATATAACCAGTGTAATGTAGAATATTTCAACACTAATATTTTCATTTCTCTTTGAAGCAAAAGTCACTACATAAAAAAAAGAAATCCGTTTGAAACTCCATTCTGTAATATATTGGCAAATGAATCAGCAAACAAATTTGAAGTTATCTTTTTATTGTATTTTGTTTATTTTTGCATTTAATAATTTTTATATTTCATGGAAATTACCGGATACATGTATAATTATGATATAAGTAAACTAACAACTTACTTTCATATTCACAATATGTTCCTGAATATCTATCCGGACATCTGCACACAGTATTGCAGCATGTTCCACCGTTTTCACACGATCTACCACATCTACCTACTGTGTATTGAAAAAAATTAAATCACAAAAATACTGAACTTAGAGGAAAATCAATTTGGAATGTCGATTATCACATGGAAAAATCAAATAACAAAACACACAAAAACGAATGGACAAGATATGTCATTTTCCTGACTTGGTACAGGCATTTTTAAATGTAGAAAATGGTGGATTAAACCTGGTTCTATAGCGCTAACCCTCTCACTTTAATGACAGTGAAATAAGAAGTTCACAATAAAAAAAATATTATATTACTACTGTATTCTGCAGAAATTGTCCAATCTATATGTATATGCTTGTCTGAAAGATTTATAAATAAACAATCGAACATATACTAAAAAAAATACTAACTTTATAACCGGGCAATGTTTTACTTGTCTGTTCTCATTTGGCGTGCTATTAAAGATATCACTGGGGTTAAGCTGATGACCGTAACTGCATTCACAGTCATCCCAAGATGTCGGATGAAAAATTAGTTCAGTATCTGTATTGTCTGTTAAAGTGTTTCTATATCATCTTCTTTACAAATCATACATTGATACTATGTAAATTTATAAAAGATTCACACGATAATCACTAATTACTACTGTGAAATGTGCATAAAACAGGAATATCGATTTGAAAAAATTGATCAGATGACCATAAATCACAATCGAGATGACCGTAACAGAATCAGCGATTCATAACAAGGGTGGCCGTAACTGGTTTTAAGATGACCGTAATTTGTAAATGATGATCGTAATTTTTAACATCGTGTTGCCATCTTAAGACCTTCGGGTAGCTTCGTGATTCATTCATGTAGACATCGTAATGTCAAAACTGCCCGATGGAAACGATGGAAACACGAATGCAATAGGATGTTCAAAGATGCATTCCCGGTGTCATTGCGATGGTGAGGATTGTGATACGAACTCAATACGAACCCTCAACATCGGAAGCACCTTCGCGAATTTTTTTACATGTTAAAAAATTTAGAACCCTTCCCGAAGTTATCCCCGAAGACTAGAAAAAGTGGCTGATGGTTCTACGATGGTTAACGATGGCACTAAGAATAGCCCGATCTGGATACGATCAGTCCTGATTTTGAAAATTTTCATAATCGTGTTGGCATCGGCGTAAAATTCGGGACAGTGTGACGCGGGCATTATGAAAATTATTCAAAATAATCATCTTTTATTCCCCAAAACAACTAGATAAAGATCGGTTAATTGATTGTAATGATTGCGTGTTTAATGCGTGTAAGGTCCAGTGACAAATGTTTGAAACAAAAACACTTAAAAAGACCTTTATGATATGTAGGAAATTTCTTAACATCAAGTTCTATATATTTAAAGGTGGTACTTTACAAGTTACGGTCATCTTTTTACCAATCACGGTCATCCTTGTTATATGTTACGGTCATCTTGCAAATATTTTGATGATACTTTCCCGTTTAATGCACATTTCTCGGTAGTAATTTGTGATTTCCGTGTGAATCTTTTACAAATATACCTCGTATAAATGTATGCGTACATACAAAATTTAGTCCTGGTATTTATGATGAGTTTATTTGTAAAGCAAATGATATAGAAACACTTTAACAGACATTGCAGAAAAAGACCTATTTTATCAACGGTTATCAGCTTTACCCCAGGGGATATTATAATAATAGAAATACAAATTCTAGTCTTGTGTGTACATGACATTACTATCTGCTCTGTACTAAAGTGGTTTTTGAAGTAATTGTTAAGGATGAGGTGTGGATAAAAACCCTGCAAAGTCTGGTCTGGGTTTTTTGTTCGATGTTTTTTTAATTTAACAATCAGACTAGGTAATACCTATTCAACTGATTTTTATCATTTGTTCTTATATTATGATGTTAAAATACAGGCCTAGATAACAGGAGGGTTGAGCGCTCAAAAAAAACATGTTTCAACCCGACTGCTCTTAATATGCCTGTCTTAAGTCAGATCATGTAGTTCAAGTATTGTCGTTGGTATATATCTATCATATTTGTATTTCGTAAAATGTTTTGTTACAAATCAGGCTGTAGCTTTCTCAATTTTATTGCTTCATTATGTCTCTACAAACAGATTCTGGCCGTCTGAATTCGGTGACAAAGCAGCTTTGCAAACATTCATTATTTTGTACGTTCCCCATAGAAACATCTAGGTTCACCTTTGACTTCAAATATAAAAAAAGGAAGAAAAAGACAAGTATATTGCCGCGAGACAATGATATAGTATTTTTGTATTTATATGTTACAATGAACCTTTTCCATAACGTAAAGCTTAATAAATTATAAATGGAAAGAACATAAGAACAATGAAATTAGTGTTATCAAAGTATATAGTAAATCATACCTGTTTCGACACATATTTTGTCATTTGTACACTCAGGATAAGTTGCACATTTAGAAATATCATCACTGGAATCTACACAAAATATAGTTAATGAGAACATGAATTAGAAAGGAAACAACAAACAATTTCCTTATTCCCATTTAGAACATTTTAAGGTTAGGCTGCGTTTCAGTTGTCCCAATGATCTTTCTGTGGTTTTCATATAAATATGGACTGATTATATTAACCGTTGTCTTGATTATATACTGAGTGCCGATGAAAACGCAACACTTTTGTTTTTCAAAAAAAATCTTTTAATTTTAATTTTATTTATATTAAAACTTTGTATTGTTTGTTTAAAATTAATTTTAAGACAATTGTCAATTTTACGGTTGAGTGATTTTTGAAACAAATGCGAAGTAAGGGTTTTTCTGAACGGACATAAACTCAGTTCACCGCTTTTCAACATAAGTACCATTTTATAGATTTTGTCATATAAAGTTTGGCTTATGTCATGAATTTTCCCGGCCTGTAAAGAAACTGTAATAAATATCTGAGTAAATGCCAGGACTCTCTGTCAAACAGCTACTTGCAGTTTTGGGCATGACCAAATGAAGCCTTTCACAGCATACAATTACGAGAAGACTGAAGTTGTAGCCTCTACATTAACTCAAATCATCCACCAATTCAAATAAAATTGATCATTTAATGATAAGCCACATCCCGGGGAACAAAAAGCAAGAAACGCTCAGCAAGACCGATACATTTTGTCTTTAACGTATCCGATATCGACTCTGATGCCTAACAAAAGGTCATGAGAGTTCAATTGTGTTCACGGTAGAACCTTTGGAGCAATTTCAGGAAAGAACCATTTGCACAAAAATTGATAAAGAGCACCGCAGTCTTTCCGTAGTGATATCTTAACGGCCGTCTGGCGTAAACATTAAAATCGGTGGACAAAAATCATTTATTATGTACCATAAACCATCAGTGGTGGCTATATAGACTGTTGGCACCTGCCTTGGCCAAAAGTCATGCTTTTCGCCAGATTTTTGTCCAAACGAGCACATTTTGCATCAGATTTGACATGGTTTAGACTATGAAAACCACCAACAATATCATAAAGTCAGCTTGGGTTTGCTTTGCGGGACAAGTGGAATAACATTCCTCGGGTTCACATAAAACGTCCGGGATGATTTATTACACGGCGCTGTCGAGAACGCGCTGCACCACGGGGTTGTTAAATTTCTTGTTAGGACAGTGAGTTGATGATTCTACATTGGTTGTTTCATTTACGCCCGAAAGATTACATTAAAACATTTATTTTTGATATCGATCTATTGTTAAAATTGTTAAATTTCAAGAGTAAAAGTTTCATTTTTTTTAAAAACAAGTTTTGCGTTTTCATTGGCACTCAGTGTATATTGAAATAGAAAAATGTGGTATGAGTGCCACTGAAACAACTCTCCATCCAAGTAACAATTAATATAAGTAAACCATTATAGGTCATGGAATTTTTGAGACTCTATGCTCTTCAAATTTGTACTTGTTTTGCTATATAACTATTTCGATATGAGCGTCACTGATGGGTCTGATGTAGACGAAACGCGCGTCTGTCGTATTGAGTTATAATCCTGGTACCTTTTATAACTACTTTAACACGGAGCATTGGCTCTCATCGAACAACAAGCCATAAAAGGCCCCCAAAACAACTAGTCTAAACCCATTCAAACGAGAAAAACAACGGTCTAATCTATATAATACGAGTAACGCGTATATGTATGAACTACATAACAGACGGCAACTACTATACGTCAAATTCCAGGCATAGGACAGGTGCAAACATTTGCAGCGGATGAAACTTTTCAATGGTACCAAACCTTCTCGCTTTTCTGAAACAATAGTATAACATATTGTCCTTCTTGCTTTTTATATCTTAATGTGCGCTAATTGTTTTTTTAATAACCGAATATCACACAGGAAACGTAATATTTACTATACATTTCACAAGACAAGAACAACTTGCATATTTTTTTTTAACTTTGTTCTAAAAATGTAACCGTAGAACGATTTATTAATAACACTAAGCGGCAATATCAAATGTGTATTCTTTTCCTCACTATTTTTTTTAGCCAATGTGATAGTTTTCAGAGTATAATATCATGCTATGTCTTGTTCCAATCACTGTATTGCTAGACATGTATCAGTATTGTAAATCCTTTGACTACGTTTTTTTTACAACTTTCATACTGGTCATTTCGTCTTACAGTTTATGAATGTGTTGATGTCTTACAGTATAGGGAAAACGGTACTATTTATTCTGCCATAGGCGACAATACTAACATTTTCTAAATTTACCAGTTTTTATAATAAAAACCTGGATAAAACAGTTATGTGTGGTGTTAGAACTTTATTACTGTATTCTGAAAATTGCAGCCAAATAGTATCATGATCAATTTCCAACGGAGCTGGTTTATGTTATCCATGCCCACCGTCATTTTGCACCAAATTTATGAAATTTTGGAAGCCTTTTTGAATAATTCTCTAGAAAATATTTCAATAGGTTTTAAAATTTAAATTATAAATTTACACACTGCAGTTATTCATAGATAAATAAAAAAATACTTGGTACCCTTACATCCAATCACAGCGCTCCTAGTTTGACTTCCTTCACCTGTCTTGGGTACACAAAAGGCCAACCTAATGCTGGGAAAATTAAATACTACCGCTTTCCCCGTAAGACGTTACATAGAAATAAATCCGATACGTATCATGCATAACAGCGATGACCAAGATTTTGACGAATCGTAGGAAACGATAGCTGCTGTTTATACACTGTCCATTAAAACATAAATCTAACATAAAAACTTATTCTTATATCAGACACAAATGAGTATATTTTTTAGGAATGTTGATTAAAAATATTGTAAATCTTTCGCACAGTACTATAGATCTAACAAAAAAAAACAAAAAAAAGTTCCATTTGCGATGAAGTCATAAACTAGTCCATTTAAGAAATGACTGTACTATTTTTTTCTGTCTATGAAGAAATAACGTAAAAAAATTGGTGCACACTGAATAACGCGCGTAGCGGGTTATTTAACAGTGTGTACCACAGGTTTTTATGTAATTTCAAAGTTCTTATAGTTTTTTTTCTAAATTCATTTTTAAACCGTAGAAAACCATGAAAAAACGTTGATGATGTCACACCGTCACATGACTTAATTATGTCTATGGGCTGATTACAAAATAACGTCGGCCAATCAGAAGACGTGTTACATCCAAAATTAAATTATTGAATTATAGACTAGTAAAGTTGCAAATGATATCTTTAAATTCATTAGTTAAACCTATAGTTTTATATATTTCAGAAGTTACATTTTAAGGCTCCTATATAACATGTTTTAGAGCCAAAACAAGAGCAAATAGCTCTGGAAAACAATTGGACACTTTTTATTTCATTGATAAACCACCTTTAGAAAAGTTACACCTATAGTTTGTAAATATACACTTGGTATAAGAAAAACTTCATCAAATTTAGGTCCAAGAGCTGACCTGGGGAGACTTCCTCTGGAACGTAATATTAGATTTCAATCTATATTGCATCTTTTTAGATTATATTCTGATGAAATTTATCCTCTCTTCAAAGAATCGGGGTTTTTTTTGTCTCAAAACTTAGACTCGGCAGGTATTTATTCTTGATTATCATATGTAAGGCATATAGTAGAAGAACCTGGTATGAATTTGGAAACTTTGAAAAAATATTCCTCACAAACAATAACTAAAAATATAAGAGACCAAATAAAATTAAAATTGAAGCATTTTTATGAAAAACCAGTAAATGATAAACTATCAGATTTTAAGGATACCAGAAAACTCACTATTTATACGCATGTAAAATAAAATAATACTGAATACAAATATGAAACTTGCTCAAAACATGAATTCAGAAAACTGGTAACAAAACTTAGATTAAGTGATCATAATTTATTAATAGAAAAGGGAAGATACCTTAAAATACCAAGAGAAGTAAGATTATTCAAAAACTGTAAATAATTTGAAGATGAATTCATTGTTTTTATTGTAACAGAAACCATAATAATTGAAAAGTTTATTTTGATTTTTTGATAAATGAGAATATCCACTTTATACATTTAAATGACATATATAAAATAACATATATACTCAACCCAGTTTCATACATTCAGGTAGATAAGCTAGGATCCTTTTTTAAACAGTCTATTGAACTGAAGACAGGGGACTGGTCTTGTTGTATTTTTTATTTTCATTTTGTACTGTTGTGTCACATACTATAAATATGTAGTTTTATGTCAATAAAGATTTGAATTGAATTGAATTGAATTGAATTGATAATCATAGATGTGATGTACGTTTCATCATGATTATTTATAAATAGATAACTCAGTAACGGATCGAAAGACTAAACATTCAGTGTTTTTTTTTTTAATGCGTTTACCAACTATAGACCCGAAATCATAAAACATAAGTGTCTTTTAGAATGAATTAACTGATAAAAATCATTGTTTTGATACATATATGAAAATATGTTAGACTTACATACTGTTAGCGTTTATACATGAATATCGAATTGTTAACTCAACATAGGAAGAAAATGAAATAATTATGCACAGAAAATATGTAAGGAGGTAACACAAGGTTGAATGCTGACAACGTATTATTTCGACAGCGAAATTTGTTGTGATTTTAATTGGACTGGAAGACTCCTCATGGTTTCATGTTTTCAGGCACAAAAGATTTTCAAATCGGAAATTACCGCTATACGGTATTTATTCTAAATTAAATTGTCTGTTCAAAAATTAAGTTAAATCGTCCTTATAATAACTTCCACTAAATAATAAACATATAATAGTTCTTAAGTAAATGTGTCTTTTAAAAGTACTTACCTGTACCTTGTCCGGAGCAATTTTTAGTTTCCCAAATAAACAGGAGAAAACAATTAATTAATATTGTGTATATCTCCATATTAAAGAAAATTTTAAATATGGTCTTATGTACGGAAGTTTAAATAAAAAAAATCAATGAAATAGATCTCTAGAAATGTATTCACAAAAGAAAAAATTTTACCTATTTTTTAGTCACGCTAGACGTATTTCTTTTGAATAAAAGGAAGTCATTTAAAAATTCAAAATGTTTAAGGATGTTAATATACCTTTGATATTTTATAATTTGAAAGAGTATCAGATATAATATATAGTAAACTGATTATATTTAATGACATTTATTTTGTATGTAAAGATGGTACCCAACATCTTCACTAAATTCAACAAAGTATTTACTGTAACCCTTTGACAAAAAAATAAAAATTTCAAAAAATTTGAACCAACCAATTTATCAGAAATAGTAAACTAGTTATATAGCAGTTTTACAAATACTAATTTTGATCATTAAGAAGCCTAATATTCCCCATACAACACACCGTTATTAAAACGTTTAGCTGATTTTACTGAGTTATCTCACTGTAGATTTAGGTACCACCTTAAAGGGAAAACAAATCAGTAAATGAATCGTTTATTAAAAGTAAAATAAAACTCGGGAATTCAAGATCGTCACAAAGAGTGGGAAATAAAACAGGGAAATAAATTATACATGCTAAAAGATTACCTATGTATCACTCTGTAGAGGTATGAGAATAGGATACTCCAGACCACTCTCCGAACACATGAACACATTTCTAACATACGGATATATTGCATTAATATAATAAGGCTGTTATTACTTTGTACTGAAAACAACAACACAATAATGTTAACCGTCAATCGAATTGTCGAATACCTCAAACTGCATACTTTAGATACTAATCAAAACATGTTTTTTCGAAGTATAGTTGTTAACGATATAATTTGAAGTTGTTTGCTTGTTGATATTGCTTCAAAATTTCTGAAAGGTTCCATTTCTGTAAATATAGACAATGCAATTTCCCATAAGAACTCGCCTTACAACAAAAACTATGCCACATTTATTGATATATTGATATTTAAGACAGACAGCTTGATACCATAAACATACTATGTATACACATGACAGATTCTCAGCTAGATTTGCTTTCTGATATAAAAACTAAACTGACGAAAATATGCATTTATTCAAAATCATAAAATGCAAAATTTGACATAAAAGTTCATATTTAATATGAAATAATAATACACAATTAATTCGAAATTATGTCATCTACTATCATATCAATTAAATAAATGACAAAGAATAGCAAAGTTGGGGAGACAAATCTGTCCCATAAAAAAAACGATATACTTCAAAAGATAACATTAAGGGAGGTATGCGGGTAGCAATTTTTAACAAATTGTTTGATAAGAATCACAAGTTGATTCATCAAATGCAGATGATAAAAAGAAGTGATCACAATGCAAGGTCACGTGAACTCGTGCTGACCCGCAAGACCAGTGACCAATAAGAAAGATGAAATTCAATTTTGCATTGGTCATAAGGGAAATTTCTCTGCATGTAAAAACATGTTATTTAAAATCGAACATTTTTTGTTTAATTAAGCAGGGCACTCTGACCCTCTGACCAGACTAGAGACATCATAGATTTACAGTATAAATAGCTCACTCCTTATTGGGTCTCTAAAAACACCGCAAAGGACCTCCTTTGTGCACAAAGGAGCACAAAGGAGCACTAAGGACCCCAAAGAAGTTTGTTAAGAGCACAAAAGACCTGGCATTTTCTTTAAAGCATAAAAAGATTATAAATCCTGAAGAAAAATTTAAAAATAATCATTAATTTCAATCAAAATTGCGATTTTTATAATGTACGATTTGGTGTTGTCACCGGTATCGGTTTGGAACCGACTTTATATCCGGGCTATGTGACAGCTCATGTATGTGAATTTTTAAATAGTTATGATATGATATAACTGATAAAAACCTCAATTCTTTTGTTGTTATATTTTTTTTAAGACAAGAGACTTTACCAAAACTACGAAAATCATATAAGAATACCGATGCTTTGTTGGTTTTTTTTTTCTCAGCTGGTTTCATATTTCATCATCAGTTTTTTTTATGTATGGTAATATATATTGCTATGACTAAAACTTGTCTAAAGGCACAAATAAAACGGTATGACCATTATTCTAAAGGTAGGTAATTAAGTTGGATTTGTTAATTCGTATTTCATGAAATTAATTTCAATACACACTTTTTTTTATAAAATTGTATTCTACACAAAAACAAAGTATGTACCGAAATGTTCTTACTTGGTAAGTCTCAAATTACTTTAAAGAAAACATTTCTAAGCCACAAAGGGAACAGTATGTGATTTATTCTAAAGGTAGGAAATTGGGTGGATTTTTTCAATTCGTATTTTTCCAGAAATTTCAATATACACTCTGTTTTATCAAATTTTATTCTGCGCAAAACAGTAACGGACAGAAAGTCACAGGACAAAAAAACTCAGTTTTGAGGTTAGTTTTCTTTGAACACGAAAAAACTTCTTTTGATTTTTTTTTTTTTTTTTTTATTGAAGTTTTATTTATGAAGCAACTTTGTAATAAAAATTTATTCATTAAATATCAATAATTATTAAATATTTGTTACGAAAAATAAATGTCAACGAGGCTAAAATGGCTTCATTTTGCCAATAAATATATCCTCTGCATGATTAAAAGTTAATACATTTTCATTTATCAAGGTAAATGAGTTCCTAAACTTAAAAATGAATATCTGTTAAAAAATATAAAAATATTTCAAAATATATTTAACAATTCAATGGCGGATCTAGAAATTTTCATAAGTGGGGGCCCACTGACTGCGCTAAGAGATGGTCGGCTCCAGTCACGGTTCAATGATTCCCTATATAAGCAAACAATTTTTCCCCAAAAAGGGGGGGCGCCCGGGCCCCCTGGCCCCCTCTAAATCCGCCACTGCAATTATCAAAAAAATGTTTGTGACTTTTTATCCTATCAATTTTTTAGACTTTCTGTCCGTTTACCTACTCGGACATATACCAAACCTCATCTTGAAACTGTCTTATGAAGGTCTTAGTAAAGAGATCATAAACTTGTCGCAAGTTCTTTAAATTTTCAAATAGATATAAATCTTGACAAACAGTGTTTGCTTTATTTATTTATTTTCGGTTTCATGTTCAGTCTGTATTTATATCATATGTTTGTGTGTTCTCAATATTTGTCAATACATCCGTACCGATTACAGAACACGGTTCGAAAATCTTCAAATTTAATACCAATATAACTCGAGACGTTTTTTTTATTGAAAAAATCAATATTTTTTCGTTGGAAATCACTTTCCCCCATTTCATAAATAATTACAGTTCCTTTGTGCACTTATCAAACTACTTTGTGGTCCTTTGTGCTCGCTAATACTTACATAATTTTCGTAGTTTTGGTAAAGTCTCTTTATTACAAAAAATATATTAAGCGTACTAATTGACGTTTTTATTATTAAAATCAGAGACATATAGTCTCTGTTTATATAATATTATAGGATAACTAGTAAAAAATTTCACATACATGAGCTATCGCATAGCCCGAATATGATGTCGGTTTTAAACCGATACCGATGACAACACCAAATCGTACATTATAAAAATCGCAATTTTTATTGAAATTAATGATTTTTTTTATCATTTTTCTTCAGGAATTATAATAAGTGTATGCTCTACAGGGAATTTCAGGTCCTTTGTGCTTTTGTCAAACTTCTTTGGGGTCCTTAGTGCTCCTTTGTGCACAAAGGAGGTCCTTTGCGGTGTTTTTAGAGACCGCTCCTTATTTAAGTCGAAAAAGTAAATAACCAATTAAAACAGATGTATCTTCTCTGCTGTCTTAAATTATTTTATTAAGCTTAATTTTCAATTGGCAAATAAAATTGGTTTTAAGACAGACAGCTAGATACCATAAACATACTATGTTTACACGTGCCAGATTCTGAGCTAGATTTGCTATATGATATAAACACTAAACTGACGAAAAAAGGTCATGTATTCAAAATCATAAAATGCAAAAAATACATTTTGCCAATAAAATATTTGACATAAAAGTTCATATTATATGAAATAATAATACATAATTAATACGAAATTGCATCAAATAATATCATATCATTTGAATAAATGACTCAGAATAGCAAAGGTGGAGAGACAAATCTGCCACGAATCATCTCTTAGGCTGACATACCGCAGTCCACAATCGCACTACGGTCTGTGAAAAAAATGCAAATTTTGATTATCGTAGGAGATCGCAGTAAGGTCGTATCACGGTCGTGGTGAGGTCTTCATGATCGTGATGAGCATGGCCAATTTTGAACATGTTCAAAACAATCGTAGTGCGGTCGTCGCAAATCCGGTCGTAGTAGACGCGTATTGAGAGCGCAATAAGGTCGTAGTAAGATCGCAAAGGTCGCTGTACCATCGTAGAGGGAGCGTAGCGAAATCGTAATTCTATTCGGAGAGATTGTGCTACGATCTCACAGCGACGTTAAATTACGACCTCACTACGACCATCACGTGCTCACCGCGACCCAACTACGCTTCCACTACGACTATACAACATTAACACCACGCTGTTCAAGACCATAGTACGATTCTAGCACGCACTTGCCGTCTTCTGTATGGGATCATGAACAAATAATTCTCATACTGCACTTGAAAATTTTTAATTGAAATTAAATAAATATCATAGATGAATTCCGTAAGGAAAAAGTTTTATTTAAATGAAATCAGTAAATAAGTATCTAATGTAGATCTTTTTAGCTCTCAGTTATTCCTGTTCTGATCCAAATTGATATATAAAATATTTCTGTATACCACATGATCCAGTAAAAGTTAAGTTTTAGCCATAATTTTTAATATTAAGCCTTTTAGTAATTTAATGACTGGTGAATATCAGAAAACAATATTAATAGAAATAAATGATATCGATAATACTAACCTAAAACTTAAATAAAATAAATTAATTTCTAACTGGCATGCTACAGAACAGTCTGAACAATGTGTAAAGACAGCATTGGCAGGAGGACAGGTAATGAAGATACCAATGGAATGAAATAAAAATCATAAACGTTTTGCAGGCAATACTGACCAAAAACAAGATACGGTTCGAACTATGTGAAATAAAGATAATAAACATTCAGGCAAGCAATGCTGACCAAAAATAAGACAGTTGTAATTAAACGAAATAAAGATCATAAAAGGTTTTGGCCAGCAATGCTGACCCAAAACAAGACAGTTGTAATTTTCTTAACTAAAGAACATAAAACTTTTTGGCAGGCAATGCTGACCCAAAACAAGACAGTTGTAGTTTAAAAATGAAATAAAATTCATAAAATGTTTTGGCAGGCAATGCTGACCCAAAACAAAACAGTTGTGATTATATGAAATAAATCATAAAACAGTTTGGCAGGCACTGTTGACCTGAAACAACTGAAGTATAAAGTTCTGTTACTAATCTAATTGGTTTATGCTGTTAAATTACATAAACGTATTTGACTTTTGTTTAGTTTATTTTCATTCTTCTAAATCTCAGTGTTATGTAACGAGAGTCCAAGACAATTAACAACATAGTCAGCTTTAAAGAGATGGTGCAATAACAGTTGATGCTTTAAGCTTTCGTTGTTACTAGGGTCCAGTTGTGTATCAAAATGCTGATCGAAGTAGTATTTTTTAAATTTGCATTTATAAAACAGTCATATTGGGCTTTGGTTGGTCAATGTTAATACGACTAGCACGTCTGGATCAAAACGCTAATCTTGAAATTAGGCAAGTGTCAATACTGTCAATCAAACAGCAACCTATCAATATTCGTATGATTGTATAATCGGAACTATGGCATACCACTGATAAATGGAAGTATATGTAAGTTGTTATCACGAATTCGCGATTTTCGAAGCGAGAACTTTTTGGAGCAAATTTTAAATTTGATGGATATACTGAATTAAACGGTAAGTTGATAATCTGTACATTGCTTATTGATTCATTCAGCTGACAACGATATTCTCAAATGGTTTAGAATTAAATTCAGCACATTCATTATTCGTATCTTTGCCTTAATCAAGAGATTTCAAAGTGCATCACTAAGGAAAATCAGTCGGTGAACCAAAACACAATCTTTTTACCCTCTTAGTGTTCAAATTAACGTAAAAAACATACTTAATTAACTAAATGAAGTATATTTCAAGTCGTGGTAAAAGTTTTACCCAGATCTTTGTTGCCAGAAATACGAAAATTACACTTGTTTAAATTTCTCACTGTAAGATTAGTCTCGCTTGTATATTTTGAATCTGTATGATCAGTCTTTACTTCATTGTATTCTAGTGGTGATTTCAAAGTTATTAACGAGACATTAAAAGGTGGCATTTTTGTAAATAACACAAATATATTTTAATAAATTCACATCCTGAAAACTTATGAAACATGTTTTAGCTTGATAGGGTGTACTAGACTTACTACAAAAAGTATAAGGATGTTTAAATGTTGCTAAAATATGAGGAAGGTTTGTTGTATATATAAATTTCAGAAATGTTATCCGTTATACTTAAAATTGTACAAACACACATATTTAATTGGTAAATAAAAATTCATGTATTTACACACATTTGAGGCTTTACTGTAGCCTATAATTGATCACAAGTTCCTTCACTTTGTTTTAGATGTAGACCTGTCTCTAGATCTTTGACACTCAATTGTACACCACTTTGTAAAGCGGGGGTTTATAATGATAATGAAGTCCGTCTTTCCGTTCGTCCGTTGGACCGGTACAATAAGCTTCGCCGGTTTTGTAAGCGCATCTCCTCATAAACCACTAAATATACATTGGGAGTTCCTGCCATTTTAAAATGGAGAGGGGGTCCAATCCAGGAGAAAATAGGATTCCAAATACATGTTCCCAACAAACGCATTGATAGTTTAAAAATGTTTCAAACTGCCGGATCCTCCTTATTTTGGATCTTTCACTGATATATCATTAATTCATCTTTCCCTGTTTCCTTTTATATCATAAATGATAATGACTGTATTATACACCGGCTATTTCAGATTTTAGTGAAGATCTTTTATGGGGTTGCTTTCTATAAGATACGGACTTTAAAATTGCATTGTATGGAGACACTCATTAGGTATTTCCAACACCTCCTAAACCAAATATTAAAGTTTTCTGAAATTGCTCCATTTCTAATCAATTAATGCATTATGGACCTTCTATTTCGAATTTTTGATAAAAATATTTTTGATGTTTCTATATCTAATATACAGACTTTGCCATAGCCTTATATTGAGTGTACCTATTTTATATCCACATCTTCCTTCAGACACTTGTCATAACTTAATGAATCTTTTTCCGATTCTTTAATCATTTAATTCAATTGTGCATCTCTTATTTTGATTTATCGAAAATTTACTGTTTTCTCATTCCGTAATAAGGACTTTTCCACTACCCTATTGGGTGGTACCCATTTACTATACGCAACTTTCCTAAACTTACCGTATAATAATAAATCTTTCTCAGATTCTTTATTAAATAATGCCACTGCATGTTGTATTAAGTTGTAAATACTTCGGTTTACATGAATAACCTCAAAAAAAGATGTAATATGATTGCCAAAAATACAACAAATATGATTGCCAATGATACAACTTTCCCTCCACGACCATATGTCGTAAATATAAGCAATTATAGGTCACTGTACGGCCTTCAACGTTGAGTTTTGACTCACACCGCAAAGGTTGCCTCAAATGGTGTCAATAGACTTTAAAAATGTAGTAGCTAAACAGATAACTGCAACGATACACTATTACAAAGTCCAAAAGCGAATCATGTATTGCTTTTTAGGCTTTTTATTTTAAATAAGATTGACGGAACAAAAATACAATTATTTTGCCGTCTACAAAAAACATCAGAAATATATTTGTATAGTCTGATGAACGAAATTACACGTTATAGTTCACTGGACAGTTCATAATATCACATAGACACGTATATACCTTCAAATTGAGGTTGGGTTTTTTTTAAATCACGGCTGGTCATACAGTCAAAAAGTCTGAAATCGCTTCTAGAATACAGTCAGTTCTAAACTGATCGTACAGTAATTTATTTTGGGATCCTAAAAGAAAACATATGTTGTTATGGAAAATACGAACATTCGACTAAAATACGAAAAGAATATTGAAACATTATATATTTAACTGTAAACTGATGCAAATATTTGCAATAAAAGATTATTTGCTTTGTACTACGAGAGCAAAATTGCACATCGATTTCACTTTTTTCTATCAAGTTGGTGTGATGCACATGTATATTTTCTATTCTAATGCATGTTTTTGTTACAGTTACTTATATTTATGATGCTATTCATACCTTGAAGATGTTCAAAACACTTTATGGATTTAGGAGTAAACAAATGATGAGAAAAGTCACTGTAGACAAAACCGTTCTGTTAGCCATTTAGAAATCATCGCTTCAAAAATCGCGACTTCCGGATAGCGTACAGAATAGTATCCACACTGTGAACAATTAAACAGAAAACATTTTTATATATCATGTATTAAATAAAGAGTATGTTCTTTAAAATATCATCAGTATATATATGTGTATTGTCCAATGTTATTTTTAATAATAATTGTAGTTCATAGTTAGGGCAAACGACCTTAATAAGCGTAAATATCGGAATGAAAATCATCAATTACGTTCATCACATCCCAAAGTATATCATGTACATGAATTATACTGTAAACATAATTTAAATGTCTCAAAATACTGGCAATTTTGTATGTAGCAAAATAATTGATTACAAAAATATGTATTCCAAAACAATAACCATGACGAAATAATAGTTAAAAGTAGTTTAGTATGAGTGTAATGACGAAGCATAAAACAGTACAGAGATCATAGACCAAGCTACTAGGACCTCTGCAAAAATATCATGCATTTCGTGACGAAGCATAAAACAAAACCCACTACATACAAAATTTCCAAAAGCAAATACACAGAGGTCATAGACCACTACAACGACCTCTGCAAAAGTAGATTGAATTTCATGACGAAGAATAAAACAATACAGAGATCATAGACCAAGCTACTACGACCTCTGTAAAACCACAGTAGCATGAGTTTCATGACGTAGCATAAAACAATACCCACTACATACTATCATATTTGTAAAAGTAAATACACAGAGGTCATAGACCAAGCTAACATGACCTCTGAAAAAAACAGCACACAGAGGACACAAGTACAAGCAACCACGCCCTCTGCAAAAATTAAAATATCGTCCACATAACCCAAACAGGCAAAGACAGATGCATTGCTTCGTAATAAATAAGCATTGGGTGCGATATAGATAAGAGACATATCCTTTTTATTCCGTTGACAAAAGGCAAAAAGGTACACTTGCATAAATTAAAATAATAACAATTATAGCGATAATGCTAACTTGCATGATTATAAGCTATAAGAGTATTTAAATTTATGGAATCGTTAATAACATCGTTTATAAGTGTGTAACTTTGCATTCTACATGTATCATGTATAGTACTATTACCTTTATGCATCAATGTAATTTTGTATTTGTAGTTAGGTTGGAACGAACAATGCCTCCTACAAATACAGAAAGCGGGTAAACGTTCGGCAAACATTATGATGCTATAAAAAAAAAATCAGTAATTTGTAAAATTACAACATCGTTTTAACATCATATAAATGATAAGTAATTTCATTTTGATCGCAAGCGCACAGTGTCAGCTCTAACATCAAATTTAATTTGAGCCAATCTATCCAAATGGAAGAATGTAAAAAGAATAATTGTACGTTTTTTCAAAGTGGTAGCTTAACATAGCTTAAAAAAATAAAAGTATATTTCGATTTTACCTCATACTGCTAAGATGAAATCACTCCAGTTCAAAAACTATCCATAACATGAAAGAAAAAAATCACATATTATTTTTTAACAAATTGTTTGATAAGAATCACAAGTTAACACATCAAATAATGATGATAAAGAGAAGTGATCACAATGCACTGACTCGTGAACTCGTGCTGACCCGCAAGACCAATAACCAATAAGAAAGATGAAATTCAATCTTGCATTGGTCATACGGGAAATTTCTCTGCACGTGAAAACATGTTATCTAATTTCAAACAATTGTTGTTTAATTAAGTAGGACAGTTTGACACTCTGACCAGACTAGAGACATCATAGATTTACAGTATAAATAGCTCACTCCTTATTTAAGTCTAAAAAGTAAATAACCAATTAAAACAGAAGTATCTTCTCTGCTGTCTTAAATTATTTTATTCAGCTTAATTTTCAATTAGCAAATAAAATTGGTTATTGATAATGTTTCTGTTGTGTCGTTGTTCTCCTCTTATAATTGAATGCGTTTCCCTCAGCTTAAGTCTGTAACCCTGATTTGTTTTTTCTCAATCGATTTAAGAGTTTCGAACAGCGGTATACTACTGTTGCTTTTATTTACTATGAAGTTTTGTAAAAATTATTTACTAAAATGAAAAACACGTCTCTGTATAAAACTTTATTTTTTATTCAAAGGTCAAATCATAGCGCTGTACAACATATTTTCATCAAAAGAGGCGTGGTTTATGAAACAGCTGTATTTACAAGATGCAACCTATACTAACATTTACTCAAATTAAAAACACCTGGAAAACACTTTTTCTCCAAACTATATTTATTGATAAGAATCAAAGCCCTAATGAAATCACTGTATCTACCCTTACAGTACATTTTATACCCCTACTCCTGTTTCCTTTTTAAGGAATTTGAAAAAACAAGACTTTAATTATTGTCAGCTTACCCCATGTGCATGTTTTCTGACATGAAATGTATGGAACCTGTTTGCCATGGAAAATATAGAACCTGCTTGAAACTATTCTCAGACTGATAACAAATTGAGAGCATTTCATAATACTATAAAAGTTTAGTAGTTAATCATTTCTAACATTCAAGATTACTTGAAATATCCAATCATGTCTCTGTCTCCAGTCCACATCTTACAATATGTCTATTTATCAATACAGGTTCAATTTTTGCATCAAATGGTCAGTTTAGAAAAATGTTCACAACAATATCATCTCTAACCATATATCTAGAGTGATTTAGTAAACGTATGAACTAGAAGAGTTTAAATAAAGCCATATTTGCAAAAGTTATAGTATGAAGTAACCATTCTAATGTATGCATTCCCTGAAAGTTTTATAAAATGACTGCTTACATCTGTTGGTTTGTTTTTTGGCAGATTTTAAGCACGGTTTCTTTTTTTTTACAAAGACCTTTATAATAATGAAAACATAGAATTTACAAGTTAAGTTATCTGTAATATGACAAGCAAGGGGGGACATGTGTCCCTATTGTTTGCCCTGGGGCTCAAATTGGCTAAATAATTTCGTGTTGAAGGTTTTGTAGGTTTTTCAAATTGTTTGTTTTGACCGAAATGAAAGCAGACGAGACAATTGCCATTAATACACCTTTTATAAACCGTTAAAAGTAAGGTGGAAATGCATGTTTTTGTGTTCTTTAATAAATGAACATGTATGTCTCAAATTAATTTGGATGAGTTTTCCCTTTCTCAACATGACAGCATTAATCTTCTGCGCACATTTTATAAATAGCTAATAGAAAACCTAAATATTTGTTCGTAACAAATATTTTAAAATTCAATACAAAAAATATAAACCTTATAACATTGCAAAAATAGAAATGTTGTGATGTTATTCAGAGAGCTAATAATTGTTATATTCCTTTGAATTGGAAGCTTACTACCTTGTCAAATCATAAAGTAGACATCAAAAATAATTTACATATTACAGTTACAGTGCATTTTCTTTTTTTCTTTAATGATACCCACAAATATTCTGCTCTTTTATATATTTAATACAGAGTTTAAATCGATAAAACCTGATCTCTAAATTTGAAGGAGAATTCTTTACCGACAATTCACATAAAAAGAATGTATTAAGTTCTCGTAAAAGTGTTGCCTATATATTACAGAAATAATATTAAATATTATTTAAACTTAATACAATTCGGCTTGAATTTAGAAATAAAATGCATTTCATAACATTAACCTTGACCAAAAGGGGAGATAAACCGTATTATACCAGGTACTACATTAAAGACGGTAGTATGGAGTGACTAATTTTAAAACATTATTTAGCAACTATGTATTATATTGACAAACATGCTACCTTGACTTAATTTACATCCAAATTTGAAATCTAAATGCCTTTATGTTCTTGTTCAATACTTCAAACGAACATAAATCATTTATAAAGTAAAGACATAACACAGTTTTTTGTTATCAGCTCGCCCCGACAGCACAGAAAGCTTATTTTTGTTATATACAATAAACAAATGTCCAATTTGCTGTCATCGACCGCTGCCATCACATATAAACACAATATACAATAGAAAAATGTTCTATAAGTTGAAGAAAAAATCTTTACGATATACACGTATCTTATCATCTATTTTCTACATAACATATTTTAAGACAGACAGCTAGATACCATAAACATACTACGTATACACAAACCAGAGTCTGAGCTTGATTTGCTATATGATATAAAAACTAAACTGACGAAAAAATACATTTTGCAAATAAAACATATGACATAAAATTTCATATTTAATATGAAATAAAAATACATAATTACTACGAAATTACATCAACTAATATCATGTCAATTGAATAAATGACAAAGAATAGCAAAGGTGGGGAGAAAACCCTGCCCCATAAATAAACATATATACAATATCTACTCAAAATATAATATAAAGGGCGGTATGTGGGTGGGAATTTTGAACAAATTGTTTGATAAAAATCACAAGTTAACACATCAAATGC
This sequence comes from Mytilus edulis, assembly GCF_963676685.1. NCBI lineage: Eukaryota > Metazoa > Mollusca > Bivalvia > Mytilida > Mytilidae > Mytilus > Mytilus edulis. The sequence goes on along the minus strand of NC_092352.1, from coordinate 37,319,587 downwards.
TGATGATAAAAGGAAGTGACCACAATGCACTTACACGAGGACTCGTGCTGACCCGCAATGTCATTGACCAATAAGAAAGATGATATCCGGTCATGCATTGTTCATAAAAGAAATTTCTCTGCACATGAAAACAAGTTATCTAATTTCAACAATTTATCGTTTAATTAAGTAGGACACTCTGACCCTTTGACCAGACTAGAGACATTATACATTTACAGTAATAATAGCTCACTCTTTTATTCAAGTCGGTTAGTAATAACCAATTTAACAGAATTATCTTCTCTGCTGTCTCAAATTATTTTATTCCGCTTAATTTTCAATTAGCAAATAAAACTGGTTTTAAGACAGACAGCTAGATACCATAAACATACTACGTATACACAAGCCAGACTCTGAGCTTGATTTGCTATATGATATAAAAACTAAACTGACGTAAAAATACATTTTGCAAATAAAACATTTGACATAAAAGTTCATATTTAATATGAAATAATAATACATAATTACTACGAAATTACATCAACTAATATCATGTCAATTGAATAAATGACAAAGAATAGCAAAGGTGGGGAGAAAAACCTGCCACAAATCCACTCTTTGGCTGAAAGAGTGGATGTGAAATCCACTCTAAGGCTAAAAGAGTGGATTCCCCACCCGAGGACTCTGGCGACGTGAATACAATTATATATGACTCGAAAAAAAAATTACATTCACATACATGTACACCAAACACATATCACTTTATTATGTAAAACGTTTCCACATTTAGCAGAAATATTAAAAGTTCCTATTTTCATATATCAAGATATTACTTTAAAATTATCTTTTACTGGTAAAAATGATTAAAGGTGTAAATCTTATTCCGACCAGGATCACAGCAATTAAATTACAATAGAATCGCAGTTACAATGTAAGTATGATTCAGAATTCGTATTTCTTCTTACATCCAGACATTTAAATATAGAATCCTTTATATATTTTAGTACAGACAATTAGCACTTTGATTAACCGAAACTATATTTTTAATTTTAAAAATTCAAACAAAACCAAAGTATATTTTTACAAAGCCCTTGATCCTTCCTAAATACGAAGATTTATATCTGACTATTTCTGTAAGGGACCATGAGCAAAGGATTCCCAAACTACACTTGACATTTTTCAATCGAAAATGTATAAATATAAAAAAGAAGGTGTGGTATGATGCCAATGAGGCAGTTCACCACAAGAGACCAAAATGACACGGAAATTAACGACTATAGGTCATCGCACGGCCTTTAACAATGAGCAAAGCCTATATTACATAGTCAGCTATTAAAGACCCCAAAATGACCATGTAAAACAATTCAAACAAGAAAACTAACGGCCGTATTTACATAAAAAAAAATGAACAAAATAAATGAACAAAAAACTTAAATGTAACACATAAGCCAACGACAACCACTGAACTACAGGCTCCTAACTTGGGAAAGGCACATAAATACATAATATGGCGGGGTGAATTCCAGAGGGTAAACATTTTCAAATTAAAATTAGTAAATAAGTATTTACTGTAAACCTTTTTTAACTCTCAGTTATTTTTGTTGTGATCCGAATTGATATGAGACTATAGAAACAATTTTCGTAACTCATGATACGGTAAAAAGAAAAGTTTTAGTCACAATTTTTAATATACAGCTTTTTAGAAATTTAGTGACTGGTGAACATCACCATTCAATATTAATAGTAATAATTTATATCGATAACACCACTATAAAAAAGGAGGAATACACCAAACTTACTTCAATCTAACATAAAATAAATTCATTCCTTCCTGGCATGCGACAGAACTTAATGTTAACAAATTGTTATTCCAATACAATACATTTAAAAGGTTTATATTGTATAGTAGTAAATAAAGTTGTAAAATGAATATTATAATATTCCAGCTTTAAGTGATGTTTCATATAATTTTTTGTACCTTAATTGCGATAAAAGTTAAAAGATGTAAGTTTTAACCGAATAAATATTTATAGCTTTTGACACATACTATATAGATATAGGAAGATGTGGTGTGAGTGCCAATGAGACAACTCTCCATCCAAATAACAATTTAAAAGTAAACCATTATAGGTTAAAGTACGGCCTTAAACATTTAACCAAAAGAAAAAAAAGAAAAAACAACTTAGTTAATAACCAGTTTAGTTAAATATAAAAAAACTTTGGTTTGTGATGGATTTATCTCTAAAGACCATAGCATTTAGACAACATTGGAATAAACCATTAAGTCGTTTTATATATATACTTTGAATAATTAGTATGAATAAGCACAGCAACATTTAAAACCAAAACATGAATTACGAATTATTCATGTATACATACAGGAAGTTAAACCGAGCCTACCGAATGATCCCATTGACATTCGAACAATGTGTAAAGAAAGCATGAGGAGGGCGGCAATAAAGACATTATTGTATGAAATAAAGATCACAAACGTTTAAGCAGGCTATACTGACCCAAAACAGGATACATTGAAATTATGTGAAATAAAGATAAAAACAGTTTTGAGCAGGCAATGCTGACCCAAAACAAGACAGTTGTAATTATATGAAATAAAAATCATAAAACGTTTTGGCAGGCAATGCTGGCCCAAAACAAGACAGATGTAATTATAAGAAATAAAGATCATAAAACGTTTTGGCAGGCAATGCTGGCCCAAAACAAAACAGTTGTAATTATAAGAAATAAAAATCATAAAATGATTTGGCAAGCAATGCTGACCCAAAACAAGACAGTTGTAATTATATGAAATAAAAATAATAAACGTTTTGGCAGGCAATGCTGGCCCAAAATAAGGCAAATGTAATTATAAGAAATAAAGATCATAAAACGTTTTGGCAGGCAATGCTGGCCCAAAACAAGACAGTTGTAATTATATGAAATAAAAATCATAAAATGTTTTGGCAAGCAAGGCTGACCCAAAACAAGACAGTTGTAATTATATGAAATAAAGATAATAAACGTTTTGGCAGGCAATGCTGGCCCAAAACAAGACAGTTGTAATTATATGAAATAAAAATCATAAAATGTTTTGGCAAGCAATGCTGACCCAAAACAAGACCATTGTAATTATATGAAAGAAAGATAATGAACGTTTTGGCAGGCAATGCTGACCCAAAACAAGACAGTTGCGATGGTTTGAAATAAAGATCACAATGTTTTGGCAGGTAATACTGACCCGCAACAGCTGAAGTATAAAGTTCTGATACTAAATTTATTCTTTTTAGCCGTTAAATTCTATAAACGTATTTGACTTCAATTCTTGAATCACGGATACTATTAGGACCATTCCATCCATGAACTGCGGCAGAAGTCTGTGTTTGTTTTATTTTCCTTCCTCTAAAACTAAGTGCTGTATTTAAGTAACGAGAGTCCTGGACAATTAACGACATAGTCAACTTTGAAGAGATGATGGAATAACATTAGGTGCTTTGAGCTTTCATCGTAACTAGGGTCCAGTTGTGTATCAAAATGCTGATCGAAGTCGTATTTTGTAAATTTGTATTTATAAAACAGTCAATTAGAGTTTGGTTAGTCAATGTTGATACGACTCGCACTCTGGATTAAAATTCTAAAAGAAGTGACCACAATGCACTTACACGAGGACTCGTGCTGACCCGCAATGCCATTGACCAATAAGAAAGATGATATCCGGTCATGCATTGTTTATAAAAGAAATTTCTCTGCACATAAAACAAGTTATCTAATTTCAACAATTTATCGTTTAATTAAGTAGGACACTCTGACCCTTTGACCAGACTAGAGACATTATACATTTACAGTAATAATAGCTCACTCTTTTATTTAAGTCGGTTAGTAATAACCAATTAAACAGAATTATCTTCTCTGCTGTCTTAAATTATTTTATTCCGCTTAATTTTCAATAAGCAAATAAAACTGGTTATTCACATTCCTATGAAGTCTTAATAAAAGGGGTGGGTTGGTGGGAAACGAACCTTTCTGTCGGATAGGCGAACCTTTATAATTTTAGCGGTAAAATTCTAGCATGAAGTTATCATGATTGATATATCTTAAACCGGTAATAACTTACTGATAGTCCAATCAAATTAAACATAAACATGTTTTGATTTAAACACACGTGTTAAAAGTAAACAAATACACGTGTTCCCGAGTAACCTTTATAAATACATTTATGTTCTTATTCAATACTTCAAACGAACATAAAGCCTTTATAAAGTAAAAACTCAACACAGTTTTTGGTTATCAGCTCGCCCCGACAGCACAGGAAGCTTCGATTGATAAAGACAGGGACATAAAGAAAAAAAGGGGACAAACAATATATATTACAAGCCTAAATTCTTAGATACTGACAATCTGTTGAGTATACTCTCTTTAACGTAACCATCTTTGGCTTTATCACTTTTCCATCTCCCGTGTTTCTTAAACAACCGGTCATCTATTCCAGCTTCTGCCGCGGCAGTAGCTCCTCCTGACCTCAAACTATGTAAGCCACACTGTTTGTTATCAAGACCTAAACTGTCAAGTGCAGATAACAATAACTCTCTGGCTCTGGTGTAAGAAATTTGACTACTCTTTCTAAGTTTGTATGTATTCAAAGATTTACAATAACAAATAGATCTAAAGATAAACTCATTCGTTTCTTCCGGAATGTTAGCTAACTTTAGATGACGCTGATTAGAAGTACATCTACCGGGCATGTGATATTCCCTGTTTTTGAAATGACAACATCTTTCCCTTCCCTATATACATCAGTTTTACTCTTGACTAAATGAAGTGTAAGGTAAGAAGGGGAAAACTGTATATCAGACCTTTTCAAGTTAGCTAACTCGGAGAATCTTAAAAAGCCAGCATAGGCTAATAATCACATACATGCTATTCTTACATCCTTTAAATTACAAGTATTATTAGCATATTTACATACAATATTTTTCAAAATATGCGGTGTGATAGGTTCTTTTTTGACAACTGAATGACCTATTTTTCTATGAGCCCCTTCAAGAACAGATGCAATTAGATTTTTTTCAAAAATATCTGAAAAACGTAAAATTGCAACTACATTTTATATACATATACAGAGGACGAATTATTCCCATATTTCAGATTTCTATACACAGAGTAAAATATAATATATATTCAAATATTTCAACGCCAGCTGCAATATCTTTATAGATACTAGGGCCATGTACTGTAAAACAAATTACCATACCTGCTACAATATCATTATAGATACTAGGGCCATGTCAAATAAAAAAAAAACAAGCCTGCTACAATATCATTACCGATACTAGGGCCATGTCAACATAAAAAACATGCCTGCTACAATATACATATACTAGGGCCATGTCACAAACAGACCATGCCTGCTACAATATACATATACTAGGGTCATGTCCCAAACAGACCATACCTGCTAAAATATATCTACATATATTAGGGCCATGTCTAAGATGCATCTAGCAAAACAGCAAAAACTGGCGAACCAAACGGTTCAATTCCGAATATCGTATTCTTATTCGAACCTTGCTTATAAATACCATCAGTTTTTTTTTAAACACAATAACATCTTTTACGTAATCTTGATAAATCAAATGTTTATCGAATATCAAAGGCCAGAATGCAGCAGAAATCCACTTAGGCACAACTAACGTGACTCGAGCTTTAGAAGCTATAATGTGTTTAATCGATCGTATCACAAGATTAATTGGTGGAACTAGCCAATTATTTTCATTGGTCCAAACCTGAGAAAATGCATCTGATTAACTGCTTCAGAATCAGGTTGCCAAAATAAGGAGTTAAATCTCATAACTTTTCTATTTTCGACACTTGCAAACCTGTCAATCGAATAAGGACCCCACATATCATTTAAAAAATTGTCAATTGATATTCCTTTTTGAATGCAAAATGAAAAAATAGATTTTGCTATAATATGAAGATTTTCTTTCATACTTCCCGAATTAACAATTTTGACACAATTTTGATTGTCAGTAAACCACTTTATAGTTTTTCCTGTGAAACTATTCTTAAAAAAAAGGGCTAACTCTATAGCTTTCAGCTCTCTCCATGTGGAGCTTTGTACCGTTTCACTACATGTCGTCCACATCTTATGGAAAATCTTATTTTCTAATTCAACGGTGTATGAACCAGCGGCAATATTACTAGCATCTGAGTATATGACAACAGAAGATTTACTGTAATGACATAAATTACGATAGTTAATCATAGTGACATTTTCTAACCAGAACTTTAACTCTGATAAAACCTCGACGGGTTTGTACGCTGTAATGGGAATATCCCACCCAATTCTACTTTCAATTTCCATGTAACAGAACTTTGACATAATTCTAACCACATTTCCGATAACGGGAGTCATAGAAATAATTTTACCTACCACCTGAGGTAAAGATCTAGCTGTAACATAGGGAAATTTAGCCCAAATGACATTCAATGAAGAAATCAAATCGTCAACTCGACGTTGAGTTATAGATAATTTGTATTCTTTAAAGTTCCAAACTATTCCCAACCATTCTAACTCGATAACAGGTTTAAAAACAGACTTCTCCTCGTTAATAAGGAAACCAGCATCAATCAAAGACCTTTTCACGAAGGACGATTGCTCATTGCATGTATTTTCATCTGGACTCATGCCAAGTCCATCATCTAAATACAAAACAACTTGTATACCGTATCCACGTCAAAATGTTACTAGTGGCCACAAACATTTAGTAAAAATGTAAGGACCGGTAGTAATTCCGAAAGCTAAAACAGTATAGCAATAAAATTGACCTTCCCACTGAAACCTAAGAAAGTCTGTTGCTGTGAGCAGATGTTCAAGTGAAAATAACCAGATTTTAAATCAAACTTAAACAGATACATATCTTTGTCAAAATATTGTATAGCTAACTTCCAATCCTCAAATTTTATTTTTTCGCGCTTTATGTGTTTATTCAATTGACTCATATCTAAAATAAGTCGTTTCTTACCGGACTTTTCAGTAGCAACACTCAATGGATTTACCACATATGGGTTGAAAAGGCATTTTAAATACGCAACCTATTAAAACTAAATCTTCAATTGACTTTGCGACAAATTCGGTATTCTGCCGTGCTGATCTTTTATTTCTGTGGTACATTTTAAAAGGCGTATCTATAAATGGAATAACATAACCATTTTTTATTGTATCAAGCACAAAAGGACAAGCACCTTTTTTTCCCCAATACTTTACATGACAAGCTAATCTACCTTTCACCCCTTTAAATTTATCATATGACTGACAAATTTCAAAATATTGAACTTGTTCTTAAAAAGGTTCTATATGATCGTTATCAACAAAACATGTAGAAAATTGCTCATTAAAAGTGTCTAAATACTTATCATTCACATTGACTGGAGAGTGACGTTCAGGCCCTACTTTACTACCTCTGGTAGGTTGTAGAGTTGCTGTTGGGTGACCTGAGACTGGCGAGAAGAGGACAGTTTTTTCTCCAGTGGCCTTGTTGCTTACAGTAGTGGCACGTGTCGATTGAGCAAGGCTCACGCCTTGCGAAGCTCCCACGAAAGGGCTGTTGCTGATTACGTTGATAATGCTGAGCATAAGCAGGGTTACCATATGATTCCGCAGGTTGTTGAAGAGGCGGATTTTTAGTGTAAGGTTGCTGGCGAGATTTAGACTTCTCCTTGGAGGTACGGATAGCTCTGGTCTGGATAGCTTGTCGTATCTTTCTCTCATCTTCAGAATCTGAAGCCATGGCATTGGGTTCGTATTCCCTAACGGTTCCCAAACCAGCAGGGAAAGCATCAGCTATGCGAATTTTCTTCTTACGGCTTTTGATTTTATCAGTTATGTCAAGAACTAATCTATAGGCTTGTGTATTGGAGTTAGGGATGGATTTGAAAGTTTGTTAACAGTGTCTTATAATTCCTCGTTAAAGGTGTACTGAATTCTGTTTCCTTCCCCCTTAAATTTTAGAGTGACGTCCTCCTTAATTTTTCTCTTAAGGCAATCTTGTTCTTGTATAAGTTAAGATTTCAACTCACCTAATTTGCTGTCTAAAATTGTCTTAAAAAGCTCCACAGTATCTTCCAAATCAGACGACTTATCAGCTGCTTTATGAATATTAGGTGGCGGTAAACTATTATCTCCTTCAAGTAGTATGTCTTCATTCAATTCCAGACGTGGAGAAGATTCGGACATTTTACCAAGTGGCGATTTAAGAAAAACGAACCTTTCTGTCGGATAGGCGAACCTCGAATGACAATTCTAGACTATCTTAATATAATTTTAGCGCTAAAATTCTAGCATGAAGTTATCATTATTGATATAACTTAAACCGGTAATAACTTACTGATAGTCCAATCAAATTAAACATAATCATGTTTTGATTTAAACACACGTGTTAAAAATAAACAAATACACGTGTTCCCGAGTAACCTTTATAAATACATGTCTACTCCCAAACCCAACAATATAATGTGAAAGAAGATATATCGTTGCTACAATTAGTAAGTTATGATACAGAGAAAAATTTCAAAAAATACATTAAAGTTAAATACTAGTACAAAAAACATATTAGAATTTGAAAAATGACAGATTAATCCCGGTTGACTTCTACCTTAAATGTTTGGCAGGAAAACAGGCCAATGTTAAGCAAACCCATTCGACATGCTGTTTGAATTTAAATTTTCAAATTCAAATTATTAACCTATTGGAGTAAGGTACACAGACAATAAATACAGTCAGGATTCTACTTCTTCAAAATTATCTCCCCATTACGCCAGTTCATTTTCACAATCGTAGAAATGGAAGCCATTCTAGAGATGACGCTCAGCCAATTTTGCTCTTGAAAACTGATAAAAGTCTCAACATAGCACCATTACGATCCTTATATGTCAGTTGTATTTTAAAAGACAAATGTATCTACTAGCTAATGAGCATCAGTTAATGATCTTGTCTGCATTGATTCAACTTAAAATTTTTGTCTGATCGGTTGTCAGGTGGAATTTTCGAGCAAGCCCGGTTGACCGCTGCTAAATCATACCTAAGTATTATGCATTCTTATGTAATTTTGCAATGCATTTAATCCAATTTGTAGGTACTATGAAAAAATCTATCTTCAGTAACAGGAAAGATCTTTAATTCAAAACGATTTTTTTCTTTTCATATTTTATGAAAATTACTCAGTACAAATTGGTCAAAATTGAAAGATTACAGCAAACAAAGTCACTTTTCTTTTTTAGCTTTCTTTTGCTAGACGAAAAAACTGAATGTAATGAAAATATTCAAAAATAAATTCCTTTCTGTTACTATCTACTTTACTAGAATGGCACAATGTTCCCTGCTGTTTTCAAAAGTCAAAACCCAGTCGTATTGTTCAATAGACAGTATATTATGCTGCAGATTATACAATACGATGATAATAACTTATTACAAAAACTATTTTGCATATAAACTAGTCAACAAAATAAACGATACACGACTTTGAAATAAAATTTATTAAAAAGTATTAAATATAAAACAAAATGAGATACACTATTTTAAAAAGCTTTCATTTGCAATGTATGCACATGTGATAATGAAAACCAAAACTTGTCGGAAAGTATCTAAATTCCGTGTAAACGAGCATAGGGTGCAAATTAGTTTTGCGGGATGGTGAATAAAAATCGATACATATTTTTCTAAGTTCTAAATAAAATTTCAAATTTGTTTAAAAATATTCAATATGATAATCAAATTATGTTCATGTTGTAACTTATTGGTTGAAATATTGTTTTTTCAAATTTTTGGGAAAAAACGATTTTTTTTTTCGTCTCAAATCTCAAAACATGCAAAAAAAAAATTTATTTTCGACTCAAATCAAAGATTTTGATATGAAAACAGCACACAGTAAATTTGGAACCTTTTGGATCAGTTTTAAGATTGTTACCGCTTATTGAATATCACTTTACACATACTGTCTATGGTAAATCAGTTGATAATGTATACATTTTAATGATTTCTCGTGGGACCGAACTTTGCTTAACAAATAAACGAAAAAACTGTATGATTTTTAAAAACAAATTGATGGCAAACATTGTCTTTACCTTTAAATGAGAGGTTGGTATCATTAGTTGGAACTTCTGTTTTTAAAATTGTCGTTTTATGTAACTTTTGTAAAAAAAAAAAAACGTCACGAAAGCAAAGAAACATTTATTTTTAAACGGATTTATATTTCCATAATGATTAAGTATTACTACCTTCAATATTGGTCCAATGAACAGAAAACTTTATCTTTAATTTGAAAAAAAAGTCTTCTGTCGTTTCTTTTGTTGACTAGTATAGTAAGGAGATTAACTCTGTTACTCAACAGTAAAATGTCTTTGTCATCCTTCCAATTACAGATTATTGCTGTTCTGTATACTTCCATTTACATATAAATTTAATAAGATGCTCCTTTTATTTGAATTATATTGGATTATGCTTCCTTCTCCATATCAATTAAATAGGATGATATAAAAATACACTTAATGTTCCAGTGCTGACATTTAAATATTCTCAGAAGGTACATGTACACAAAAACGCTGCAACTAGACAGAACAACAAATGAATGTTTCTATTAATTATTATCTTTAATAAGTTCGAAGTTTTAAACTGGGAAATTAGGAAATCATATGTTGGTTTTTCAAACGTTTCCATAGGTTGGAAATATAGTGTTATCAGAAAAGAAATTACCCCCATGAGACTCTGTTTTAACTAAAATTAAATCCAAATGTTTTAGATATGCTTTTGGTAATAAAAAAAAAGATCAATAAGTGACTACTTTCTTATATAATCTTTCATATTTGTGACTATTTGATTCTTCTTTTTTTTAATTGGATATTCTTTGACTAATGTGATTATGGACAACATAAATGTTAGGGTAGTTGAACATTTAAATTAAATATTAATTTATTGGGGGGGGGGGGGGTAGGAATGAGCATTGAATTGGAAAAAGATGGTGCATTATAAACTTTAAATAATACTAAATCTTGAAATTTCCAAAAATATAATTGAATCAAAAACTTCTTAACAACGGAACAAGGAAGTCAGACATGTTCAGATATTGTCTCATATGTGTCGCAAATCCCGTCCAATATTTGACGCAACCTTTTTTTCATTCGGGTCAAATACTAAATAATCGTGAATCAATTCAGCACATGCATTCTTTGTAGAGTTTATCTTATCAGTTTTACAATTATCTGGTTCTTGTTTGTGTATATGAGGGTCGATATAATCATAGCTTGTCTCTTGTGGTTTTGTTCTCGCCGATTTAAGATCTTCATATTGATGACTATCACGATACATGGCCAAGTCATTGTATTCTGTCAAATCCCCTTGTATAGATAAACCAATATTCTGACGTCCGGTGTGATCATTTCCATCTTTAGAGTTATGTACGGGTTGGTTCTTTTTTGCTGATTTCGTTTCTATTGATCTGAAAGCACATGTTTCAAAGATTAAACGATTATAAGTTTTTTTAATTGTCCTTTAAACGATTTTTTTTTCAATTCTTTGTTTTGTCATCTTTATGAAGAATAAACTATGAGTTTATAAAACTAATTATAACTTGTAAATTCACTGATAATGTTATTGAATATCAGTTTATAATTCATTTGTAGGGTTTGAGTCAAGTTTATCCATATAATTAAATAGACTATCTTTGGGAGCATTTTAGGTAATACCAATACAGGACAAAAAGTATCACTTGAAACAGTAATTTATATGCCAGTAGATAATCATATACCAGATTTTATGCGCGACTATCTTTCGGTGCGGGGTATGGGATTTATCAGGACTAGCAAGTGAAATGTTTAATTTTTGTATGAACTATTGTCGTCAATTCTATGTACTGTAAATACTGTTTAAAAATGATCTATCCTAATTGCTGATTTATGAGGAAAACAATATTGAAATTGAAAACAAAAGGGTAAAAATGATTACTGATTTTTACTCCAAACTGTAGACAAAATGGAAAATGCGGACCAGCAAGGTGACAACAAATGACAACAGTATGATATGTGTTTCTAGCCACGTTGTTGATGTTCTCTAACATTTTTCTCTCGATTTATTTCTAGATTGGTTTGCCACAAGAGCTTTGATAGAGATCGCACCCAGCTTATATTTCGTCGGTAAATGACTGTACAAAGTCAGGAATATTAGTTTTTTCAGTCTTTTTGTTGGTTTATGTAGTTGAGCATTTGTTTTTTGCAGTATCTTATAGAATTCTCCTTTTTAATGTTCATAGTTAGGTAATTTTGTTATTACCTTTTTTAGAGATAAATTGAAGCTTTCTATTGCAAACATGCACACCATTCTAAAACGACGATCAGCAATAGAGTTTTGCTTAAAAAATTTAAAATCAAAGCAAAATTAAAATAAAATGGAATCGAAAAAAGAAGATGTGGTGTGATTGTCAATAAGAAAAGTCATAATTAGCAGTTTTAGTTTAACGTTCTGCTTCCAAAAATTAACAAACCCCAAATCATATAGTCAGATATAGAAATGCCCTGAAATCACAAACGTAAAATGATTCAAACAAGAAAACTAACGGCCTAATTTATGTACAAAAAACATGAATGGAAAACAAATATACAACACAGCAACATACGACACCCACTGAATAATAGGCTTCTGACTTGGGATAGTTCACTCCATACAAAATCTAGCGGGTTAAAACTTGTTACAAAGACTTTTTCTAACAACAAATGACAAGCACTGATCACCCGAACGAACTCTTTTATATCGAGTTCAATAGATTGGCTGATAAGATCGCTTAGCATGCCACACCTTATTTTTTAGTTTCTTTTTTTAATACCAATGATACGAAAAATTCCAGATGATTTCAAAAATCTAAAAAAAAAGAAGGTATAAAACACAAACCTATTTTGTTTAGTTGTAACGCATACAACCCGTCCATTAGTATGTAAGAATATAATTCGACCTTATGAAATCCATATGTATGTGCATTTCAATTTATCCCCTCGGTTAGAGATGGATAACACATGAATTTCTGTGCAAAGTAATTAAATTAATGGAAAAGAATGTGAACATTGAAATTGAAGCAACGGTATATCATTTGATTAACTGATTAGATCAACAAAAAAACATTCGTATACAGGTATAACAATGATTAACAGCTAGTTTCAATCTATACTAAGAAATTAAACATACCATTAAAAAATATCATTGCACGAGTTGCTTAATCTTTTTATATCTATATTTATGATTATCGCTTATAAAGTCATTGGAGGTGTTCGATGGTCAGCTCGTTTGTTAGTTAGATGGCGTCTATAATAAAATACACACGTAACGAACCTACAAATCATCGATCTCATGACCTGTAAACTGTTCATTTAAGACTTTCAGTGGTGTGTATAAATGTTTTACATTGTTACAAATAAAATATGAGAATTTGGGTCAAATCGGCGAACATGTTTTTGATAGCTAGTGCCCCTTTCACATTTGGCGGATTCAACCAAAGACTTTAGAGACATAAAGATTAAATAACGAGCACTATTGAAGTCATAATAGTACAAAACAATAAATATTACTGATATTTACCTTCTTCTTAAAATTACTAAAAGACAAATCAGTAAAATGACAATAATTGCAGCAGAAACAGATGCTCCAACAATCAAACCTGGAAAGAAATCTAAAGTGAGTATATCTACACTTATTGAAAAATATTTTTTTTAATTATGTTCCTTTTATCTCTTTCTATCCCTATTGTTATTCTTAGCAACGCAACTGGTACAACGTGATGACTATTAATTCAATAATTCTTCTTGGTAAAGTTATTCCCCCCTCAAGATGAGATACTTTATCATTATATAATTAACCAACATAGAACATTGTTCCATAGCTCCTTGGTACTTCTTTTCACTTGCGAAATATACTTAGCATATAAATTACCATTGCATGTTTTGTTGGGAAGCAAAATTATAGCAGCTGCATATGGAGATCTTGCGACTCTTAACATGATTTTCTTTATAGCGGGTTGCAAATTGTAAAAAAAATATTAGAATGTTGAAATATATATCTGCCAGTCGAATGATTTACAGATATTATGACTTTGATAACTGCTTTTGAATATCTGTATAAAAAATAACACAGATTTATATAAAAAAAAGTATAAAAAAGTAATGATGAATTATTCACTTGCAAGTTAATAATTCATATTTCGTAGTCACAGTCCTTTATAATTTAGTTTTCGAATGTGACATCATAGAATGAGAAAATATAAAAATTCTTAAGTGTTATACCCATAAGCAACAAGAGTAACCATTTGCGGATGAGAAACTTTTTACCATTCCGGAACACCTATATACACCTGGGTTGACACTGCGTGCGTTATTCGAAATATGCAAGGTATCATCAGGTAGGACATCACATTTAGGTGTATAGTTTCGCATTTTTGGCCTCAATGGATTTTTCAAATATGAGACTTATTGTGCAATAAAATTCATTTTTGGAGAGCTGTAGACTAAAAAAGCCTCCAAAGTGGGTTTATAGGACATCAAATTTTGTAATGTACGTAATATTGGTTGTTTTCTGTATGGCAGTCCTCATTTAGATATTCATACCAAACATTGGTCTGGCAAACTACTGTAATGTTTTAACCAACTTTTTGTCACACGAACTTTGTGATTAAATTTTGCGAAAAAGATTAGTTAAAAGTCACCCTTTTTTGTTGTAGGTGTGTCAACAGTTTTAGAAGAGGTATCACTCAAGGGAATTAAAATTCTGTTATGAACCAAATTTTAAGGGAATAAATGGAATTTGCATCCCCCTTTTTGCAATATTTTATGGGAAATGAATGCAGAATGATGTCATGGATACACAAAAAATTAAATATATTTCACTATTTTAACTTTTGAAAAGCGAATCTATGGTAGCGACTGAAAACGTACATGTATGACACAAACAGATGTCTTAATGTATTGGAAAGCTAGGAATAGACGATTATTAAACATTTTGTGGTTCAATTTTTTTTTGCTTACTGTGGAGTTGTACCTCAGCTTAGTAGTGTGTTGTTCTGTACTGAAATGATTGATAACATGCATTTCCGAAATTCCCCGTCGATAAATAGGGCTGCAAAAATTAAATTTCCAAATATGTGCTTTTTCCTGTTAAGGTCGATTTTGTAATATGGTTCGTAACGACAATCAAATTCACAATGTGTGATAAATCAAGAAAAAAAAGAATGTGTGCACGCCCAATGTATCATTTTACGAATAAATTTCAATAAAAATTGTTTAAATTAATAAAAGCATGTTTATGAAGTTGATATGGTGTATATACATCATTTAGGGTCCTTTTATCGTGCAAAGGTAACCAACTCGTATGGCGTCCGTAAAAATTACAAAGGAATAATTTAAACTTCCCCATTATAAACTCTTGGTTTAATAGCTTCCTTGTGGAAAGCAACCCTCCATCAAGGAAATCGTGATAAGAAATACAAACTGAACCTAGGAATATCGTTTCAATTGGGAGATATATACTCCGTATGAAGGCGCTGCTGGAATGTTGCTACTTATAAATGGAAAGTTCACAATTGGGAAGCTAAATCATCTTTTTTGTCGTGAAGTTTTGTTTTCAACCGACCCTCATTGTTATTTTCTAGATGAAGTCAAGATATTAGGGAGACTTAACTGTATCTGTAGTATCCTTTATCTATAGTTCGAAGGGATAGAGTCGCTCAATAAAAGCACCAAATTTTGTATTATTTAGTGAGAGAACATCATCTATATAGCGGAACGTAAAGTTAAAGGATATTGCTTACTTCTATCTTTCTTAAAAGTTCCTGTATAAAGTCAGCATATTAATAATAGAGAAACAAGTCGCCAAGAAGAAAGACACAATTGTTTTCAATATGAATTCCGAATTTTCTGTTAAAAAACATGTCCTCCAAAAATAACGAATATGTTATTATCTATAAGCTTGATATTGTGTTTCAGAGAATTGTTTGTTTGAATCATAGTGATTCTTTACAATGTAGTAGTTATCCCTCCCCAAGACAAGATACTTTTATCTCCGTACGCCATTCTTTTTTTATGAAACAAAGCAAGATCATCTCTTTTTCTTTTCTTTAAGGTGGAATAGGGCAAACTTGGGTAAAGTGTAAAAGAATCAAATAATTTAATACTATTGCAAGCTGAGATAATCTTAGATTGTTTGTACTCTAAAAGATCTTTGCAATTTTTTAGTATCCACATCTGATTCACACCACCTCTAGAAAAGGCAGTTTCATAATGACTATGGAGCCCTGCTTTTATTGCTGATAAAATAGACCACTTTACTAGTGTATATATTTGTTTAGGGGCCAGCTCAAGGACGCCTCGGGGCGGGAGTTTCTCGCTTCATTGAAAACCTATTGGTGACCTTCTGTTGTTTTCAGTTCTATGGTCGGGTTGTTGTCTCTTTGTGTTAATAATTTAGAAAGAGTTTTCGTGGAGCACATGAAGCACATGGAAGACCCAGCAATATATCGTAGTTTGCAAGGCCATATTATGTAGTTTAAGTATCAAATACATGCTGGACGACATATTTTGTTGCAATTCTCAAGGAACATAAAACAGATCTATGATTATCCAGGATTTCCTCTTTAGTAAGTTTCGTAAGAGTATTTTTATATGTTGATTTTCCATATGAATTGTCAATATCTAGTTCATTTATCAAGCAGTTTATTTAATGAGATTAACACACAAAAACGATGTTGTTTGAGGGCTTAATCTGCGGGGACAACAACATTTTTGTCATGGAGGTAGGACATGTGTTTTGCAGCACTTGTGTTTTTAATGATTAACGTACAATTGGTATTGATCAGACTTGGGGTCAATTACATTGGAATGTAATTAATTAAATTACACATTACATTGCAAAAATGATCAATTACACTAATTACACATTACACAGTTTTTGAAATGTAATTAATTAAATTACAATTACTTTACCAAAGTAATTAATAAAATTACACATTATATTTCATCATATTCTTCAACAATGTTATACATGCATGTGTAAAATATTCATGTAACCATAGTTCATTGTAGTTTGAGCGTTGCATTTGATAATCATTAGTTATTTTAATGTTTTGTCATTTAGTCTGAATCTCTCTGGTCTGAACACTTTGACAGCGATTTTAAAAAGGCTTTCGACAGGAACATATATGGCCGGTATTGCTTAATCAGAAGATCATCATATTGATATGAAAGGGAATTTGTTCCTATTAACTTGTCAAAACATCAAGGGGTAGTTTGACATCTCAAGTGAAGTCATTTAACTTAAACATAATTCAATAAAGAAAAAAAAATGTTTTTACTTAAAAAATATTAAAAAGTGTGCTTGTCACAATATTGAAAATACTTTTTATTACAAACAATGTACATAATGTCTAAATTTTAGCAATATTTTGCTAATTAGATGAAATACATGTAATAGTGGCATTGCCCTTGGACATTTTAATATGATTAGTTGCTGTTTGTTTTTACAGCTGTTAATTTTTATTTCTATAATCCTTTTGTGTATACTAATTTGACAAAATGATTGTGTGCAGTGATTTTAAAGTGACACATTTTTTTCTTTCTGTTTTACAAGCTGATTAATTACTTATCAATCTATTTAGTTAAAAGATCTTTCTTAAAAACTGAACAACACAAGTATTTGATCCTCACTTTTTTTTTAATTATAAGACTATTCAAAATAATTCTGTCATGTATGTAGGTCAAATAAATAATATAAAAACTTCAGAATGAATAACAGATTTTCATATATATTAAAAAAAATATTTGATTAATAAATATAATTTTACAATTTATATTATTAAACACAAATCCTTATCTTTAACACCAATAAAGTACATGTAATTGAAATGTAATTTAAAAGTAATTGAGCATTACATGCTTTTTTCAATGTAATTAATTAAATTACCATTACATGTAATTAAAAAAATGCTCAATTACACATTACATTCAATTACATGGTAAATTGTAATGCATTACACTTAATTACCATTACATTTTCAATTACCCCATCCCTGGTATTGATAGACCCATTTTGTTTCTTAATTTCTCAAAATTACCTGTAGATGTGAACGATACATCTTTATTAAATGTTGGTGTTGAAGACCTTGTAGTGTGTAATGATCTTGTTGATGGCGACTGTTCTTTACCCAAAAACGACAGAAAAAATGAAATATATCATGATGACTATATATCTATTTCTTGAGCAATAAAATAATCAGAGTAACTACACATTTTGTTTTAAAAAGATACACCTTTACATCGAACGAATCACTCGTTACTTTGATGAATTTTGTAGGTATACTGTATGACATTAATTGAAGGTAACGAGCGACCCTCAGTTAAAATTAACAGCACAAATCTTTAACATGACACAAACAGAGAGGCAATCATAAATCAAAACACTGATTTAAAAATGTTATTTATTTTACAATTTTTGCCTTCCTTGCTTTTCATAAATATCATAAATGTTAATCCTGGTACCTTTGATAACTATTGAAATTACCTTGCTTATTTTTTTATACAAAGTTAATATCAGATATGAACTATAGTTGTCATTTGACATAAATGAAATTGTCAAATTCTTATTGAAAGTCGAACGGGAAATTCGATAGGCAAACACTTCTTTGATTTACACAAAAGAGAAATCTTATCAAACTTGAATAATTGCAATGTGCATGTATAGATTTTTTCATTGGCTTATATTTTAATGCTTATTTCATCGCAAACAAGAAACTGCCATTGCCTCGCTTATTTACGTATTGTTACTTACGAATAGTATGCTACTACCTGATGTATACGATTCACTATCACTAAATGTTGTAGTAAAATCCTTAGCAGTTGGTAAGGGCCTTTGTGATGAAGACTGATCTTGAGAAAATACGTCTGAAACACAAGACAGAACAATTAATAAAATAATATTTGTGATTAAAGCGTAAAATAACCAGACAAACTAAACACTTTAAACATGTTTCATCTTATAAAAATTGTATATAAACAAGACAAAATTGCCAAACTCCAAAGTAAATTAAAAAGTAAAGACCATAACAACCGACATAACCAAGAGCTCGTCTATATTAACAAACTTGATTTTTGGAAAATAACTCTCATATTCATCACTTGAATCAGGAATTTGTCGATGAGAATAGTAGGCTTAATCTGGTTTTACGACGACGAGAGGACGTTAAACCAGTCGACATAGCCGGCACACGGTCTCGATCTTTCTTGAATTTGATACAATCTTCTCAGCTTTTTGTTTATTACCATTATATGCCCGTTCCTTTGAAATAACCAAGATTTGGACTACTTCGACTAAATTTATAGGCAGCATTAGAAACTCCTTAATTTGTAGCGTAAAACAAATTGGAAGCAGACACAAACAAAAGGATGCATAGACTTTTCCCGACTTGTCAACCTCGGATTGTATGTTTTTGCGACATGTTGGTTACCTACGCTATTGTAGGTTATCGTTGTACTCGCTTAGATAATAGAAAATAAAAGAATTACAATATAAAAATAGATACTGTGTTATCCCATTAACAGATCACAATCCAGCAATTCGAGTTTTTATGGTTATTTTAAAAAGAAGATTTGGTATGATTTCTATAATATCCACCATTATTGTTTAAAAGGTTTCTAAGTAATTAGTCACTGAAATATAATGTCAAAACTAATTAAAGTCTCTTACTTTACCTCTTATCTCATGCCATAAAATCAGATACTTTGATGCCTCAAAGCAGTTATCTGCAGCAAGTACCGAATCATCAGTTACAATTGTCATGTAATTTTGACATATTTTGGGAATGTAACGTTTATAATTCCTTATTTTACAACTTTTACAATCTCTGTCGGTTGTTGTGTGACAGGCTGCTATCCAAAGTATATCATTGAGATCAGAACATTTTTCTGAAAAGGATGTATGATTGCAAAAGATATCAATACTGTTTTTTTAAACAATACAACATATAAAAAGGTCGTTGCAGTAAAGTGAATATTGCGAATATTGCACATTTTAAGTGTTACAAGAAATAACTATACATTGTGTGTTTTCGCCATCAAATAAATATGAAAGATATAATGAAATTGAGAAAGGAAATGGTGAATGTGTCTAAGCGACAACCACCCGACCATAGTGCAGACAACAACCGAAGGCAACCAATGGGTCTTTAAAGTAGCGAGAATTCCCGTATCCGAAGGACGCCTCCAGGTGCGGGATTTTCTCGTTACATTGAAGACCTGTTGGTACCCTTCTGCTGTTGTTTTTTTTCTATGGTCGGGTTGTTGTTTCTTTGATACATTCCCCCTTTCCATTCTCAGTTTTAACAAATGATGTTAAGCTTAATTCCTTCTGACAGCAGTATTTCCAAGTCCTCTAGTGACACAAGCCACGTTAAGTCTTTTATTTCATAATGCTTAAATGTGTTAAATTCTGTGTTAAGTCATGAAAGGCAATTTAAAAAATGTCTGATGTCTGATCCTCGAAACATCTAAATTGTATCAATTGGAAACTTGACCGTAAAGTATATTGTGGTGCTAAAGTGAAAATACGTCAATAAGTCACACTTGATAGTCTGACAATCGAGGTACAAGAAAAAAGTAAGATGAAAACCTACAAAAATCCAAAAAAATTCAGGAAAAAGGAAAGTCTCTTATCAAATAGCAAAATCCAAAGAACAAACACATCAAACGAATGGATACCAACTGTCAAATTTCTGACTTGATACAGAGATTTTACAGAAAAAGTCAGTGAAACCTGTTTTAATATCTAACTAAACCTACCACTTGTTTGACAGTTGCATACAATTCCATTATATTGACAAAGATGTGTGAAGAAAAAAAACCAAACATAACATTTAAAAATGTAAAACAAGGTACAGAAGTCAAAATTGTTTTAAAATCTTTATCAACATAAAACAAAAAAATGTGGCAACGAAGAAAAACAAAAAGGAATACAGACACAGCACACCAGCAAAAACGAAAGACAAGAATATCAAAAAGCAAATGCAAAACAGCATAATGACGAGAATTCGAACGATTGAAACACATTTATAATTTAATTAAAGCTTCCGTACATATTTCATGTATTTCAAGGAGATGACTTCAACTTTATGATTATCAGATCCCAAATTGACAGCAGCAACTCTTCATCAAGAAATGCCGTTCACTTCTATTATTACTGATGACACAATGGTTATTTTTAGGATTTTTCAATATTTTTTATTGTAGCCATAGTGTATATACCTACTAGATCTTTATTTCTAATTTTGTACATTTTATAATATTTTTGCTTGTGCCAATTTTAGAATTATTGCTCGCAATTCAAATACTGAATATAATATAAAAGTGAAACGCGTGCTTTTCTATAGTAATTTGAAACATGATAGTCACGGTGTTTTTGTATTAAAAAGTAAAATCACAAAAATACTGAACTAAGAGAAAAATCAAATCGGAAAGTCCATAATCACATGGCAAAATCAAATGACAAAACACATCAAAAACCAATGGACAAGAACTGTCATATTCCCGACTTGGTACAGGCATTTTCAAATGTAGAAAATAGTGGATTAAACTTTTATTTAAAGCGCTAAACCTCTCACTTTGTTGACAGTCTCATCAAATTCCGTTATATTTACAATGAACTAAACAGACATAATAAATAAAATAGTCAAAATATGGGTAGAAGACATCTACTGATCATTTACACTTATTCATAGAATCATTAATTTTATGTTGTTTTTTTAGTTGGTCTTTTTTTTTTTCTTTTTTAGTAATTGCGTTATCAGTTCATTTTCGACTAAGGAGTTTGAACGTCATTTATTTTTCGCCTCTCATTCTAGAAACATTTGTTTCAACAAAGAGGCTTGTAAAAGAGGGACGAAAGATACAAAAGAGACAGTCAAACTCATAAATAGAAAATAAACTGACAACGCAATGGCAAAAAATTACAAAGACAAACAGACGAAATTATAAGATAAGATATTGTAAGATATTCGTGACTATTTAGTTTTTTTCACGACGAAGACTATATCAGTCCCATTTCTTCTAATCGAAGAAACTTTAAATATAAAATGATATAACTTGAAAGTATGAAGTTTTAACAAAGCCAAATCGATCGATTTTTTGTCTTGTTTTATTAGACTGTGATTTTTATTGCTCTATTGGTATTGTTTATCCTCTTTATAATCATTAGGATAAAATAAAGGCATATATTGCCTGAAACTTGAAATATTTTGGCAAGTCTTAAATAGTAATTTATCATCTCAACATAAACAAGAAATTTTTAAAAGCCTGAATCGGTTAAATATCAAAAATTACAATAATAGGCATAAACTTGAAAATTAGTCAAAAATCATTATTTAAAGACATAACTTTTTTCATGGAGTCATCCAATGGATTTGAATCATATAGCTATTCTTTTAGATCTCATCTTTGCTGATCGTTTTGATTTTCAAAGCTTTCCTACATTTTTGCATGTTTCGATACACAAAACTAAAAAATCTGTATAAACCATTTTATATAAGGCAATTAGTAAAAAGATAAACTATTAGGTGTTATTAAAATAAAAGTGAAATGAAAAACAAACCTCCCATGACAAATCAAAACGGAAAGCATCTTATGAAATGCAAAATGAAAACCCAAACACATCAAACAAATGGAAAACAACACTCATATTAGACCTTTTCAACATCTCTCGACACCTACAGTTGAGAACGACTACGACAGGTAAAACGTGAAGGGTCGTCTCAAAAATAAAAAATAAAGGAGATCATTATTGATTTTATTGTTTCCAATCATTCACAAGGATAAAACGTTTAGCTTCTAGCTGTCCTGGTTGAATTTGGAAAACGAAAAGAACAAATCATGTTTTATTGTAGTTAATATTTAATTAATGTTATTTTTGGCATTGGAAGCCTCCATAATGTACTCAATACTTTGTATCATTTCAATTCACCAATTTGGTGTTCCACTTGAATTCTGTATTCATCAATCACTGCTTATAAATGTTGTAACATTGAAACGAGGGGTCAATTATAATTTTTTTTTTCAACATTCATCAAGGAAAAACTTTAACTCGAACAAGATATCTTGAAATGGAGAAGATAAAAAAAACAAAAACGTGATATTTTCCTTCGACCTAAAAAATACGAAAGACTCACATAATCACATGTCTGGTAAATGGATGCAGTTTTCGGGGAAATCCAGAAATCGAGAAAGCGAAATCGAGAAATTGAGAAATCGGGAAATCGAGATATCAAGAAATTGGGAAATCGAGAAATAGAGAAAGCAAAAACGCAAAATCGAGAATTCATTTCGCGTTTTTGCGTTTTTGTGTTTTTCTCTTTCGTGTTTTTGCGTTTTTGCTTTCTTGATTTCTCGTTTTCCCGATCTTATCTTTTTCCCAATTTCTCGATTTTCCGATTTCCCGATTTCTCGATTTTGCTTACTCGATTTCTCGAATTCCCAATTTTGTGTTTTCCAAATGAAAGAAGAAGTCACGAAAACGCTAAAAGGCGAAATAAATGGCCGCATCCGGCCACCATACATATATTTATTTATTAATTTGGTTGATATATATTCTTAAACTATATAGTCAAAACAGTATAAAACCGCCAATCCAATATGTTATGTGATGATAATCATGATGGTTTTTGTCTTTGAGACGACCCATCCATTTTACCTGTAAACTGTAGGTGTCATTAGTCGGTGTCGAGAGATGTTGAAAAGGACTATTACTGACAACGTAACGGCATTTAAAAGAATTTTGGATTTAAACTGTTTAAACATATAAACTGTATATAGTGTTATCTTATTGTCAATTTAGGGTTATCCGTTCACTCTTGTTGTTACTGTTGACACAATGGTTTTATGATTTTCAAATGAATTTCATCGTTCCCAAAGTTTTTTATTGTAGCCTTCGTGTAGTGTAACATCTACTTCTCTCATTTTTTAATGCTTTTTTCTATAGTAATTTGACTGTTCCTCTTGTATCTTTCGTCCCTCTTTTGAAATATGATAGTCGTGATGTATTGTCTCAAAAGGGGTTCACTGAACATTTCAACTTATTCATGGAACATACCTCTTTCATCACTGCATTTGTATTCAATATTAATGCCCCGTGTATTGCATGCTGTTTCAATCCCTATTTTTCCACTGCATTGTAAACTCCTATTCAGAAAAATGGCATGCAATGGTATGTCGTTATATTGTGGAAGTATTGGACAAATAAGAGCAGGACTTTCGAATATTTTTGTTGACATGGAAGTTACAGCATCTGCAAAAAGATACACAATTGTTATTAATTCCTTAATCAAGAAAACATGATTGAAAACGTGATTGATTTTAAGTATGGAATATTAATTATAAAGTTAATAGACAAACTGAATTTATCGGTCGTCAAACTGTCTTTACAACTCTGATCAGCTCTTAATATGATTCCATATTTCGGCATTGTGACGTCAAAAACGATGCCCGGTCTAAATAACTGTGACCTAGACATATCAGCGACGTCATAATGTGTGAACCGACGTTTATAAATTTCATCCAAACTTATCAAATCAACTTACGTTTTCTGGTGAACTAGGAAAACATTTTAAAAAAGAACGCAAAAAGGGCCCGATAACTCGTTTATCAGGTTATTTGCATACTGATATTGTAAAATACCAGATGATCGACACAATATGAAGCTTTTTGATCTCGTTCTCTTTGCTCACTCGACAAAAAGCTTCATTTTGTGACTCGCAACTGATATTTTACAATAACAATATGCAGACAACCCGATAATCGGTACGAAACTATACACAACGTGAAAATATCAATGAGAAATCGAATCGACTCTGATGTGGTATAACAAACTTTTGTACGGGTTAAATACGTGTTTGAACTGATTTTGTATACTGTGGATTCATTATTATTCGTGGGATACCAATTTTCGTGGCTTTCATGGGTACTGGCGAACCACGAAATTAAAAGTTCAACGAATAACAAATTGTCTATATGCTTGTATGTAGACTTCGGCAAAACCACGAAATTAAATATCCACGAACTTGCAAGCTTTCCATAATCCACGAAAATTGGTACCCACGAAAAAAATGAATCCACAGTAAACAGTTAATGTGGTTTACTATAATTTACGTATAGGATCTTTGTATCGAAAAAAAACACATTTATTCTAAAAACCAGTTGTTGTCATGATACAGGTTATGTTCTTTTCATATATATTTTATGATGGTATGATACTAAACCCCTTACGAAAATGTACGAGAGGTATTGTACTTGATTTTCATAGCATGAAGACATAATCTTTCAATTAATTTAATTGAAGTTTGCAGCTAGCATGTCGGTAAACTGCTAGTAGTCCTTTGTTAATTTATGTCACATTGTCATTTTGTTAAGTTTCTTTTGCTACCCATTCTGACATCGAACTTGGACTTCTTTTGAACTGAGTTTAACTGTGTGTATTGTTGTGTGTTTGTTTTTTCTATTTTGGCTTGAGGTATATGGGGAGGGTTGAGATATCAAAATACATTCTAACCCGACGCATTTTTGCGTCTGTCCCAAGTCAGAAGCCTCTGTATCTGGCCATTGTTAGTCTTGTCTGATTTTTAATTTTAGTTTCTTGACTATATTTCGGAGATTGATATGACGTCCATTATTACTGAACTAGTACACATTTTTGTTTAGGGGCCATCTGAAGCTAGCCTCCGGGTGCTGGAGTTTCTCATTGCATTAAAGAACCATGTGTGTTCTTCGGCTCTTGTCTAATCTTTGGTCGGGTTGTTGTCCCTTTGACACATTCTCCATTTACATTTTCAATTTTATTCTATGTGTTTAGATAATACTGCATGCTCATTGTATCACTTAATTGTTAATGTATTATACTTTGATACACAAAACTGTGTCTAATCGTTTACAATTAATCTGTTTTAAATTTTTAGAGTTCAGAATTTTTGTGATTTAACTTTTTACAGTTTTTTTCTTTTACTATCATATTTTTTCAAAATAATACTATTAGTCAAAACAATCATCATTTAAGAGCAATTATTTTATACAAGGAGCCATTGCAATGCTTCTGTCACATTTCGGTGATTAGAGCAGATCTAAATGTACTTTTGATTTATTAATCATGTTTTCTGTTTACAGTTTTTGCCAATCTATTTTCATATTTAAGCAATAAAAGAAAAAAACTATAATGACAGATACCAGTCAATGCCAACCACTAGAATGCATTTCTTCCCTGATTGGCCCACTTAAAATGTTGTAGGATTAGACATGTATGCACGGGGTCAGTTCTCAAAATAGCATTGTATAGTAGTGTTAAAGCATATCACAATATAACATCAATCAATATACATAATTAAAAATATAACTCATCAATGGAACAAGGCTGATAAATGAGTATGTCAGACGTGTGTTTCATCAATAGAGTACTCTATACAAATTGTAAACCAAAACAGTACCGACCTGAGAGATGAACAATTTCAACTGAAACATGAACCATACTCCATCCAACTAAAATATCAATAGCTTCAACTCAAGTGAATATTCAAAGTCTTGCACAACAAATTTAAAATGAATATCTTGATACATTAAATACAATTTAACAATATAGATTTATACAAGTACTACCTGCTTCATAAAATGTCCATTCTGTTTTTCGTGCAGATGAAAAGATTGCCTGGTTAGTGATTTTTCCCTCTGTATATATCGTTTTCCTTAAAAATCTTCTATTAACTTTCTGAACAGTTCCCAATGTAAAACCATCTAGTTCCCTGCGGATGGAAATGTTGAATTTGCGAAATTGGAAGCTTATTTGGATAATTGGATCGTTTCTTATAATCATGTCGTCGATCTCCTTGTCCTTCATTATAATTTGAACAGTACGACGGCCTCCCTCTTGTAAAAGGGTTATATTACATTCGTATTCCGATTCAATTTTGAAATACAGAGATGTCTTTGTGTCGATACTTTTATTGAAATATGGTATACTTAGATCACTGTTCTCATTTGCCGTTTCTAAGTGTACTGTTCTGGAGTGTTGAATATCAAAATCTAAAATAATGCAAAACGCAAACATAGTATTACATCATTATTTAGATCCAATTTGTTACATCTTTTGATCAATTTATTTGGCATTCACTAATGGCAGTCACCAGAGTTAAAGAACATCAGTTGTTAAACTTGTTAGTAAAATGCGTTTTGTTAAAATACACTTTTTTCACTTTTTTTGGTCTTTTGGAACATGTTGTTTGTGGTTTATTTAGACCCTTCTACAACGAAATTTGTTTAACAAGCACACGTATAAAAATTGCGGTGTTCAATTTAGACTTGTTTATTTTTTTCGTTTGGGCTTGTAACATATTTTCACAAAGGTTTATACGATCCGTTCATCCTATTTTGACTATCTTAACTGAAGAGTCAGTCCTTAATTGAGGTAAACCATATGGCCTTCAAAATACCGTGTTGATCCCTAATATCACTGAAGAGACATTTGGTGTCGAAATCAGGATCTGGTGTACAAAATTTGTTTCACCTTATTTTTGTGGTATAACATCTTTACCGCAAGTTAATTGTTTTCTGTTTAGTATAAAATAAATAACAAGATCCATTTTGTTACATCTTGTGATCAATTTGTTTGGCAATCACCGGAAGGGTAAGCAGATCATGCTCCACATGTGGCACCCGTCGTGTTGCTTATGTGATAACAAATCCGGTAAGTAGTCTAATTCGTTAGGTCACATTCATGAAAGGGGAGGGATTGTAGCTACGACGTATGGAACATATCCGTTATCATTTGTGTAAACCAATCGGTCGGGTTGTTGTTATTAATAGATCAAAAGAGATATGCCATAAACGGCAAGAGTTTTCTGATAGTTACAAGAACATCCCTATTGTTCAGAATAATTACTTTTGCAAACAGTAAATTTTATAAAATGACTATACAAAAGATGTACATGATAAAACTGAAGTATTAACTAATTACAGGGAAAACTGAAATACATTACATAACTAGACATTTGAAACACAAAAGTAGACACATCCGAATAAGTTTAAACCTCAACGCCAAGTGACGTCATATTTGAAACTATCAAAAATGACGAAAAAATTACAGTAGCTTTACCCAGAAATTTTTACTACACAATGTTTTTTACAAAGTTGTTTGATGTGGTTACAATATCATTTTGGATAAAGCTGTTGCTCATATATAATATCAATTAAAAGATCTCAAAATGAGGCTTATATATATATATATTTGAATATAACTTATAGGTGAAACAGTTATTTCAGGGAAAACAACTCAATTTCCACGATTTATCGCATAATAGTTATTATCCTCCTCTGAAGTGATTCGTTTAACTTTGCCTGTTCTTTTTTCTTCTTCACTCAAATTATTGATAGTTTGGAAAAACCTAAATACCTCAACGATAATTTTAACATAATTTTAATCATTATTTCAAATATAGCTTATCGATATAATTTTAAGGTATGTAGTGTCACGTTTCAAAGCAGCTAAAAGGAATATTTCAACACAAATGTGAGTTGTGTTTTGATTCTGTTAGAAACAATAGTCACTACAAAAGTCAGAATAAACTCCGTTTGAAACTACATTCTCTAATATATTTGCAAATGAACAAACAAGCAAATGTAAAATGATCTTTTTATCATGTAAGTGAATTTTTTAATTTTCAATTTTCATTTTCTTTGTATATTTCATGAAAATTACCAGAGACATGAATAGTTCTGATAATAGTAATCTAACAACTTACATTCATATTCACAATTTCCTCCTGTATATCTTTCCGGACAATTGCATGTAGTATTTATGCATGTTCCACCGTTTAAACACGGACTACCACACCGACCTATAGGAATAAGAACAGTACAATTCAAAATGTTTTGTATTACTACTGTATTCAATTTGTTTGGAAAGATTTATATAAATAATATAAACGTACACAAAATACTTACTTACTTTATAATCCGGCAATGAGTTATTTACTTAGTTCTCACTTGGTGTCTTATTATGGATATCAGAATAATATAATCAAAAATTCAGTCTTGTGTGTACTTGTCAGTACCCTCTGATCTGTAATTGGTGTTGTTGTTTGTTGTTAAGGATTCAGAGGTTATGTGACCTCCTTGTTTTAATAAAAAGTAAATATAATGTTGCAATATTTAAACAAAAAAATAACTTTAGATTTGCAATATTAATTAAAATAAATACGGACATATACTTTCATAATAAATTTTACTAACTTTATTTTCAATAAACATTTTTTTTTCAAAAATCCTCGTCTTTTACACTTATTTGAGTGACAGACTTATTGACATACATTCACATATAGACAGACTTGCAGTTGGAAATGTAGAAAGACTATGTGGAACGCTTAGGTACTCTTAACGCACACGCAATACACGCTTTAAGCTCTTTGTGCACACGATACAGATATGATTGACAGGTTGAATGCATCAAAATTACTAGCGTATAGGTAGCGTGCATGATTATTTTTAATACGGCCGACGTACGTCGGAGCTATACGTTGATGTATGAAGCCGTTATTACATTAACATGATTAAGTAAACAGGCAAGGTACCAGGATTATAATTTAGTACGCCAGACGCGCGTTTCGTCTACATAAGACTCATCAGTGACGCTCATATCAAAATATTTATTAAGCCAACCAAGTGCAAAGTTGAAGAGCATTTGGGATCCAAAATTCCAAAAAGTTGTGCCAAATACGGCTAAGGTATTCTATGCCTGGTATAAGAAAATCCTTAGGTTTTCGAAAAATTCAAAGTTTTGTATACAGGAAATTTATAAATATGACCACATTATTAATATTCATGTCAACACTGAAGTGCTGACTACTGGGCTGGTGATACCCTCGGATACGAAACGTCCACCAGCAGTGGCATCGACCCAGTGGTGTAAAATAGTTTTCAAAGGTACCAGGATTATAATTTAGTACGCCAGACGCGCGTTTCGTCTACATAAGACTCATCAGTGACGCTCATATCAAAATATTTATTAAGCCAACCAAGTGCAAAGTTGAAGAGCATTTGGGATCCAAAATTCCAAAAAGTTGTGCCAAATACGGTTAAGGTAATATATGCCTGGTATAAGAAAATCCTTAGGTTTTCGAAAAATTCAAAGTTTTTTATACAGGAAATTTATAAATATGACCACATTATTAATATTCATGTCAACACTGAAGTGCTGACTACTGGGCTGGTGATACCCTCGGGGACGAAACGTCCACCAGCAGTGGCATCGACCCAGTGGTGTAAAATAGTTATCAAAGGTACCAGGATTATAATTTAGTACGCCAGACGCGATGTCAATGTCAGTTTCTAATTCTTATGCACAACAAAAGTTATATAAAACAATAAATCTTTATTAAACAATAATCTAATATATAATGCCAAACAAGCAGTTGGGTTTACGATTGCATTTCCTTTTTTAAAGAAAGCAACTTGTTTTGCAATTTGATTAGGAACTTTCTGATTTGAATTTTTCTTGAATTTCAGTTTTTTTGTGATTTAACTTCTTAGTGGTATTGTATGTTAGTCAGCAGTTTTAAAATCATTGTTAAATTCAGGTTGTTTTTGGTAACATCTTTCTTATTGGTTTTGGTTATGTATCTAAATTATTGTTCATATATATAATATCTATCAATTTTTTGAATTCACGCATCGAAACAATATATATCCGATATTCTTCCGACGCACGCATGGTAACAATGGAACTAACTTGTGCCAAAAATGAGTCATACTTGCTCGTTCAAATTGATTCCACAAAATCTTACATGTACTTCTTTTATCTCAGTTTGTATACAAATTACACCGTTGGTTTTCCGAATTAACACTAGTAATTATTTGGGCCCTACAACGTGGTGTTCAGTGTGAGTCGTACTTTTATCTATAATGGTTTACCTTAAACAAATTATTAATTTGATGTAAAGTTGTCTCATTCGATTTCATACACCATCTTCTTATATCTATAAATCTTTAAAGTTTACGCCTACATAACTGCTTTCCAGACTTCCGGTGATTTTCCCGTTTGAATGGTTTTACACTAGTAATTTTGGGGCCCTTTATAGCTTGTTGTTCGGTGTGAGCCAAGGCTCCGTGTTGAAGGCCGTAATTTAACCTATAATGGTTTACTTTTGAAATTGTTATTTGGATGGAGAGTTGTCTCATTGGCACTCATACCACATCTTCCTATATCTATTCATAAAACGGCATTTAAGTGCTTAATCTTCATGTTCAGTAGTGATTTGGCCCATTTAGAAAAGGCAAATTTTATTACATCTGAAGCTGTCAAACTGAATTTTAGAATTTATTTAGAGCTGGGAGAAAATTCTATAATTTTTATTTATCTCTCTTTATTTGTTCCAATAGTCTATATATAGGGTCAAGCAACATTTTCGAAATGATCATTTCATGTAAGTGTTAATTTTGTTACAGGTACTGACTTTTTGCCTCAAACATTAAACCGGTTATGAACTAAGCCTCTGGCCTTTGTTAGTCTTGTATTATTTTGATTTTAGTTTCTTGTGTA
The DNA here is from genome assembly GCF_963676685.1 of Mytilus edulis. Taxonomy (NCBI): domain Eukaryota; kingdom Metazoa; phylum Mollusca; class Bivalvia; order Mytilida; family Mytilidae; genus Mytilus; species Mytilus edulis. The sequence goes on along the minus strand of NC_092352.1, from coordinate 37,287,978 downwards.
CAATTTGGAAATTAGTATGGCGTTCATTATCACTGAACTAATATATATTTGTTTAGGGGCCAGCTGAAGGACGCCTCCGGGTGCGGGAATTTCTCGCTTCATTGAAGACCTGTTTGTGACCTTCTGCTGTTGTTTTCTTATTTGGTCGAGTTGTTGTCTCTTTGACACATTCCCCATTTCCATTCTCAATTTTAAGTTCGTGAATTATGTTTGCGGTTTTCTTGACTTGCATTGCGGCGTATTATTGTATTCATTTTATATGAGAAAAGTATAAGCAGTTATATTAGAAAAATATCGCATTCACATTTTTTTATATTAAAAACACATCGCTACTATAAAAGACAAATATCGCGTTGTATAATAAAATATAGCAGTATCTTTGACTTATTGGTGATTTCGGCTTATTAAACATTTTAATTCAACTAATTTGCATTCAATTGTATTTGCTACATGATATTTATTGAATGGGTACATTTACAAATGATTAATTACACATTTACGTTTCATTTTATTTTTTTCAATTCAATTTTCTCGTAGTAATACACCTTGCTTGTTATTATATTACACAATTTATGGAATCTATACAGCATGCGTCTGCAATTCGTTGATATAAGACAAAATTGCTATTCAATATAGGAAACGTTTTTATCGATTCGCTTCTTCCAAAGACTGGGTATGGGGTTTTATCATTGCTTACATGCGCTTTATTGAACTCAATTTGGTGGATAGTTGTGTCATTGTTATCAAATCTCAACTCTTTATTTTTATTAAGGTTATTTATGCAAGAAAAACGTAACATATGCACATAAAGTGTATCTTACGGGATTAATGTCTCTTCCACCGTATTGTGACCGTTCTGTTCAGTAACAAATCGGCGTTGCAAACAATACTTGTTGTGTACCCAATATAAAAATCTATGTTCACCGATGACTTCGAATATTAAAACCTCCAAAAAATATAAGGATTTGAATATTTCCACTGAGTAAATCATACAAAAGATCAAAATCTTCGTACATTTCATACGATAGATAAAATAATACATTGAAACGTACTTGTTTAAAGTCCTGCAGTGTTTCGGATGTCGCGGTAAGCTTTCTTTGGTGTTCATTTAAATATAAACTTATTTTAGAGGTTTATACTACTTTATAATGATAAGATATATGCTTTTATATTTTAATGTACGCTAAGTATTTTTTAATACTGAATATTCGTTTCGACACCGAGTCAATTTGATGTGAAGCTATCAAAGTTCTCATTTTGGCAAAATATGGCTTAAATTTTTACTCTATAATAGAATATAACAAAAATTTAATTGAAAGGTAAAAATCTTCATAGACCTCAAAGTCAGCTCATTTTAGAGAAGTCTCCAATTCAAGTTCTTCTGTTGATGATATATGTAATATCCTTTAGTTCAATATATTAAATGCGATTAACAAAACCATGAAATATTTGTGGATCGTTGTTTTTTCTTATCGTTCTTTTATCCTTTCGTCAATGGAGATATGTCAGTTTTGTTCGACCTTAGATTTTTAATTGTCTCTTTTGGGTATTTTTTTTTTTAAGAGTTTAGAAATTCAGTTTTCTAACTAAGCTTCCACTGTTTGTAAGATAATGGTTGACGGTTATTCGTTTTGGTTGTGTAGGATGTTATAAAACACAGCCATAGCCTAGTGTGCAGGAGACTAAACCATTGTCTTCACTTTGAGCAGCCTTCCAAACAAATCTTCATAGGAACCATACGCTTAACATCTTTCAAATATTTACATAGAGGCAAAAGTATACACAGCTGTTCAACATTCAAAATTCAATTGAGCAAAAAACAATAGAATAACATTCTAAAACCCAGAAAAACAAATCAACTATTAAAGAAAAACAACGGAACAACAGACACACTGAACTAAAACAAAAGCAAACAATGACATCAATAAAGAAACTGTAGAAAACAACTGCCAGATTTCTGAATTGATACCGGACATTTTATGAGAATATGATGGATTGAACTTAAAAAGTTATGATTTGTCCTTATACAAAACACATTGCATAATTTGATATTTTATTGGCAACGATGTGTGAACAAAACAAACAATCATCATAGCTATAGGTTAAATGTTCAAAAATAAGGGTACATCAGTCAACATTGTGTTATAATCTTAATCGCTATAGAAACCAATAGAGATATAATAAAGAAACCCAAAAAGGCATAAAGACAACGCATATAAGAAGATTTTACTATAGCACAATGATACAACAACAGGATATATTAGTTCAGAGCCTGCCTTGTGAACACAAAACGCCAACATAATGAACGCAAATCGAAAAACTACATTTTTACCCTCATGTAAAATTAAGATTAAAATGGGGAATGTGTCAAAACGGCAACAAGCCGACAATAGAGCAGAAAACAGCCAAAAGTCACCAATGGGTCTGCAATGTCCTCGGAGGAGTCCTTCAGCGGGTTCTTAAACGAATATGTTACTAGTTCATTGATATGAACACACAATCAAAAACTACGGCTTTCAATCCCCGAGGGTATCATTAGCTCGTTAGTTATTATTTCGGTGCTGATATGATTTAACAAACGTTTGTAAAATTTTCCATTTATAAATTTTGAAATTATTAAGAAAATAAGATTTTAACTCCCTCAGGCAAAGTTGACTTAAGATGAATTTGGCTATCAAAATTAGGTATTTTCGTCATAAAGCTCTTCAACGGTTTCATATGTTTGACTTTGAGCGTTCGTGGTGAAAGAAAATCCAGAAAAAAAGCTTTGGACGCATTGAAATTAAAAAAACGTGTTGTTTTCATTTTTTTTAAATCACTGTGTCGATACCTCTGTTGGTGGACTATCAGTCCCCGAGGGTTTCATCAGCGCAGTAGTCAGTACTTCAGTACGGTCATGATTTAACATGACCTAACTGATGAAAATCATTATTTTGATAAATATATGAAAAAATGTTAGTTATACAACCAGTAATATTGCATACTTTTTGCGTTTATACATGAATATCAAATTGTTTACTCAACACAGGAAATAAAACGAAATAATGATACACATAGAATATGTTAATAGGTAAAACAAATTTGAATGCTGACATTAATTGGACTGGAAGACTTCTCATGGTTTCTTGTAATCAGGCACAAAAGATTCTCCAATCGGAAGTTACCGCTTATACGGTATTTATTGTAAAATAAATTGTCTGTTCATAAATTTAGTTAAAGTATCTTAATGACTTCCACTAGATAATAAACATGTAGTTCTTTATCAAACGTGTCTATCAAAAGTACTTACCTTGTCCAGAACAATATTTAGTCACCCAAATAAACAGGAGTGTACAATGAATTAATACTTTGTATATCGCCATATTGAAATAAACTTTTAAACGTGTTCTTATATACGGAAGTTTAAATGAATATTTCAATGAAATAGATATGTACAAGTGTTTTCACAAAATACAAAATTATACCTATTTTTTAGTCACGCTAGACGTATTTCTTTAGAATTAGAGGGAGTTATACAAAAAATATAATCTAACAGTTTAAGGATGTTAATATACTTTTGATATATTTTTGTATTTTAAGATTATTTATAAGATATAACAGTTAATAATTTTACTTTTAATGAAATTTGTTTTCTATGTTAATGATTGAGAACAAATGTAATAATAAATAAATCGATTATTTAAAGTTGCAGCAGTAAAATCAATAATCGGAAACTGTTAACCGACTAATTCAGTGGGTGTGGGGGGGCTGACTTGATGTGAAAACATGCTTGAATGAGGTTAGATCAGAAATTATGCCTTTCAAAAGATAACCATGATTACCTAATAGTATGAACACATTTGTACGGTTATAAGTTAAGATTCCCACTCCCAGAACACATGTTAGATGTTTTGACATCCAAACTTATTACATAGATATAATGCAACTAGTTTAACATAGAATTCAAACCAACAACACCATTTTTATTCACTTTTAATCTGTCTGATCAAATTTTAAGTCTGTCAAACAAAAAAACATGATCAGACTATATTTTGGAAACATAAGTGTTCGTGTTTGTAGATATTTTCGTGTTTTTAGATATTTCCAATAAGTTACTTTATATTTAGTGCAATATTTCTATAACAACGATACCAGTGGCCTAAGAAGTCCAACAACTGTATTACTAGCTAGTCAACTCTGATATTGTGAGTTCGAATTTAAGATGATTCAAAATGGTATTGATATAGAAACAATAGTAGACATCAGTGATTTTTTATGAACTGTTATAGCACAATAGATGCATGTTTTATGTTGTCTATTAGATGCACATCTCAAATCGAGATTTATTTTCTCTTTCTAACCCTGACTACAAAAACCTTTCTGACACATGTTTTAATATTCGAGAAATCAACTTAGTTGTATACATTGATAATTAGGACATGCTTCATCCCTATGAAAGTTACCCCTTTGTCAAACCATAAAGTAAAACAACAAAACAAATTATTTAAGTAAATGTATTTCAGTGATAGTGATTTATATTTTATAATGCATAGAAAAAATCCCTTCCCTTGAATACAATGAGCAGGGTTTGTAAACAAAAAGAGCATGATCTCTAAAATTCTTTCAGGATTTGTGTGAGAAATCTTTCACCGTCAATTCATATGTTACGAACAAGTAAATTATCAAAAATAACGAAATATGAGGAATATTCTAAACAACAATTCCCTTAGCAAATGACAAAATCAAAAGCTCAAATACATCAAAAGAATGAATAAAAACTGTCATATTCCTGGCCTGATACAGATATTTTCTGACGTAGAAATTGTAGATCAAACCTTTTATAGCTAGCTGAAAAACAAGAGATATCTTTAAAAAAAAATATCCGACGTATTTAAATTTGTGTATATGTTTAAAACTATCATTTCGATAACCTTCAGAAGCACATTGACTTAATGATGCAGGACCTCTTTAATTAAATCTCCATCTGAGTGTTTGGTGACCATTTTGTACAATGTAATCAATCGTATCTGGTGTAAAAAAAACGCAAGATTTACTGAACATACGGTAATGTTTAACTATGTCAAACTATGCAGGTTTTCAGTGCACTTCAATCGCCCTTTATGCACTATAAGTTTACAACAAAGTTTACATTAAAAATTATATAATTGTCCCAAATAAACAGCTATCATGGATGCAAAGAGCTATTGGAGAAACAATTATTTTAATAAAAATATAAATCTTTGTAAGATCTTGTTCAAATATTTATAGTTTTTTACTTGCTTTCCATCACGATATAATTAACGAGACGTTTTTTCAAACACAACCAAATCACCCACCATGACGGCATTTTGTCCAATCACAGAAAGGATTTTCGAGCATGCGTATTCTGTTGCCATAGTTAAGCGTCCTTAAGTTCAAAAGGCACAAACCGAAGCTATACCGACTACGTCGGAAAAATACTGATTATCGAGGAAAATTTAAAAAGGAAAGTCATTAATCAAAAGGCAAGATCGAATGCTCATACACATCAATCCAATTGATAATGACTATCATATTCCTGACTTGGTACAGGCAATTTCATATGTTGAAGAGGGGCGAAAGATACCACAGGAACAGCCAATCTCGTAGATCGAAAATAAAACTCACAACGCCATTCCTAGAAACAGACAAATAGACAAATAATAGAAGACAAGAAAATGTGGGCCTAGTTTTAAAGCTAGCTAAACCGCTCACTTGTATGATAGCTGCCTCAAATTCCATTATATTGAACAATATGTGAACAAAACAAACAGACATAATAGATGCAAATTCAAAATAGGGGTACAGAAGTCAACATTGTGTTATAATCTAAATCACTGTAAAAACAAACAAACATGTGACTAAAAAGAACACAAAGGTATATAGAACAAGCATATTAGCATAAGTGAAAGACAAGAATACACACATTTACATATTACAATAAAGAGTAAAATCCCCAATATACTGAACTCAGAGGAAAATTCAATCGGAAAGTCCATCATCACATGGCAAAATCAAACGACAAAACACATCAAAAACGAATGGACAAGAGCTGTCAAAATCCTGACTTGGTACAGTCATTTTAAAATCTAGAAAATGGTGGATTAAACCTGGTTTTATAATAACGGGATGTATGTATCAAATAAACATAAAAAAGGCATAGAGACAAAGCACATTTGCAACCTCTCATCTAAACGAATTTATTTGATTTTCATGAAAGCGTTGCCTTTATATTATAGTTATGTTCTTTCCTCTTAATGTTTACATATTAAAGTATCATTTAAAGTTACATCTGATTCTACAAATAAAATAATTTATGAAAGTGAACTACCGTTTTTTTTGTTTTTTTTTGGGGGGGGGGGTGGGGGTACCATGACAAAAAGGGTAGACAACGTGAATTATATTACAGATGAATAGCAGTACGGAGTGACGTTTACTTTTATCATTCCTCTATTTTCAAAAAACTTTGTATGCTACTGATATTCTTGCTACCCTGTTTTAATTGCATGTTAATTTAAACTTAAACTCTCTTAAGCAACAACCTGAAATAAGATATGTCGTTGGTTTTGAAATAGTATATTCTGATTCCCAGTATATTATTCAAAAATAAAGGTAACACCCCTATTCTAACAACAGAAACAAGAAATTATAAAAACTGATTGTGTTTTGTCATTTAATTAAGGCTGTAAAACTATTAACACAAGCACATCTTGTTTGAAGCGACAATATTCTTCCTACTTCAAATGGGTACACGTTCAATTCATTTACCAAAAAATACGCCTAAACATTTCAAAACAGCAATCAATTCTTACATTTGCAATTTGATGCTATAGCCATGAAATTATGGATTGAATAATTTCGTTTTTCATTTGTGTTTCTATGCATTGTTTTGACATTGTTTGGAAAGACACGCGCAACCTCATATGTTGCATAACATTGGTAATTAATATAGACCGTATGGTAAATTTCGATGAAAGAAAGTTGCGAAATAGTATGAACCTTTCAGTCAATGATAACATCATGCCAATTGGTCAGTTATACAGTGAAATGTTTCGTACGGAAAAATAATTTCAAAAATATGAAAATGTAAATTCTATCATTCTGGATCGGGTGGCTTCACCTTAGCACTTAATAACAAGATATATCCATGATTATAGACTATCAAATTTAGGACACAATAACAACTGAAGTATGCTTCTAAGAGGTCTATCATAGCTGTTTATTGTCACTGTCTTCTTGTGTCACATGTATTTTATAAAACGGACTTCATAAACTAAGTTTTATGTGTTTGGTTTTCTAACTATTTGGATCAAAGCGTCACTAATAAGTCCAATGTAAATGAAAAGCGCATCTGGTGTATCAAATTATTAGCCTAGTACCTTTGATAACTGTAATCAATTATCTAACTTATACCTTTAAGCTGGGGTCACACATTCACGATTTTTACTGCCGTCCTTGAAAGGACCATTCCCGATTAAAATTTGTCAAAAGTCTGATCAAGATCCTGTGAATCGTGGATGGAAATTCAAACTTAAATTAAAATTTGTAAAACAAATAATCTAATCACGACAACAATCAGATATTGTTCAGGAAGCGTCGATATTCAACCGTTTCCAAGCGAATTTATCCTGATAATCCCGTTCTCAATCCGCTTCTAATCCAATTTGTATCTTTCGCCAGGTAAATTTCGACCGAGTCTGTTACGACTGCGTCCCGATTCTACCGAATGTAATCCGACAAAGATCAGACAGTGACCAGACAGTGAACCGACGCTGACGGAAGTTATCCGTTCGAAAACTGTCGGCATAATCGGGATCAGCAGGTACTGTCGGAACGTAATCCTATCACGGTCCGCTGTATCGCTTTGCAAACGGCTTTGTCTGGTCTCAGTCGTATTGTATTCTGTAATTGTCGGGACTCTGACGTGGCTATTATTGACGAATTTCGTATTAATAACGGGACTGTTCCGGAACGGTTTCGGCAAAAACGGTTCCCAATCGACAAGATCTGGATGCAATCTGGACTCAAACGGAAGAAAAACAGCAATGAAAAATTTCTCCAGACCATTCCCGTTCCACAGGACACCGTCCAGAATACATAGAACATTGTTAGGATTGTGATCCGATACAGCAGAATCTATCACGACATAGGCACGATTGTAATCCGACTATACTAAATCGGCTGAGTTTCCCCGAATGTTACGGGACGCACCTAACTGTCGGGGTGCTTCGCCGAACTATTCGGACCCTTCCCGACCCGTAGGAATCTGTTACGAACTTAAACGACTGCGATCAGACAATAATAGGACATTTCAGATAATTGAGGATAGTAATCAGACTTTTTCACTTTTCGTTTCGTATCGCTGTCTGATCTCAAACGGGAGCAATAATCGGCAATGTGTGAACCCCGCATTAAATATAAATAAAATAAAGAATTTGTTTCTTAGTCAGTGTAATGTTTATAATTAATGAACGACTTCCTTTTAAGACATTTCTTTGGTAAATTAGTTTTAGAAAGAAGAAGTACGTCACACATCCATAGTGGCAATGGAAAAGTTTTATGTGTTTCAGATCTACTCATAATTCATAGTTGTTATAGTGATTTACTAGTTCATGAAGTTATAAATTCAACGAACACGACTTCGGAAAATCTCGGTTTATATATCAATCAATAAGATTGGCAAAAACAGGCGTATAGAGTTAAATCACAAGGGAGCTTCACATTTAACATTTTTATCAATTTCACATAAAAATGAAAAAGAAGTAATAAAGAAGGAATATAGATAAATAAGTCAGGAGCCTCTGACCTTAGTTAGTATTGTATGATTTTTAATTTTAGTTTCTTGTGTATAATTCGGAGTTTGGTATGATGTCAATTGTTACTGAACCAATGTACTTATTTGTTTGAGGGCCAACTGAAGGACTTCTCCGGGTGCGTTAGTTATTCGCTGCGTTGAAGACTTATTGGTGGCTTTCTGCTGTTGTCTGCTCTATGGTCGGGTTGTTGTCTCTTTGGCACATTCCCCATTTCAATTCTCAATTTTATTAGATACAACTTTTTTGAGTTGTGAGTCCTCAATGCTCTTCAACTTTGTACTTGTTTGGCTTTTTAAATACTTCGATATGAGCGTCACTGATGAGTCTTGTGCAGACGAAACGCGCGTCTGGCGTATTGAATTATAATCCTGGTACCTTTGATAACTATTATATGTGTCCATGTGGTTGACATATAAAAGCAAGTACCAATATATCTAAACTCACAGGTTTCGATGAAGTTCATTATCCAAAGTAAAATATAACACGAGGCTGTCAGAGCGACAGCAAACCTGATTTATTAATATTTATCCGTGTCCTGACATTTTTCAATATTACAAGAACCATAAAAGAGGGACGAAAGATACCAAAGGGACAGTCAAACTCATAAATCTAAAATAAACTGACAATGCCAACGCTAAAAATGAAAAGACAAACAGACAAACAATAGTACACATGACACAACATAAAAAAACTAAAGAATAAACAACACGAACCCCAATACTGATGCACCGTTAAAGTGAAAATCATCAATATCAAACTTGACCTCCATTTTGTAATCAGTAACAACATATTAAAATTTGAAAAGCTTTGGTTGAATGGTTAATGAGTAAATGCAACAACATGACTGGTAACACAATTTTTCAATCTTTCAAGAACCATAACTCCAAACCCGAAAAAGTCAAAATCGTCATTAATAAATTTGACCTCCGTTTTGTTGTCAGTAACAACATATTAAAATGTTAAATGCTTTGGTTGATCGGTTCATGAGGTAATGCACGGACAGGACTGGAAACGCCATTTTTCAATCTTTCAAGAACCATAACTCCAGAACCGTAAAAGTCAAAAATGGTCATTATTGAACTTGACCTCAATTTGGTTGTCAGTAACAACATATTAAAATTTTAAAAGCTTGTGTTGTACGATTTATGAGTTTATGCACGGACAGGACTAGAAACGTCATTTTTCAATCTTTCAAGCACCATAACTCCAGAGCCGTAAAAGTCAAAATAGTCATTATTCAAATTGACATCAATTTTGTTGTCAGTAACAACATATTAAAATTTTAAAAGATTTGGTTGTACGATTTATGAGTTAATGCACGGACAGGACTGGAAACGCCATTTTTTAATCTTTCAAGAACCATAACTCCAGAACCGTAAAAGTCAAAATAGTCATTATTCAACTTGACCTCAATTTTGTTGTCAGTAACAACATACTAAAATTTTAAAAGCTTTGGTTGAACGGTTCATGAGTTAATGCACGGACAACATTTGGTTGCCGCCCGCCCGACCGACCGCACGACTGCCCGACCACCCGCCGTACACCCCCAAATCAATAACCGACATTTTTGTCTCAAAAATCCGGTTCAAAATTTTATTAGAATAAGGATATAGGTGGTAAATTCCCTTAAGATATAACCAATGCTTATCAATTCATTCAAGTTCATTAAACAAAATCCTCATCAAGTGGTCATTCGTGCAAAATAACTTAGTACACGAAAAACGTATGTTCAATAAATAAACTTAGAAGACAAATTATACAAATTGATTGGACGAAAGGTTTACAGAACGCTAAAATACAAAAGACAAACAGACAAATAATAGTACAGGATACATAACATAGAAAACTAAAGACTAAACAACACGAAACTCATCAAACACTGGGAGTGATCTGAGGTGCTCTGGAAGGGTAAACAGTTCATGCTCCACATGTGACTTCAGTCTTGCTGCTAATGTTATTATAAATCCGGTAAAAAATCATAAATCATCTTATCCTTATTTGGCAGAACTATTTGGGTCGTTAATGCTCACGATGGTATCACCAGTAGTTAGCACTTCGATGTTGCCTTGAATATCAATTATATGGTCATTTTTATAAGTAAACTGTTTGTAAAGTATGAATTATTCAAAATCTCTAGGATTTTGTTTTCTCAAGCATATATTACCTTAGACGTATTCGGCACTACTTTTTGGAATTTTGGGTCATCAATGCTCTTCAGCTTTATACGTGTTTGGTTTTCTAACTATTTGGATCTGAGCGTCACTAATAAGTCCAATGTAAATGAAAAGCGCATCTGGTGTATCAAATTATTAGCCTAGTACCTTTGATAACTGTAATCAATTATCTAACTTATACCTTTAAGCTGGGGTCACACATTCACGATTTTTACTGCCGTCCTTGAAAGGACCATTCCCGATTAAAATTTGTCAAAAGTCTGATCAAGATCCTGTGAATCGTGGATGGAAATTCAAACTTAAATTAAAATTTGTAAAACAAATAATCTAATCACGACAACAATCAGATATTGTTCAGGAAGCGTCGATATTCAACCGTTTCCAAGCGAATTTATCCTGATAATCCCGTTCTCAATCCGCTTCTAATCCAATTTGTATCTTTCGCCAGGTAAATTTCGACCGAGTCTGTTACGACTGCGTCCCGATTCTACCGAATGTAATCCGACAAAGATCAGACAGTGACCAGACAGTGAACCGACGCTGACGGAAGTTATCCGTTCGAAAACTGTCGGCATAATCGGGATCAGCAGGTACTGTCGGAACGTAATCCTATCACGGTCCGCTGTATCGCTTTGCAAACGGCTTTGTCTGGTCTCAGTCGTATTGTATTCTGTAATTGTCGGGACTCTGACGTGGCTATTATTGACGAATTTCGTATTAATAACGGGACTGTTCCGGAACGGTTTCGGCAAAAACGGTTCCCAATCGACAAGATCTGGATGCAATCTGGACTCAAACGGAAGAAAAACAGCAATGAAAAATTTCTCCAGACCATTCCCGTTCCACAGGACACCGTCCAGAATACATAGAACATTGTTAGGATTGTGATCCGATACAGCAGAATCTATCACGACATAGGCACGATTGTAATCCGACTATACTAAATCGGCTGAGTTTCCCCGAATGTTACGGGACGCACCTAACTGTCGGGGTGCTTCGCCGAACTATTCGGACCCTTCCCGACCCGTAGGAATCTGTTACGAACTTAAACGACTGCGATCAGACAATAATAGGACATTTCAGATAATTGAGGATAGTAATCAGACTTTTTCACTTTTCGTTTCGTATCGCTGTCTGATCTCAAACGGGAGCAATAATCGGCAATGTGTGAACCCCGCATTAAATATAAATAAAATAAAGAATTTGTTTCTTAGTCAGTGTAATGTTTATAATTAATGAACGACTTCCTTTTAAGACATTTCTTTGGTAAATTAGTTTTAGAAAGAAGAAGTACGTCACACATCCATAGTGGCAATGGAAAAGCAACTTTTACAATTTTTTAATATTTTTTGTTCCTATTTAAAACACATGAACTTGGAAAGAGCCAAATAAATACTTTAAGACGTATATGTGAACTTTCATGATTGGATTCAAATTAAAGCATCGATTGTCGAGTAAAAACATAATAAAATTACATATAATAAAAGATTAAATGGTGAAAGAGTAATATCATTGATATTGCGCTGTGAATATTTTTAGTATAAATATCATTTTACATTTTCATAGGTATGTTATAATCATCATCAGTTTGATTGCCAGAGAAATATTCGTAGGTGTTGTCTGGCACAGCGCTCTTTTTGTTGTGTGAGGTCGAATCGTATACGTCATCAACAGTGTGGTTGTAGACATGTTCCTCAGAATATGTTGGATGTCCTGCATTAAGTTGGTAATCTGAATCTTGACAAGATCCATAGTCTCCATCATATTTATGGCATGTTTTTTCCTTTCCATCTTTCAATACAGGTTTTGCAAGCTCGTAACAATTCGTGTTTTCTTTTACAGGATGCGTTGTATCATGCACCATATCTCTAGGATTTGGGTCGAATTTATCATTTCCAGTGTCGTTCATTCGATTGAACCCAGTTACTTTTGGATCGAGAACAATGTAATTATCGCGTTTAGCGTTATTTGCAGATTTAACTTCATTGTTTTTGTACTTTAAGTGGACGCTTGGAGGGTAAGCAACATGATTAGTTATTGCTTTCTCTGTTTCAAGAACAGTATAGTCGTTACAGGCTGCATGGTGGTATGAAGATGTATTTGATTCCGTATTCCATTTCTCACTAGGATCTAACATTGAATATTCCTGACAAATACCCTGTTCGACACTGGAAACCTTTGTTCCCCGTGCATGTTCGTTAGCATCAATATAGTCATAACATGTTCCATCTTTTGGTTTACTTATATATTGTAGTTCGCCATACTTATGAGTTTCACGGCGCACTTTCAAATCATTATACTCAGGAGAGTCTCCTGACCTTGGCATTGCTACATTCTGGGTTCCAATGTAATCCTTATCGTTTGTAGATGATTGTGTAGACTGTTTCTTTGATGAACTGAAATAGAATATAATATCATTTATCTTCAGTAATTATAAATAGTATTAACAGCTTTCACACTTCCTGATGTCTGTTTTTCCCATCAAGATGCCCGTTCAGATAAGAAAATTAGTTCTATTTCAGAATATGCATTTTAAAATCTACAAGTTTCACCAGTTGTAGCAGTTGTAGCAGCAGGATAAACTTTATTAAAGATCAATGTCAGAAAATCTCAACTTTTTGTATTTGGCATGAAACTGTTGAATGGCTAGGGAAACCAGATCCTTCCTCAATTTCTTAACCTAATTTTTACACAAAAGTGATATTAACATGATGCTACCATAAAATTGTATATGCTTTTGTCATATATAGAGGTAAACCACGACAATGATTTTTACTGATAAATTGTCTGGTGTTTATATCATAATGCATTAGTCAAAATTAATGCATAGAAGCTTTTCAATCGCTGCTTAAGTTGGGTTTAAAAAGAACTTACATGAAAAGAGAAAACATTATGAACTGGTCCTTGAGTTTTTTTGGGTTTTTTTTAACTAACTAGAGAATTTTAGCAGTTTAAAATGTATTTGTCTAGAATGATACAATGAATGTAAATCAAGAAAAGCGCTTTGGTCGCATAAGATTTAAAACGTTTTGTTTTCATTTTTTTTAAACTATATTTAAGTTTCCGGCCCATGTATATATATATATAATTCAATCTGTAAAAATAACATCTCCATGCCTTATATATCATGTACTGTAGTACGAAGTTAGATTAAAACTGACGTGGAAAGGTAACACCCGGCCAACGGAAGCTTCATTTTTATGAAACCCAGGTGGTCGTGTGATCTAGCGGGACGACTATAGTGCAGGCGATTTGGTTTCACGATATCACAGTAGCAAGGATTCGAACGCAAGTTTACAGATCTAACATTGTTGGGTTGATGTTTAGACGAGTTGTACATATATCTATATATAAGCCTTTTCAACGGAGTACTTATAAGTCCCAAAGCTTTAGATGAGCAAAACAAAACTAATTTACCAACTTTAGTTGTAAAAATGGTGCACTGCGAAACATATATATTTTTTGTTTGTTTATATCTGCCTTCTTGCATTTGGTACAAAACTGCAAAGATTGCCAAATAGCCTCAATTTTTAATTAAACCTAGTATTAAAAAAAACATTTGGTAACTATAGTAATCCCAACCCCTATAATTCCAAAACACATAAATAACCCCAATTTGTTAATTCTAGCCAACTAAAAAGTTAAGTAGGGATGTATGGCTAGCAGTTACTATGATTTTTTTAATTAGCCGACATTTGATTTTTGAGACTAGTACAAAAGACTTAATGTCGCGGAGAAGTTAACAAGTGGAATAAAATATGAATAAAAATCGTTGGTTGATAACGATTGATTTTGTGAGTTAATGAGTACGGTCTTTTGTTAAAAAAAATCATATGTCCGAAATATCACTGTGTGTTTTAAAGCTAAAACTAGTGCCAAATTAGAAAAACGTTATTTCCTTATTCAAATGTAAACTAACTGTATGATAATTTATCAATATTGACGCAATGCCAAAAAACTTGATTTTTAAATTTATCAAGGTATTTTTATGCTTTATTTGTTTTCATGTTAATGATAAACACTTTTGGATCATTTTTTCAACTTTTTGAACCTACTCCTTCCTTCAATTGACAAGAAATTAACCATAATTTTATCTACCAAATTTTCTAAAGAAAAAAAAAGAGCTAAACACAAACCTCTTTCTTTTTCTCAGGATAATAAGCATGCATGATATGACTATGATAACTGCTATAGTAACCGATATTCCAACAGCTAGACCTTGAACAATAAAATGCATTCTTAGCTTGTAATAGTATCAATACGTATAATAAACTCTCAGCGATTTCCTCATTTCTGTATATAAATCAGACATCTAAGAGAACCAGATAAGCGATGTTTTGGGTTTTTTTTTTAGTTCGTACCTCGAAGATATGCGCTATTATAATGTGCAGAATATGTTAATTACACGAAATAATGAAGGTCACAAACATGTGTATGTACTGCGCGAACATATCTATGTATGCATTTTTATTGGTGTAGTCTTAGTTGTCCTTTATTCTTAATTAAAGAGTCGACATTTTATTGTTTAACTTCGGTGGTAGTCTGCAGATTTGGCTTTTCTTCATCGGTATATTAAAAATGTTGCTGACCACACAAGTTTGGGACGTTCCGGTATCAAATTATAAACTTGTGTATAATTGCAATGGTTCCATGCGTAGACTATACATTTTCCATATTCACTAAACAAATACACAATTTTGTTAAAGATTCAGCTGAAACCCGCGTCCTGGTGCGAACTTGTTTCACAGTGTTGAAGACCCATAGGTGACTTTCGGCTGTGTTCTGCTCTTTGATTGTTTTTTGTCTCTTTGACACATTCCCCATAGTTTTATTATCGAAAGAAAAGCGCTCGGTAGTATTAAGAGGAGACCATGTTTTGAAATTAAAATATTTCGTCTAAATGAAAACTATGCTTCTGAGCTGTGATTACATTTTAACTTGTTTTCCAAAAATAAAACCCGGGAACCAAATCTACTGTAAAATTATCGTCTAGTCGCAAAGTGACACACCTATAATGTTTTAAAAGTATCGGTGGTCCGTGCAATAATGATATGAATGTTAGCATACAAAAATAAACTCAAAATCTACTTTCGTAACATTTTAAGTGACTTTTTAGGCATGGGATGTGAACTTTCCATATATTGTTGGATTCGTGTTGCTAGATTTTGATTTTGTGAACTGTTTATATTTTTCATGGTTTCATTATAGCAATGCTAGAATAATGTCTGCAAAATCTTTTCTTTTGATAAAAAATAAATAAATTGCTAGATCGCTTCACAAGTGAACCAAAAATATACAGAATTGATACTCAAGCAATTTATCCTACATTTAGCTAACCACTTTAATTAAATTCCAAATCCAACATATATGAGAGATATGTGTTTGCTTTTCTATGTTTAAATAACATACAAGTGATAATCCATTGTTGGTCAAAATGTCAAAATCTATGATAAATACTAGATCATGAGGTACAAAAGCAAGTTTAATGCATGTAAACAACAACAAGAAAAAGAATATTAACTCAGAAAACACCTAAAAAATCGACAACAGTATGTGAGAATTCACAACGAAGATCTGTTCGTCATCAGATTAGAGCAAAAAGCAAACTTCAGTCATGCGGACTAAAACCGATCTTCTGTGCAAAATTTAGAGGCACACAATAATTCTCGGAAACAACTTCAATCCAAGAATAAAAGGACTTCGGGGATTTGAAGATAACATAATTGGTGAATGTATTTAAAACAAAGGATCGTGAAGAAAACACAAAAGGTATCGCCTCTCATAACGTATCAAATGAAAAATTTCGTTGATCCAAAAATAGTAAACTTTATCAAGTTGTTATCACGTGACCTGCAACCTTCTCAAGAAGGATACTATAAGTGAGCAAAGCATATTGAATTTCGAATGATTTATGATTAAGCTTCCAGCAAGATTTGTGCATTTAAAATTAAACATCATGCCTAATCTCCAATTTCTCTTTGAAAAGACAAAATAAAAAACAGAAAGCTAATTTCCAAATGAACGGCAGTGAAGGATATTAAAACCAAGAATATGTGTATTACATACTTTTTAAATGAAGAGCTATATGTGAGTAGCAGTATCCAATATATATAAATGTCAATTCTATAGTTGAGAAAATCAAGCTTTAAGAATGATATAACACCATAATCAGTACAGTTCACATAAATAATAGATAATAGACCCAAAAAAACTACTTTGTGAATTATCAGAGTGTTACATTCGGGATACCGAAGACTCTGTCCTCTGATTTACAGCATAAAAACTCCAATTGTATAAATACCTGTTTTAGAAAATGACACTTGTTGTTCAGTTTTTGAGGACGAACTTGGCGATGGTGTAAAGAACTGAGTTGGTAGGTATGTCGTGGATTTTAATGATGATTGAGCATCTACAACAGACAGGTTCATCATTTTGATGTGAATAGTCAAGGAAATACCACCTTTACATTAACGAATTTTTAATTGTATTGCATGATATTGTGTTTTCTGGCTATGAAACTGAAATCAAAGTTCACAAATGTATGTAGAAATTATGCGTTGTTTAGAAACTTTTGTCGTTCACACAATAGAATAGCCTTTGAAGATCAATAACACAATTATATAATGAAACAATTCAAAGCAATTAATAAACAATTAACGACTAAAAAGGTTTGAAGATAATAGAATGAGAGGAAGTATTTAAGATACGGGACAGTACAGAAAATCACTGGTGATACAATGGATCCGTAAGTAGTAAACTTAATGAAAGTCTTATCATGTGACCTGCCACTGTCCCAAACAGAACAAAAATGAGTAAGCGTAGCATATGCTTTGAAACTGCAAATGATAAAGCATCATGTTAAATAATTGGTTATCAAATGTACCAGAAGTCGTTTGTTTATGTAATTTATACGTGTTTCTCGTTTCTCGTTTTTATATAGATTAGACAGTTGGTTTATTTTCCGTTTGAATGGTTTTACACTTGTAATTTTTGGGCCCTTTATAGCTTGTTGTTCGGTGTGAGCCAAGGCTCCGTGTTGAAGGCCGTACATTTACCTATAATAGTTTACTTTTATAAAGTGTTACTTGGATGGAGAGTTGTCTCATTGGCTCCACACCACATCTTCCTATATTACAGGCTTATTATTTGATACGTCAGACCCGCGTTTTGTCTTAATAAGTTAGAAAGCCAAACAAGTATAAAGTAAGTGCACTTACAAACTAAAATATGATTACAAAATGAAAGACGAGAAGGATACAAGAACCATGCATATGTGTTTTACAAAGCAAATGAAAAACTGTTTGTTTCTTTTAATATCCGATACATAAATCTCATCTCTGTTGTTTAAGCTTCGGTCACACCTTACCGGATAGTACGAAACGACGCCTAACGGATGAAAATAAAAGTTGTCCGTTGACACAATTGTTTCCGTTTGGAGTCCGTTGATACGGATAAAACGGACGCGTAGCGAATGCATAACGGACAGACACCGTTACCGGATGCAACGTGCGAGAAACGGAAACGTACCGGACAGAACGGATGTCGAACGTACATCCAACGGACGAGTACTGCATAAAACGGACACCTAACGGAAGCGTACCGGATAAAACGGATGAACAAGATATACGGAAAAATTAAAGGCGACAATAATAATACCTGTAAATCGCATAAATAGTCTGTGTAACTGGTTTTGGTTTGTCCTTCAAAATGCCGTCAAAGGGCAGTGTCTGACCTACAAAAAAAGAGCTGCTCGATAGTAAAGACGTGCCCTTGCTCTAAGATCGATTATGAATAATAAGAATTCATGACACTCGAGAAATTTAAAATACCAATAATTGGCAATTCTAACGCGAAATTTCCACTTCATCCGTTGGACGTCCGTTCAAAGTTTTGAACATGCTAAAAAATTTCCATCGGACAGGACGGACGTCTAACGGACATGAACGGATTAAAGAAAAGTTATCCGTTCGGCATCCGTTCGAGTTACCGTAAAGGTGTGCCCGAGGCTTAAGCAAATGAATTCAGTTTTAAAAAGAAATATTTCACCATGATCAGAATATTCCACATACATAATAAATAATGCACCGCTTTATTGAAACTAAATTATTTAATCTATAAGTGAACAATCCGGCTATCGAAGTCCTATTCATATAATCAACATCATTATCAAATTCAACTTTACATACCTGTTGTAGAAAATATCTCTTGTTGTTCAGTAGTTGGTGATGAACGTGGTGATGCTGTAAAGATCGGCGTAGTTAGATGTGTCGATGGCTTGGATGAAAGTCGCTCATCTACAACAAACTGGTTTATAATTTTGCTGTGAAAATTACGGTTTAATTGATTGTTGATACACTAAAAAAAAAATTGAAAATCATATTTCTATATTTAAAACATTTTTTTTATCAAAAACAGTGGGTTCGTGTCATCAGAAAATATGCTGAAAGCACGTTTCTTCTCTCGATTATTGAAATAGAGATTCGTCTTTTCAAACTTCTGAAGCAAACAAATATTACCAAGACTTAAATGAGCTTTTAATTGACTTGAATTATATCGTGAAACAAAAATCAAACTTCAGAAAGGATAGTCTTCAAATTGTACGTGTAAGTCGTCTATAAAAATAATCATGCAGAAGATCAAACTTTATTTTGAAATGTACACGGTGTTCTAGAAATAATATTTTCTTAATACAAACTCAAACCTGATACTGATAATACTTTTTGAACAACTTTTTAATATCATACTTCGGCGAATAAGGTAACCATCATATGATATTATTTATTTTTTTTATTGACAAAGTTTAACCCACCATTTTAACTTAAAATGGCCTGTACCAAGTCAGGAATATGGCAATTGTTAGTTTGTTTCTTTGTATTGTTCTTTGTATTTTGTTTCACCTCAGTCTTTCTGTTGTTCCGTTGTTGACCTCTTATAGTTTATATGTCTCCCTCGGTTTTAGTTTGTAACATGGATTTGTTTTCTCTCAATCGATTTATGACTTTGGAACAGCGGTATACTACTGTTGCCTTAATAGAATATTTTGGGTTTGAGTCACTATTTAAAATTTAGCCCCATTAGGGCGGTTATTCGTATAATTTTAAGTCGTAAAAAATGGACAGTAAATTCATTAGAAAAAAACAGAATGGCAACATTTTATTTTGTTTTCTGAAAGCCCATCATAACAGATATTCCAGATACCCTGTTATGAAATTCGATAATTAATTGTATTCTTAAGTGTTTGCTTTTAAAATACATTGTTTACATATCAGATAATCTTTCACAATTTGCAGCTTGAAATATAGGCAACAGTAGTATACCACTATTCGAAAGTCATAAATCGATCGAGAGAAAACAAATCCATGTTACAAACTAAAACTGAGGGAAACACATCAAATATAAGAGGAAAACAATGAAACAACAGAAATACTCAAGTGTAACAAAAAATCAAACGACAATGCAACACACACAGAAACGAACTATAAGATAACAATTGCCATTTTCCAGACTTGGTATAAGACATTGTAAGAAAAAAAGGTGGGTTGAACCTGGTTTTGTGGCTAGCCAAACCTCCCGCTTTCATGGCAATGTTAAATATAACACTTAAATGACATCATCACATGATAGGACTACAATACAAATTAATGGGAAAACATTCAGGATAGACAAATACACAAATTAACGATACAATAAAACATTACGACATGCTAATATGTATTATAGATTGCACTTTGTAAATACAGCTGTTCTCAAACCACGCCTCTTTTGTGGAGATCTAGAATATTCGTAGAATATTATTTTTGTTTACATACTCGTTCCCAGTTATGCTTTCTGTGTTGCATCTCACAGAGACATACCTTAGGAATGTTACCAGTAAATATACATATGCATATTGTTTATATTGAAATCGGTGGTAACCCTTCATTCGAGGTTGGGGTAGTTAAGAAAATTAGTTTAAATTCTGAGAAGTTCAGGGTATATAAACGTTGAATATATGCCGCACAACCCTATATTTTGACCTTTGAAAAAAAATGAAGTGCATATGAACTTTCAATTCTAGGATAAATTTTGTTTTCAAAACTTCATAGTAAGAGTGGTACAGTTTTAGCCGTAAAATAAGTTCCTATGGGAAATTGTATTGTCAATATTAACAGAAATGCAACCTATAGGTACCAGGCTTATATTTTTTAAAATACGCCAGGCGCGTGTTTCGTCTACATAAGACTTATCATGTGCACTCATGTTAAAATAGTAAAGAAAACCAAACAAAGATAAAAAGCAAAGTGTGTCAAATACGGCTAAGGTTATTTGCCGGGATAAGAAACTCCTAAGTATATAGAATAAATCATATTTTGGCAAACAGTAAATTTATAAAAATGACCATATTATTGATAAATTTGTCAACACAGAATAAAAACGAACACGCAAAGTAACCTAGGTCAGCACACAAAAACATCACAGCCGAACCACGCAGTGTATGTTCGACGCACAAAAGTGACGTCACACGTAAAATTCTAAAAAATTTATAAAATAGGATATGGTCAAGATTAGGTTTGCAATAATGATAATTGATGCATTTAATAACAATTAACATTACAATACTGTTATAATAGAATTGTATAAGTAATTAGATAATTAATCTAGATGGTCGGTACTTCTTCTAAATCAAACTGTAAATCAAATACATCGTGTCAGTTTAGTTACCCGGAACTTAAATATTATAAATGAACTAGAAATCAGATATTGACCCACACTTCTTATCATATTATAGAAAATAACATGATACTAACTTTATTTTGGCAATTATTTAAAAACATCTGTTTTTAATTTAGACTACGATGTAACTTTTAACGTTTAGCACTTGCAATCTTATATTTCAATGTCTTACATAGAAAAAGTTTTAACAATAATTATAATTGATGATATCGATGTCACTAACTAAACCATTTACCTTTGATACACCTGTAAGAAACATTCAGGTATTTGTATGTACCTGTGCAAGGATCACCATAGATATTCGAAGAAATGGGTAAGCATGTTTGGTTAAAATTGCACTTTTTCTGTACAATACTGGTGACTGTCTTCTTACACGAAGTAGATTCAATTGCTGTATGTTGACATACACTCTTATCGGTTCTACCATAAATTGCAGCTTCAATCTTGATGACTTTTGCTGCAGGGCATTCAATGAATGTATTATTTAGACCCTCACACAGAATGTACGGGTCTTCCAAACCTATAAAAACATGTATTTGATTCATAAATTGCAACATTTTTACTTTTAGGCAACGTTCATTTCGTCGATATTTCGCATTCTTATAATATAGCATGAATTTATAATCGATCAGTGTATCTGAATTTATTATACATGTAGCAATACAAATAAATTTAAGTAACTTATTATGGCAGGCACTTCAGACGCCATTGTGACTTTGTAATATACATGATATAACCAAAACGATTTATTACTGGATTTTTGTTGGAGTTTTTTATAATTTTACATGTTTCTATATTTATATATTTTGTTCCTGCTTTTTCTTTATTTAAGAATTGAATGCTCTTTTTTGTAAATTTATTGGGGTGTAATAGCGTTGACCGAAGTACATTTTGTATGAAGCGTGGAAGCCTATAAAGTTTTTTTATATCTATGTGTAACTATAACAGTTTGACAGACATACTACGTTCCTTAATTATGCAAAAAAGTGAACTAGGCAGAATAAAAAAAAATCGTGATTGGCTGAAGAATATAAAAACTGTAAGAATATGCAATCCTGTTCTACACGAATAACTATTGTGAACTGTATAATCACTTGACTTATTCTGTATCTTCCTTTTTCGATTCTTTACCTATGTTCAACATTGATAATCTTTGAGTGGTAAACAGTTTTCAGTTTTGTGAAAAACTGTATTAGATTATACCATATTGCAAAATACTTCCCTATGTGCAGTAATAAAGGTTCTCAATTTTGATTTTACTAGTATTTTAATTCTTTTATTTGTTTGATGTTACTCGTAATAATTTATTTTGTCTTTGGTAATATCTTGTCAAATTATTGCAACTACTACTCTACAACTGACTATTTAAAGAACGCATAACATTAACAAAAACAAATCAAAACCTGTATACTTTCGAATGATCAATCTACATTTGTAAGGATATTCGTAGAAGGGCTGAAAATCTTTTTAGAATAAAATGTTTTATCGATCAAATTCCAGTAGGTTTCACTAATTTTTCGACTTGAACTATGAATGTATTAGATACAGGGGAGAGTGGAAAGCCAGATGAAAAAAAAAGATAATATATAATGAATGTCTGATGACGAAAATTTACTGATTAGAAAACAATGACATTTACTGTTGTTGTTACAAAACCTTATTCAAAGTTTATACATTACCATTGGCGGAAATCTATCTCAACAATTTAATAAACCTTACTTTTTTATACTAGTTTCATGAACACATTACAATCCCAAATGGATGAAACTACATGCCAAAACAACAGATTGCTGTTAAATCAGCTTTGAGAGAGTAATTTAAAAGTAAGGAGAGTTGGTATGATTAGCAATGTGACAACTATAAACCAAAGATCAAATGAAGTTGATATAAGTTTTTTTCATTATATTCTGCTTTACTTCATTATCGTTTATATAATTGTACGTTTCTCACTTCCGGATTACATTTCATATTTTGCTTCGAAATCATACGTTAATGGATGGTATCTAATCTAATTTTAAAAGTTTTATAAAGCTGATATAACTTCTTCAGGGAGGCTGTTCTATATGTCCACAACTCTATTGGTGAAAAATACTTCCTCAGATCAAGGCGACTTCGTAGTTATTTCAGTTTTTCATTGAGTGGCGACTTGTCTTGTTTAGTTGTGTTGTGCATCTCTAGTAAACCACGTGTTACTCTCTTGTCGTATAATCATGTCAATAACTTGTATACTTCTATCATATCACCTCGTAAACGGTGGAAAGGGAGGGTTGGAAGCTGGAGTTTTCGTAGGCGGTCTTCCTATGGAAAGTCTCTCATTGCAGGCAACATTTTGGTCGCTCTCTTTTCCGTTTTAAATTTTTCTCGGAGTTCAGTATTTTTGTGATTTTTCTTTTTGCACATTCTCAATACTTCTCGTAATGACAGCCTGAATGTAAGGTGATCATATACTGTTTGCATACTCTAAATTTGGTCTTATAAGTGCCTTAAATAGTAACGTAAATATGCAGTTGTCTAGGTGTACAAAGGAACGGCGACTGAGGCCTATAATCTGATTAGCTTTATTAACTTAATTTTTAATATGATTTACAAATGACAGATGCATGTCAATTGTTACTCCAATATCTTTTCTGTTTCATCATTTTTAAGGTAAGTGACGCCTTCATACTTTTGCATCGTGTAATTTAAAGAGGGACGAAAGATACCAGAGGAACAGTCAAACTCATAGATTGAAAATAAACTGATTACGCCATAGCTAAAAATAAAAGACAAACAGACAAATAATAGAACAGAAGACCCAACATAGAAAACTAAAGACTAAGCATCACGAACCCCAACACAAACTTTGGGTGATCTCGGGTACTCCTTAAGGGTAAGCAGATCCTTCTCCACATGTGTCACCCGTCGTGTTGCTTATGTTATTACAAATCCGGTAAATTGTCTAATTCGGTAGGTCACATTCGTGAAAAGGGAAGGGTATTGTAGTTACGAAATAAGGAAAATATCCGATATCATCTGTGAAACGGTTATTCCATAACGGTCAACCAACTCGTGATTGCGTCCGTAAAATTTACGAAAGGATGATTTAAACTTCACCATTTGGAACTCTTGTTTTAATAGCTTCCTTGTGAGCAGCAATCCTCTATCAAGGCGATCATGATATTAAATACATGGAGGTTCGTGTGTATTGTTCCTTTCTCTTATTGGTAAAACTTTAAACTTGTCTGGGTGAAATTTTAAAAGCCAGGTCAAATCAATTAGGATATCAAGGTGTTCCTGAATAAATTTCTGACCGCTCTAGTCCACTATTTCTCTAAATAATTGGGTATCGTCTGAAACAAGAACACATCTGATATAACATTTTTTGGCAAGTCGTTGATGAAAAGAACGAATTAAATTAGTCCCAGTACAGAGCCTTTTGGAATTCCACTGGTCTCATCCCCCCCAACTTGATCGTGACTCATTGAAATGTACGCTTTGTTGCCTATTACTAAGGAATCTTTGTGAATCAGTCTCATGTGTGGCACCTTGTCAAATGCTTCCATGAAGTCCATAAAAATTGAGTGTAATATACCTCCATTATTAAGTACCTTAGGACTTTCAGCAGAAGTAGATCTACCACCTATAAAAGCCAAACTGTTGGTTGTTGACCAAATTCTGTCTGTCCATGTGTTCAATAATACGCCTTCGTATAAGTTTCTCCTTTCTTTTACGAAAGATGCTTGCGAGACTAATTGGACGGTAGTTTAAAGCCGATTTCGTATTGCCATTCTTAAATAAAGCAGTTACTATAGCAATCTTCCAATCCTTGGGTATCTCCCCCTTTTCAAATGAAATGTTGAAAATCATGCATAAAGGTTTATCTACAACAGGCTAACTCAAATAGTTCTTTTTGATGGATTCTTTCTGGGCCTGGTGATTTGTATATGTTCAAATTTACCAACAACTTTCTGGCTTCTTCTTTAGTTAATAAATTAACACTTGACTGCTGGCTATAATCTACATGTTTCATTACTGACATATTTTTATCATTTTCATCAGTGAAGAAACTGCTAAAAAATCAACAAGAACTTCTGGCACTGCTTGTCACTTTTACTGTGTTATTTTCTGTTTATTTAGCTCTGATATACCAGATTTATATTTTCATTTAAGTTTAACATATTTCAAAAAGTTTTTACTATTTGTGTTTGCTGTTTCAGCAACTTCTCTTTCCATGTCTTTTTTCTCTTTTTTAGTTAACTTTTTAACCTTGTTTATTGCCTTGCAAAATTCCCTATAACTCTCTTCACTCTTTTTACCCATGTATCTTTCCCAAAGTCTATGCTTACGTCTAACACTGCTCAGAATCACTTTGCTAAGTGATGCATTACCTTTTGAATTTTTGATTGGCTTTTTTGTTCATGCTTACTCACAGCCTGGTTGAACTTGTACATAGAAGCTTTGAGCATGTCATTAGTATTGTTATGTTCTAGTTCTTTTTCTCAATCTATATTTAATACATGTCGCATAGCCTCATAGTCTGCTTTATAGTAATTGAATCTCTCTATATATAGCACATTCTGTTTATTTTTTAAAAAGTAACACATATAATCAAATTTTCAAACGCAATGGTTACTATATATATAGCTAGTACATGAAGGGTGTAGGTGCTCCATATTTCCTATCAAATTAAGGGAAAACGGTTCTATTACATTTTCTCAGCATTAGGTTGGCCTTTTGTGTACCCAAGGCAGGTGAAGGAAGTCAAATTAGGAGCGCTGTGATTGGATTAAGGGTACAATATATATTTTATTTATCTATGAATAACTGCAGTGTGTATATTTACAACATAAATTTTGAAACCTATTGAAATATTTTCTAGATAATTATTTGAAAAGACTTCCAAAATTTCATAAATTTGGTGCAAAATGACGGTGGGCATGGATAACATAAACAAGCTCCGTTGGAAGTTGGTCATGATACTATTTGGCTTCAATTTTAAAAACAGAATAATAAAGTACTAACACCACACATAAATGTTTTATCCAGGTTTTTATTATAAAAAGTGGTAAATTTAGAAAATGGTAGTATTGTCGCTTATGGCAGAATGAACAGTACCGTTTTCCCTTAAGATCATTTACAATTATCAAATCTAGTATGGAAGGCTCTTGGGGATCTTAATTCTAGTTTGCTTAGCTACCAGCTGCTGTAAAAAAAGTTTTCTCTAAGACATTCTATATTTTCTCTATTTGTTTTATTCTTAGCAGTTCAGTTCTTCCAATCTATATCTGGAAAATTGAAATCCCCATTTATCAAAATATGAGTTAAATTATGACCAAACTTACTTGCTTTGTTCAATAAATCATTTAAAGTCTTGTGTTTACTTTCATCTGAAAAAGTGCTTTTATATATACATCCGTTTAATGAATTGTCCTGACTTGATAATGGAATCTTAATCCATACACTTTCTACAAAATCAAAGTCTGTTACATTGATAGTTTTTTTTTTATATAGACTATAATTCATCTCTTTGTCTTCTATGAAAATTGCTTGGAAATAACTAATATCCATTTAAGGTTGAGTCTGCCTTTGTTATGATATATCACATATCTTTTTTAAACGAACTCTGTAATAGCTATAATGCCTGGTATCTTAGATATCTGGCATAATAACCTGGTTTTCAACTTGTCAATCGTATTCACAAAGCTATCTGCATTCATGTATATAGTACATAAATCCTGATGATTAAAAACATTAACTAACTTAACTGAGCATGAACTTGGAACGTGTACCGCATTTACAGGTTAATGTAATTTACTATTTTAGTCTAAATTCTCTGCACTTTTACAACTCGCCTTTCCCACGATGGGCCTCTTATAATGTACATGAATTTCCCCAATTTATCTTTGTCAATTAAATCCTTTGCTTCCTGTAGTTTTAATTTACTAGCTTCCCTTTCTGATGTTGACATGTCCTGTGTTAGATTCAATTTCTTTAGAGGGCTGATTCATCAAGTGATTTTAGTTTTGATAGCTTTTTCAACAGTTTTTGGTTTGCCTCTGCATCTTAAAAGATTACCCTTTTCGGTCTTGGTTTAAATCATTTTGTGTGTCATCTAAATTACTATTTGCTTATTCTTTTCTGCGGGACCAAATATGAGTATATTCTTTTTACACAGTGCACTATCTCTTAATTCTGAAACTTTCTGATTCACATACTCAACCGCTTTAGCTGCAGCCTTATTTGTGTCAGTATTACTGGCAAGTTCTTGTTTCAGATCATTGATCTTAGATTCATCAACTTTACATTTAATTTGTTCCTCGAGCTTGGACACCATGACCTCCATAGCCTCCTGTCATTTTCCACACCTAGCATCAACTTTATGATCTGACCTCATATTTGTCATAACTTTCGTCTCTCATGTTGCACAAACCAATGCCGGACTGGTGATTTAAAGTGCACATTATCATCATCTGAGAGTTTCAAACATTGATTACAATAAAAAGTACAATACTCACATTACACATCTTCCCCTTTGAATACCTTCTGACATGACCAGGCATCCTTCATATCTTTTCCTTAATCCTTGTTTCCGTTTTAAGTTGATGAACTAGAAGTTGCAGAGCTCTTTGTTGTCGATCCTGGCATTTAGTACCCCAAAAAATGGCGGATTTGTTTACATTTGATAAATAAAATCAATTTCCAACGTAAATCTATTATTTCAGCAGAACGTTTACAAGTAAATTGATAGTATGTAATGTTTGACACCATTTAACCACAGTTTTAGACTCACAGCTGATTTAAACACTTCAAATATTGTTAAAAAAATGTACGCTCTGGGCTAACCACACTACTTTACTAAGCGCCACCGGAAGATGATTTACATTACAACATTTAAAAAGATATTCCAATTCCTGCTAGCGATTATTAACAGCTGTTCGCATTTATTGGTAGTTGAACTTATAGACAATACAGTCATGTTATTTGATCATTGCAATAAGCTATTATTTTGGAAAATTACAATAACATACCTGTATTAACAGTATCTTGGCCGGACGTTTGACAAATTAGGCACAGAGAGCAGAAAATGACAACGGTGTACATGGACATTTTAGGAGAAGTCTTTTTAACAACCCCGTGATACGGAAGTATAAGGCAAACTTCCTTAAATTATAGTACCGAAGTTTCAATTGTGGTCATATCATTGTCACGCGAGATATATTCATTCAGTTACAAAACATGACATTTGATTTGTTATAGAAATGTTTAAATATCTTATTCATTAAGTTGTGAGTCAAACATTATCATTTTTACTGTATGATAATAGCATTAAATTAACGTTAATTCCATATTTTTCAAATTGGTGCTTAGCGGGCTGATATGAAAAGTTTATCACATGCTTCGATTGTTATCGCATGCCTTTCCGTAACGTTATCGCATGGCATTCCGGTGATACTCGGCAAATTCCGGAAAATACACCTCTAAGCTTCGTTTCCAGTGAAAAACATTACAAAGTAGTGTACAAAACAATGATTTGGATACTGGAAAGCAAATTGTGTAAAATTATTAAAAAAATTAAGAAAATAACAAATTATGAAATAAATGCATTTTTTAAAGTTTTAAACATAATATAGAAAGTTACTTTTAAAAAAAGTTGACTTTTCCAAACAGTGTCCATTATGTATATTGTTGATTATCTTTTTTGTCGATTCGTCCGTATTAAAATGTGTTTCATGTCTGTTGAGCATATGATAGAAAGATTTCATATCGAATGGACTTAATTTGGTTCCGACGTTCGTGAACTTTTATTTGGGAACCACGCAAAAGGATCAATATATGAATCTGTTATTTTTCTCCATTGTTGAAGCATATGATAAAAAAATCATAAAATGTCATTGTTCATATCGCATGTATTATCAGCCCTCGGTCAATATCAGCCCTCGAGCCATGCGGCTCTTGGGCTGATATTGAACCTAGGGCTGATAATACATGCTATATGAAAAAATGCTATGTAATAATCTGATATTATCGTATCATAAAATTTAATACTAAGGGAACAATAAATGATTTTTTAAAAGGAGGAAAATAAACAAAAGAAAACATGAAGGTTAATAATTATCGTAAATTTTGGGCAATAAAACAGTGATAACTAACATGTAAAACCCACTTTTTCTCTTGCTTGACATTTTTTGAGTATTTACATCTGACGCTCTTTGTCTTTTAACTCTTTTGGGTATGATTAGTTTGCTATGTTAGTCTCTGTAATACTGATTTAATTAAGTCACTTTTAGTCACATAGTTTCTTAAATATTCAACTATTTACAGTCTTAACTGTTAAATGTTTTGAATTTAACTGTTCCTGGTGAAGTTTAATCCACATACACGAACGAACGAAGTCTAGAATAAAACTTAAAAGAATTTCTCAAACAATTCTATTATAGCAGGACTATTATATATATAATATAGCAACATATTGGCATTCTTTCTGCGTTTCTGGGTTAAAATTATATGCGAAAATTATCAGTACAACTTTATCGTGCCGATCTGCCCATTATATTGGTCGTCCGTTATCATCATACAGACTGATTTTGTATTTTGTACAACCCAGCCAAAAGAAAAGTTAAGCGAGACAAGTTATAAAAATGACTGCAGATATTAAAAAGAGTATCTTTCAAATTGGGGTGTTTTTTTCACGCAGGATGAAGTTACAAGTAAGCAAAACACAGCACTTCATGTAGACGAAACGCGCGTTTGGCGTATTAAATTATAAACCTGGTACCTTGATAACTATTTACACCACTGGGTCGATGCCACTGCTGGTGGACAGTTTCGTCACCGAGTGTATCATCAGCCCAGTAGTCAGCACTTCGGAGTTGACATGAATATCAATTATATGGTCATTTTAATAAATTTCCTGTTGACAAAACTTTTAATTTTTTGAAAAAACTAGGATTTTCTTATCCCAGGAATAAATTACCTTGGCCGTATTTGGCACAACTTTTTGGAGTTTTGGATCCTCAATGCTCTTAAACTTTGTACTTGTTTGGCTTTATATCTATTTGATCTGAGCGTCACTGATGAGTCTTATGTAGATGAAACGCGCGTTTGGCGTATAAATTATAATCATGGTACCTTGATAACTAATTAGATGACATAGGGATGTTCAAACTCAAAAGTCGAAAACAAACTGCCATGGCAAAAAAACGAAAAACAAGAGAAGAGAATCAGTGCTCACAACACAACATAGAAAATTAAACTCTTAGCAAGACGAACCCCATCAAAACCGGTAGTGATCGCAGGTGCTCCGGAAAGGGTATGCAGATCATTGCTCATATAAGAACAAACCCAGATAAATTCTAATACAAACTGTCATGCAAGTTATACGAAGGAGCTTCAAAACAATGACTTTCATATCGTGTGTGATTAAAGTCATAAGAAACGAGTGACCGGTGAAAAATAATGTTCTTCCAATTCTTGAACCAATGCATACAAACATCATAAACTTAGTCTTCTGTGCACGAATTTATCATTTTTTCGTGTAAATTTCGTATAATAGTCAATTATTTTTTTTCAATCGGTCAGTGTTGTTGTGAAAATATGGCAGGTAATTAAAGTTCGTGTTTTGAAGCCGAAGTTTAACGATTGTCACCTGTTTGTCAACAATCGACAAAAAATCAACAAAAAAGCACGGAAATTGAGCACGTGTTTAACATGTAAATTCAGATAATATCATAATAGTTTATTTTAAGGACATCCATGCGTATTGTGATCACCGGATTTTTACGAGATGGGTCACACTGAGGTCACTTTGCATACGGAAAATATGTCGGGGGAATTGCTTCCTGGAAGGAAGCAATTAAAATAAAGTAAACTTCTTCTAAGTATGAATAAATTAAAGAATTTTCTTCAGAAAAAAGTATATGTACATAAGTTTTATAATAAACTATCCATTGAGTTATAAAAAAACACATGCATTATTTTTTGTGATTTGAGGTTTCTTATGACTTTAATAATGATCGTAAATTTTGTGCAATAAAACAGTGATAACTAACATGTTAAACCCGCTTTTTCTCTTGCTTGACATTTTTTGAGTATTTACATCTGACGCTCTTTGTCTTTTAACTCTTTTGGGTAAGATTAGTTTGCTATGTTAGTCTCTGTAATACTGATTTAATTAAGTTACTTTTAGTCACATAGTTTCTTAAATATTCAACTATTTACAGTTACATTTTTGCGCCTGTCCCAAGTCAGGAGCCTCTGGCCTTTGTTAGTCTTGTATTATTTTAATTTTAGTTTCTTGTGTACAATTTGGAAATTAGTATGGCGTTCATTATCACTGGACTAGTATATATTTGTTTAGGGGCCAGCTGAAGGACGCCTCCGGGTGCGGGAATTTCTCGCTACATTGAAGACCTGTTGGTGACCCTCTGTTGTTGTTTTTTATTTGGTCGGGTTGTTGTCTCTTTGACACATTCCCCATTTCCATTCTCAATTTTATTAACTGTTAAATGTTTTGAATTTAACTGTTCCTGGTGAAGTTTAATCCACATACACGAACGAACGAAGTCTAGAATAAAACTTAAAAGAATTTCTCAAACAATTCTATTATAGCAGGACTATTATATATATAATATAGCAACATATTGGCATCCTTTCTGTGTTTCTGGGTTAAAATTATATGCGAAAATTATCAGTACAACTTTATCGTGCCGATCTGCCCATTATATTGGTCGTCCGTTATCATCAGACAGACTGATTTTGTATTTCGTACAACCCAGCCAAAAGAAAAGTTAAGCGAGACAAGTTATAAAAATGACTGCAGATATTAAAAAGAGTATCTTTCAAATTGGGTTTGTTTTCACGCAGGATGAAGTTACATGTAAGCAAAACACAGCACTTCATGTAGACGAAACGCGCGTTTTCTTATTAAATTATAAACCTAGTACCTTGCGAATTGATAACTATTTAAACCACTGGGTCGATGCCACTGCTGGTGGACAGTTTCGTCATCGAGGGTATCACCAGCCCAGTAGTCAGCACTTCGGAGTTGACATGAATATCAATTATATGGTCATTTTAATAAATTTTCCTGTTGACAAAACTTTTAATTTTTTGAAAAACTAGGATTTTCTTATTCCAGGAATAAATTACCTTGGCCGTATTTGGCACAACTTTTTGGAGTTTTGGATCCTCAATGCTCTTAAACTTTGTACTTGTTTGGCTTTATATCTATTTTGATCTGAGCGTCACTGATGAGTCTTATGTAGATGAAACGCGCGTTTGGCGTATAAATTATAATCATGGTACCTTGATAACTAATTAGATGACATAGGGATGTTCAAACTCAAAAGTCGAAAACAAACTGCCATGGCAAAAAAACGAAAAACAAGAGAAGAGAATCAGTGCTCACAACACAACATAGAAAATTAAACTCTTAGCAAGACGAACCCCATCAAAACCGGTAGTGATCGCAGGTGCTCCGGTAACATCGAAAATAATAAGTAGCATGATGAATTATACGCTACAAACGTGGCCGATAATAAGTTACGTTTCAGTTCATTTACCTTTCATTCTGATATTGATCAACTGATTGGTACTGTGACTCAGTGGAAGCTAATTCACAATAGGAACAATAAGATGTGTGGAGACTTTTTTACAGGTTATTTTAACTCTCATCAAACCAGACGATCATTTTTGTAACTACATTTATAATTAATAAGTTGTACGTGCAAGTACAATACGACGGTTGACCCATATGGACCAAGAACTAGAACCTGAGATTGATGACGTGTGTAGTGCTCAGTATTTAGTTTTTGCTATGTATTGTTGTGAATACTGGTTAACTTTTCGACGTATTTCTATTTTTGTTTCTTATCATAGATTTTACAGTAGGTCTCAGACTTGTGAGTTTCTAATGCCCGCTTAAAATATTCCATCTCTTCTTACTTATACAAATAACACCAAAATACCACTTTTATATAAAAGAAGAGTTTCTGATTTTACTAAATTGGTTCACAAATAACAAAAAGTTATCAGTTAAATTTCATGCAAAACTTTAGAAAGCAAAGAGGAATAAGCTATATTCTGTATCTGCCCTTATATACAATGCACAGTGT
Organism: Mytilus edulis; assembly: GCF_963676685.1. Taxonomy (NCBI): domain Eukaryota; kingdom Metazoa; phylum Mollusca; class Bivalvia; order Mytilida; family Mytilidae; genus Mytilus; species Mytilus edulis. The sequence goes on along the minus strand of NC_092352.1, from coordinate 37,254,186 downwards.
AAAGAACTACATTTTGGTCTCTTGTGGATAGTTGTCTCAATTGCAATCATACCACATCTTCTTTTTTTATACATAGACTACACATATGAGCAATTGTATTTCAATAAACTGAAGGTCAATGTACTGAACCTTTAATGTACACGCCTTTGAGATATCACATATTTAATGATCAACTACAAATGTACTCCGCTCATATCATTGGCCAATATTATAAGTTTTTCTGTTAGCGTGTACTTTCACGAAGTATATAAGCTTTTATTTTGGTTCTATCAACGCCTGTTTCATTTGGATGAAGAACCGAAGAGTCCTTCGTCTGGCTATAGTCTTATTCTTGTCCACAACTTTGGCTTTTCTAATTTGAGCTTCTTTCATAGTACCTTATTTCTTTTGGAACACGTATAAAGTAGTCTGACTAGATATTTTTAACAAGAATCATCGTTTGGCTGACTAGATATTTTTAACTAGAATCATCGCGTGCTGTTAAGTTTATTTCAAATTCTGCATAATCGTAATGTTTGTCTCCAGTTTTTCCAAGAATTTTTGTTGAACCACTGTTTTTTTGTTGAACTTCTTCATATGTGGCATTAGTTATTGCCGATTGTCTATTCTGGTCAAAAGAATCATACATGGTCATATAAGAATGTGGTGCGTTAGTATGGTATTCGATTTCATTTTGTGGAGAATTTTCCAATTCTCCATAATTATGACCATCTGTTTCATTTCAAAGTGTGACATAGTAATTATTGTCTTTTGGAATAGCAGAAGCGTTTGAGTTAATGTAAGCAACATTTTGATCCCCTGTATAATCTTGTTCGTCAACTTCATTTTCATCTGGAACTTTCCTTGCAAAACAGGACAAAGAGAAACTAAAATGTAAAATGATATTGTGAAGAATATTGTTTTGCTTTTTGTAGTAAATATTGAGTACCGGTTTCATACAAGTGAAAGGTTTAGCTAGCTATGAAACAAGGACTTTTCCATTTGAATTTTCCTAAGAGTTCGGTATTTTTGTTAATTTACTTTTTTTCTTAATACAAATCGCTGACTATTTTTATGACATACATTGATTAAAATTCTGCCTTTTAGTTTATTGTAATTAATGATATATTTCAATTTGTGATCATTTAAATAAATGAATTAAAGAAAAGGTTTTTAACAAGTTACCTTAAAACTGGTGATCAGTACACACTACTTCAAAAAGCTGATAACAAAACCAATAATTTAAGATACTAATAATCTTGAAAATTGAGATTTAAATTCCTTTTTTTAAATGCATTTAACTTGTAGTAAATTAGTTTGAAACAGTATTGCAACCTAAACTTCACAAATAATATAACTTAGACCGATTTTCGAAAGTTTCCTTGTAGTTTTAATTGATTGCTTTTTAATATCTACTTAATTCAAATAAAACTTTCAGCAAGTATAAATAGATTTTGAATCTTTAAATATAGCCAGATGAATACGTACCGTCTAAGTTTAAAGATTAAAATTATGAAAACAATGAAACCAACACATGTTATAATGCCTGCAACCAACCCTGAAAAAGATAGTATTAGTATTTACTTCAATATCTTGTATGTCTTTCCTTTGCATGCTGGTAAATTAAATATACAAGTGCAAAATGTGTATTGTTAAAGTTAAAGCTGACCTCTAAATATCTTCTGGGTTTTCGTGTCCATTGGGGTATTGCTCTATTGATGTTTTCACCTTGTAGTGTGTTGTGTTGGTTTTTTTGTTGCAACTTATAGTTGATGCGTTTACCTCAGATTTAGCTTGTAACCCGGATTTGTTTTCTCTCAATCGATATATGACTTTCAAACAGCGGTATACTACTGTTGCCTTTATTATAGATACTTCCTGTTATCCATTGTCATGTATATTGTAATAAAATAAATAATTTCTTTTGATGTTCAATGGAAAGCTAGTGTACCGTGGTATCTTGTAATGCCTTCAGTATCACTTTGGTGCCGCAATATTTATTCTTTTAGTCTTTGATAGTGTGTCATACGCATTTCGTAGTTAGTTTCAAGTATTGAATTTTCTTTCCGCTTACTTTGATTTCGTAATTTAATTTACCTAGAAAATGGAATCACAACACTGGTTTATACATGTACTAACCTGCTATGCTTTTGTTGCTACCTATTTTTGTTGGACTGGATGTGGATTGATTTATGTAGTTCGTTGTCATAACTGAAATAACGTATTAGACATTTTTGATATAAATGATATGCTAATATAAGAAAAAGTAAAATCACAAAAATACTATACTCCGAGGAAAGTTCAAAACAGAAGACCATAAAATCAAAAGCTCAAACACATCAAACCGTTAACGAATGGATAACAACCGTCATATTCCTGACTTGGTACAGACATTTTGTCAAATAAAAAATTGTGGATTAAACCTGGTTTGATAGCTAGCTAAACTTTTTACGTGTATGACAGTCGCAGATATAAAACTCCATTATATTAACAACGATTTGCGAACAAAACAAACAGACATTAATTATAGGTAGAAATGTCAAAATAGGGTACAGCAGTCAACATTGTGTTATAAATGTAATCACTATGAAAACAAACAAATATGTATCAAAGAAGCACAACAAGGCATATAGACAAAGCACATTTGCACAAATGAAAGACAAGAATACAAACAAAATTCCATAGAACAATTATAACACAATGATAGGATGAACAAGTACAGAGCTACGTCAAATGTATATCACTAAAAACAGACTTAACAGTAAAAGCAATATCATTAATTTCATCCAAGGAACATTTCCAAAATCTTTTTTCAATAATTATCCATATATCAATGGTGTCACGAATGCTAAATATAATTCTCTTTGATTAAAGATGTCCTTCAATGCCATAAGTATACCAGTGCATGTAAAATGTACAAAAGTGTTGTTTAAACACTTTTTTAAAGTGACTTAACTATTCGAATTCCGGAGGATTTTATAGATATCTGTTTCTGGTTTCAAACTTGTGATTGAAAAAAAGCTAAGAAAATTTGCTTTATCATTTACAGAATCACCAGAAGACATGATTTATGGCGAGACAATTCTACAATCAAATTATGTGTAATTTCATTCAGCTTATAGCATGCTAAGTTTAGTGGAATGTGTCTCGTTTTTTTTTTTATGAAGATTATGTATCACAGGTATACATATCTCTGTAAAGTATAACTTAATTAAGCAACATTTATTTAAGTAAAAGTGATTTCTTACGCTTTTTATGCTCAAAATTCTTGCTTCATAATCACGTATAAGGACATTCGTCTTGATACATGGCAGTGTTTTATGCTTTAGGTAGATTGCTTAATGGCATGTTGCAAAAATATTCTTTTGCTTTCAAATATTTTACCAAGTATCATTATACATCAAATGAAACATAAAGGCAGTCAAAACACATTATGATGTTACCAACTATGTTATTTACCTGTAAGTCACATTTAAGTATTTGTATGTACCAGGGCAAGGATCGCCATCTATATTCGAAGACTTTATTTGACATTCTTGGTTGTAATCACAATTACTCGCTACACGGCTGGTATCTGTCCTTTTACACGAATAGGACACGCCCTGTTTAACACTTGGGTGAGGACACACACTCGATTCTGTTCTACCATAAATGGCATCTTCAATTATGATGATTTGTGTTGCTGAGCAGGTGAGCGTTGGACTTTTTGCACCTTCACATTGAATGTAATTGAGAACTGAAAAAGTTGATAAGATACAATTTGATGACAGAACATTGATTTAATTCATGCCGTAACAACCTTTCTATTTCTTTTGCGTTTCGTTACTTGGTATTTTCCCATGGTAATGCATTTTGTGGTTTCTGTTGAGTGTATGCGTAATTGAGGAATTTGTATATTGCGACGTTCATTACAAATTTGGAAAGGACGTGTTGTTAGTATATTCAAGTTGTTTTAAGTTCGCTTTCCCTCCCTTCCACTTCTTTAAATTGTGGTAACATTCTGAATATTTGCAACTTGTAGCAAAAAATATCCAAAATGTTTGAAGTATGACGGCTACGTTGTACAATAGGTATAAAGCATGTCTATTTTATATATTAAATGTCTAAAGGATAGTTTTATTTAACCAGTTCTAAATTAAAACTATTATATTTAGGAATTATTTTATTCTTCAACAAGTAATTTGAAAAATTATAAGAGCATTTATCTACGATTATGACAATGAATTAAAGTACTATTCTAACATTCACAAAATAAGCGGGATATTGAAATAGTAATGCACCAACAGCAGCCAGTTTGATTAATTTTTTTTAAATGATCTAAAAAAAGAAGGCCGATCAGTATTATTGTCAGTATGCATGCAACCTTTATTACACTTAATTGACGATTGGTTGCACTTCGGTTCAGCATGTTCATTATCAAATAATTCTTATATGATTTGCATATCTATAAATACTTGAATTGGGTTGGTCAATTAGAATTTTTCTCTAAGTTTACACTTCGATAAACCATGTTTCCGAAACTACTTTTGTAATCTATTCATGCGCGATACACAAGCTTGCAGTGATCCCGGGATTTTCACCAAATTGAGATTAAAAAAACAATTGCATAACAGTTGTGACTATTCTAGTGCATATATAACAAAAAAAGAAATAAATTAAATGCACTGAAGCTTCGAAAATGTACAAAAATAAAATTTGATAAAATTCCGCGAAATTTCATGAATGATTTGGCGAATTTACGTCATGGCAAAACACGACGTCATACGAATGTAAATTTTCAAGGGAAAGATTATTTCGTTACGTGTACGCTTCAAATTCGGATAATGAATTTTTTGAGGTAGGTGCTATTTCATTTAAGATTCCGTTGTATTTATCGGACATTTATGGTTTTTAGAAAGTCAAGATGGCGGTGTACTCCTTAGTTACGACTTGCCATTGTGCTTTTGATGGTAAATATATATAGTAGCCATCAATAAAAAAAATGTTTATTAAATATCACAAATGTTTTGCTGAAGAATTATAAGGATTAAACACATTTTTTCTAGAGGTTATTGATGTGTAAACCGGGGCTCTTACTCACAAACTCAACATAAAAGTCCGTCGGACTTTTATTCAGTTTGTGAGTTAATCGCCCCGGTTTACACATCAATAACCTCTAGAAAAAATGTGTTTAATCCTATAATAGAATAGAATTGCAGAAGTGAAAATAAGGGAGATTTTCCTACGTCGTCGGGTCAAGTAAGGTCACACAAACTTGAAGATTAAACGATATTTAGACAATATACGTATAGTGTCTTGAAATATGAAATTTATTTGTATGAGGCTTAGAAACGGGAAAATGCGAGGTTCTACCGAGCATTTTCCCGTTTCGTGCCGAATACAAATAAATTTCATATTTCAAGACACTATACGTATATTGTTTTTATACTGAAATCGATAAAATAATAAAAAAATAATAAAAATATGAAACAAATATTATTAAAAAAAAAGTGTTTGGAATTTCCCCCTTGGGGTACCATTTTGGGGTATTTCCCTATGAGCGTAGTCTAGGCGGTAAGCATTGACAATTTACGGAATTAGAAAGGGAAAATGAATTTAATTAATAGCATTTGATAAACATGGTATATATATTACCAATTTGAAGACATAACAAGTTTAAATTCATAAAAGTTTGACCATTGTTACTACACGTTGTCATGGTTGTGACGTGACTATGTAAGTAGGCGGGGCTTATAGGTGAGTTGAGGTCATTGACGTATAAAGCTAACGTTTATACGTATAGCTTTATCTGTATAGTAAAATAGCTGATTGCAGTATAAACCTATTTGCTTGTTCAATAACTATAACTAGTAATATGGAAAGGATCATGATTAAAAAATAAATAAAAATATAAATTATGGTATGATTGATTGCCATTGAGTCAACTATTCGGTAGTTTTTATACGCCCGTCAAAATTTTGACGGGACGTATTATGGTATACAAATGTCCGCTGTCCGTCCGTCTGTCCGTCTGTCCGGCGTAAACATGTCGCATCGCACCGTAACTTGAGAACGACTTATCCAAATTTCATGAAACTTAACATAGTTGTTTCATATGATGGTCAAATGATCTGTATACTTTTTGGTGAAAATAAGATTAAAACTTTTTGAGTTACGACACTTTGTAACTAAAACAGGGGTGTGTTTTTTTCACATGTCGCACCGTATCTCAAAAACGATTCTTGATTATGGCTTAAAACTTTAAACACTGCTTAGTTATATTAATCTTAATATCTGTATACTTTTTGGTGATGATTCAAAATTTTATTTTTGAGTTATTGAGTATTTTGTAAAAAAGGGGGAGGGTTTTTTTACATGTCGCACCATATCTCAAAAACGATTTATGATTATTGCTTAAAACTTTACACATGTCTTTGTTATATTAATCTAAAGATATGTATACTTTTTGGTGATGATTCAAAATTTCATTTTTGAGTTTTTGAGTATTTTGTAAAAAAGGGGGAGTTTTTTTTTAAATGTTGTGCCGTATCACAAAAACAATTTATGATTATTGCTTAAAACTTTACACACTTCTTTGTTATATTAATCTAAAGATCTGTATACTTTTTGGTGATGATTTAAAACTTTATTTTGGAGTTATTGAGTATTTTGTTAAACAGGGGAGGTTTATTTTACATGTCGCGCCGTATCTCAAAAATAATTTATGATTATTGCTTAAAACTTTACACACTTCTTTGTTATATTAATCTAAAGATCTGTATACTTTTTTGGTTTTGATTCAAAATTTTATTTTAGTGATATTTAGTTTTTTGTAAAAAAAAAAAAACAGGGTTGGGGGTTTCACATGTCCCGCCGTGTCTCAAAAACAATATATGGTTATTGCTTAAAACTTTTTCAGAAACTATTTATGATTATTGCATAAAACTTTCACACAAGACGTCGGGCGTATCATGCGCTCATGGCGCAGCTGTTTATTCCAGTTGTAATAACTCATAATCGGAACAGTCACATTTTTATACTTTATTAGCAGTGTACAGACAGTACCAGACCCAGGACATAAACAGCTTCAATATAGCATACAAAAATATACAAAAGTAGTATCTTTGGTAAGGGAGAAGTGTCAAACGGATTTACGTCAAATAGGACAAACATAGATTTTAACAATTGAATTAATTAACTACACGGAAATGTAAAGTGTTGGATAGACGTATTAACAAATTGTCACAATAGCACTTTCAATATATTAGTCTCTGAATTTGATTTATTTCTAATTCTAATTTGTCCACATCTTGGTTATAATATCATAAAAATTTATTGCTACTCCTGTTTGATTTATTGATACTTTTATCAAAAGCCAACAATGGTTCTGTTCATATTTTCGATCACTTTTATAAAGAATGAATAAGATTGCAAAAACAAATCAAACCATAAATGTTCTCGAAAGATCAACACTTAAATTAAAGGTTATTTAAAGCAGTGAAAATCGTTTGTAATATATTGAGGGATTCTTTAATGATAAAATTAATGGTTGGTTTTTTTTGGTATAGAAACAATGAAATCACAGCGATGAAACATAAACATCTTTTGAATATAAGTTGGGTTTATTTCTATGTGATTACATCCATAATGCAAACTATGTCATAGATATAGGTTATATGATATCTGTAAATAGCTAGGTAATGCATGCCGAATAGTAAAATCAGGATTCAGTTGACCACGAGACAATACAGCCAAAAGCGACAAATGAAGGGTTCATTATCATTGTACCGTACGTAGTATCAACAATTAGATGTTATCGTATTGTCACGCTAGGTTTCTTCAGTTACAAACTAAAATTACCCATGTAATTATTAAAATATTTAAATCTTTTATTCATAATTCATTGGTGCATGCATTCAGTAATAACCATACAACACTCAGTCTAGTAAGTGCGAAAAAGGCCTAGTAATTGAGGGGGGATTTCGAACAAGAAAAATTAACAAAGAAGAAAAACAATTTACGTTCGATTAATTGTAATTTGATTGTATTTTTAAAACAAATAACCTAGATTACATATGCCGTTCCTTTTTCACCATTTATTTGAGACCTATCGTGTTAACTCTTTAAACTACTAAAATGACATACCTGTATTAGCATTATTTTGGCCTGACGTTTGTCTATTAACTAGACACAAGAAACAGCAACAGACAACACACCCGGAAGGATAAAGCATTGTTCCTTTCATTATCCGTAGAATAAAAAATAAGCTGATTTCGTAGGGTCACGCTAGGTCAACTAGAATTACTTATGTTATTAAAAAGTTATATCTGAATCATATCTGTGTTTCGTTGGTTCATTGAGTCATAATAATTTAACACTTTAATCTAGTTAAGTGCTGAGAAAGGCCTAAAGGGGAATACACACAGGTGACAATAGGGGTAACTAATTAACATACACTATAACAATATATCATTCAACATGCACCTACAATTCTTTTGTGTGTTTCCCGTTTCGGTAACACATGACATTTGCGCGGGAACTTCTTACATAAACATCGTTTTTGGATTATTGAAACATGTGATTTTTGGAGGTAATGTGATATTATTTATTATTCAATAGTACATAATTTTACGTCAGGTTTGTACACATTAAGTCTCTGGTCAGTGGCGGATCTAGGGGAGGGGGGATTCCGGAGGTTGAACCTCCCTTTTTTGTTGACGATCAATTCATTTGGATAGGGATATCAGTTGGAACTGACCCTTTATCCTGGGTTAGGATCCCCTTTTAAAAATGGCTGGATCTGTCTCAGCTAGTCAAGTCAGAACCGAAACACATTAATGGCAGATCTAGCCATTTTGAAAGGGGGGTCCAACCATGTCCCCTTTCAAATGCATTGATCACCCCACAAAAGGGGCGATTCCAACCGGGAACCCTCCTGCTGGATCCGCCACTGCACACTACTCGGACCTATGTTATTTAGTGAGTGATGCGAAAAAACTCAATTTACATTAGGTCCCCCTTTTTGAAAAATTACTAAATCCGCCTCTGCTTATCCTGGGTGAGGCCCCCCTTTTAAAAAATGGTTGGATCTGTCTCAGTTACTCTAATCTAAACTGAAACACATCAGTGGCGGATCCAGCCATTTTGTGAAAAGGGGGGGTCCAACCATGTGCCCATTCACCCCAAAAAAGGGGCGGTTCCAACTGAAAACCCTCCCCTGGATCAGCCACTGCACATTACTTGGACCTATGTTAGTTCGTTACATGTAATTACTTAAGTGATGCGAAAACAACTCAATTTACTAATAAACTTCCTTATTAAAGAAACTTATATAAAAGTAAACATGTTCATTATATTTTGCTGTGTGAAATTGCTTATGCGGGAAAGACCCATTACAACCCGACCATAGAGGAGACAACAGCTGAAGGCCACCAATGGGTCTTCAATGCAGCGAGAAGCTCCCACACCCGGAGGCGTCACAACAAACCCGTTCTAGAAATAATTTGTGAATGAAATTGGTAAATACAGTTATTCTTGATCTTCATACAATATAAGGGCATTTCCAAAAAGTCCTAAATATAATGCTTTATGCATCTGAAAAGGGTTGAAAATAACACTGGAAAATCATCGTTTTTCCTCTAGCATAGTTTGTACGTGCAGTATACATGTATAGGTGTATTTTAAAGGCACAACAGTGAAGCCGCCGTATAATACTTCAATCGAACCGATTTACTTTTTGAAGTTTAATTGCTATACTATATAAAAATATTAATTTTCGCAAACCATATACATGTAGGTCACGGAAATTCCAAAATATGGCATCAGTAAGGAGAGTTGTACAAATAATGTAAATACACAGAACCCCCATCCAATTCATCTTTAACTAAAAGTATTCATCATTTTCTATTTTATATGTACTAACAATATTCCATTTTTCTATAATTTGGATTAAAATGTGCAAAAATCTGAGTTAGAATAGGTCGAATTCCCCAATTAAAAATTCCCTGATTGGTTGAAGCACTGTGGTGCCGATGTAAAGCATAGCAAGCCTCGATATAAAGCACACGCTTCACAGGAATAATTGAGGAGAGTTTTACAAATAATGTGAATACACAGACCCTCAATCCAATTTATGTATTGCTAAAAATAATCAAGTGTTCATCATTTTCTGTTTTAATTCTGCTAACAACATTCTATTTTTTCTATAATTCCATTTGAAATATGTGAAACCCCGCAATGAAAATAGGTCGCCTCAATGATGTAAAAGCAACCCAAAAAATTTCCGTTAATATGTTAACATCTTCAACTTCGACACTGGGTTCGAAGGGTTAATAAACCGATTCACAAATAGAGATATCCTTTCGCTCAAGTGAAGTACAGCTGTATACAGGCAACTTCGTTAACAAAAATATATACACACTTTATCAGTAATATATTGTCATGCTTCTGCATATCCAGGTTTTTTTCAATTCAATTCTATACAAACTTTATTACATAAAGCAATAGGAGTAAGAATATTTTTTGCGCCAATTTAACCGTGACCAGCATCATCGTCAGTATCAAAATTGTTTATCGTAATCATTGTGAAATTTCACTGACATAGGGTTTATTAATATAGAGTAATTTTGGTAAGTATGGCTTATTTATGTTAAAGTTCTTCAGATGTGCTTCTCTAGACATCTTTGACAGTCAGTTTAATCCCATTTATCCCAATATTATCCCCGATGACAGAAATGTCAACCCGACCTATTCGTGTCAAAAGTGAAAATCTAATCTTTTTGATGAACTAATTTCTTCTAAAAATAAACATGCATTATTTCTGTATTATTTGATAACCAATCACATTTGCGTTGCATGATAATAAGTACTGTTTGAGCGAACTGTCTAGTGTACTGCAAGATCGATGCAAATTGTGACGTCAGTGAGTGATCACGTGACATTATTATTTGTAAACAAACCAGCTCCTCATGTAACACGTGTCTCAGTCTGAACTATACATTCAAAGTGCAATCAATCTTTCAATCGCTATTTTATGATATTTTTGTGTCTGTTTTTTGGTTTGCATATCAGTAGTCGAAGTAAACTCAAGGTTATATATAAAATTATTTGTCTCTTTTCGTCTGCAGTACATGCGTTTGAGGTCCGGTTTAATTTGTACGCATGAAATCTCTAGTCTAAAATAGCTCGTGATAGAACCTTGACCAGATAAGCAACTGTCTAGGGCCAAGTAAGGAAGGTGAGGAAAAAAAAACAGTGTTGGTACTATTACGCAGAACCATAAACAGATGCATAGACAGACCCAGGGGGTGGCAGTGGCGGATCCAGAACTTTTCATAAGGTGGGGCCCACTCCAGTCATGCTTCAGTGATTCCCTATATAATCAACAAAATTTTTCCAACTGCCCCCTAGATCCTCCTATTGGTGGGAAAAATTTAGTTGATTATATAGGAAATCATCAAAGCTTGACAGGAGTGGGCAGCCCTTTGGAAAGTCAGAGGCCACCCCTTTATGAAAAGTGCTGAATTGCCACTGAGATTTGCAGGTTTTCTTTGTAAAGATACCTTAAAATATCAACAACTCTGACTGAGTACACAATTTGATTCATTTTAGCTCATTAGCTAGGCTCTCTCGCTAAAAATATTCATTGCGGCTCACTGGCAAATATCTTACGATACTCATGTGTAGAAAAACTGATAATCTATACATGTGTGTGAGGAGTAGTTAGCTTAAATATAGCTAAATTTGGAAAATTTGAAAATGACTTGGGGAATGAAGATGTAGTAAAGACCGAATATCAGTTTTGGTCTTATATATGTAGTACTTTAAAATTTTAGTCTTACATGTATATATGTGTACAAATATGTCACTGTTTCAGTGGCAATGGTAAATAGACACTGAAAAGTCTTGGATAACATTTTATAGTTTTGAATGTTTCTTCATCAGTTGACTTAAATTAGGTGGAGCCAGGAGGTGTGTTCTTATTTCCAACAGAGGAGCGCTCAACCTATATCAATTTGTGCATGAAGCAAATTGATAGTTGCTAGATACTGAATGATTATACCACAAGAAAGTTTTAACCTGTGCATACTTAAAATACGATAAAAAAAAACATGTCTTTTTCAGGACTTCTGATCCAACCATGTAGTATGGCATTTTATTGAGATATGGTTTTGGTCAATGGATGTTCATGAAGAACCTGCAGCCAGTACAAAGTATATCACTGGATTTAGCTCTTTGTCTAAGTGTATTATTTAAGTACTTTGCTTTGAGCTCAGTTCATTGTTATGCAATTCATTCTTTGTGAAATAAAGATTTGACAGACAACTCTCATGTACAAGGATTTGTCAAAGTAGTATCACCTCTTTCTTCAATGTAAGTAATAGGGAGATAAAAAGCATATATCGATTTGAACCAAACCATTATATGTCCTTTGACCAAATTTTATAAAAAGAACAAATTTACCCGACAATGCTACTCCCCCTACTAGCAATATGATGCTAGGTTGTTTTAATACATCTGTACTGCCTACTGATGACTTGGTCCTGAGTGTAAATGGTCATTCGATTATGTTTAAAACAAATTATAAGGCCTATCTGGCCTAATTGATTTCTAAAACTATGTTTCATTGTACATGTTCAACATTTTTCATTCAATTGTTTATTTCTAATAAATTTGTGTGAATTAACATTGTAACAGTAAATGTTAATTACTACACTTTCATACCACAACAAATACTGTACATGTATTTGTGGTACATGTATCACTTATATTTGTATCTATATAACAAACAAAAATGAAAAGAGAATAATTTTGCAATACCTTTTGAATACTATAACTTTTTAGATATTTAGACATATTAAGACTTATTAAGTAGATGGTGATAATATCCACTTGACATGCTTGAAATTCTATTAGATTACTTTTGGAGCAGTTTTGAGTCTTTAAAGCATGCTCAAAAAAGTTCTTTTGGTGAAATCATTTTCATATTTGTCAATTTTTTTTTGCTTCGACCAGCTTTGGAGGAAATATTATCAAAGAATTGATAAAAATCAGCACAAAAGTTTACTTCCTATCTCATCTAGCCCCTAGCATCTTGTCAGGCATTGTCATTACTAAAAACCAATAAATGTATTCTAATCTGAGGAACAATTCGACCTTTTAACAATTTTTTTTACTAATGATACTGACGATCTTCCACAAAGTAATATAAATAGAACCATACAAATAGTAAGCAAATACATATAAAAAAAGATGTGGTATGATTGCCAATGAGATAATTCTCCACAAGAGACCAAAATGACACAGAAATTAACAACTACAGGTCACCGTAAGGCCATCAACAATGAGCAAAGCCAATTCCGCATAATCATCTATAAAAGGCCCTGAAATGACAATGTAAAACAATTTAAACGGGAAGACTAACAGCCTTATTTATGTACAAAAAATAAATGAAAACGAATATGTAACACATAAACAAACGAGAACCACTGAATTACAGGCTCCTTATATCATGTTCTCAAATCTAGATATCATCTCCCATTTACAAAAAAAAAACACATGAAAATATGAACCTAGAAAAATGTATTATGTGTTGCTCTCCTAGCTACAAAATGTATCCAAAATCAAAGATGTGGAACATATTCTATCATAATCATTTGGTAATTAATGTCTCTTCCATGCCCGTCTTGAACATAAATACTAAATAATAAATAAACAACACTCCTAATGCTCAGATTGTTTGTCATCGTGCAACACAACTAATAACACCATATAGGAAAAACATAGAACTCTTTTTGTCATAAGACACTGTCAAACATCCAACCATACTATCCACACTCATATGTGTCCACACTTGTTATTGTTAACAAAAATTGTGACATGTGTGAATTAAACGCATTTGTTTTCCTGTTTTACTTTAACTTAAAATAATTGAATACGTTTATAAATAAATATGGCCGTGTTCACATTGACCTAAACTCGGTGTTGTGTTTGTGTAACTCACACATAAACAAAACATAATTACGTTCCCATTGATAAAACTCAATATTTATGTTCCGGACCATACGCGTATGGTCGGAGTAATTAACAGGTACATTAATGCTTACCTCTTTTTATAAATATTTTAGTTGTTACGTCATTAAAAAGACACTACCAAAGGTATTTTTTTCATTCAATTTAGTAATACTCATAATAACAAATAAAAATAAGCAGTTTCACAGGGTAAATTTCACCACTAGTCAAAATTATAGTCAGCACATTTTTTTTTTTCATTACCGCTATGTTATTACGAGTGAATGGGAAAATGTCGACCTTTGAAGTTAACTCCCAAAAATACTTTAAAAAGCTGTTTTACTGTAACCTGACGTAAAAGTTGACAGGATGGAGAATCTAATAAATTGCTTACTTTTGAAACCTAATATAGTTAGCATTAGCAGTGCAATATTCATAATTTTTTATACTTATGTATACGTGTTTTGTTTTTAAAAAAATGAATGACGTCACCAGCAAGGACACTAGTTTATCATTTAAAGTTGTCTGGTGATATGATGTACTTCAGTCATTTTACGATATTGGATATCTAGAAGGTTTTCACCGTAGACACATCGGAATGACCCAGGACCCAAGAAAAGCCACGGTACCATGTTGACGTATGTGTCACCCTACGCATGATGATGTGAGAAAACTAGCTTTGACACACAAATTTAATGTTATTTGAATTGTAAATAATACAATTGCATGTATCAATCATTGCTATTTTATAGAGTTTTCTCACGCATATTATTGAAAAATATACCTATATGGTCCAAATACTCATATGGTCCGGCCCGTTTATAACCAAACGAGTATATACTCATATGGTCCGACCATACGCGTACGGTCGGACCATACGCGTATGGTCGGACCATATGAGTATACGCATATGGTCATGACCATACGCGTATGGTCCAAATACTCATATGGTCCGGAACATTTACATGTAGTTTAAATCATGTTTTATCTACACACAGTCGATAGTCAATGTGGGGCTTGTGTAGGTTAAGTGTACACAAAACTAGGCATTTAGGACATTAGTTTTACCGTGTATATATTTAAGGAGGACACTATTTTTGAGTAAAATTGATATTTTTGATAATTATAAGTATAGTTCTTTACAGAAATTGTTGTCTAAATTTTTACAGATTTTTTTTTGTTAAAAAAAATTCACGTACTTTATTAACCCCTGATCAAGACTCAAAGCAGCATAATTGCCGAACCCGTAAGGCAGCAACCAATTGATTTTCGGGGGGGGGTGTTATTATAGTTGAGTATAAAACATAAAGGCAAGGGGTGGGGTTGGTGAGCTATGAATTTTGTTTTGAAACAAAAAATGTTTCCAGTATTTGGCTCTGAAATTTTTTTTTTTTTTGTTTCACCCTCACACTTTATATAATGCTAAAATTGATTTCGACTTGTCACCAAAATTTGTCCTGAAAAAATCAATAGCCAACGCCCCTCTACCCACACCCCCGCTCCCCCTCCCCAAAAAATTAAGTAAATAGTTGCTGCCTTATTCATTTGAAAATGTCTTCCCGAATCGACTTGACGTACACAGAAATATTCGCCATTGGTCTTTACTAAAACAACGATTCACGCATAAATGCATGACTAAAAAAAGTGTGGGGTAAATGATATGTTTGTCTAGTATCTCAGATCCGTTAAATAACACTTAAAATAAATAAAAAAACGTTACACTATTCTTTTACCAAATACTCCTTGAGAATAAATACCATTTGAAACAAACAGAAAAGATAAAAATGTATTGATCCCTAATATATCAATCCTTTTTTTCCGGCTGTAAGCACGCTGCTGCAGCTAACGTTTTCTAATGCGTAATCGAGACATCTCTTGTATATTCAAACTACAGCAAATTATAAAAATCGCTTATATAAAGTAGCAACCACTTAACTTAAAAAAGGGGGAGGGTTATTTTATTTTTATCTGAGTCAGATTGTTTTTTCGCGCGTACGTTTCTTTTTTTTTCGATTCTGGTGATCAAATACATTTTTTACAATATTTAACACTATAATGTATGCGGAAACTCTTGATTCAGAATAATTTTTTTATCATCTGTATGACCATTTTTTTTTTTATCAAATTGGGGATCTGAATATTCCCATTCTTACCCCCACCCCCTTTTGAAGTCAAATGGTTGTTCCCTTACCGCTAGAAAAATTGTCTAGCTAAAGGAGTCAGTACGATTTGCGATCATAAATTAAATTTGATTTAAGGAAATACGAGGGTAAAATCATTGACCACATTATTTAACTATTTTTCTTTTCAACATCATACCAGACGTAAACATGTATTCACTATAGTTATATTTTCAGAAAGGGCGATTTAAATAAAAAGGCCGATGCAACATTTTTAAATTGATATTTATTATTATACTTTTTATTAAAAAAAAAATGAATATGGTAAACCATTTGGGTCGGAAAATGCTTCCATAAAATCGTATATGGAGAGAGAATACAAATAATGTGAATACACATAACCATGATCCAATGCTTCTTATAAAATAGTTCATTGTCCCCTGTTTTCTATCAACCAAAAGCATTTTATTTTACTATAATTTTAGAATAGTATGCGAATGGGCTGCATAAAAAAATCCACTGATAGGTTGAAATTTGCTTTTTGGAAGGCATTGAATATCTGCATCAAAAATAATTATGGTCAAAATAAAATTCCGATGACTGGTTGAAATGTAACCTTTAACTGACAGCTGGCAGAAAAATGAAGAATAAAATACGAGTATATAAGCCATCGCTTAAAAAGTAAAACGAACCAAATAAAACACCTACTTATATAATGGTGAGGACCGGGCTTTGTTCTATCCAATATGGGATATGACATAGTTTATGTAATAGTATATATTTTTGTCCACCGAACTATGATTTTATGATGCCTAATATGCACTATTGGTACTAAAAACACGTACCATGTCTACGCCAAGTACGCTTTATGTTGGGAAAAGTACCTATGATTATATAACATCTGTCAAATGTACCCAGGTTCAATTTTTATCAATCTTTTGGTAATTAAATTGACGAACCTGCACTTCCATCATGGCAGCATAATTTGCAGTAAGGAGAAAAGTAAACGATAATTCAACTCTAAGCATTACTTTGACTCAATAGAAACTTTTAGATATACAAAAAAAAATCTAAATGATTGGATACTTTTTCCCTATGAAGTTAACCTGGATCACTACCATTTGATCAAGTTTATATTAGGTACCTTAATAACAAAAATTAAAAAAAAGAAATGCTCAATTATTTATCTATATATTCTAGTTGATTCACGCTTGAGTTATCTCTTTTTCTAACATAGAATAACTGACATTAAAATGTATTTGGCATACAACAGTTACTATGAATATTCTTTTACAATCCCGCAAACGTTCTTTCCTTATTTACATTGTACATGGTTTCTACAGCCAGTTAGCCTCGTCTTTTAAATTATTTCGGGGTATGTGGGAGAATTCTTTCACCGTCAATTTATACGTAAAGAATGTATCTAATTTTCCAGAAAAGTTGCCCATATAGTACATTAATGATTTTACGTTGATCTGTTTCCTTTCGTTCCGAGTTAAGCTATGCTAAGCTTTTCGTTGGATTTTCTATACATAATTTAGATAAAACGCATACGCAGACAGTCATAGTTTGGAAAATTTTGAAAAATCAAATGAAACACATGAAAAGTTGTAAGTTAAACGGGTATATTATAGTTAGAATTTCATACAGCAATTGAGAAAATAAATGAATTGCAGTCTTTAGTTTTTCTGTTTATCTGGGTTTTTTTTAACATGGCGTTGTCAAGTTTATTTTCGACTTATGAGTTTGAATGTCCCTATGGTATCTTTTGCCTCTCTGTGATTTGTTTCTATCTATAGTTATCAGATGCACAAATGAATTTAAACAAAAATGTAAGCTCAGTGAACAAAACTTTTATTTGCCATGAAAATAATAGAATCAACATTGCGCGTGAATTCAAGTATCTTTATTGCTGATATTTAATAATTGAATAGTCTGCTTAAACTTTTGACTAAACAATCGCTTGTCTTTGTAAGCATGTTCTCTCAAGAATTATCCAAGTTTTTAATTGAGCTTCTATCAAAGCCTGTTTCTTTTGGGTCAAGTACAAAGTAGTCCTTTGTCTGACTAGAATAGGATTCTTTCCCAGAACTGTGATATTTATGATTTTCGTACGTAATTTCTTTTGGATCAAGTATAAAGTATTCGTGTGGCTCATTCGATATCTTTGAATTAGTACTATCTTATGAATTTGTAATGCTTGAAGCAAATTCCGCATAATCATAATGCGGTTTGTCTCCATTTTTTCCAAGAATTTTTGTTGAACCAGTCTCTGTTTGTTGGACTTCCTCGTATGTGGCATTAGTCAATGCCGATTGTTTATTCTGGTCAAGAGAATCATACACGCTCATATAAGAATGCGGTTCGTTAGTATGGTATTCGATTTCACTTTGTGGAGGTTCAATATTATAGTATTCACTTTCCCTTTGCGGTGAATTTCTCGTTTCTTTGTAGTAATGAGTATCTCTTTCATTTCCAAGTGAGGTATAGTTTTTATTATTTCCTTGAATATCAGAAGCGTTTGAGTTGATGTAAGCGTCATCTTGATTCCCTGTATAATTTTGTTCATCATTTTTGTTTTCGTAAGGGACTTTCCTTGCAAAACAGTATAACGAGAAACTAAAATATAAAATGACATGTTTTAAATGCATTATAGATTTGCTGAAAATATTTATTATATTATACAAAGCAAGAAATTCTTTTACAACCTGTCTTTGATATTCGGTCGTTTTTTGTTTTAAGTATAGGTGAATTTTTTAATAATAAAAAAAAAATCGATTTATGATCATTTATAGCTATTAACAATTTTGATAATTTAATATACATGTAGTTCAAAATCTGCCGTCTACTTCTACTAGTTACATGCCACTTACAAAGCTTACAACAAAACCAAATGTATATATATAGTGACATTTGAAATTGTGTTAAATAGAATCTTTATAAAAATGCAACCTTGTAGTAAATGAAAAGTTTATATTCAGTCTAAAATTCACAGATGCCATAACTATTTAAAAAAAAAACTGAACATTTTGAAAAGGTTCAGTTGTTTGACCGATTGATGTTTAATATCTAGTAAGCGCTTTTTGAAATTATATTCAAAGAAATTTTCAAAATCTAAAAAAAATAACAAAAAAACTATAAATTTTCCAATATAAAGATAGCATCAATACGTACCGTTTAAGTATGAAGATTAAAACTACCAAAGCAACAACAACGAAGCCAACTCCTGCAATAATGCCTCCTACCAACCCTGGAAAAGGTAGTATTTACTTCAATATCTTGTATGTCTCTTAATCATGCATGCTTGTAAATGGTAATATATATGCTTATGCATGTTGTATAGTCATGTGTGTATTGCAAAAGTCCATATGTTGACCTCCAGATATATTTTGAGTATTTGTGTCGTAGGTTTGCTGTTGCATTGACATGTACACCACATTCCCTATATATGCATACTTGGTATAACGATATAATTTGTTCATAAATGTTATAATTATTTACAATAGAATTTACTGAGGTATTTCCCTTACTACAATCACAGTGAATTCTTACCAAATTATGTTTGTTATAGATCTTGGTTTCAGAATAATAAATTAAAATTAAATTTATTTTGTATGTACATAGGCATAGCTACGATCGTGACTTAATTTCACTGTCATTTGTTTGTGATATTCCCACGTGCTTAACCAACTATCTCTGATTTTGTTTAAAATAAACTTGAATGTCTGGTGGTGGGGTTTTTTTTCTCGGAGGAGTCAGAAAATCATTTTCATAACAGTGTTGGCAAAACAAGTTGAAGGTAAATGGTTCAGTATTAATTATTACCAATATACGTATTGCGGTTGTCCACGCTGTCATGAAAATGATTCTTATTACCTTCCTCGTTTTTTTTCTCATGTGTATCATACTAACTTTACAATATCCAATAGCTTTTCGTGTACTCTGATATCGTACTATTAAGTGGAATGACTGGTTTATAGATGTACTAACCTGCTGTGTTTTTGTTGCTTCCCATCTTCATTGGCCTTGATGTGGATTGATTGATATGTTTTGTTGTCTTATCTGAAATAATTGTCAAACATTCTTGATATAAATATTCTACATTGAATATATCATGTATGTTATAAAGCCAATTTTATTCGCATAGCATATCATATGAAGTAATTGGAGGTTCTATAAAGTAGACACATGTCAGATGCACGCAATTTTATTTTACTTGGACTATACCACGGATTACCAGAGTTCTGTAAAGTTTGACTTAATTTGTAATTTTTAGTATGCGTTAACCGACATGTATCACAATTTAAGCGGAGTTGCTTATTTTCCATTGGAAATGAGGTTGCTTTTCTAGTATCAAAAAGTATCAAAAATACCGAACTCCAATTAAAATGGAAAAAGGAAAATCCTTTAACAAATGGCAAAACCAAAAACTCAAACACATCATCGAACGAATCGAAAACAAATGCCATATACATGGCACACGCAGTTCCTTATGTAGAAAATAGTGGATCATACCTAGATTTATTATAGCTAGCTAAACCGCTCACTTGGGTATCAGTCGCTTAAAATTCCACATCATTGTGAGCAAAACAAACAGATAAGCATTTGTAGCGTTACGACAGTCATACGACAATTAATAGTTTACTATATGCTCTTCTTGTTATCAGTAAGGTCTTAGAAAATAGTAGAGAAAGATAACAGAGGGACAGTCAAACTCATAGGTCGAAAATAAACTGAAAACGACATGCTAAAAAAAGAAAAAGACAAACAGACACAAATAGTACAATGACACAACAAAGAAAACAAAAGAAAACACCACCCAATAATGGGGGATGATCTCATGAGTTTGGGCAGAGTCCTGATCCACATGAAGTTTCATTTTAAATATCGATACTTTTTACTACATCTTCTTGCTCACTTTTCGTACATTTTTTTATAGTAATTTATTAGCATTAATATGTTGAAATGTATTTGTTTACTTTTTACTTTCATTTCAAGGACCGATTTATAAGATTTGTCCGATTTTTCTTAGGTTTGAATTGCTCATATTTTCAAAATATATCATTATCTGTAGCTGCTTACATGTTAAAATCACAAGAATAGTTAATCATGATTGTTGAAGGAATGTATATATAGTACACAGTTAAACGGTTAAATAGAAAAATAACACGTTGTGGCTAAACTAGTTACAAGTACCTGGTAGTGTTGTTATGTTAGTAGAACTAAAAGATTCAGTTGAAAGTTCTTCAGTTTCTGTTGAAGATATGGATGTAGATAAAGCTGTAGAATGATATAAAGCTGTTAGTTTTTTATTTGAATATCACACTAAGAAAATTTCAACACAACCATATTTTCAAAATGTTTGATATATATTGATATATATATATATATGTATATATATCAATATATATCAAACTCGACAGCATCCCTATATATATATATATATATATGTATATATATATATAGGGATGCTGTCGAGTCATTTGAAAAATATATAACTATGAAAATATTTATAATGGTTCAAATTATTGGCCTAAGATGAATTTGGCTTTTCCCTTTGATCACATAGCTTCTTATGTTTCTTCGTATTTATACATCCCTGGCAAATAATAGTACACAAGACACAACATAGAAAACTAAAGACTAAGTAAGCAACGCGAACCCCACCAAAAACCGGGGGTGATCTCCAGTGCTCAAGAAGGGTGAGCAGATCCTGCTCCACATGTAGCACCCGTCGTGTTACTTGTGTTATAACACATCCGGTACCAATATATATAACAAATTCGGTAGGTCAGGTAAATCAAGTAGACAAGCATTTAAAAGCAAATAATTTCCTAAAAATGGTTTCAAATCTTACTAAGTCATATACATGCCTGGGACAGAAAAATCGTAATCTGAACATTAACTCTTTGTCCTCTGTTAAATAGAAATGCAGTTTTCGCGGATAACTGCAGGACAATGAAAAAGACAACGGCAAAAAACAGAAGCATACCAACGCAACATGTAATGGTCCATCTCAGCAATAGAGATTACTTGAATTTGTAGGGTTTCAAATTATCAAGCTTGAACAAAAACATTGAAAAATAGATATTTATCCTTATAATTTCAATCAGATTGACCATCAGGGTACGACATCAATGTTTCAACCGATCAAAAGAAAAACCATTGACGCTCTAAACAACATGCATTCCTGAAATTCAAAATCAACTACAAATCCGATATCGTAATAAATTTCTTCATCAATTCCCATCAATGCCACCTATGTAGAAAGGTAATAACGCAAAACTAGGATACTTACTTGTTGCTCGACTGTAGCATGCTATAAAGTCAGCTCTGCATCCTTTGTTTACCCATATTGTGTTGGTAGTGTACCCATAGGTGACATTGAATGTGCAACCTTCATTACTTTCACCAGAGCCTTTTTCATCTTCGACAGTCACAGAAGTGATGAACTTATCATCTGATACTGAATTAATTTTACAGGACTTGTATCTACCATTTTTGCTTTCGCATTTCTTCTTGACACACTGTTGGGATTCTATGAAAGATAAAACAAATATAATAAACGACGAAATAGCTATATTGCACAATAGAGAAGAATAAAGGAACAAAAAAAACAGTAACTTAAAAGCAATAGAGAATCCACAAGTACATGCACTCGTCTAGGATATATTACATATAAAATTAAGAATGGAAATGGGAAATGTGTCAAAGAGACAACAACCCGACCAAAGAGAAGAAAACAGCCGAAAGCCACCAATGGGTCTTCGGTACAGCAAGAAATCCCGCACCAGTAGGCGTGCTTCAGCTGGACCCCAAATAAAAATGTGTACTTGTTCAGTAATAATGGATGTCATACTTAACTCCGAAATATATAAATGAACTAAAATTAATAATCATACAAGATTATCAAAGGTCATATCTTTCATACACTTGAATTTTTATGAACATTTGCGATGTGCACGTTTTACTGGAGTAATGCAACATTATAATCACGTTAAGTCCGCTCTTCGTCTTCGGTTATATATTTTTCTTCAAGGATTAAGTATGAGTATACGTAATATTGGCAACAATGAAGTCAGAATTGGAAGAATTATAAACCCATGTATCAGTGTATATAAAGTGCGAATCCAGCTAGTTCATTTTTACTGTTATATGCGGGTATGTCTATTGTAGAATAAAGGATCATGGGAAAACTGTATTTGTTTACGTTTTGAAAATATCAAGTTAAAGGATTTTAAGTTAAGTTTTAACATATTTTCATTGTGATATGTCTTTATAATATACAAACATAGCATTAAAGTTCAAATAAGTGTTATAAAAGCATCATAATATAGCATATCGATTATTGAAAGCGATCCATTTTAACTATAGATGCGATGAATTATCACTGTTAGTGCAGTCATTATTAATGTAGAATTTTCAAAGATGCGAGAAATTTTTATTGTAGAATTATGTGATAAATGCACTTGCAACAAATGAAAAAAAACTTAGTTGATGACTTTAGGATTTATGATACATGTATTTTCAAATTGAAATACAAACTCCTCATTCATTCTTCATCAAATATATAGCTTTTCAAACTTGTAACAAAAGCGATTCTCAAAATGTCATATTGTATTCTTCAGATTACGTTTCTCCTTGATTTTAACTTATACTGGAGCGTGACAGCAGCGGGCCCTCTTAAGCAGTCAGTGGGCCCCTACTTATGAAAAATTCTAGATCCGCGAATGGATACTACCACAGAGGTAAAACCATGCACATTTGGGTTATTGTACACGAAATGCATGCTACAATTCATTTTTGTTGATTTTAGACCCTTTGGAACTCTATGTGGGCTATTTCAGCAACTAGGCAAAAAATCCCCAAACTTGATACATGGTCAGATTCAGCATGTCAACGAATTCCAAATATCTATATTAAAGGACTTTTGTCTATAAATTTGGACCCCACAAAATTGAAAAAGGGACCAAAAATATGAAAAAATGCATGCATCGGATACTTTTGTTATTGAAGGCATGACTGTAACAATAGGATGAATATACAAAAATATCTTTTTCTGGGGTCTCATTGGGGGGTTCTGATCCCGGATCCCGCTTACTGTTTTGGCAGATTCCCGTATTCCGCTTATTGTTTTGTCAGATTCCCGTATCCCGCTTATACTATGCAGTTCTAATTTTTTGTAATTATCCGTGTCCCGCTAGACTTCATTTCCCGTTTTTCTCTACACAATCATTTGACTTTCACCTGTCACGCTTGCAAAAAATCGGCAATCCGGCGTGACGCTTATACCCAAATGCGACCCACTATTTTACTCTATTTTGACTCATATAAAGCCCATTATAAATATATTAAAAAAGTAGCGTAGATTTTTTCATCCCTTTTTATCCCGTCTCGTTTCGTTTTTGAGCCATATAGATGTCGTATGTGACAATGAGACAACTCTCCATCCGAGTCACAATTTATAAAAGTAGACCATTATACGTCAAAATACGGTCTTCAACATGGAGTCTTGGCTCACACCGAACAGCAAGTTATAAAGGGCTCCAGTGTAAAACCTTTTAAACGGGAAAACAAAGGTGCAATCTATATCAAGATGTACGTAATTAGTGGTGAAGTGTCATGGAAATGGATAAAAAAAATAAGGATAAAGATCTCTATACGCTTTATAAGAAACTAAATGGAATACATTTGAAATAAATGTTATTTCTATTGAATTTAGTAGAGTGTTTTAAAACCAAACTTTTATCCGTAAGTTAAATTTTATCAAATCTTTCTCTTACTTTATCTATTATTTGAGCAAGTCGGCTAAATTAAGGCTTTACAGCTAATTTCCTAATGCATGTAAAGCAAAACTTTGGTTGGCTTGCTTGCTTTGTTTGTATAATTGTTTATACAAACTTTGTAAATAAGATTGACATTTTTAAACAATATGAATAAGCATAGTTTAACCTGTATTTTTAATATTTGAATTAAATTGGGTGTTATCATAATGATTATCCAATAAAAAAAAAGCAAGCAAATCAACTAAAGTCTTGCTCTACATGCTTAAAGAAATGAGCTGTAATAGATAAAAAAAATAATAATTATACAGTGAAAATGCACCGCATATACAATACTAATGATTCGCTCCACAGTTAAAATGAAAGAATAGTATCATTATTCGACAGTAAACATGACTAGCATTACGAAATCATCATAGTGGAATTTAGTTAAATATGAAGAAACTGAATGACAAAACATATTTTACGTTATACAACTTTAATAATTGTATTAAAATGAATATTTTTTACTGCAACAACATCTCACCTGTTAGTTATAAAGCACCTGCACGATCTGTTCGTGAAATGTCCTAAAAATTCACCTATTTTGGTATATATTTCACAGTTCTTAGGCTTTAGGCGCGATAAATTCCGCTCGCATCTCTTACTTTGTTTTATTAGTATTATGTATTTCTGAACATATCATTATCACTGGACTAGTATATATTTGTTTAGGGGCCAGCTGAAGGACGCCTCCGGGTGCGGGAATTTCTCGCTACATTGAAGACCTGTTGGTGACCCTCTGCTGTTGTTTTTTATTTGGTCGGGTTGTTGTCTCTTTGACACATTCCCCATTTCCATTCTCAATTTTATATACATTTTAACTATTTTTCTTCATTTTCTTCAAAAATTAAAAAAAGTTCGTCTGTTTATTTATCATTCTACATTAGACATTTATGGCATATACAGTAAAAATGATATTCTAGGATCCGCACTTTACATACACTGTGTATCACGCATTAATGTTTTCTGGAAAAGAGATTAATTTACATGTGAAAAGAATGTGTGCTTATTTGTTATAAAAAAAAACCAGGAGAAATGGTAGTGATTTTAAATTTAAAAGCAACTAAATGTTGATCTCTATCACTGTGGAGATCAAAAGATTTTGATAAAGTTTTTCAAAGTAAAATGTAATTCAAGTTAAGTTACGGTAGCTTTTTAATACTCATTTTTGAAAAAAAACAAGAATGTGTCCTCAGTACACGAATGCCCCACTCGCACTATCATTTTCCATGTTCAGTGGACCGTGAAATTGGGGTAAAAACTCTAATTTGGCATTAAAATTAGAAAGATCATACCATAGGGAACATGTGTACTATGTTTGAAGTCGATTGGACTTCAACTTCATTAAAAACTACCTTGACCAAAAACTTTAACCTGGAGCGGGACAGACGGACGGACAGACGGACGGACGGACGAACAGACGAACGGACGCACAGACCAGAAAACATAATGCCCCTCTACTATCGTAGGTGGGGCATGAAAAGTGTTTACCAGGAGAACATGAATCAAACTGACATTCTTTATGTGTGTGCCTGTCTCAAGTCTAGAGCCTGTAATTGTGACTTCATTGTTGTTAATATTGAAATATTACGTGTACCAATACTTAATCCTTGAAGAAAAAGAAATAACTAGAGACAACATTCCGTAGCATCGTAGATCACCTCCGGTGTAATCCTATGAAGTATTGTTCCCTAAGACAATATTTTCATGACTTTTTATCATGAAATGTCCCTATGTACAAAACAATGTCCAGTTAAGGACAAATTCCAGACAACATGTTATAGACTAATAGTATGAAACTTTATCTTGTTTAAGAAGAATTTTATCCAAGGTTGTATATTGAGTACATCAAGGATTTGTATAGTCTTACTATACAAATCCTTGAGTACATCGAGTGATTATTTCATTGATGGATTGATCTCATGGATGGGAGGTTATAAGCATTTAATATTTTAAATAATGATTTCATTAGTGATTTATTTGATTGATTTTATATAACCAACCAACATCTTTAATTAAGTTATGCAGAGCAATTTGAGTTTTTTTTTAATACATGATCACATGTACTTTTCATGAATTCTCTTTAAAAGAAATCACAATTTCATGGCAGAGGATTTCTCATAAAAAAACATCGATCATAAGATTAAACATAATTTCATGGACAGTGTTTAACTATGAATATTATCATTGACAGAATTTGCTGACAGTGAAATATTGCCATGGACAGAATTGCATAGTCGGACATGTTGTCCAAAGGGAAGAGACAAAGCTTCATTGACAAGGATACTATTTCAAAACGAAATGATTGTCCTTGGCATAATTTCTTTGGGAAATAATGTCTGCGGACAATATTGTACATGAAATATTGTCCAACGGACAATATCTCATTAGGGATATTACTTTATGTGACACCTTTTCCTCAGTCCTCAGTTTTCTATTTTGAGTTTCGTATACTGTTTTTTTTTTTTTTTTTGTCTTTTTGAGTTGCCATGGTGTTGGCATATTTGTCTTATTGTATGCTGACGACTCGATTTTACTCGCTGAGTCAAGCACAGATTTGCAATTACTTTTAAATAGTTTTTCTCAATATTGTTAAAACTGGAAACTTAAAATTAATGTTAACAAGACAAAGGTAATGATATTTTCAAAAGGTAAACCACAGAATAATTTGAAATTTTATATTAATAACGAAGAGATAGAAATTGTTAAAAACTATAAATACCTTGGTGTTATATTCTCTAGAACTGCATCTTTTTCTGCAACTAGAAAATATCTTAGAGATCAAGCTACTAGAGCTATGTATTGTGTTATTAAGAAGTGTAGATCAAACCATCTATCTATAGAATGCCAGCTCGATATGTTTGACAAAGCTGTTTTACCTATAGATACTCTTATATGGGGCCGAAATCTGGGGATACGAAAATCTTGACATTTTAGAAAGAGTACATTTGAGTTTTTGTAAGCATGTTTTACGGTTAAAAAGATCGACTCCAAATTTTATGGTTTACGGGGAATTGGGAAGATATCCGATTTCTTTATACGTTAAATTACGGATGATAAAATTTTGGTGCAACCTTCTTGATAACACACTTGATAACAAGATTTCGTCAATGTTATATAAGTTGATATATATTAATTATGATAAGTATGGAATTGAAAACAAATGGTTGTTATTTATCAAAAGTATTTTTGATAATTGTGGTATGTCAAACATTTGGCAAAATCAAGATTGTATCTCAAAAAAATGGACTGTATTAAGTATTGAACAAAAGTTAAAAGATCAGTTTAAACAAGAAGGGTTTGCAAATGTAAATCAATCATCAAAAGGTTTATGTTATAAATTATTCAAAACAGAACTTAAATTTGAACATTATATTTCAGTTTTATCGTTAAAAAATGCACTGAAACTATGTAAATTTAGATGTGGCAATCACCGTTTGCCAGTGGAGACAGGGAGGTGGCAAAATGTTCAAAGACCCGAGAGGCTATGCCACCTTTGTGAATCTGCTGACATCGGTGATGAATTCCATTATGTAATGTGTTGTCTTTTTTTTCAAAAAAGAACGATATAAATATTTACCACACTATTGTTGTACAAATGTTAATATTCTTAAATTTAAAAATGTATTCACTACAGTCAATATTGTCTTACTAGAAAAATTGTGTAGATTTACAAACTTTATATCAGTGAAAGTCTGTCCTCCTGGTTAAACTACATTTATTTATGTATATTTCACACATGCAAAATATGTTGTATTGTATATATTATCATCTCTGTAACTATGTTATTTAGTTAATGAGAATAAAGATCTATCTATCTAGCAGTTTATTTTCGACTTATGAGTTTAGATGTCCTTTTGAGATCTTTAGCCTCTCTTTTTGCATTAAAACAAACATAATCACTGAGCGGGATTGTCACGTCACATGATTTCAGTATTTCTTCATCATGTGACGTCAAATGATCTAAGGAAGCTATTAACTCAAGACAATATTATTGAAAATAATAAAAACTTACGTATTTCTTCACACAAAAACACAGAAATTAGGATAATTGAATATGAATATATCTCCATTCAGTACACACGTCAAATAACAAATGAAATGAGTCACAATAATCAACTATCCGTAACAATACTAAAAGGTGCAAATATAAACAAACTGTAAGTATTCATTGTACCCTTTGACCTAGGATTTGATGTCATCCGTATTTGGTCAGATGTTTGTTTATATTGGTTGAATTAAATATCAATAGGATGTACAGTGTAATTTAATCGGATAATAAACTTTGTTGACGTTTAATTTTACCGCCTCAATATTATAAAGTCAAACTGTTACAATTACATTCAGGCAGTCCACACAGTTTTATCTATGACTGATAATTTTCCATTTCTTTATGGTGTCAAGCTATCGAAGCCTTTCCTTTCATTCAGATATTATTTTCTTTTTCTTACTCATATTTATCTGAAAAGGCTACATGTATGTGCTAATTGCGCGTTTATACCTCTGAAAAGGTTTTGCTAATTACACATTCATACAATTTAAGTACGTATTTTATAATCTGTTTTCACACTCTACTATGTATAATTTCTTTTAATATTTGATTTTTTATCTTAATCCTTTAAGTTGAATTTGTAGTTTATTTATTTTTTAGTTAATTATGTAATATTACATGTATTAGGTAATACAAATAAGATCTAAAGAGAAGCTAGATAAAAATCCAAGAAGATAAAATTCGGACGTCGATCTGATATATATATATAAATGGGTTTCATATTTATTTGTGCCACTTGGTTATAAACAATGCCACACTGTATGTTCCTATTGAAGCTATTATTTCATAATTTTTCTCTCCGTTAGTTACAAATACTGTAATGTGTGTACCAGAGGAAATAATATTACAGAATATTTCTTCAGTTTGAAACTCGTATCATGGAGGAGCTTCCATAAATACTGTACTTTGCTGTACGTTTGATTGATATTGTTTTTACATATCAATTGGTGATAGATGTAAACTGAACTTATTGTTATGTTTGGCATCCTAATTGGTGTTTGATAGACCAAGACATATGTTTTGACAGATTATCAAGAATCCAGCAGGTGCGTGTTTGATAGACCAAGACATATGTTTTGACAGATTATCAAGAATCCAGCAGGTGCGTTCGATTACAATCTTTAACTTGTTAGGTTTGTCAGTTTCCGTACGGTAACCCAAGATCGGTGGTTCTCTCCGTGCACTCCGGCTTCCTCCACAAATAAAAACTGGAAACCAAAAAAACAGCCAATGGCACTGAAAGTGACGTTAAACACATATCAAATCAATCATTCAATGTAACACAACTGCAATAACATTAAATAACATCGCCGATACTTATATTTAAAAAATCTTTTATGACTGTTTGTAACGTATTTAAACTTAATTCATTGGTGGTGTACTAACTGATATTTTAATCTTTCTCTTCATTGTTTATAACGTATTTACACTCAATTCATTGGACGTGAACTTACTGATATTTTTGTTTAAAATACATGATTTTTAGTTGTTATTGGCTTTGAACTAGCTCTCAGTAACTGCGAGTACTCTCAGATCTATACTTTATGCCTTGTGTGCATTTGTTATTAGTTTTCCTGCTTTGTATTGATTTGATGAGATCACTTTTCAGCTGATGTTTAAGGTTTGTTCTTATGTGTGATGTTATACCACTTTCCCATGTCAAGGGAGAGTTGGGCATCAGCAAACATTTTAAGTCGGCTGTATTCCATGTGTGCCTGCATTTAGTCGGGAGCCTATGGTAAGTGGTTTTCGTATATTACTGTATATAATATATGATTTTCGTTTATTGTTTTGTACGTAAATCAGACCGTTAGTTTTTCTCATTCAGTCTTAGATGCGTGATTTTTTTTCATTAGTTGTTAGTTGTTAGTGGCTTTAAATTATCTGCACAGTAACTATTCTCATATCTGTACTTAGTGTCTTTTTGTTGTTTGGATGTTCAAGTACCTAGCCACGTCCACTCTGTGTATCTTGTTAGATGTATTTTCTATTTGCATCTATCTAATGAGTTAAGTCTTTTTAAACTGATTTTTATAGTTTGTTCTTATGTTGTACTGTTATACCACTGTCCCAGTTAGGGGTTGGCGCCAGCTAACAAGTTTAACCTCGTCACATTCTATTTGTGCCAGTACCAAGTCAGGAGTATGTAACCGAGTGGTTTTTCTTTGTTGATGTTGATCATATGTGTTGTTTATTTTATTGTTTTGTTCATTTTTTGTATTGTTCTGTTGCAACACTGTCCCAGGATTAGGGGAATGTTAGGGCTCCCTCTAGCAAACCCCGCCATATTTTGTAGTGTAGTTTGCCTGTCCCAAGTGAGGAGCCTGTAATTCATTGGTTGGCGTTTGTTGCTATGTTTTTGGTTGGTTTTTTTTTTTGTTATTATTTTTTTGTACATAAATAAGCCGTTAGTTTTCTCGCTTGAATTGTTTTACAATTGTTCATTTTGGGGCTTTTTGTAGCTGACTATGCGGTTTGTGTTATGCTCATTGTTGAAGGCCGTACGATGACCAATAGTGGGTAATTACTTCGTCGTTTGGTTTCTTGTTGGGGATCTGATTCATTGGCAACCATACCACAGACTTTTCGACAACATTGGAAAAGAAAACAAGGTAGCATTATCCATCACGTATCCTATTTATATACGGTTATCATACGTTTACGGAATAACAAAATATTAAAATAAAAAAGATGGCGTAGGATTGCCAATGAAACAACTATCGACAAGAGACCAATATGACATAGAAACTAACAACTATAGGACACCATACGACCTTCAACAGTAAGTAAAAGAAATTTGTGACAATATGGAGCGTATGTTTTCCTTTGAAATTGAAATATGTATACTAAGTATATAGTTCAGTCTACGTCATATCCTTACTTCTAGAAATTGACAGATTTCAGCTGGAGAACTAAATTTGTGAGATATTATGATCCAGTACAAAAATGACACCGATTGTGTAGTAAGCGGTATAGAAATCTGGTAACGGTTGAAATGTCCCATCCGGTAGTAAACACATGCCGAGTTGTGTTGTAATTTCATATTCTATTATCAATTAAAATCACAAACAATTGTCAAAACTGTAAACGCGATAATCAACAGATGGGGACGGGTGTCCCTGACAGACCTCAGTTTGCCTCATCTATATAAGATACTTCACCGTTTACATGTTGTATAAGCACTTGTGATACTTGATACGAGTTCTAATAAAACATGTCAATTGGATGACCTCTTGGCACATTTGGAAATTTAACATCCGTTTATAGTTTGTATTACCTATTATAGTTAAACAAAAAAATTTACAAGTGGGAATTTTTCATCGGGAAGCTGCACGTTAGACGCGGGCGAGCTACCGCGGGTCTTTCGACCATCGAGGCCTTGTCACTACCTAATATCAAACTATAATTCATGTGTAGTGTTAAGTTGCATCAGCCACAAGCATTGACATTGAAATTTTAAAATAAAAAGTTTCGTGCTGCTTTTGTTAGTGTTTTAAAGTATCAGAACTGGATCTTGTATTTTTTCATCGTATAATATCAGGTCTAGCAACATCAGGCGAGCAAATGCAAATCCAACTGCAGGTGGAACAAGGATGTTTCCACATTGTCTCTTATGTTTCGTAAGAAAACGATGCAACAGTGTATGTCATCGTCTGAATGCTACGTTTTGTGACTTTTGTTCGTTTGTTCATTATTGTGACACAAATTATTGTCGGAATAACTGTCCATTACCTTATGGAGCCAGGAAGTAATGAAGGATATGGATAATGCATGATCGTACTAAAGCATACTAGTAATGTTAACTGTTCTGTAAACGGAAAAAAACTATGTTTTTGTTCGTAGAATATTATATTTTTCAAAGGGCAGCAAAAGATTATTTAGTGGATTTATAATTTATCAAACACTTAGTTTGTTATTGGATTCGATTATTTCAAAGTTACTACAAGAAAACAGCTTTTATATATTTAGCAGTGAGGCTTACCGACAAAAATATGTGTTTAAAAGAAAGGAATCAACGTTGTTTTAGAAAGGGATTTCCGAGTCATTATTTGTAAAATAATATGTTTGTTAAAAGCAATTTAATTCAAACATAAGTTCTGCTTGAACATTTCAACAAATATGAATGATACAAATTAGACATGGTATTGACTTATTGGTATAAAATTTTGTGTGGACTAAATGCACTTCTGGCGTATTAAAATTTTGAACTTGTTGCCTTTTGTTGGCTGTTGTTCGTGTGTTTCTTTGTTTATTGGGTTCTCCAATTTATTTATATTATAGTCCTGTGGTGTTGTGTTGTCATTTTGATGTTATATTTCACATGGTCATAAAAGAGGGAGGTTTGGCATGCCACAAAACCAGGTTCAACCCACCATTTTTTCCTTTAAAAATGTCCTATACCAAGTCAGGAATATGGCCATTGTTATATTATTGTTCGTTTCTGTGTGTGTTACATTTTAACGTTTCGTCGTTTGTCACGGTTTCTCTTATTTTTGAGAGAAAATTCACATTGCGATAAGACGTGTCACGGTACTTGCCTATCCCAAAGTCATGTATTTGGTTTTGATGTTATATTTGTTATTCTCGAGGGATTTTGTCTGATGCTTGGTCCGTTTCTGTGTGTGTTACATTTTAGTGTTGTGTCGTTGTTCTCCTCTTATATTTAATGCGTTTCCCTCGGTTTAAGTGTGTTACCCCGATTTTGTTTTTTGTCCATGGATTAATGAGTTTTGAACAGCGGTATACTACTGTTGCCTTTATTTGTGAAAACAGTTCACTGCAAATTAATAAAATTAAAAAAATATAATTTTTTAACTTTGTTTTAAATCAATAATTGAACTTTTATTATTTTAATAAACATTGTACAACCTTACAAGTTTGTGGTTTTTTTTCTTAACCAATATCATAATGATGATTCTTCTCAACGAATTGCTCAATCCCAACTACATTATTATATACAATGACGTCATATAACTTCACTCTTCAACATCAGTAAAAAATATATATTGCATAAGAGGCAATGTCTTGTGTTTGTTACCATGATGTGTCTTCTTTAACGATTCAAGAAAATAAAACAACGGTAAAATACTGTTGCCTTTATTTCTAATTGTATGAATTTCAAGATTATATATATATGTTGTGTACAAGTTGTAATGTTGTACAAATTATAATTTGTACAAAATTTTTGTACAAGTTATCAGAGTTTCATGAACCGCTTTACACAAATGGATGATGCAAGCACACAGTCTTTTGTTTCGCATATGTCTGTCATATTTCCACAACTACATGATACAGTCTAATACTGAGCATTGGTATGAAAAACATTATTAGAACATAAAAAGACTTTTTATGGATATGATTTTGGTATATGGAGAAAAATAAAACTAGAATTTAAACCATTCAGGTATCCTCATTTCCAGTTTTATGACAATGAAAATGGTACTAAATGTTGGGTTGAAGTATATAGATTTGAATTTAAGACATTTAACTGAAACATTTTTAGAAGATAAACTTGTATCATCTGTTGCAAGAAGGTAGGTGTCAAAAACTTATAATTTGTACAAAAACCCTGTACAAATTAGAATTTGTACAAACTTACATCTTGTACACAACATATATACATGATATATATGTTGTGTACAAGATGTAAGTTCTGTACATGTTTTTTGACACATACCTTTTTGCACCAGGTGGTACAGGTTTATCTTCTTAAAATGTATCAGTTTAATGTTTTAAATATACTTCAACCTAACATTTAGTGCTATTCCACTTGTCTCCTTAAACTGGAAATAAGAACACCAAAATTGTTTCGATTCTCATTTTATTTTTCTCCTTTTACCAAAATTATATCCATCAAGAGTCTTTTTGTACTTTTATAATGTTTCTTTTTAATCAATGATCAGTATAAGACTGTTACAATAAGTTATAATTTGTACAATATGAAAACTTGTACACAACATATATACGTCACAAAAATAAATCACTGTTTGTGATGTCCAGTGCTGTCGTTAAAAGAAGATGTTCGTTGTTATTCAGCGGTTTACATGTTACTAAAGTACTATATTATTTATTAAGGCGTTTCTCTTTTTTTTTTGTACTATATTCCTGTCACGTAGTGTTGTCATTTTACAATATTTGGTAACACTGTCATATAAGCGGGAGGTTTGGCTACCCATAAAACAGGTTGAATCCACCATTTTGTTCTTAAAATGACAAATGCCAAGTTAGGAATATAGCAGTTGTTATCACATAGTCCTTTTCTGTGTATGTTGGCGTTGGTTTTTCATTCACTTTCAGTGTTTCTGTTTTTCCGTTGTTTTCCTTTTATAGTTTCTGTTTTTCCGTTGTTTTCCTTTTATAGTTGATGTGTTTACTTCGGTTTAAGTTTGTTACCCGAATTTGTTTTTTTCTCTCAATCGATTTATGACCTTTGAACAGCGATAAACTGTTTGTGTCTTTATCTACAGAATACAATGACGGACTTTGTAGAACGATTTTTCTATATTCAGCATTGGGTTGAAGAAAGTGCTCAGCAAAAAAGTTAAAATCCAAAGGGAACAGTAAGCAGTTCATCTATTATTGTTTATATACCTTAATACCTATAGAAAATACCATTCAAGATCCAAAACACAAAACATACATACGTTTTCCAAATCATTCGATTATTCTGATATATCGAATACTAAATACCGTTGAACTATGTCGTCTGTGAGTTTAAGACTCAAATAAATTCATCGTACTGGACTTACATTTCGTAAATGTAAAATAAAAAAATTGAGAATGGAAATTGGGAATGTGTCAAAGATACAACCCGACCAAAAAGCCCAAAAAACAGCCGAAGGCCACCGATAAGTCTTCTTAGATTATTACAAACCAACCAGAAAATAACTGCAATGCATATGTATATGAATCGTATTCACTAGCAGTGATACTTTGAAATCTACAGACATTGTAACAAAAGACTTTGGCAGCAGAAATTTACAAATGTTCAAATCACATTAAATCGATAAAAAAAAAACTAAGACGACAAATTCAAGATAACAAAGTAATCACATGAACCCAAAGGTAACAATAAAGGCATTATAAGTAGACTGCTGTTCACTAGCCATGATATCGATTTTATCGAAAATAAATCTGGGTCACACACCAAAACCGAGGGAAACACATCAACTATAAGAGGAAAACAACAGAACAGCAGAAGTACTCAACTGCAACGAAAGCAAACGCCAACATACATAGAAACTGCCATATTCCTGACAATGAACAGGACATTTGAAGAAAAATGGTGGGTTTAACCTGGTTTAATTGCTAGCCACAACCTCCCGCTTATATAGCAATGTTAAATGCTTAAATGACAACATTACGTGACATGTGAATACAACTTACAAATAAACGCCAAAAAACTCAGGACAGAGTAATACACAAAAAAGATAGTACAAAACAACATTTTAACCACAGAATAACAACGGACTCCATACGAGCAAATCCGGTCATTTTGACAAGGGAAGCGTCTCCTGCTTTGCATGCATAACCCTTCATACTTTCCACACTCAGACAAAATATCACAATTGAAAAATAGGCAAAAAAGTCGGAAAATATTCTAATGTTTTAACCAAAAGAGCGAAAATATATAGCTAGTAAGTTAAGACATATATATCGTATCTGTCAACTGCAATATGTATTTAATGTTGGTTCCAGTGGTTCATCCTCAACACTCTAGCGGTGGTATATTTTGTGTAAGTAAAGGACTGTTAATGATATCCGTGTAGTGTGGACATGCACGATTGTAGAGTATAAATTTAGATGAGTCAGAAGTTACGTTTCTGATAATGAAAGGAAAGTTGACTATAAGAAAATTGATAGCCTTCCGTTTTTTACAACTAGTTCACTACATAAATGTAGACGATCAACGATCAACGATCAGGAAGTCAAGCACTTTGATGGTATCATCTTTTGTGGGTTTTTTATCAGTGGGGTTCTTCTCCGAAAAAAGATAAAAGATACCAGGAAAAAAAAACTGACAATGCCATGGTTTAAAAAGAAAACGACAAACAAACAAACAACAGTACAACATACACAAACTTACATGACCTACTATATACAATAAACAGTAATTTGAAAATACGATTCCAAAAATTGTAGATACACACTGTTCAAGAAGGAAAGTCGATCTTTCAATTTAGCACGGGGAATAGATAGAAGTGTAGAGCTTCGAAATGTAAGAATTTTGATATGATGTGTATGTATGGAAACTGCATGTATCAAGTCAAGTTGGTTGATGAAGTTTTTATGAACTTTCCAATTTTTTTTTTATATTTACTTTGGAGTTTGGTTAGTTAATACACTTTTGATAATACTGAACTATCATTGTAAAGGAAACTGAAATGCAATGGTATTGTTTTAATGTATCAATACACAAAAAATTGTGGTATCTTAAAAAAAATACATTTTCGAAAACAATGCATCAATATTGTTATTTTACTGATACTCTAAAAAAAAAACCATAGTCAGCATACATGAACTGTTTATAAATGAAGTACAAATACTATAAAATCTAAAACCGAAATATATTTATAATAATAGTTGTAAAACATAACATCAAAATCTTTTTCATGATAACTGATAACGTGTATGAACAGTCATAATATGTTATCTTCATGTCGAATCACATTATAACTTGTACGGTAAGGCAAAAAATGTGTGTTCCCTATTACATCTTTGGAAAAAAGGGAAGGGAAGGTACAGATTTATTTTATTTTACCATTTTTTTTTTCATTGGGTCAACAGGAGGGACATTCTGACTTTAACAGTGCTTATTAAAAAATAAAAACCTTTAAGATAAGCTATTTTTAGCTTTAAAACTAGGGAGGATAGGGTAATAGGAAACAAACTTTTTTTTTTATTGGCCTAACACATAAGTTTTAAATCAGTTACTCTTCTTTTT
This sequence comes from Mytilus edulis, assembly GCF_963676685.1. Lineage (NCBI taxonomy): Eukaryota > Metazoa > Mollusca > Bivalvia > Mytilida > Mytilidae > Mytilus > Mytilus edulis. The sequence goes on along the minus strand of NC_092352.1, from coordinate 37,216,278 downwards.
GCTAGACGAACATGTATATCATGAGTAATATTTAAGGTCAAGATTCAAAAACCTGTTACGCAATATTTTCTTCCACCATATTAATTCCTCTGTAAATCAAATGACTTTCTACAATCTCGTCTATCTTTCTCCTCATTCTTAGATTTTTTCTTCTCTCATTCAAAGAGCACATTCGTTTTAAAAGTTTTGGAATGAAACTGACAAATAGTGTTGTTGCAGTTTGCGTGACTACATTCAATTCTTGAAAACCATCAAAATTGACTAAAATACCCAACGAAATATATAAACAAAATATTATGATGCTAATTTTTATAACTGAGACAAACACTTCAACTCGTATTGGTTTGTATGTATGAACAATGTATTTATAAAGATCCAGCGGGATATTTGCACCTTCAACTTCTTTTTTGTACAAATGTTGCATAATACCCAGCTTCTTCCCTTTTCGTTTACAAACTTTTTTAGTTTGTACAAAAAGTTCTTCATATGTATCATTTACTGAATGAATACTGTCGTATATGTACATAACAATTGTTATTCCGAATATCACCCATCCCTCTGTATAACTTGGGTTTACAAATAGTCCTGTATATGTAAAAATAGCAACTTTTGCGATAAATATAAAACTGTCAACGAATATAATGGAAAACATGTAAAAAGTTATCATTAACATCACAAATATGCAAGGTAAAATAAAAACAACCAAGCATTTCCCAATCGAACCTTTGTCGCCTAGCAAAGCTATCAGATTTTTTGTGTATGCTTTGAATACGATCAATATCCCAAAAATTGTAGGAAAACCAAAAACTGCAATAGTTATCAAAAGTTCAATTAAACAAGCAAATAAATAAAATATACCTACTATAATTAAAAACATGCAAGTAAAAATACCACGGTGAATGCGGTTTGTGAAATACTGAAATCTGCCTAGTTGTAAATTTAAAACATATCCCCAAAAGCATGGATTCAATAAGGAAAAAATATTGGCTAACATTGTTTGGTGAATCTTTGTATATCCTCCTTGGCTATTACATAAAACACGTTTAGTTCCAAACCTTTCTCTTAATCTTAAATTCATAGTCAAGGGCGATGATGGTTCCGAATTATTAACCGGAAGTCCGCTTACAAGTGTTTCTCCAAGATCACGTGGTACAGTAATAAAAATTATCAAACATCCGATATACGCACCTAACGCAACAAATGGTCCTCCGAGAAATATTAGAAAATTGTCTTTACTTCGATGGTATCCAGCTATCATTGATAAGAAATCCCTTGGGGCGCCTTGCTTGACACTTTCGATGATAAATTCTCGGTGGTATATCAAGTGAACCGAAACTTTAAGAAAAATAACAAGAAGACTTGCTACTGCTAATAAACATCGAATTATTCGCGAGGTAGTGATTGGATGAATCAAACAGCAGCGTCTGATCGGACTTGCAATTATTGAAAGTACAGTAATTGGGTTATGGTCTATCCATAATATTTCAACTGGTCCCGATTCCTGGAGCAATGGTGTTGATTCGGTCGGATTACCTTTCGTCTGGTGATCGACGGCTGGCCTAAGAAGCATAAATATATTGTCTATTCCATTAGCATCTAAGTGCTTATAGATATATGCCAGGACCCATGCCAGTACTATTCCGAAATAAAGATAAAGCACAACACCAATCACAAATGGACAGATCCACCAAACACTTCCGAATTTGAATGATTCGCCAGGACAAACAATCGTCATATTCTTGGTATTGACATCAAAAATCTGTTTGCAACATTTATATCCTATAGTTTCAACAGGGCAGATGACTTGTTTGCATAATTTGTACAAAAAAAGGCTTTTGATGAAGATTCTAGTTTTGAAACACCAGTAGCTATAGTTGTACTGGTCATGCATCTGGGCTAGATCATGGTAAAGGTCAGCAAACGCCAAAGCAAATCTTTCCGTTGTTTTTTTCTGTCCAATAGCTATATTACAATTTCCTTTAACGGTTACGTTAAGCCATAGTGGATACGAAGTGTACTTTTTTAGCATTCCCATGGAGAGAGTTTCATATTCTGCTGGCCAATCGAGATACTGTTCCCCTCCTTCAAAACCATCGAATGTCCAAACCCATTTTAATGGCTGAATAACACATTTCGTGTATTTCACCGTCGACGAATGATTACAGAACTGAAAATGTAAGTTCACAAACCTGTACTTGAATTTTGTCACTTTATATGTAAAATATTGCTTACTTTCCGGAGTAAAATGAAAAGAACAGTCTTTGTCCAGTTTCTTTTGATCCTCATATGGCCGAATATCAGTGTAGTTACTGCATCTAATGTTCGAAGATTTCGCAACGTTTGTATGACAAAATCTATTCTTTCTGTGAGAAACTAAATTTGTTATGCTTTCACATAATGTTGTATTAAAAAAATAAAACAGAATGACACAGAATAGTCCTACTTCCATACTTCAATTTGATGTTCTTCATATATCCCAGTTATATGTTGACAAAATACCTGTCTTTTCACCTGTGTATATCTATTTTTGTGTCAAACCCATGCCAATTTGAATTGTAATGGATTTTCCAATCGTCATTTAAATCCCGAAATCAGGTCGAGTTTCATATATTTACAGGACTTCTCACACTTACTTATTTATCTATACAATTAATGTGCATGTACTTCCTAAATGCATCTATTATATGCGGAAATTGTACAATCAGTGAATTGCTCTCTTCCTAAAGTCTCGTGGTGATACTTGCGATCACTTAACCGTTATCAAAGTTTTTGTTTTTATTCAATTTCTTAATCTAATGTACATAACTTCCTAAATATGCATCTATTGTATGTGGAAACTATGCAAATGCTGAATTGTTTTCTTCTTCAAATTCTCGAGATACTTGCATCGTTATTTATGTGTTTGTATTTATCTCTTTTTGAGATGCAGGATAAAATTCTGAAATATCAAATAATGACTTTTTTAGTTCAATTTGCTTTCTATAAGCATGGTATACGCATTCATTTAGAAGTTCGATAACGAAAACACTCTATAGTTCTGAAAATCCATTACTGACACTCAATTTGATCTGTCAGTGTTTAACAATTATTACTTAAACTTGTACTTCTTTTACAAGTCTCTTGTCTTCACAATGTGGATTTATCGCTGTAGATACAGAGCCTGTGAAGTTCAACATTCGTGTTGAATGGACCGAATTTGACCCCCTTTGAATTCTGTCAAGGTAACCCATTGAGATAAGGCAGGTCCTTTTTTATTGAAAACATGTATTTACTTTAAAATATGAAATGACTAATAGTCACCAAATTTCTATGGTGTCCTTTCGAACTTACACCGAATAAAGCAATTAGGTTATTTATATCTTATTCTACTTTTCAAAAAATTAATTCTGTAAAACTGTTTTTCCATTTATATATAACAAAATATCCTTATGCATTACTTAATTGAATAGTATACACCTAACAAAACCTAACAAATATCTTAACAACATGTTGAATGCACAATATTTAAAGGTCATTTATTTTGAACTTTCAGTATCTGTGTTTTTAAAAACTTCCTCATGTGACTTCACACAGCGATTTAAATGTACGGAAAATTTAAATACACTTCCAAAAATTAAGAGGTGGAAATTTCGATTTAAAAAGATTTACGCTGCTTATTCACCATATTGTACATTACTGTGATGCATATGATCGCAATGCCAGAGAAAATGAATTATATGTTATTGTTGATATATTCTGTGTTAAGATTGTGTTACTGTCACTCTCAACAATCGAACATTTTTCAGTCACATTTTACCGATTCTGGAAATATGTCTAGCATTGCCAATTCTTCTGAAGGCATACCATGCAGTCGTTACCAGGAATTAAGACCGTATAAAGACAGAAAGGCTTTGGATAAAGAATGCATTATTTCTTTTACTCCGAGCAGTAAACAATACTTTACCTATAAAGTTATGAAATATAAATTCAAGTTTGTGCCAATCCATCTGAGGTTTCTGAACTTGTCATCGCAGACGGAAATTCATTATACTAGGTGTGTGATCCAACCCATGGATTGGATTTGGACATTTCGTGGAGTTGAGGGGAACTACGGTGGACGGCAGTATCTAACCTGGCCACCAGAATATGGAACGCTCTCAATTGGCATGTTAAAAGCACACACTTCAATACCACTTCACATGAACCTAACCGTTCAAGGTAAATGTGATTTAGTGATTGGTGCCAAAAATACAACAATGCGCCTGGCAATGGCTTTTAACAATTTTACTAATGATCTTGCATTGACTAAAGATGAATATAATTATAGCTACTGGTGTTATAAAGAAAGAATATTTGTTGAAAATTACTTTTTATATCAACTCTGCCTTCATGTCATTTGTCCAATTGAGACGATTGGTTACAGATGCTGCAAACATACATATGACGTTAACATACATGGATTTACTATCCGCTGTCCTGGACATTTCTATGTGTTTGATGGCGTATGGTGGGTGTGTCCGTTTGTAATCGGCTTTATATTGTATTTATACTTTGCATTAATGCTATTTTCTCTTCTTTCTGTGTTATACAAACACCTGCCGTTGATAACTGGGAATAGTAGAAAACACTTTGAACAAATTCCAAGTACACGGAAACAACTATTTAAGAATAGTTCAGCAATTATAAATTCAAAAGAAAAGGAAAAATGGATTCACCATAATCCAGTTACTCTGTTTTCGATTTGTGTCATGCCGCTGAGAAAGTGCTGCCGTCTGTATCCGGTTCAGACATCTCGAGTACTACGTTTTATTATCGCTGCTTTAAGTGTTTCGATTATATTTATAAAAGTGTTTGTTCATTTCCAATACGACCGCGCATTCATAATAGAAAGTGTTAAGCAGGGAGCGCCTATGAATTTTCTATCAATGATAGCTGGTTACCAACTAAGCAAACACAACTTCCTAATATTTCTTGGCGGTCCGTATATTGCACTCGGAGCATATTTGCTGTGTTTTGTTGTTTTAGTGTGCTCTCCGAAATGCTTTTCAGACTTTCTTGAAGTGGGATTACCAGAGAAAACAAACAAACCAAGATTTGTTGTAACGATCGATTTAAAGCTACGAGAGGTTTTTGGTTCACGCAGGATCCTAACGATTCGAGAAGACGGGTACGCAAAGATTCAGAAGACCATGCTTGCAAACATTTTTTCACTCCTCAATCCGAGGTTTTGGAAATACGCAATTTCACTTCAAATTGACCGATTCAAACATATTACGGAAAAATTAATTGGAGACAATATAGTTCTTAATTGTATCAAAGTGACAGCTTTTATTTTTCCTTATCTTGCTTTTTGCTTCGTTGAATTGCTATTTACATTAATGTGTTATGGTTTTCCAACTGTTTTTGCTATTGGACTAGTCTACCGAGCTTATTCAAGGAACGTTTATGATTGGTTAAAAAATGGTAGGATAGGGTACCCAGCTATGTTTGTTATTTTACCTGTTTGTATTGTTCTGTTAACTTTTACTGTTTATATGTTTTCGATTATTTTTATTGATAGCTTCATTTTCTTGGCGAGAGTTGCAATTTTTACATATACCGGTCTTTTTGCAAATCCAAGTTACACTGAAGGATATCTTATCTTTTCTATTACTGTAACAATGTACTTATATGATAGCACCAATTCCATCAATGAAACTTACGAACGACTCTTCAATCAGACAAAGAAAGTGTGTAAACGATTAAACAGTCAACTTGAAGAGGATTACTCAGTTATACTCCACATAAAGGACATTGAAGGAGCGAGAATACCGCTGGAGTTATACATGTTTGTAGTAGACGCTCAAAAACAAAAAAGAGTTGAAATTTTGAAATCGTTTTTAAAAATAACTACCATATTCTTATGTTTGTATATTTCGGTCGGTATATTAACGCGATTTGATGGATTTCAACAGCTTTCTGTAGTAACGCAAACTGCAACCACAACTTTTGTATGTCTCGTTCCGAAAATATTTACAAGGATGTGTACTTTAAATGAAAGACGTGAAATTCTACAAATGAGAAGTAAAATTCATAAACATGTTGAACATTTTCTTTTATTTAAAGGAGTTGAGTTATGTGGAATAAAATCAAAGAATGGAACTGAACGCATGAATATGGACTCAGATGTTGAAAATAGCCTATCTTGATTGCAATTTTAATTAAAATTGTAAATAACATGAAGATGAATATATAGATCAGTATTAATAATAAAATGATAAAATATTCATACAACCAGTTTTGAGTATGGTAAAACTTTTGTTCTTACATCGTTGTCAATATAATGGAATTGTATGCGACTTTCATACAAGTGAGATGTTTAGCTAGATTTAAAACCAGGTTTAATTCACAATTTTCTACATAGTATAAGGAAAATTCCTTAACCAACTCAGGAGTAAGACAGTTGTTATCCATTCGTTTGATGTGTTTGAGCATTTGATTTTGCAAATCGATAACGAACTTTCCGTTTTGAATTTTCCTCGGAGTTCGGTATTTTGTCATTTTACTTAAATTACTTTAAAAAAAGTCTATGCATATATCATACAAGAAGCTCCAGAAGGGGACTGTTTGCTCGCCTTAACCAGCTTCCAATGTTATTTTGAAACATTTTCTAATAAACATTTATACTCTAAATGATATGCTTTAAAATTCGCTTTTTTCATAATGAGGGATCAAGCAATGGGTGACATAATGAAAGGATTCTTTTGGAGCTGTTTATATACAAGATATACCCTTTTGAACCATTATAATTTAATCAATGATAAATATAAAAAATAAATTAGAATATGTTTTTAGTCTGCATTTACAGTTGATCCACATGCAATTATATTATAAATATCAGGGTTAATCGGAGGAAGGAAAGAATCACATAAGATTGTCCCTTCTGTACAACAGACGCAAGTTTAGTGCAAAAGACTCATCAGTGACGCTCGAATCTAAATACATGTATTTAATTAAAAGGTAAAATAAAATCCAAGTTGAAGAGCATTGAGGAACGAATATCCCAAAAGGTTTTGTCAAATACAGCTACGGTAATCTATCCCTGTGGTAGAAAAACCTTAGTAATTCGAAAATTTCAAAGCTTTGTAAACAGCGAATTTATAATAATGACCATAAAATTATAAGAATATCTTTACAAAGGAAATTATGAGAAGGCAACCGACCCAAAAAAATCATGAAACAAGAATGTGTCCCCAATACACGAATGCCCCACTCGTACTATCATTTTCTATGTTCAGTGGACCGTGAAGTTGGGGTAAAAACTCTAATTTGAAATTAAAATTAGAAAGATCATTTCATAAAGAATATGTGTACCTAAGTTTCAACAACTTCATCAAAAACTACCTTGACCAAAAACTTTAACCTGAAACTTGCACTATCATTTTCTATGTTCAGTGGACCATGAAATTGGGGTTAAAAGTCTAATTTGGCATTAAAATTAGAAAGACCATATCATAAGGAACATGTGTACTAAGTTTCAAGTTGATTGGACTTTAACTTAATTCATCAAAAACTACCTTGACCAAAAACTTTAACCTGAAGTGGGACGAACGAACGAACGAACGGACGAACGAACAGACGGACGAACGGAACCACAGACCAGAAAACATAATGACCCTCTACTATCGTAGGTGGGGCATAAAATATAGTTCATTCATTAAGACAATTAAAACATATCCATACAGATCGATCTACTCTTCTTTTAACACATACTACTATATCCGATTTAAAATATGCATAAAAAAAATACGGTTGCAATCTGATAACTCCATATTCAAGCTTTAGTTTTCCTTTTAACAGTTTTGGACACCATTTTGTTAGGTCTTTGCTTTTGTGTGTATTTTTCAGGTAAGGTTAGTATTTTTAAAGTTATTTTTGAATCGGGTATCTGTCTTTCGTTGACTTCTTCTTTACATTGTCCAATTGGTATGTACAAAGTCTAGCTTTTGTGCTAAACATTGTCACTAAGTCTTATTTTGTTTGGAATTCAAGCGATCCCAACTGTTTTCACGCTTATATAGACATAGGAAGATGTGGTGTGAGTGCCAATGAGACAACTCTCCATCCAAATAACAATTTACTAAAGTAAACCATTATAGGTCAATGTACGGCCTTCAACACGGAGCCTTGGCTCACACCGAACAAAAAGCTATAAAGGGCCCCAAAATTACTAGTGTAAAACCATTCAAAGGGGATATCTATAATACTAAAATTACGAGGTCCAATTTGTCAGCCGTCATCACGTAAAAACGACGAATCAAAGAATTCAACTTTATATACAACTAATATAGTACAAAGGTGTAGATTAAAAATTACACCACTCCAGGCCCTTTTGTTTTCCACGTAATTAATTTTGCCAATAATTAGGAAGTTCCGGGTCGAGTCCGATACCGATACCAATAGTATAATCACCTGTTACCTATTACCTTATCTGTACGTTCCGCATCTGACAGGCGCACCACCAAACGGTGTATTCAGGATTGATATGCTATATACACGGGTCATAATCACAGGGTTGACACTACTAAATTGTCAAATTGTTACCTATTGTAGTATTTTAATCCGTAAGACTTTCTAAGATAACAATACGAATACTAAAAATCTGGACTTAAAATAAGTTTCATTTGTTAGCGGGCATGACGTAAAACAGCGATTCAAAGAATTCAATTTTATTTATAACTACAGTGTAATATAGGACAATGCTGTTGATTAAAAAATACTCCATTCCAGGACCTTTTGTTTTCCAAATAATTAATATTACCAATAATTGATAAGTTCCAGTTCGACCAGAAAGATTTGAAAGCAAAGAAAATTGTGTATCTTATAATCGGCATGACTTTATCAGATGACAGTACTAAAATAAGGCTTGCGCATAGTTATAATACTTTAATTCAGTCACGGACCCACGATATCACGGGTGTGTTCTAGTGTTCATTATGCATGCATGATGTATGAAAAAGAGTTAACTCGGATATTTCTTTCTTAACTGTAATCGTTTATACATGCTACCAAGTGATTACAGAACAACACCAATTCATTATTTATTACAACATGATCATAGTGCCTGTCACCGTCACTTTCAGCTGATTGAGTCGTAACGCCATTTTTTCTATTGAAAGACTTCAGTGGTGCTGCGTGGAAGACGACTTAGAGTAGCATAATGTTGATAAGAACGGTCCAGTTTTATATATATATATATAATTATTTTTCATTCACTTAAACGCGAACTAATTTTCATCTGACAAATAAACATTCGTTTTTGTGTTTTCCACTTTATTCGTTGCCGGTGGACAATCGTTTTTTGTCGTTGTGGTGATGTAGAAACAAATACTCACTTTCTGTTATCTTGTCCTATATACATTAATTTAAGACATGAACTATTAGATTCTATTTCAGTTCTTCCTGTCCAAGTAAACACAAAAACTTTGCTTTTTGGATCAACGGTACTCTCAGATGAGCAAAATAGTATTTTATTCAGTTTGGTGCAAAAATATATTATTAAAAGTAAACGTTTTAACCCTTGATGTTAATGCCTCATCGCTCAATAGGAACCCAAGCATTTCACACTGTATAAATTACAATTATTCACGTTTATTTATTATTATTTTTATTTTATTTTTCTCATGAAATTTTTTTTTCTTCCTTTTTCACCTTTTTCAAATTCATATATTTATTACAGAGCATGTCAGTATTTATATTTATGTATTGTTCAATAAGTGTATTATGTCTGTAAAGGGAGACAGATTTGTAAAAGCAAATTGCTTGTTTCTGAATCCCTAATATTATTTCATTGTATAATATGTTTAATGTTGATTTATCTGAATAAATATTGTTTAAACTAATCGTTTTTTGTTTGTTTGTTTATTTGTTCAGTCTTAAAATCTATAACGTGACGGTTTTTTCACCTACGTTTTTTCGTTATGATAAAGACAAAAATTTCCATTCTGTGTTTATTTTGTAGCCGTATCCTTCTTTATTATATAGGTACACCAACTTGATTTTTAATCCCTATATTGAGTCAAAAAAAAGGGTTTGAATCGACCTCCAAACTATCCATGATTCCGTAATGAGGCGTATATTTAGCATGTTTAGAACGATTTGATATAAGTACATGCTCACTATTCATTTTTCTTGAAATAGATGCTTGTAATATATTTTTTTTGGTTCATTTTTAAAAGATGACTTTTCGTGAACGTCGCATGGCGACGTTTTCGTCATTTTTCTTTTCCAGTGAAAGCTTTTATCTGCTTTATATGAACTATGAACGTTTAGTGCATAGGCGGTTCGCGGCCCCCCTTTTGTGGCAAAAATTTGGTTGATTATATAGGGAATCACTGAAGCATGACTGGAGCGCCACCCTTTTTTAGGTCAGTCAGTGCCCCCCCCCCCCCCTTTTATGACAAGTTCTGGATCCGCCACTGGTTTAGTGTATGATATTTGAATATGTTCACCTATTTTGTAAGACGTGTATAGATTAATGTCAAATAATCAAAATACAAATTGTTGAGTCTCAAAGAAAACTTTAAAGAATTTCTGACAGCTGTTTTAACTTTATGTTGAATAAGTGCAATTTGGGTACTCGGTGCAATTTGGGTACCGTGACGCGTTAATAAATTTACTGTGACTTGGCTGTATAAGACCTGTAAGTGTTGCTCTCCGTGACCTATTGCAATTTATTTAAAGTTCAGACCAAATCGCAATTTGTTTTCACAATCCTTCTTGGTAAAGATTATTATTCTCTGGTACTTACTATTATACTAACTTAGTCCCAGTTATTCTAATAGTATGCTTGTGACGTCCATAGTAAACGGGTTTTATTTCAGCCTGAATTTATCATGAATACAAATTGTTTACAAGTAATTTAGTATACACGTTTGGTTGAGCGGTTCTACTCTTTTCTTGAAATCTTCTTCACAAAAATAAAACACCATGAATGAAAGTACGGGCTCTGTGCATTAGTCTGTATCATCGGATAGTCAATTAATGTATTCAATCACTTTAATAATACTGAACCGCATCCAGATCCTCATCCAAAAATGAAATCAATTATTTAAAAGAACTGAGTAAAATTGAAAGATTCGAGGAAACAACAATATTTTATTTCACACTTTGTAATTTTCCAATCTTGAGTATCTTTGCAACCCTGTTTTCAACGATTTTTTTTTATATACTCATGATTTATTTATATACGAGACCAAGACAGTGCTGATCCGAGACCGAAAGACTTTTATCACTTTCAATCATTTAAACGCTTGTAAAGAACAAGAAAAGAATTGATGAAATAAAATAATATTTAACACTGACCTACACGCATGCGCAGTTATTGCATTCCAACCAAGGCTTCATTGACAACAAAATCGTTTACAGGGTTGGAGAAACATTTAAAATTATTTCAATATGGTAACATATTTCTAGTGTTTGATAAAATTAAATTTTAAGAACTGCACGCCCTTTTGATAAGAGCACACATATGATGTAACGTAAAACCTTAAAACGGCACCACACGCACTTGTTTCCATCTAAAAATAATTTTTTACTGTAGATGATTTTTTTTAACTTGACATCTTGCACAAATCATGTACAATATTTGAATACACATTTTATGCTATTTCTCGGCTCGAAGTCATTGTTCTTTTCTTCTTGTCTTTTTTTTATCAATTATTTTAAATAGTAAGTTATACTATAGTAACAGGAAAATAATAATGCGATAACACAATCCCCCCATCACCCTAATGTTTATTAGAGGAATATTCCATCAGGAAAAACATGTAAAAGAAACATACACATGATAGATAAAGTAATAAAGAAAAATGTATTTTTGACTAAATTTTAGCTGGTTTCTTCAATTGTGGGTAGGTATTTATTAGAATGAATTGACTGAATGTTATTTGAAATGTGTAAGACATTGTAAACAAAAATAATATTGCAATAAATTTTGTTAATCAGATTAATACACATTGTACAAATGTTGTATCTGACTAATTTTACAACTGTCAGTTGTAAAATTAGTCAAATATTTTGAATTCACAATTATCAAATTAACGTGACGGTACCCAAATTGCACCTATTTTGACAGTTTTTTCATCTACGTTTTTTTATCATGAAAACAAAAAGGTCCATTCTGTGTTTATTTTGTAGCCCTATCCTTCTTTATTATAAAGGTACACCAATTTGATTTTTATTCCATATGGAATCATAGAAAAATTGGTCTAAACTGACCTCCAAACCATCAATGATTCTGAAATGAGGAGTACCCAAATTGCTTCCATGCTTAAATTCACAAAGTCAAAAGTCTAATAACAGAGCTTTTGTTTAATTTCTTTAAATATTTTGAACAATTGGACATTAGTCCATGCTTACTCTTCATTATTTTTTAAATGGATACTTGTAACATATTGTATTTGTTCATTTTAAAAAGATGACGTTTTGATGACGTCGCATGGCGACGTTTCAGTACATTTTGCTTTTTCAGTAAATACTTCACTTCATGTTGATAGATACTGTGAACGTTTTGTGCATACATAAATAGTTTTACCTATGTTGAAATATGTGCTTAGTATCAAATCATAAAAAAACAAATTGTTTAGTCTCTAGAAAATCTTGTAAGATTTTCGCTGCTAGTTTTGCTAAATAGGTGCAATTTGGGTACTCGGTGCAATTTGGGTACCGTTACGTTATATAGATTTTCTTACTTCTACGGTGTATGAGGACTTTATTTATTATCATATACATTTTTTGTGTGATAAATTTGTTCTCCCTGATTGTTTTAATGCAATTAATTTGTGGTTTTACATTGTAAAAATGAAGTATACAAAATTGGAATATGAATTATCCCCATTTAACTCTATCGCAAGTATTATTTATGTAGCAAAGATTGTAGGAAATGGTCCTTCTTTGTAAACACTATTAAGGATTGGAACAAACTACCTCAAGATATCACTAAATCAAAGTCACTTGAGATATTCAAGTCTCAAGTAACTAAAAGCTCAAACTAAATCGATCAACCATTTGTTTTTACCAGTTTTTCATCATGCACAACTTGCCAGAATATTGATCATATTGAATGTGGGCAGTATTTGGAACAAGAAGCAAAGGAATTTATCAGTCACCAGACTTCTTGAAAAAAATTCAGGCTTGGCATTGGAATTGATTCTAATGACAATTAATGACAATATTGGTTATTTTTTAAGGAAATAAATGTTGTAAGCAATATTTCATCCTGTTCACCTTTACATGGAAATGAACGAATGAAATACTTTTGAACATGCCGTAGACACTGGATTTTGTCATAGTGAAAGTTCCTCCATCATTAAATCTTCATCCATGGAGATCCCTGACTGTTATGTGATTGATCTTTTGAAATGACCATGCAAAATGTTTTTTCAAGACATCCTTTGCAGAGCTCTTAGAAAGAAGACTCGCCTGAAACTTGAGAAAAATCTGTTATCCAAAATTAAACCTCACACATTTGAATAAATTGAATATTTGATCCAGTAAATATAGGACAGTTTTAGATGATTGTCAATGGTCCAATAAAAAGTACAGTGGTCAACAATAGAAGAATGTCTATACCAATTATCAGGCTTAATAGCCTTTTGACTTGAACAAGCCAATTACAAATTCAATGCCGAATATTTTTACAGAGACTACCGTGCATATAGATCTTGTAGATCTAGATCTGCAATCAGTACAAGGTTCATATTTTATTTTATTATTTGGGCAGATACATTTAAATGATAGGGTTAATATGTATTTTTGTTTTGTTTAGATGCTCTCACGTGCAAAGCCGGCCATTGGGCCTGGCTCTACAACTCCTGCCAAAGAAGCAGATAAAAAGAAGAAAAAAATACCAAAAGTTGAAGACTTCTTAAACCTTAGGGACTACACTGGAGCAATAACACTTTTAGAAGTAAGTCATGTTTACAAAATATTCAAAGAAATGAACAAATTGCCACCACGAGAGCCATCTTTCAATCAACCATATTATAAACTTTTTGTTATGCATGTATATTGTTTGAAAATGAATGAAAGGAGATGTACGATACTAGTCAATGAACATGATAAAACACACATCCAAAATATTTTGTTACGTACATGTATGCCATGTATGTAAAGCTTTCTAAAATTAACAGCTTTCTTACATACATCTTAACATGCTTAAGTTTTATGCTGGACTACAAAACACATCACAAATTACCTGAGTTGACTTTATGGACTATTTTAGAAGTTTTAGAACAGAAATCTTCTGACTTTTTGAATTTTTAAAACTATGTTTTGTCAAGTTTCAAATCACTCATAATTGTTAAAAATGTACTTGTTCACTTTAAGAGTGTGCCTTTGATTGAAAAATAAATTTTCATTTTAAAATGAAGGTGCTTTAACATGAGACCTTGACATTTTGAGTAATTTGAAAAATGAGTATATCCACTTGACATGCTTTAAGAAGTACCAAATGTATTTAGGTTATGATTTCTATTTTTAGTTTAACAGAAACAGTGGTAGAGGAAATGATGAAACTGACATGTGGATAGCCTACTGTGCATTTCATTTGGGAGATTATAAGAGGTCTATGGAGGTATGTAAAATTTAACCTGCTTATACCAGATACCAGATTTTCCATTTAGTGGCAATTTTTATGAGCTTAAATTTTCATTTTACTCTGTTTAAAATGAAATTCTTTATTATTGAATATGGATATTGCATTTAATGAATGGAAACTTTTATAAATTGTGACTTGGATGAAGAGTTGTCTCATTGGCACTCATACCACATCTTCCTATATCTAAATATTCAATTCATTATATGGTTCATAAGATAATGATTGGTGTCTCCTAAATTTATAATTTCTTAAACATAATATTGTTTTACATTGATTTCATCCTGTAAAAAGTTTAATTTTGTTTGTAAAATATTGTTTTTAAGATAATTTTAAGGACACAATTGAAGAAAGAATCAACAAATTATTCAATATTAGAAAGAGAGAGTAAAGCTGTTCTTAAAATTCACCAGTTTTACATTCCCTATGACTTGTTCTTGCTTACAGGAGTATAGCAGATTGACAAAGAAGGATGGCTGTCATCCAGACCTGTGGACAAATTTGGCATGCTGTTATTTTTTCTTAGGAATGTATCCAGAGGCTGATGGAGCAGTCCAAAAAGGTGAGCAATTATCACGGAAAAGAAAATGCTTATTAGTAGACAGTTTCTTTAAGAAGTTTTGCACATGTGGATTATTTAATTAAATATTGAAATTGGTGTTGGATGTACAAATACACAGTAAAACATGTCTAAACTGAACCTATAGAAATTCTAGAACCCGTCAAAATTTATCGTGTGGTATCATATTCGACACTAATATTTATATTAATTTCAGCAAGTTTCAGAGATTTAACCTGTATAATTTTTGTCAATTGAATCTGTTGAAAGAATAGAAGGGCATGTTCAAAGTGTGACCTGTATTATATACAATATAATGGAATTACCTACAAAGGAAAACTTTCTCTTTCTCACTAATTAATATAGAAATACTATTTATTTCAAGTTGTCCCCCTCTTAAAAGACTCTAAGGCTCCCACATTTTTTTCTCTAAAATAAAAAAACAACAAAATTATCATGATTATATAGAAAGAAAGAAAAAACCAATTTGAAAAAAAATCATAAATCAATTTGTGAAAATTGAATTCATTTATAATGACTTGATCTTTTGAATTTTTTTGATTTATGTAAGATGTATGATAGATAAATGTACATGTATAAGATAATGTAAAAATTAATTTCTTTCTCCCACTTAACTTTATTAATTACGACACTGCATGTGTGTATTCACACTAACATACCTGCTATTAGAACTTCTTCTTTAATTATATTATTTTTTCTATCAGGAGATTTTATTTTATGCATTCCTTATAATATTATAAAACTGCACATAGATATTCCTTTTGTATAATTTTGTTAAGTTAATAAGGTATTTCATCAGGCTCTTTCCAAACTAACATCAAATTGACATGCAATGAACTTTCCTGGTGCATGGATCAGGCATGGGGTAATCGTAATCAGCTGTAATCGATTACATTTTACAGTGTAATCCTATGTAATCAGTAATCATGCCATTTCTGATTACAAGTAATCGTAATGTAATTGATTACATGGCAAAAAACAGGTGTAATCATGATTACTTTTAGATTACTTTAAGATTACATTCATAAGATTACTTGATGATTACAAATCTTGTATAAATATGAAAATAGTTTTTGATAGACAAGATGAAAATAAGAAAATGTTAAGCTTGAATGAAAAATCATGAAACTAGTAATCACAATGATGGGACCTTGTTTAATGTGATCATCTATTTAACAAATTTGTATAACCAAGTGTTTTATTTTGTTTTAACAGTTTACAAAAAGAAATTTACTGTCCAATATTTCTTTGTGAAATTGAGCTCTTAAGATACAAGAATATGCCTTGAAAGCATTTGTTTCTAGATTGAAAACTTCTGATATTAACTCCAATTTCATATTAGTTTACCCAATATTTTTACATAAATACATTGAAATTCAAATGCAGAAAACATTTAGTTCCTATTTGACTTTGATGGTCAGCATAAATATATAAGCCCACTTAATTCAAAATCGAAGTTAAAACCCCACTTATAATTAATTCAAAATCGAAGTTAAAACCCCACTTAATTCAAAATGGAAGTTAAAACCAGGTTTCATTTATTGACAAAATTGAATGAATTTTATTTTCCATAAATTCGTGTATAATATGTGCTTTCTTATTTTTATTCTTTATTAACTTTATTAGCCTTAAGGCTCACCAGTATAAACAAGTACATTTTGTACATGTACAGTCACTACATTGTATACATATGGCATAAATATTGCAAACAATATGCATAGTAAACAATAGGTGACGTCAGAAGTTTCATCAATACAATAAACTGTTGCTTAATATAAAGAGAAATGTATAATCTTTCCTAAGTTACAAAACTGTTTTGTGTTTTCACCTGACAATAATTCTATTAATTTCAATTAGATCAAGTATTAAAAAATTTCAAACAAATAATGACAATCAACCACTTTTAACTTTATTTATATCGTTATTAAGACAATAAAATTTTAATACCCAAGCCCATCCATTGTTTGTTTAAAAAAATGGAAGTAGTGATTAACACCTGTAAAAACATTAATGGATGTGTCAATTATGTCCCAACAGACAATAAAACTATACTTAATTAATTTTTCCTTATAAACAGTTATTTTGTTAATTAGGCAGTTGGTTACAATTTGTAGTTAAAAATAAAGTAACATCTTTTACATAGAGAAAGGACACTTGTCTATAGCTATTTTATCAAATTACACATGTTACACTGTAACTGTAACTGTCTTGTCTATAAATTCTTTTAAAAGATGAATAAATTAAGGCTTTAAAAAAAATCACCAAAATAAGCGGATAAAAAGTTATAAAAAAACTTTGATATAGCAATATACAATGTAATCATAAGTAATCTAAAGTAATCATGATTACAATAAAGAAAAGTAATCTAATGTAATCAATTACATATGAAATAGGGTGTAATTGTAATGTAATCGATTACATTTTATTAGCAAAGTAATTGTAATTTAATCGATTACATTTCAAAGTAATCGACCCCATCCCTGGCATGGATTTGAATGAAACCTACCAATACCATCTAAGTAGAAGATATTATAAAGTGATTTTCGGTGCCATGGATTATCTGTAGGCTTTCATTTTCAAAATGTATCAATTTAAAATGTATGCATTTTTGACTCAGAATGTGCGAACAGGGCCATTGCTGACATGTCAGTTTTACTAGTAATAATAAAGGATTACCTTATTGATTTGCAATATCTATTAGTAACTTATCACAAACTTCACTACTTTATATTTACTGTTGCCCTTTCTGTAGTTTTATTTTCTGTTCATTTACATGCAAAAAACACTTTTTTTTGTTGCTGTATTTTAGCGGTTGTTCCTTTTGACATGTATTGTAAGTATGTGTTTACCTGTTCAAATTCCTTATTTGTTTATTTTTGTATGCATATTTTGTCACATGTCAATGAAATATATATTTTTTATATAGTTGTTCAAAAATTCATTTTCAGCTTTAGAAAAGTTAATTTTGTCAGTTTTTTTAATGGTAATCCTAAGGAATATATTTAGTATAAACAAATTGTAAGAAGTCCATATGAATGCTTGATTCAGGTATTATATGCATGTTGAAAATATATATTGCCTTATAAGATAAGTAAGGTCTTGTATATAAACCTCCTAAACTTTTACATCTAATGATATGTAAAGCATGACCTTTGAACTTTATTTATTGCTCTGTAAGTTTAATATTACAATTTTACAAAGCATGTTGAAAACATATACAATACTTTCATCTCATTTGATGTAAAACAATTGTCAATACATATACAATTTCGCATGTATAAAATTCCAGCATAATGTCTCTTGTCATTGATTAATAAGGAAGCAGACAAAAATGATTGTAATTTGCAATTTTTAAATTGTAAATAATGGTCCAAATGTAAATACCTGTACTGCTATTTATGATATATGCAAGTTTCATTATGCCTTGTCTACTATAGTAAGGGAGCTGTATGTTATCAAATGTGTCTCTCTAATTGCCATGAATTTGTGGTCACACCAAATTGACATTTGTTATGATATAAAATTTTTGAAATATATAATAAATTCATGTTGGACCCAGATATCTTGGTTAAGTAAAATTCATGTCCTTTACTTCTATCTTGATTCCTTGAATAACAACTTACATAGTATTCAATCTAATAAGCAGTCCCCTCTCATTCCTTTTTTGATTGAAAAAAAACTATTTCAACTCTGCCTTATATTTAAGTTATATTTAAGACCTTGCTTAAAAGAATATCCTTCACTGACAAATCTCTGTCAATAACATACTTATAAGAATCCTATTCACCACACTATAACCTTATTGGTCAAATACCTTTAACTTAGAGGCTAATTTACTACAGTGTTCCCATTCACACAATTAATGTAAATACACAGAACTAACATGTGACCTGTATGAACAATTATTACATTTCTTTTGTTAAAAGATAACCAGTTATATTACAAAATTTATAGGAGATATGACAACAGCTACCCAATTTGATATCTACTTGCAAGTCTTCAGAATCGTAAATGTCCTGAATGATTTTGAACTAAGATGAAATACAAGGATATACAATGAAAGACCATTTTACATGTTCAATGATCAATTTTGTGAAGCATCAAGCTTATTTATAGAAAATTGGTTGTTCACTTATTGTTCCTAAATTGAAGATGATGATATTTGCCATTCATGGTTATATATGTAAGACTCAGATCGACGTCCGGTCTCTAATCGACGTCCGTTCCTCAAATCGACGTCCCAATGAAATAGCATTCCAAATCGACGTCCATTTTTTTGGCTTCACTAATCGACGTCCAATTAATAGCTACTCGAATCAACGTTCGTTTTGAACACAGAAAACCAAATTGAACTGAACCGATAGCAGTTGAAAATTTAGACCTTCAAACACATTATGTGTGACAAATAAGATCTATTCAAAAGAATAAAAAAAAAATTTACATACTAGACAACGTATGTAAACAGGTTGTGATATCAATTTTTAAATTTTAGAGATTATATAAAAATAAGGTGTGGTTTGATTTCCACCAGAGTTCAAATGAAGTAGATGTGAGCAATTTAAGGCAACCGTACGGCTTTCAACAATGATAAGAAAAAAAATCAAAATTGGAAAATAAACATTTATAGAAATTTTATATAAAAAAAAAACAATTCCCCAAAACAAATATGACAAACATACGCACCGTGTATCATCAGTCCAGCGGAAATAAGCACTAACCAAGCGGGCATGATCGATTTTGAACTTACACGGTAAGGAAAATCTTTGTTTTGCTTTATCAATATTCAATGTACATTTCTCAACATTTGAAATTCCTGCTCCCAAATAATTTTCGCATCGATTTTTCCTATTCGTAAAACAACTTTGATATTCTAATAAGAACAATTAACTTGTTTATGTGCAAATAGTTGTGAATGTCAACACTAACTTTCAGTTTCGATACAGTTGTTTAGACATTTACATGTTTTATCTGAACGAAACCTAATACTGGGCAAAAGTAAAAGCTACCAATCATAAACCTACCTGTGATTACTCATTCCTTCAAACTTTTTGGGTAATAAACGAGTATGAAAATAAAGTTTTTGTGTACGGTGTACAACAACTTAACTATGCACCGTACATAAGGATTTATGTGGTCAGCTAAACACCGTACACAACGCTTTTTTCGGGATAAAATATCGAAAAATAACATGTATGAAAGATTATAATGCCAATTATTGAAACAGCTATATGTATTACACACAGACAGTGGCCTTCTATCAGAAAAAAGAGTTGCAATGAATATAGAATATATCGGATGAGACGCGGGCCAACTTCTTTGACAAGTATTTGCACATGTTTTCTGTGATCGTTCTTGTTTTGGGAAAATAATGAGACATCTCTTATCATCAACCTACGACCAAATCATTTTTTAAAACAGCAATTATGTTTAGATTGAAGTACACATTGATATTATGTGAACAAAACACAGATTTTCGTTACCGTGTAAGATCAAAATCGCTCACGCCCGCTTGGTTAGTACCTACATCCGCTGTACGATGATACACAGTGATACGTATACTTTCACTTCAGGTGTAAAACTCAGAAATTTGTTGAAAAATATCTTACATAGACCGAAATTTACCTTCGCAACAATTGCCTCAGTGTACTTCTTTATTTTGTCTATTGTTGAAGACTGAATAATGTTCCTATAAGTCGTTTGGTTTTCTTGGTCGTTGGGTTGCCTTCTCGTTATTAATATGAATAGGAATGACACGATTGAATCAATTTTTCATCAAGCATTTTACCTATTTCGGTTTGAAAAAATCTATATACTATTAGAAAGTATGTATAAATGTTTGAAAATTTAGTTGTCATAAGAACCCTACAATACATGTACATGTATACATAAGTGTAAATTAAGTCTAGTAAATTGTTATTTATTGATAATTTGGACATCGATTAAAGACGACTACAATCAATCGGACGTCGTTTTAGCAAAACATTACGTTACAATAGACGTCGATTAGAGTATCAAAATATTGGACGTCTATTTGAAAATGTAACGTCAGATTTGGTCGTCGATTTGAGGAACGGACGTCGATTAGAGGCCGGACATTGATTTGAGTCTAACATATATAATTATCTTTCTTTTATGCATATATATATATATCTAAATACTGTTCCTATAACTTGTTTCTGAACTATGGTAAATACCATTGATCTTCAAAATTGACACCAACAAGAACATTTTGGTTTTGCTGAACCAAGTATCTAGTTGTTCTGTAATCCTTGTTTGTATGACACATCTTTGTTATGCATTTTTAAATTGAATGGGAACACAAAATATCTTCATTAAAAACTTGTTAAAGGGGCACTAGCTGTCAAATTCATTGTAACCGATTTGACTCAAATTCTCATATTTGGTTTATAACAATGTAAAACATTTATCCAAACTATCAAAAGTCTAAAATAAACAGTTTACAGAGCATGGGGTAGATAATATATAGGTTCGTTTCGTGTGTATTTTAGTCCAGACGCCATCTAATTAACATAATCGATTTGACCTCAGATGACCATATAAGCGATGTAAACAAAAATAAAGATACGAATAGATTAAACCAACACGTGCAATTGCATTTTTATAGGTCTGTTTGATTTTATTTTATAGATTAAAAATAGATGTTTCTCATTGTTTTTAACCATATAAGAATGATTTTATGTGCATCGAATTAGTAATTAAATGATTTACCGTAGTTTCACTTTCATTGTTGACATTCTTTTTCTTTAAATAACCAGTACACGTACAATGCATGCGTTGTCAATCTCTAGCTAGGGGTTAACTTGAAGTTCACATGAATACCGGTTAGAATGATGATGACGTTTTCACTTGCAAGTGAATCAGTCAAAAATTATGTTTAATCGCTTATTTCAACAAAATTAAAGGAAATTGATCGCTAAAAGCAAATTATTATTTCATTATTCCAATTTGATTAATGATTGATCTAAAAAAAAATCATACTTTATTTTTTTATATCTATCGTAGCTAGTGCCCCTTTAACAGTTCCAGTTAATTAATTTTGTTTCTAAAATAATACACTTGAAATTAACAAAAGAAAATTAACAATATCATCTTCCTGCACCAAACACCTGTGTGCAGTTTTCACCTTTGCGCATGACTTATGAGGTAATGATTTGATTTGTATTATCTCTTTCCAATGTCTATGTTACTGAATTATCTCCCTTGTCACATAATCCTTGATTGTTGTTAGTGATAAAAATGTACAATGTATCCAGTGGTAAATATGTCATGCATGGTCAGGACAACAGAAAAATATCTTACTGGGAGCTTTATAATTGTAAGACAAAATAGTTCATTATTTTTTACCCAATCAGTTCAAATCTGTGGGAGTTGTTTTTATATCTCTTGGTCTAGAATTATCTATTACTATTACCTTATTTATATGTATATTTCTACAATTAATGCTTTATCTAAGACAGACCTACTCACTGAAATTTCCAACAAAACTAATTACTTTTATTAACAGATTAACACAATTTTCCCTAAAGACGGACCATCAATATTTACCTTGTAGAATTGAAACTTCCCATTACAGTGCACATTTTAACTTAAAATCTATCAAAATAACTAAAAGATTTCTTTTACATTTCAGGTCCTAAAAGCCGACTACAGAACAGATTGTTATTCCATTTATCACACAAGTTCAGTGATGAAAAACGTTTGATGGGCTTCCATCAGAACTTACAAGACATTATAGAAGATCAGTTATCCCTGGCGTCTATACATTATCTCAGAAGTCATTATCAAGAAGCTATAGACATATACAAACGTATTCTCTTAGATAACAGGTTAGAATAGACACATTGTTTTTATACATGTAGTAGTGAACATGTAAATAAACATTTAGATATATGACAATGAGACAGCAACCCATAGAAACAAGTAAACCCATGTAGAGACGTAAAGAAACTTTTTATGAAGTCTGAGTATTAGATTGACAAAGAGAGCATCATTCTTAATTCAAACTTATTATTAAAATTATGAAGACCTAGTCTATAAACAAATAACATAAAGAACACATATTGATGTTCAAAGTTGCATGACTTGTGGAACACTTTAATATTAACTAACTACCGCAAAATTAATATTGTTTTATATTGTATTGTATACTAATGACAGTAAAGTAGATAATCCAGTGAATTTTCTAGTTAGAACTTAGACATAAGTACCACAACATTAAAGAAAATTCATATTTAGATATTAATTTTTGAACAGTTCAAATATCAGATTCAGATAGTATTTTCCATGGATTCTTTTTTTAATTTCAGAGATTTCCTGGCATTAAATGTATATGTTGCTTTATGTTACTACAAGTTGGACTATTATGATGTATCACAGGTAAGTGAAGACTGTTGCACACAAAATTATTTCAATCAAAATTTCACCAATATTATTATGTATAAACTTAAATAGCTTTGTGTTTTGGTTTGATAATGTCCTACCTCACACAATATATGAATAACTCACAGCTTCATTGTGTCAAAAATTTAATACAGAGAGGCCTTAGTCAGTGAATTTGTTCAGTTTTCATTTTTAATTGCCCATCATGTGAAACAGGACTAGAATGGAGCACTTCATCTTTACAGTCAACTTCTTTCATAACATACATTTTAATTGTAAGGTTCAATTCTTATAAACCACAAAATGTTTGCAATCATTTACAAAGATATTAATTTCTTTGCTTATATTGACTGCTGGAATGCATTTGTTTTCTTAATATTCATTTAAAATAAATGAAAGTATGTATATCATATGATTATAGGAAGTTTTAGCAGTATATTTACAACAGTACCCAGACAGTGCTATAGCATTGAACCTGAAAGCCTGTAATCATTTCAGATTATACAATGGGAAGGCTGCAGAGGTAGGTACACATATAGTGCTGTGTGCTGAAGCTAAAAAATAAATAAATGCCTACAATCAATCAAAACCATACAATGGAACAGTTGCTAAGACTGTTGTTGCAAACTTTACTTTTAATCAATGTTTTCATGACTTCGAGTTTTAATTGGATTAAAACTAAATGAATTGTCTTAGTACTGTTCTAAAATTTATCAGGTTGTTGGGATAGGAAGCACTCGAATTAATTTGATATGGATGGTTGCATCTTCCTTGAAATTTTGAAAGCATTATAAGTAATGATATTTGTTTATGGGTGTTTGGGTATTTAATTCTGAAGCAGACCTACATGAATTGCAAAATCTAAAATTGATTTAAAAATTATTGTTTTATCAAAAGGAAAATAAAGATTATCTTATAATCAATACAGAATATTGTGTATGATTTTTTAGACTTATTTATTTTTTATTTTCATTTAAATATTCTAGTTGAAATCACAAGATGAAGTAGCTGATCATTGCATGATGTCAAAGTTATAATATTGATTAAGTACTATATATGTGTATGTATATTTTTTAGGCAGAATTAAAGAGTTTACAGGAAATGGCCTCACCATCATTTGTGTTTGCTAGGGATCTCATAAAACATAACCTGGTAAGTAATTGTCTTCATGATGTAAATGTAGTATTAAATCAAGTAGATGAACCAGATATATCTTATACTATAAAGTTATAGAATGGAAAAGGAGAATGTACAATGTAATCATATACATTTTATAAAGAAGCCTTATATCTGCAATACATGCTGTGAAAATAGACTTGTTAAATTTTAATTTGTTGTTTTATTTTTGTGTGTAAAGATTCCAGTGTAAAACAGAAATTATTGATTGAAACGTTTACATACAACATTTGATAAAAAATCTCATACATATTTAGAAATTGAATAATATGTAAACATTGTGTAACCTTACTACTCAATGTTTATGATACATAATTATCTTATAAACAAGAATGTCTATTAGATGTAGAAATGAATTTCACTTTTACTTTAATTCATAGTAGATCATAGTAATGCATAATGTTCATAAAGGTTAGGTCCCTTTTTATTTGAATTCAATAACATGTAATATTTGGTCAGCACTCATTTGATAGTACAAGCTTTTTAAACATAGTTCATGCATTATGTCATATTCTTTCTAATTTGATGATTTATATTTTAGGTTGTATTCCGTGGTGGAGAAGGATCATTACAAGTATTACCTCCCCTGATAGATGTCATTCCTGAAGCCAGACTTAATTTAGTTATTTATTACTTAAAACAAGGTAATAACATAATTTTAGATAGTGAAAAAAAACCATAAATGTACAGTCAATGCTTCAGTCTGTGTATATTTGTTAACTGTAAATTGAAAGTCATTTCAATTTCAGCATTCACTATTTAAAGTTATGGCCCATTATTTTTGGTTGATGGGAGTATTACTTGGTATTTGAACACATTTGTTATGCCCCAGTTTAGGCGAAAGGGGCATTAAGTGTTGCCCTTATGTCAGACCAACCTATTTTCGTTTCCAAACAAGCTTATGTTTTCCTTATTCAAATTAGATAAGTTTATCCTAAGTGTTGAAATTCATATTAATAAAGATAATAGAGGGCAAAATTGATAATAAATTTAGATTGGAAATGGGTAATATGTCAAAGAGTAGACAACAACCGAGGCCACCAATGGGTCTTCAACGCAGCGAGAAAATCCCTCACCTGGAGGTGGTCCTCAGCTGGCCCTTCAATAAAAGTTTGTACTAGCTAAGATAAGTGAAAATGAACGTCACACTAAACTCCAAAATGGGGTTTGTTATTGGCGTATTAAATTTCCCTTACAATAGCAAACAAAAATTCGACTGTTGTCTGCTCTTTGGTCGGGTTGTTGTCGCTTTGACACATTCCCCATTTCCTTTCTCAATTTTAATGAAATCAAAATGAAATCAAAAATATATTGAAGAACAATCCTGCATGTTATCTTTATATTTTCAGATGATGTGACAGAAGCATACAACTTGATTAAAGACTTGGAGCCAACAACCCCACAAGAATACATATTGAAGGGTGTGGTTAATGCTGCTTTGGGGCAAGAATCTGGATCAGTAAGTTCTTATTGTTATGAGTTTCTTGGTAACAATATTTTTATAGATAAAATCTAACCAAGTGTTATATATTGTAATAGCTTATTAATAGTTATTTGCCATTGAAATTCAGATTTAAACTATGTCATCTTAAAGTGATTTTTCTACTGATATATTTACATCTTGTATAACTTTTCTCAGGAACATGTGTTAAAACATTTTGTCTTTCATTTTTGTTGTCGCAGTGACATAACCTTTTAGTACTGATGCAGCATAAAGCAATCATCAATCAATCAACCAATCATCTTTGTTGTGTTGCCTTCAATTTGGCTGGAAGATTTATCTATAGTGAACTCTGTTTGCTTAGATGATAACCTGTCAAAATGAAAACAAAATTATCTTTTATTATTAAAAATGCATTGGTAAAAATAGGAACCTACTCAGAAAGAAAAAGGAAGTGGTCCACCTGTTGAAACGAAGGTATCAGATTTTATAAAGGAAATTGAAGTGTAGCTTTTTATGCCATTTTTCTGGTACTTATTGCTAATTTTTGGTTCCTTCTTTGGCTTTTCAGATATTGTAGTTGCAGTCTTTAGATGTGCTTAGTCTTCCAGATTTCATTATTTGGGATAGAAGCCTCTTGAAAAAAAATATTACTAAAATACTTGATTTTCTGTTTACTAGTAAATATTATTTAAATCACAAACTAGGATGCACTGACGTAGAATTTGTTCATTTAAATAATTAAATGCATTTTGACAAAAATGTGTTCTAGAATTCACTCTTTTTCACCCCTTTTACTAAGATTTAGTGAAATGTTATTTATTCAGGATGACTCAACTGTGGTAAGAAAGTGTCCTATTGAATTAACACACATCTTGGCACAAACTAAAGTTACTAATTCAATTAAAGAAAAGCATTACACTTGAAATATTAAAAAAGTTTAATTCTATATGAAGAACATTTTATTCCAGTTTGTTCAAATTATTCCACTAGTACTAAAAAAAATGAATAAATTTAATCATCAAATATTTTGTTTTTTTAACAAAGTATATATATAAATGTGTGAGTTACAAATAGTTTTTGTTTCCCTTATATTGGAACACAAACAATTCCTTAACAGGTCATTCATATATCTCATTGATATTCTGGTGTGTGCAATCCACAAATAGGATTTTCCAAACTTTAGGTACTGGTACTTGTTAATCATAGAGTTCTATATTAATCTTGGGCTGTTTCCAAATGGATAGAGGTATTGAAATGTCAGAAAAGTTTGAATTGATGACAAAAGGCTATCAGAAAGTTTTTGACCCAATATATGCTAGCATTATATCAAAACTGTCAATAACTATATTATTAAACTGACAGATTATATTAAAAACTGCTTATTCTAAAAGGCTCTTCACCTGGACGTCTGACACACTGTTTCAAACATAAATTAGCAAATGTCAGGGTTAATATCTTCCTAGTTTGTATGAAGAAATTTGAAGTCTGCTTAATTGTTGTTTTGAGTTTTGTAATTACATCCTGTTTTGTTTTTCACTGTCATATAATCAATTATTGTCAAAATTACTAAATGTTAACTAGCAAACAATTTAGAATTTACAAAATTACAAACAAAACTAAATTTTATTGAATTGTATTATATGAATTGTATATTTTTTTGTCAACTTTTCCCCTCTTTCTAATATAGCTATTGTCAACTTTAGTTAATTGAGAAATATGGATGACCTGTAATCTTATTCGGTTTATGACACATTTAAATATTGCACTTTATTTTCATCAAAAGTTTCATTCCATTTTTGCTTTTTATCAAGAAACAGAAATAAAAGAAAATAAGAATCTTTTTAAAAATCAGTTAGAACAGTATTATGACAAACTTTCATAAATGTCTTGTATTAATTTCAGAGAGAACATTTGAAGATAGCTCAGCAGTATTTCCAGTTAGTTGGTGGATCAGCCAGTGAATGTGGTGTGTATTTTATAAAAATGTTGAAACTATTTAAAACTTATGTAAATGCCTGCTGGCAAGTTGATTTAGTCTTACATGCGACAAAATTGTGGAAAGCGAGACATAGACGTTGCTTTTCTGGCAGTGTAGACTGTAGGCATCCACAATTGTTAAGTTTTCTGCCAAAGTCAGTTTGATGGGAACTTCCTGTGATGGATGAATAATATTTTTAATAAAGTTGCATTACTTTCAGTACATATCATTTTGAGAACTATTTCAAGGCCCGTCCCCCAATGTTTGGTCCAGTGACTTTCAATAAATTAACAATTGTCAATGATAAGTTTTCTGCTCCAGTTAGTTTGATAGAAACTACTTGTGGTAATCAATGAATTTTTTTATAAAGTTGCAATACTACCGTAGAAAAGAAAGTTAAGGGAATATCCATCCGTGACACAAAATCAGCATATGCAAATATAACACACAAAAAGCAAAGGAATAGTGCTTTTATTGCTGTTCTTCATCAGTTTGTCAACCATTTTGAGGCCCTGTCCCATAGTTCATGGTCCAGCAACTTTAAATTGATAATTAATTTTCAAATGTTTTTATTATAATGTTGCTGATAAAAGTGGTTTGTTTTTACTTAAGGGCTGCAGAATTATATACAGAGTACGTAAGAAAATTTATTGTTGATTTATTGTTTACTTTCAGTTAATGTCTCGCCTGCTATGAAAGGGGTTGAAGGTGAGACATAGGTGTTGCTTTTCTGGCAGGGGGAGGGGGAATCTACAGCACAGTACTATCAGAACATCTCAGTTTGACAATCATTTTGACACACTGCCCTCTTTGTCATGGCCAGCAACTTGTAATTAATTAGCCATTTTGTTGTCCATCAGATTTTCTTTTTCTGAATTTTAATCCCAAAAGGCGAGACATACCTCTGTGTCAACATTTTATTTTTGTATTTGCTGTGAAGGCAAACAAATTTCATATTTTTCTTTATAACACCTATTATTGAAAGAGACCAGTCAATTGTTCAGACTGTATGTTGCACTCTACCTATGCCTTTTGGTTAATTTGTTGTTTGGTTGCTGCATCATTGACATCAATGACTTAGTCTAGTCAAACATATGGAATTTAAAGAAACTTGAATAAAATCTTTGTTTTATTATAAAGGAATAGCATCTGGACATAAAGATTATCAAGCCAATTGAAGTGATTAAGTGAACTTTGTTATAACGTATAATCATAATTAAACTAATGTTTCCTGGTTGTTGTTATATCTACATCTTGTCTATATTGTTGACATGATATCATACATGCTTTTTGATATTTTTCAGACACCATCCCTGGCAGGCAGTGTATGTCATCCTGTTTCTTTTTGTTAAAACAGTTTGAAGATGTATTGATATATTTAAACTCTATAAAGGTATGATGATCTTTATAAAATTATTTTTTATTATAATATTATTGTAAATAAGGGGGAGAGAGTCCTTGGAATACACTGTAAAAATGGAAAAAAGATAATGCTGTGATAAACTAAAATTACACAATTTTGGCTTCAAATTAGTTTTTCCAACTCTTAAATATAGTGTCATTATGATTCAACAAATGAAAACCTATAAAATAAAAATATGATTATTATGTCAGAACTGAACTATATCTCAAAATAATTGGCTATAGAAATTGTGCTGACATTTTTTTTAAAATTTTAATGGATTTTCAAAGCAAGTTTTAAAACTCATGTGAATCTATTCTTTCGCATCTATAGAATTCAGTTTTATTTTCCAAAGCATGTATAATGTTTGTGGGAAAAAGTATCCAATGTGAATCTATTTTTTCAAGGTTCTTGCAAGTTTCATTATAATTATAGAGATAAAAGTCAAATGCAGTCAAAAAGAAGGATATTCATCAAGATTGTTGAACTACTTATTTTACTATTGTACTATTTTTCGACTAATTAACAGATACAGTGAAACCTGACTAACCGAATCCTGTGTAAACTGAAAACCTGTATAAACCAAACATGTTCGTTAACACCGTCATATGAAATTATGTGTGTTGTGAACCTGATAAAACCGAACATCAGCCAAAACTGAACAAAATCTTAAGACCCGAAAAGGTTCGGTTTAAACAGGTTGCACTGTATTACAAAATATAAAAAAAAAAATTGTTCATTTAATAACTTGAGCATTTATTGTATTGTAGAGTTACTTTTACAATGATGACACTTTCAACTTTAATTATGCTCAAGCCAAGGCAGCTGTAGGAAACTTTAAAGAGGCAGAAGAGGTAACTTAACAGTCATCTTGATTTAGCCAATAGATAAAGGTTTAATTTATTGCTGGGATATTACTCCTGGTGTATAATACTTTGAAGATGGGAATTTTCACAAGTGCTCATTGTTGATCATTGCAGGATTGAAATCTTAACTTCAAAAGATATTTTGCTCGAGTATAATTGGTCTTTATAAAGATTTATAATAGTTAAAAAAAAATTATATATAAGCTATAGAAAACATTACTAACCAGTTTTGTACTAGAAATCGATAAATTTTAGTGTGTTAAAATGGAGCTATAGAAAACATTGCTAACCAGTTTTGTACTAGAAATTTAAATTGATAAATTTTAGTCTGTTAAAATGGACCACTTTACATTACTGGATGATTATTTTTAGGTCAATATATATGTATTTTTGATTTATTAAATAGGGATATGAAATGAGCTTTTAAAACCTTAAGCAAGATAAACTCAAGTTTGATTATAAATGCTGAGTCTCAGAATTAAGGAAATGTTTATCTACTTTAAAATGATTTAATCACAGCTATCCATGATCCAAGGACAACATAAATATTTCACAGTCTATGAAAGTCTTATATTATACTTTTATAATTATATAAATATAGTTGCTCATAAATGTTTGATATTTTCTAGGTGTTTTTATTGATACAAAGTGAGAAGACAAAGAATGACTACACATATCTCAGTTGGTTAGCAAGATGTTGTAAGTACTTTAGAGTAGATTGGGTCTTACCATCATAGCCTACTGTAAAAGTCTATTAGTTTTGTGTTCAGTGGTTTTGTACATTGGTTAAACGAGTAACATCTACAGGTTTCAGATAGCCTTAGCAAACCAAATATTCAGTTACCAATGCAATCAACAAGCAAACAATTAACAATGAGAATTAATTCCATGTTTAACAATGGTATTTTTATACATGTTATAGTTAATTGCTATTCATCATGAAGTATCGTGTTTTACACCTACAACATGGTATCATGTTGAGAAATTGGTTAAATAATTCAAAATTATTTGATAAAAAAATTGAAAATCAAAGCTGTTTACTAATTAGAAAAAAACCTCATACACACAGAGAACTATCATATGCAAAAGAAACACATTATATAGATTTGTTACAAGATTTATGATTTTTTTTTCTAGACATAATGAACAGAAAGGCCCGACTAGCCTGGGAATTGTATCTGAAGATGGAAACATCAGGAGAATCATTTAGCTTGTTACAACTTATAGCTAATGATTGTTACAAGGTATAACATTAAGGATCTTCAAAACGTTGAAAGATTAAATTTTGGTATGGTAGAATTTCTAAGAGATTCTTATATTCTAGTATTTCCAGTCAGTTGCTTTAAAGTTCATGCATATCTACTTGTATATTTGAATAGTCAAATTTGGTCATAACAAATTAGATTTCATTCATCATTAGGTCTGTTAACAATGAATACATTTTATCAATAACTTAAGTAATGATGTTATTGAACTTCAGATATTAACTAATTTTTGGCCTCTATAAATTTACAAACAAATATTGAAAATATATGCAACACAAGATTAGCACAATTTCATTTTACAATAAAGACTATTTTCATTTTGCGAATTTGTTAATTGATTGCAGGAAAAAGGTAAAATCATCTATTCTATGTTTTAATGACCAAATGATTTATGCCTGTATGTTTATGCTGTAGATGGGACAATTTTACTATGCAGCTAAAGCATTTGATGTACTTGAGAGACTAGACCCTAATCCTGAGTACTGGGAAGGCAAGAGAGGGGCTTGTGTTGGTGTATTCCAGATGATTATAGCTGGACATGAACCTAGGTTTGTAACTCTTTCAGTTTTCTTCTTTCATTGTTTGTTACTTCTTGTCATCAATTAGTACGGAAAACCAATATATAGAACTTGTCACAACAAAATTTAAGCACCAAGTATTTTAATAATGTAACTGATTGATTGATTGATTGATTGATTGATTGATTGATTTATCGATTGATTGAGTGTTGGTTGGTATTTAAAGCCACTTTCAGCACTATTGGCTACACAGTGGTGTCTAAACTTTTTGTGGTGAGAAATCTGGGGTAAATTGACAGAACCACTGATATCAACCAGATGATAAGAGGATATCTCCAAACATATATCCATTAATACATTTAAATTGTACAAAAGAATGGAAGAGCAGTATTTCTAATGTATAAAATATAACATTTCTTACAATGTTGTATACACTGATAAAATCTACTCATTTTCAAATTGTTGAATCGTACATACTGAACCTAGAAAAGAGAAGAGTAACAAGGTTTTTACAACAAATAAAGATCTATTTCATAGTACATGATTGTGCAAATTTGAAAATACAATATTAAAAACTAAAAGAGAACTTGAAAGGTAAGAATGATGAATTGACTATAAAGTGTGACTGTCTGTCAAAGACTTCAAGGAAGAAGTCAGAGCTTAGTATGATTGAATGTGTCAGCAAATTAGCAAATTTTTCCTTTATCTATGCAGAGAACAGCTACGTGAAATTATTCAACTGCTACGGAACACTAATAATCCACAAGCAGAATATGTAATAAGAACACTGAAAAAATGGTCAAAGGATAATACAGAACCAGTTTGAATGTATTATTGTGACACCATTATTATGTTGTCATTTTTATGCCTTAGTACATTTTTAATCTTTGCAACTAGATTAGAAGAGTATTTTATTAAAAGTTGTAAATTGTTATGAGTTAGTTGTTGTGAAATATTTCTAAAGGGAAATCAATCAGACAATAATAAAACTGTGATCTTGTTCAATGGTTATGACAACAAAATTTACAATATTTTTATAATACCATAAATATATTATTTATATGCATGGTCACTTACATATATTATTTCCACAGCACAGCTGACTTTCATTTTCATTATCAGTATAAATTGTAATTATATTTCAGTAACCATTTATATTTCCACTTATTCATAAGTTTTCATTAAATTGTTGGTCACCCTTTTGATTCAAGTTGAAAAATTTTGAATAAGTTTAGAACAACATTTGTATCAATCTGAATACATTTAAAATGACTCAATTAGAAGTCTGCATGAAGGAAGTTAACTGTACTAATTTGCATGAAACACTTAGATTTTAAGGTAGAAAAGATAAGTATATATTGCATGCTTTTTGCCTATAGTATTAACCAGTAGTATATTAATTAATTTGTAGGGATACATTACGTGATGTCATCAACATGTTACGGAATACCAGTAATCCACAAGTGGAGTACATCGTACGGACCATGAAGAAATGGGCCAAAGACAACCTAGTCCCTCTGCCTTGAGGTGTTCTTGTCAACTATGCTATTTATTTGTTGAACACTGTTTTATTTTGGAGATTTACTGTAAAAGATTAAAGATTTATATTCAAATTAATGAAACTACATTGTTCTAAACCTTGAAAACATTATTTAGATAATGAGGATCTTACTTCATATTTTTGGTTAAAACTGAAAAACCCTAGACTGCCAATTGTGGCAACTTCACAGTAATGTGTGATCATAATATCTATTTTGTCAATACACATCTACTTCAACATAGACATACAGCAATAAAGAAACTATGCATTTTCTATGTCATAATTGATGGGTTTTTTTAAGGTTCAGTGATAGCAATACAATTAAGTGGTGGGGGAAAAGCCATTTAAGCAGACAATTACTTTTTTTTGTACAATTCATACTTATGAAAATTGTGACAAAAAAGGTAATCAATTACAAAATAGAATTTTTCAGTATTTTACAAAATGTTAATTGCAACTTTTTGAGTAGATTTTTGTTTATCTTCATTGATGTTATTTATTCAAGGCTGAGATGCTGTTATATTCTTGTTTATTGTGCATTGTTGAAAATAATAGCATACCAATAGAAATGTTTCTGTCACACCTCCCTCAAATTCACCCTTAGAATTTTTAGTTCAGCAATAAATACCTAGAATTCACAAAGATAATAGTCTAATAATAATGATCTACTAAATTACAATTTGCTTAGCTGTACAATGTTTTTAAAAAACATACAATAACTGCATGGATGTTTATTAATGCATTTGCACATATTACAAAGATGATATGTTTAATGAAAGGTTATGCTGCAACACAATACTAACTGTGCCATATGGTTTGTATCCCCAATCAGCTTTAATCCTTTGTGGACCTCCTCTAGAGGCAGAATCCAGTTCACCTCTCACTCTATTCTATACTACAAATTATTATCATGGAAAACATGATATTTTTTGTTCAATTCTCGAAATTTAATTTCATCTATCATACAAGTTCATTTATTTGAACTGCAATTGTGTTCACATATGATACAAATTATTCAATTGTATTGTTGGATATGTAAAATACTTTTGATTTACATGGTAGTAAGTAGAATTTTGCATTTTTACCCAAGATATTTCTCAGACTTTGTTTAAAATCTTATATCATCTTTAAATGCCCTTCCAATCTAAAGTTTATGAAGTTTTATCATTTCATATTGTACAAGATAGTAATTCATAAAACTAGTATGTTTTGTAAGAGGTGAACATTTGTTTTGTTTTCTTGTTTGTTAATGATCTGTATTGTATTTATAATTCTGTATTTTAAGGGTCTTATTCTTAAACTTGTGCTATGAGTTCATACTTTTGAAAATCAGAACTCAAATAAGGCTAAGAGCATCAAAATTTTGACTGAGGAAAAAAAATGGAAACCATAAAGCTTGCAGTAAAAATTTTGTATTTCTCCATCAAAATTATACAAGTAAGGTCTTGTATAAGAAATATTTTATGTAAACAGCTATTTGGTATGTTTAAATCCGTCCTAACATGATGTACATTGATATTTTTATACTATTTATGATGCAGTCCATTTGTAAAATAGATGTTGAATTTAAAATATGAATTTGTATAGTAAAATAAAATATTTATGAAGCTCAATGTGTTTGTTGAATGATATGCTATAATGATCAATTGATAATTAATGACTTTGCTTTGGAATAATATGTCTTTTATCATGTGCTGTACAAGCTTTGTACAAAGAGGTATTCAGATAATAATTATTCCTCAACAACAAAGTTTGTGTTGGTAATTCTGAATCTCTTCATTTGCAAGTTATCTGTGCAAGTTTGGTCCTGTCTTAAACTTTTTAAAGGCTTTCAAGGTGTTGATAATAGTGTTCTCATCATATCATGAAAACCAGGGCTAAAAAAAATGTTTGTCAAGTATGGGAAAATGGCAGAAAATTTTGAATTTCTACTTTTTGTTGGGGTTTCTTGAAATATTTTATTGATCACAAGTATTAATCACAAGTATGATTACTGGGATTTCAAAATAATTTAATAATTGCAACAGGATATGCTTCTCAAACAAACATTTGCCTTTAGATTTTGATGGTATTCTTTTGTATGCAATATTTCCTGAAATGGCAACAATTAATTTCACTTTTTTAATCATAATTATCCCACAATTACAATAACTGGCTGTCAAATTTTCTTAACACTAAATATAGTAGCATCAAACTTAGAACTTTGTAATGAAAAGTAGGATCCATTTGAAACTTGGTTATTATGTTGACTACAACTAGAGGTTGTCACCAATAAGAATGGCATGTTCTTCTACAAGGTCATAATCACAGTTTCACATTTTAAAAAATGTGTCTAACCATGAGAATAATACCAATTATATGATTCCATAGTCTAATTCAGAACTTCTAAATGCCTTGAAGGATACCAATGATAGTTGATGATTCCATAGTCTAACTCAGAACTTCTAAATGCCTTGAAGGATACCAATTATATGATTCCATAGTCTAACTCAGAACTTCTAAATGCCTTGAAGGATACCAATTATATGATTCCATAGTCTAACTCAGAACTTCTAAATGCCTTGAAGGATACCAATTATATGATTCCATAGTCTAACTCAGAACTTCTAAATGCCTTGAAGGATACCAATTATATGATTCCATAGTCTAACTCAGAACTTCTAAATGCCTTGAAGGATACCAATTATATGATTCCATAGTCTAACTCAGAACTTCTAAATGCCTTGAAGGATACCAATTATATGATTCCATAGTCTAACTCAGAACTTCTAAATGCCTTGAAGGATACCAATTATATGATTCCATAGTCTAACTCAGAACTTCTGAATGCCTTGAAGGATACCAATTATATGATTCCATAGTCTAACTCAGAACTTCTAAATGCCTTGAAGGATACCAATGATAGTTGATGAGATAATACCAACTATATGATTCCATAGTCTAACTCAGAACTTCTAAATGCCTTGAAGGATACCAATGATAGTTGATGAGATAATACCAATTATATGATTCCATAGTCTAACTCAGAACTTCTAAATGCCTTGAAGGATACCAATGATAGTTGATGAGATAATACTAATTATATGATTCCATAGTCTAACTCAGAACTTCTGAATGCCTTGAAGGATACCAATGATAGTTGATGAGATAATACCAATTATATGATTCCATAGTCTAACTCAGAACTTCTAAATGCCTTGAAGGATACCAATTATATGATTCCATAGTCTAACTCAGAACTTCTGAATGCTTTGAAGGATACCAATGATAGTTGATGGTGTTGTTGCCCACCACAAGAGAGTAGTTTTTATGCCCCATTTTAATTTGACATAAAAATTTTTTAGGTCTGTGTGTGTTCCTTTGATCCGTTATTCTGTCCATTTGTCTGGTTTCAGGTTAAAGTTTTTGGTCAAGATAGTTTTTGACAAAGTCCTATCAACTCGAAACTTAGTACACATTTCCCCTATGATATGATCTTTCTAATTTTAATGCTGAGTTAAGAGTTTTGAACCCAATTTCACGAAAATGATAGTGTGATTGGGGTATCTGTGTATTATGGACACATTCTTGTTGTGGATATAATAAATGATGAATTCTCTGGTCAGGAAAACTTGATTTGGTAATAGGGTCACCACTCATCAGAAGGACTATTTGTTTTGCTTTTGTTTGGTAATGGGTCAAAATAATTAGCCAAATGGTTCTTATTTTGGTGAATGTTGAGCAGGTTAAATTGTCAGGAGTACTGCATTTCTTTAAACAATGATGATGGATGACTTCTTAATGCCCAGTTGCAAATTAAATGCATATTCAAGGTAATTACATGTTAATGTAATATGAATATTAATCCTGCTTTGCACAAGACTGGCACTCTGAGAGAGATTTTAAAATGCTATAATTTTTTGAAAGCTTGAACTTGATAAAGGGCCAGTTGGCAAAAGTCACTCATATGGTATCATTGACTTAAAAGTTCTGTCTTATTTTACGTGTTAACTTTTTCAAGGCAATAATTTGAAGTATATTAAAATATGATGAATATTGAACAAGATAAGGTAAAAGTAAAGACATCATATATATAACTTTGTTGGATTGATTTACTTATCTTACAAAAATGTTATGTTCAATATTATGACATAATATATCTAAGATAGAAAATAACTGACCCTCTCTAGAGTTTAAAATAAAGTTTAATTAAGTCTTTGATCATCTTTAGTCGTTCCTAATGTTCGTGAAATATTTGCCACTGGAAGTTAAGCAACACAAAAAGTCTATTGAATACTTAAATTTCGTTGTCGTCATCTATTCCAAAGTGCATTATGGTCAGTGTTGTCCTTCGGTGTTTGACCCGAAGAATTCAATTTGCACTTTAGAAACAAGATTGTTTTAAATCTTCATGGTAATAATTTGTTTATGTTGTGAGAACAGACATTTTCAAAACATTACTGAAGCGAATACAATGATATTTGACAACTATGCTACAACATTCATTGAAATGAAAATATCATTCATCTCCACTGACTTGAGCAACATGACAGGTGCCACATGTGGAGCAGGATCTGCTTATCCTTTCGGAGCACCTGAGATCACCCCAGTTTTTGGTGGGGTTCGTGTTGCTTTGTCTTTGGTTTTCTGTGTTGTGTCTTGTGTACTGGAATGTTTTTCGTCTTTTTCTTTTTATACGACCGCAAAATTTGAAAAATATTTCATCGTATATTGCTATCACGTTGGCGTCGTCGTCTGCGTCGTCGTCGTCGTATGGTCGACGTCGTCGTCGTCCGAATACTTTTAGTTTTCGCACTCTAACTTTAGTAAAACTGAATAGAAATCTATGAAATCTAAGACCACAAAAGGAAGGTTGGGATTGATTTTGGGAGTTTTGGTCCCAACATTTTAGGAATAAGGGGCCAAAAAGGGTCCAAATAAGCATTTTCTTGGTTTTCGCACTATAACTTTAGTTTAAGTTAATAGAAATCTATGAAATTTTGACACAAAGTTTATGACCACAAAAGAAAGGTTGGGATTGATTTTGGGAGTTTTGGTTCCAACAGTTTAGGAATTAGGGGCTAAAAAAGGGCCCAAATAAGCATTATTCTTGGTTTTCGCACAATAACTTTAGTTTAAGTAAATAGAAATCAATGAAATTTAAACACAATGTTTATGACCACAAAAGGAAGGTTGGTATTGATTTTGGGAGTTGAGGTTCCAACAGTTTAGGAATTAGGGGCCAAAAAGGGACCAAAATAAGCATTTTTCTTGGTTTTCGCACCATAACTTTAGTATAAGTAAATAGAAATGTATGAAATTTAAACACAAGGTTTATGACCATAAAAGGAAGGTTGGTATTGATTTTGGGAGTTTTGGTCCCAACAGTTTAGGAATAAAGGGCCCAAAGGGTCCAAAATTAAACTTTGTTTGATTTCATCAAAAATTGAATAATTGGGGTTCTTTGATATGCCGAATCTAACTGTGTATGTAGATTCTTAATTTTTGGTCCCGTTTTCAAATTGGTCTACATTAAGGTCCAAAGGGTCCAAAATTAAACTTAGTTTGATTTTAACAAAAATTGAATCCTTGGGGTTCTTTGATATGCTGAATCTAAAAATGTACTTAGATTTTTTATTATTGGCCCAGTTTTGAAGTTGGTCCAAATCAGGGTCCAAAATTAAACTTTGTTTGATTTCATCAAAAATTGAATAATTGGGGTTCTTTGATATGCCAAATCTAACTGTGTATGTAGATTCTTAATTGTTAGTCCCGTTTTAAAATTGGTCTACATTAAAGTCCAAAGTGTCCAAAATTAAACTAAGTTTGATTTTAACAAAAATTGAATTCTTGGGCCTCTTTGATATGCTGAATCTAAACATGTACTTAGATTTTTGATTATGGCCCAGTTTTCAAGTTGGTCCAAATCAGGATCCAAAATTATTATATTAAGTATTGTGCAATAGCAAGAAATTTTCAATTGCACAGTATTCAGCAATAGCAAGAAATCTTCAATTGCACAGTATTGTGCAATAGCAAGAAATCTTCAATTGCACAGTATTGTGCAATAGCAAATATTTTCAATTGCACAGTATTGCACAATAGCAAGAAATATCTAATTGCACAATATTGTGCAATAGCAAGAAATTCCAATTGGATTTCAATTGGAGTTATCTTTCTTTGTCCAGAATAGTAGTTGAATCAACTTAAATCATTGTTTTATACAATATACAATGTATATTCACTTTTACTACCAACTGATAGATTAAAACAATCTTTACCATTCAGTAATAACAAGCACTTTTTTTACATTTTAATATTTTATGATGTATTTAAATGAGTAGTTATTTTTGCAAACTTCATTAGAAATTTGAATTGAGATCAGTTTTGAAATAAGGGAAAGGGGAATGTGAAAAAAAAAATTGGGTGGTCAATTTTTTTCATTTCAGATTTCATAAATAAAAAGAAAATTTCTTCAAACATTTTTTTGAGAGGATTAATATTCAACAGCATAGTGAATTGCTCAAAGGCAAAATTTTTTGTTTAAGTTCATTAGACCACATTCATTCTGTGTCAGAAACCTATGCTGTGTCAACTATTTAATCACAATCCAAATTTAGAGCTGAATCCAGCTTGAATGTTGTGTCCATACTTGCCCCAACCGTTCAGGCTTCAACCTCTGCGGTCGTATAATGCTGCGCCCTGCGAAGCAACTGGTTTGCCTTGGCGTTGTCAGTTTATTATCGATCTATGAGTTCGACTGTCACTCTAGTATCTTTCGACCCTCTTTTAGTTTAAAACTGACAGTGATAAAGGCTGTCTAATGTTCAATCGCAAATATTGAATGCATATGTTATTACTTGTTGTCTAGAAAAAAAATCCAAAAATGGTTGAAAGTTAAATTCTGTCCAAAGTAAAATAGCTAACGTACATTAAAACATAAGCGTGCAGCTCTTGTTTCTGGAATTCTACGTTTATTATCTACACTCGAAACCAAACGTGCAATCATAAAACAAGAAGGCATTCATAAACATTCACAACTATTCAAAGTCGACATTTGATATTTTGATTTTCTTTGAATAAGTTTATTGGCAAAAAGCATATACATACTATAGCAATCAAAACAGATATCACACATAGCACAATGATCAACAACAGAAAGCAACACACATGATACAATGTTAGTTTATAATAGTTTATTTAACTTTCCGGCCATGCTGCCTTTAGATAATCACATAGTTGTATAGTCTTATGAGTTTTATTGGCAGCTTCCAGCAATTGATTTAGTTTATAGACATTTGACATTATACATATTAAGGGGAAATTAGCCCTACGTCTTATTCTTATTTCGTTTGGATGATAAACCTAAAGAGACAAGAAAACTATTGTAATATACATACAAAACACAAAATCATGGGTCTAGATTCAACATGCATATTCATCTTTTTCTATATCTGTTGAGTCCCATTGACAATGTGTCTCAGTTTAACTAGAGATCATACATACAATTTGGTGTACACTCGTGTAAACATGGATGCTAATAACAAGATATAACTACACATATATTTTCGGTGGGAAGATACCAATGAGGTTATTAAAAACCTTTATACGGTGACACAGCTGATACCAAAAAATTGAGAAC
Organism: Mytilus edulis; assembly: GCF_963676685.1. Lineage (NCBI taxonomy): Eukaryota > Metazoa > Mollusca > Bivalvia > Mytilida > Mytilidae > Mytilus > Mytilus edulis. The sequence goes on along the minus strand of NC_092352.1, from coordinate 37,174,874 downwards.
CCCACAAAACCCGGCGTGAACTAAGGTACAAGAGGGTTATGTGTTACTGCAATATTGTTGTGTTGCTTTTAGTTTTCTTAACTTTAGGGTACGCTTTTGTACATAGTTCTGTTGTCAATTCGTCTGTCACAGTCCGCAGTGTATCTCCGAAACATAAACCCCACGCAAGATTCCTACACTTTTAGAAAATCTACAGTACCGAAGTTAATGCATTGTGTATGTTATGTTGTTCTTGGTGGGTTCGTGATGCTCAGTCTTTATTTTTCTGTGTTGGTGTGTACTACGATTGTTTACTTGTTTGGCATTTTCAGCCGTGGCGTATTCTGTTAATTTTCTACTTATGAGTGTGGATGTCTGTTTAGTATCTTTCGCTTCTCCTTGTTAAATATCTATGGCTTTTCGTCAGTCTGATATCGGGAGACGTAATATCAATTTTGACCTCAGCTGACATGTTTCTCTTTATCGTGTGTGTTTATGGAAACACTATATATATATATATATATTAGTAGACCAATACCTACAGAATGCTTAATTGATAAACACATTCTCAATTGTATCTATCAAATCAAATCGAATCAAATAATTAAATTGGTATAATTTCATTAGATGTATGTTTCACTACAATACGTTATTTTGATCGGCTAGCTACACATCACGTGTTATTCCTTCAGCAATTGCATTACTCAATTAAACTTTTCATTCATGATAACACGAGGTCCCACAATAAAGTGCACAAGTAAATTAAATAACAAATTGATACAATTCGTGTTTTCATAATCCTAGCTAAAAAATGTAATTTTAAAAAGTATTGAATGCTTCTTTTTGTAACTTCATAGGGTTGTAAAAGCGTTGACCGTGCGCACATTTTTAGAATGAAGCGCTTCCGCGCTTCATACAAAATGTACTTCGGTCAACGCTTTACAACCCAATCAAGTTACAAAAAGAAACATTCAATTCTAAAGTAAATTCAAATACAGGAATGATATCAGCTGACATTTACAAAAAAAAGTTAAAGAAAAAAACACCTAACAACAAGAAGAAAAAAAACATACACAGAGACATCTATTCTCAAAAATAAGAGACACATATCTTAGTTGTACATTGCAGAAGTAGCTTGATATCGTGTGTTAATTAAAGCCATTTGGGTGTTATATTAACTGAACTAAATGAATTCTTGCATTGCAGGAGTTGTAGCGATAAAATAAACCAATATTGCAATAGTCCATAAAGAGACAACATGATGCATGGTGACGGTCACTTGTCCACAATTAACATATGTACTAAACTAATTCAGCTCTATTTCCAAACGGAAAATATCCGATCTTTGTCTTCAAAATATACATTGGTCAGACACAACTTTTGTGCAACAAAACAATAATTCCTGGATCGACTGCACTTTAGGTTTGATATTTTTAAAAGCAGCTGTGTGTGTTGAGTCTTTATAAAATGTTTTTATAATTATTTTAGAATAATTCTGCAATTTGCCGATTTCGTCTCCTCTGTTGTTTTTGTTCTGTACTATCATCAGAATCGTCTTCACTATCTGTAGGCATCTTGCTTTGCTTTTCTTTCTGTTTCTTCTCCTTCTGTTTCCTGTCATAGTTTTCAGAGTTCCATTTATCTTTTGGAGATGGTGTTCTACGTCGACGGTCACGTGACCTTGGCCTATGTCTTCTTGGAGATGGCGTTCTTCGTCGACGGTCCCGAGATCGTTCTCTTGGAGTGTAATTTTCATCTTCTGATTCTGACTCAAGCCCGCTATCCTTTGTTCGTCCACGTTTTGGTTTTCTGTAAAATAACGAAGTAGATATTTTGATTCAATTTTTATTACCTTAAAATCACTCCAATAAATAATTGATTGATCGATTGGGGATTGATTTACGCAGCATCACAAAATAGTTGCTATATCGCAGCGAACCAATAACTAATAAAGTTGACATACTGCTCATAGAATGTAAGAAAGTTCCTTACCAGGAATTCTAAAAATTTACCGATGAACCATGAAAATGATGTCAAGGTCAGATAAACCTTGTCAGGTAGACATGTACACCATGCAATTTTTTTATGCATATCAGGCTGAGAACAGTCATCTTAGTGTGGTGATATGAATTTGTATTACACTTATACTAACACTCCGAGTCGGAATTTAAACGTAACAGATCACAAGGCACAACCAACATAGACTTGTCATTCTACATTGGCATTATCATGACTCCTAGCAGACAGTTTCCTATTTGCGTGATAAGCGAAAAGGCAGCAAATAAAACTTGAGAATGGTTTGGCCTGGTCATGGATCGAACCACGATCTTCCGCACTTTTATTCGAGAATGTTACCACAAGACCACCTACGCTGTGCATTCATTTGGACTTTTGATTGATTGATAGGGTGTTTCTTCAGTTGCTAAACGTCCTTGAAATTTTGAAAAAAAATCTTACATAACCCGAGTTCAGGGGCAATAACTTCTAAACAGGTTGACAGATTTTTCAGAAATTTTCAGGTTTAATAGAGCTTGTGGTGGTGATAATATTACATATATTTGTCAATAAAACAGTAAAAAAAAAACGCCACAACAAAGTTTTAAAGAAAAGTAACAAATTGTGAAAACTGGTAAATACTAAATTTTCAGGAGTATTTTTTATGTTTAGAACATGCCCACAGGCACTCGTCTCCGAAAACAAATCCTATATACATGTACATTTATGTTATATAAAGGTACATGTGAATTTATTTTCTCAGACGAGTGCCTGTGATTACAAGCTTTTAATTGACCCATTGTATATAATATCTCTTAAACAAACTAAACCAGGAAAACTTAAGATTGACCAACGAACCATGAAAACTAGGTCATGGTCAGATGATAATCGCAAGACAGACATAAACACCTTACAAACATTCCATAATCCAAATATAGCTGACCTATTTCTTATAGACTTTGAAAAAAAAGAACAAAAAAAATTAAATTTAACCACTGAACCATGAAAATTAGGTCAATGTCAAATGACACCTGTCAGTTGGACATGTACACCTTCCAATCATTCCATACACCAAGCTTAGTTGACTTATAGCTGATGTGTACATGAGGACCAAACCATGAAAACCTATTGATTCAGTGGCAGATCCAGGAAAGGGTGTGGGGTCTTTGAATATTAGGGGCAAAGTTCAATTTCAATGAAGTTATCATGAAATGATATATATCTGCAAAATCTAAACTCCCCCATGTGTGTCAGGTCACAAATGATTTGGATGTTTACTCATATTGAGTACTAATTTCTTGGCCGCCTACAAGACTTCCATGAAATTTGTTTGCTTGAAATCCAGTTAAAAATTCTCAATATACATTTGTACATGCTTACACAAGACAACATAGAACATTTCAAAACATGCAATTTCAATTGCAAGGTTGGCCTATACATCTGCACACTTTTTTAAAAACAAGAGTGCAGACGCTGAAATGTCTCGCCTTCTTTACTAACAATTGATATTATGTTGATAGTCCTAAATATAAAGATTAACTTCAACTATCACACTAACTTAACATGATCCAAGAAAATGAGGTCAAGGTCATATAAACCAAACGAGAAACACATGTACACCTTAAGATCACTCAATACCCTTAATATAGTTGACCTTTTCCTTGGAGTTTTTAAGAAACAGTCTTAACCATGAAAACTTAACAAGGACCAATGTACAATGAACATAAGGTCAGGGTCAGATGATACCAGCAAGACAGACATAAACAGCTTACAATCATTCCATACAACAAAATAGTTGACCTATTGCTTATAGGTTAAGACAAGAATGCACACGCTGAAATGTCTTGCCTTCTTTACTAATCATTGATATAATGTTGATAGTCCTAAATATAAAGCTTTATTACAACTGTCACATAAACTTAACATTAACCAAGAAAACTAAAACTTGACCAATGAACAATGAAAATGAAGTCAAGGTCAGATGAATCATGCCAGGCAGACATGTACAGCTAATTCTTTCAAACAACAAATTTAGTTCACCTATTGCTTATAGTTAAAGAAAAACAGACCAAAACACAAAAACTTAACACTGAGCAATGAACCGCGAAAATGAGGTCAAGGTCAAATAAAACCCGCACGACTGACACATAGATCATAAAATATTTCCATACACCAAATATAGTTGACCTTTTGCATAAAGTATAAGAAAAAGACCAAAACTCAAAAACTTAATTTGACCACTGAACCATGAAAATGAGGTCAAGGTCAGATGACAACTGCCAGCTAGTCATGAACACCTTACAATAATTCCATACACCAAATAGTAGACCTATTGCATACAGTAGAAGAAAAACATACCAAAACACAACCAGGTGCTCCGCAGGGCGCAGCTTTATACGGCCACAGTAGTCGAACCCTGAACAATGGGGGCAAATTTGGTCACAATATTCAAGTTTGATACTGTCTGAATTTGGATTGTGATCAAATTTTTGACATAATATAGGTTTTTGTCACATTATAAATGTGGTCAAAGATCTACCAAATCTATTGCACAATACTGTGCAATTGAAGATTTCTTCTTTAAACATTCGAAAACAAGCAGTGTAAGGGAGGCAATCAAGTAATCAAACATTATATATAACAGTATTCTTTAAATTTTAATTGCATTACCTCCCTTACACTGCTTTTAAATTGTCTAAATTGTCCTTTAACCAGAAAAACCCTTGCTTTCCCCTTTTTTGCCCCTAATTGCTCAATGATTTGAGCCATAATCCCCCATAACCATCCCTTTGTAGTATGGACACTTGTGGTATAATTTCAGAGAGATTTATACACTTAAACACAAGTTATTGACTGAAAACTACAAAAATGCTTATTTGGGCCCCTTTTTTGACCCCCTACTTCTTGAAACCCCCTTCCCACTTTCGAGCAAGAAACCCAAAACTCAATTCCAGCCTTTCCTTTGTAGTAAGAAACCTTGTAACATAATTTTCAGAGATCCGTTCACTTAAACCAAAGTTATTGCCTGTAATCTAGAAAAATGCTTCTTTTCGACCCCTTATTCCTAAATGTTCAGGGATATTAACCCCGAACTAAATCAAAGCCTTCCCTTCGTTATAAGGAACCTTGTGGTACAATGTCAGAGAGATCCATACAGTTATACACAAGTTATTGTCCTGAAACTACTTCTACTTTATTGTATGAACATTGTGGTACAATATCAGAGAAATTGAAATACTTATACACAACTTATTGTCCTGAAGCTAGATAAATACTTGTTTTGGGCCCCTTTGGGCCCCTAATTTCTTAACCATTGGGACCATAACCCCTAAAATCAATCCCAACCTTCCTTTTGTGGTTACAAACATTGTGTTCAATTTTGTTGATTTCTTTTTACTTATACTAAAGTTATTATCCAGAAACCTTCCATCTTCAGACAATGCCGACGACAACGACATAATACCAATATACGACCAAATTTTTTTTAATTTTTGCCTTTGCATAAAAACTTTACTATAACCACTGAACCATGAAAATGAAATCAAGGTCAGATGATACCTGCCAGTTGGACATGTACACCTTAGTCCTTCCATACACCGAATATACTAGACCTATTGCTTATAGTATCTGAGATGTGGACTTGACCACCAAAACTTAACCTTGTTTACTGATCCATGAAATGAGGTCAAGTGAAAACTGTCTAAAGGGCATGAGGACCTTGCAAGGTACGCACATACCAAATATAGTTATCCTATAACTTATAATTTGAGAGAATTTAACATTACAAAAAACTTTTTTTTCAAGTTGTCACTGGACCATGAAAATGAGGTCAAGGACATTGGACATGTGACTGACAGAAACTTCTTAACATGAGGCATCTATAAACATAATATGAAGCATCCAGGTCTTCCACCTTCTAAAATATGAACCTTTAAAGTAAGCTAACGCTACCGCCGACGAATCACTAATCCTATGTATAGCTTTCTGTGACAAGTTACAGGCTTGACAAAAACAGACCAACACACAACTTGACACTGAGCAATGAACCATGAAAATGAGGTCATGGTCAAATAAAACCTGTAAGACTGACATGTACATTATATTTCTATACACCAAATATAGTTGATCTATTGTGTAGTATAGTATTAGAAAAAAAGACCAAAATTCAAAAACATAACTTTGACCACTGAACCATGAAAATGAGGTTGAGGTCAGGTGATACCAGCCAGTTGGACAAGTTCACCTTATAATCATTCCATACACCAATTATAGTAGACCTATTGCTAATAGTATCAGATATATGGACTTGACCACGAAAACTTTACCTTGTTCACAGATCCATGATCAAGTCTACAGTTATTCTTTAAATTCAGTGATTTTGTCATTTGTCAGTGCTTTTTTTGTCAATTTTAGAAATTGGCACTGATGGCAGGTCATTGATAGTATCTGTTACATTTGTTTACAACATTTTTAGACAAAGTGAGTTAAAGAGCTTGACACACTATTTATACTCTTGTCTATTATTTAAAACCATTTGTTGGCCTCTAGACTGATATGTGTCACTGGGTTGTTGTCTCTCTGATGTATACTATACACAAAATCTCCTTTTAATCATATGTCAACATTAAAAATCTAGTTTCTTCTTTATTTAATAGTACTACAATATATAAACCTCATTATAAAAGTACTACAGTGAAGATTAACAAAGTGACAAGGTTTCATTTATATAAATGCATTAATAAATAATATAACAATTAAAAAAAATACAATAAAAATTGACTTTTTAAGGACGGTTGAAGGTTAGTATCACAATTTTTATAACACTTTTTATTTCTATGCATTTCAATACTTGGAATGCTAAAATTTTTAAAAATATATGTGTATCACAGTTTAGCTTACTTGTATGAAACATTAAAACAAAACAAAATAAAAATCTGAACCAAAAAAAAAATGGAAAAAAATAATTCTCTTCAATTGACTTATTGTATTCAAAATAGTTTGTTTTTTTTATAAGTCAAAAGTGTGGACACAGATCAGTGTGGATATTAATTGGTTATTTTGTGTTAGTGTGTTTGACAGTGTTTTTTGTATTTACAATATGTTTCTAATAGAATGTGGATGTGTCTTATGGCCAGCTTGTTAAATAAGTAAAACACTTCGGATGGAAACAAACTACTCAAATGGATCCGTTCAAATAGTATGAAAAGGATTATGTTACATGCAAGTTCCTGAATGTAATTACTAAAACTATACAAGGCACAAGATAATGTTTACAAAAATTATGAAAAATGAAAGGTGACTGAATGATTAATTAATCAAGGTAAAAATGCTATTTTCATTTAGGGTTTACAAAATACCTGCAAGGACAACTTACCAGAAATTTATCATTTAAGTATTTTTTTTAGCCCAAGGGCTTTTTTATTGGTGTAAAAATTAAGCCAACTTGAAAAAACTTGATAAAACTGTATAACAATATACTAATTATTAGTAAACTATTTACTGGAATGGTTGAATTATTCCACATTTGTAATGTTGTTATTTGTACTCCTATCTATTTACAACTGAGTAATCTAGGGATGTTTAAGCAATTTGTTAAAATTTGCCCATGATTTTCATTACACTTTTGAGAAGATTGATGTACCTAATGCCAAAGAAATCAAATGCAAACTGATGGTCTTAGATGTATAAAAAAAGATGACCAGCTAGTAACTTATGTTGAAAATATCATTTCAGAAACAAAAATTTAATATATGTTGATAAAAACTTAATAACACTTCCTTTTTATTCTGGAAATAATAATCATCCATCACCAATACTAAAATGATGATCCATGCAATAAAATCATGGTTGCCCAACATGCATACTTCAAATGCACACATTCATATAGATCATTTATATGTGACAATCTTCATAATAATAATGAATAACTGAGTTTTAAATACAAAGCAGTTACATACAAGGAATTGTTCTTAAATATCTGACCCCCTCCTCAATAAAGCAAAATCTTCGTTATAAAAAGCAGGAATGTTTGATTTTAAGATTAGTGATAGGAAAAGGGTAAATCTTTTGAATTTACAAATATTCTTTGATCCATAATCATTGACAGCAACGTGTCCATTGAATTTGTCTTATCATTACCAGTTTTAATTGTCTAGTTATACAGCAATTTTGTTATTTGAATAAAAGAAAGTTCAATAGAAATTTCAAATCATGAAAATCCAAATTAAACGTTTTGGTATGATATGTGAGAGAAACAGGATTATTCAAAGAGTTCTATAAAAAAAAATTATATAGTTATTACAGATGTTTCAATCAAAATATCATTATAATGAAAGTATTTGATAGGATCTTCTTTCCAGATTTGTGTGACAAATTGGTATTGTGCCAAAAATACAAAATACAAATAACAGAAAGGAACTTAAACGGTGGTATCTTATACAATATATAATTGTTTTTCAAACAGTTCCTGTTGGTGGTGGTTTTGCTGGTCTTGGGGTACCAGAATTTTCTGTTTCCAGTTGCTTTCGTGAACGAATTTGCCATAGAATATACATAAGTTTTGACTTCCATCGTAACCATCTGAAGAGAAACAAAAAAAAAAAGCTATAATGCACTCAAGAATTAACATAATAAAATCAACAAATAACATACTATGTTTATATCTTTTTGTTAATTTACAAGAATTTATTAAGTTACTCAGGTTTTTTTTCCTTATATTTCCAAAAAAATCTTTTGAAAAAGGGATATATTGAACATGTATTAGAGTATCTCAACAAATCATAGTATAAGTAATAAATACATACTAGTTTATAATTTCAATGCAGTTTATGGCAGATAAATATAAATGATTTAAGCAGTGAGTAAATTCATGATTTTTATGCTTTTTGTAAAGATTTTTTAAGATTCCATCTCAATCGTTTAAATATATTTTCATAGTGAATTGATTTAAAAAGATAAAACTTCTAGCTTAGATTTTTTTTTTTTAATTTTAAGCCATTTGTTTAATTATAAACTACAATGCAATGTCCATAATGGAAATACACATGAATGAAGAATTTACTATTGGTATGAAATTTCCTAACTCATATGATTTAGGAAGAAATAAAACACAAAATATCTCTGTGATATGATTTTATACAAATAAAAATTTTGGATGTGCCAAAGCATATTATGCCCCCCCCCCCCCCCAAAAAAAAAATACCACCTAACCAGAACAAATTAAAACCAAACTTGGTACTGAAATTAAAATGTGATGATCTTCTATTTACAAATAAATTATAAGTTTGGTGAATTTAGTTATTGTTTCTCTAGAATGGTATATCTTAAAATGAGCAAAATAAACAAAACAATAGAATATATTTTACGAAGTAAAGAAAAAAGAAACTATTGAAGATCTATTTCATAAGTAAAAAGTAAATGAGTAGTCAGTACCAACATATTTACAGATAGAAAATAGAAAAATCAATTTTCTGAAATAAAAACCTGAAATTTGAAAGAGTGAATAAAAGAGAATGAATAACAATAGTTTTCTACAAAGTATATGTTTACATTAATATACACAGTTCTACAAACAACATAAACTAAGGTTTAGAAAGACATACTGACAAAGGATTAATTTACATTTTTTCTCATTTTGACTCCCTCTCTGTCATTTTAAGATGAATTAAACCGAATCCATATACCAAAGGTAATGATTGCAAAATGAGGATATGGAAATTTTTATGCATTGGAAATCTTAAATTGAAAATAACTGTACTTTTTTCCAAGTTAAATGTGAGTTATAATTTTTTCCCCTAAAATATGTATCCAATATGGATATAATCTGCTTTATCATTAGACGTTGTCAGTATGTCAAATAATGCACTCTGAAATAAAGTATCAGAAGTTACGTTGAAAGTCATTTTACCATGGTATCCTAATATGTCTTTCTTTCTGTAAATTCAACAGAAACTATTAAATAGACTGGCAATAATTTTTATACATTTGGAATAATAACTGATTCCTTTATGGTGTAATAACTTTGAAATAAGAAATTTTGTCCTGGGTAAAAAGAAAGAAATATTTCAAGCCGTTTCCCTTTTTAAAACAACATTGAAAACGTAAGTAAACCGTAAATTCAGAATTTTGTGAGCAGCAGCAGCAGCAGCAGCATGCATCATTGTGTTTACTGACTATGGACAAAATGAAAAATTTACTATTAAGATTTCAGAAGATACTGTATAAAAATAATGCTTTCAAAATCTGAAATGTAAGTTTTCATATTTGCAATTATAAAACTTTGCAAAAATTTTCTGATTTTACAGTATAACTAATCCAAGGAAAATTTATTTATCAACTGTAGTAAGAGCACCTCAAGTGAAAGAATAGTGGCATGGATGACTAAAGATCTATGTTGTGAAAGTCACGAAGAGCTTTTTTTGAAGATATTTACCTAACCATATTATACATAGCCCACTAACAGATAATATAAGGACAGTTGGCTCAATAGGTGTTTTGTAATGAGGGAAAACACAAAGAAACATTTATACAACATAAAATTCATGCTCCTGTTCAATAATCTGACAACATTTAATTTACATGCAGGAACAGTAATTCATGCAAGAATGAACATCAATTAATGTGTAATGTTTACCTGTCTTTGTTAGCTATTAAGCAAACAACAAAATTATTTTAGACATTTCTTACGTTGCTTCCAAATGACAACAAATGGAAGACACATTTACAGTACTGTTTTCACATATTTTCAAATGTTGATTAGGAATCAATTATCGTGATAAAGAAAGAATGCATGCTTGCTGATTGATTTTTGTTTTTTGATGGTTTTATGAAACTTTTTCTAAATCAATGGTAGTTAACAGTTAATTTGCAATTGTAAAATTTACTCAGAATATCTTAATACTTTACAATATTAAATCCATACACAGAGATTCAGAAAACAATATATGTTTTTTCGATGGATGAATAAATGAATGAAAGGAGGGTGGGACAGAGCAATATGTAGCAGCCAGAGGGTAAACTTGTGTTGCACTCTTCCTTGGCTCTAGAGACTTTTAAGATCAATGAAATGAGGGATTTTTTTGTTAACCACTTTAATGAATATTCAGAACAAGAAGGTAATAATTGGATATGAGTATAAACCCTTCTCCCAAGGAAGACATTTCACCCTACTCTCACACATCATTCTGACTTTAAACAGACAGACTTTTCTCTTACTGCTTTACACAGTAGGTTTAGCAGAGAAGTGGCAAATAACGATTTTAAAGTCTTTGGTTTGACCTTGCCAGAGTTGGAACCCATGACCTCCCACCTTGAGGAGAACATACTACCATCAGACCACTGAGGTAGTCTGGCTTCATAAAGCTTATGATCAAACTTCAAACCAAAGTGAGGCAGACATCAAGGAACTTAACAAGAATGAACATGCTGAAATACTCATAATGCTGATTAACTGATAAATGTTTTCTAAATTTCCAGTGGGAAATATTACATGCATATTCAGGGCAATAACAAATTTTCGAATAACCTGTTCGGTAATGTTGTGCTAAGCGGGTCCACTGGGGTGTGGATGAGATATAGACAGTGCCATTTGTGAAAATGAAGCTTTCTTGATTAGAGGCAGCAATTTTCCAAGCTACAGGCTACCTACGGACATTCAGCTACATATGTTTGTGTAGGTGATTTGTGTGTCTGTGAGAGACATACATGGAGATATGTGTAGAGTGACTTTTTGTGCATGTTCAGTGGCATGGTTAACAATATGGTTACCATTTTATCATATTTAATCATTTTCATCATCGCTGAAAAGAATAGGAATATTATCCATCAACAAACTATCAATATTAATCTAAAATATCAGTTTACACCTAGATAACATACCTTTTACCCAAATACCCGTAAATATTTCACTAGATGAATTTTTATCATTGCAATTTTTTGCACTTCAGTTTAACAAACGTTAATTGATTAGAACTAAAATCAATGATGTTAACAAAGGGAGACATATCATTATTAATATCATATACAATGTATAGCTGTATCAATATCTGAGCTCCTGCAATACAAAAATCATACAAGTCATGGTGTATTCTGATCATTCTGTATCTGATTATAAGATGGCTTGGATGTAAAAGCACCATAAATGTTTGTCATATATTTTATAACATTCATCAATAATTAATAATATTATATTTTGAACTTCCACTTTAGTATAGTCATGGAAGTAATATTTTACTTCCATGGTATAGTCAAAATATAGCCAAGAATTAAGAATTTTAAAAATCTAGTCTTAGGAAATCAATTAGTATCTTCATAATGGTGGGAATGAAATCAAATTTTGAAAATAATTTGATATTTTCATATGACAGACTTTCATGACTGATTTTCCAAACAAAGTCACACTTGTGCCATGATTATACCATAAATCAAAAACAAAGTCTATTCTTAAAATAAACGACAACAAAAAGCAGATGTTCACAAAAAAATAATGCCAACTATAGTACATGTAGTAAACAACCTAACAACCAAAACAAATTGCATTGAATAAATCATGAACAAAAACAACTGATTTGCAAAATTCAATTAATTAGTATTAATATTATTATTATCGCTATTATCTATATTGCAATTGTTGCTATTGATATTATTCATTAATACTATCTCACACAAAATATTTTTTTCATACTTAGTTGGCATTTAACTAGTGCATAAAATCTATACAATAAACAAAATCTGGTGCATACATAAAACATACATGTGCTACAAAATGAAATAAAAAGTGCCATTAGTAAATAAAAACAAATATAAAATGGACACTTGTTCCTCCAAAACATTCCATCATTATAAAGCTGGTGTCTTTGTATGGTCGCAAAATAAAACTAAATTTTACAATAGATAAAACCTGTTAGGATTTAGTAACATCTTATGCAGTTACTGGCTTCTGAATGCCCTCAAACCTGTTGATGATCCTCCTAACCAATATTTATTTTCTAGAACTATCTGAGCTCTAAAACTAAATTTTAAACAGTAAGTTTTTTTTCTCTCTTTCTTCAAAAAATGTGTCTAGGACTCAAATGCTGTGTTCAAATATGAAAAAAAAAAATCATATAAAAAAAGAAGAAATTGTTTGATATTTCAGCAGTTTTAGAAAATACCAAAAATTTTGCAGAGAAAAAAACAACAAAGTTCCCATATATGCTGGAAATGGTTATGACAACTTTGAACATATCTTTTCCTATGTGAAATGCAAATATCAGAGGTGCCTATATGACACTATTTACAAGAGTCAGTCAAAACAGTAAAACAACTTACTATGCAGTTTTCAACTATGGATGAACACACTAGCAAACAAAAGGCAATTTGTAATGCCCCTTTTGCAGGGCTATAAAAGTAAAAAGTGCAAAAACACACTATCAATGTTACAGTTTCATCCCTTAAATAACCAAAAATCTTAATTTTCCACTCTATTAAAACATTCAATTTTTCAAGCGGTTTTGTATATTGCGAAAGCATACCATGTAACTGCAAAGATGTTAAAAATCCTATCAATCCAGGTTTTATTGTATGATTTGACATCTATGGATCACAATACTACTGGCTATGCAGGCACTGGGGACTTACCTATAGGCATTAGCAACACTGTGTCTATTGACATCTGGCGTGTCATCGTTCCGTCTATTAGGATCTTTGACAAAATTTCGAGGTAAGGGTTTTTTCACTAGCGGTTCTATAGCAGTTCTCAATATAGCTATTTCTTCTTGAAGTTTCTGAATTTCTTCAGCTCTCTGTAGACAAAGAAAATTAACTGGTATGTTAATATTTATAAAGTTACATAAAGATAAGATATCCCTTTGCCCGAGTGTTAAATAAATGCTTTCAAAAATGTTTCTTACAAATACAATGTATAATCAATTAAAATAGCCAATATTTGTTTATAAGTTTAAAATTAGCTTTATGTTTAATTTATTATTTAATTGGTAATCAAACCTTATGAAAGCATTAATTTACATTCAAAGCAACTGTAGCTGATCAGTTGAAGCTTTTTCTTTCTTGTACCAGGTTGCAGATAAATACTTCAGAGCATCCAAAAAAGTTGGTATTAAAGGGGTGAACATTATAACATACAAAGATTTTCAACAATGCCATTTAAATTTAATGGCAGAATTCAGTGATTTAAGATTTCGAAGTTTTCACATGAAACTTATCCAAATTTATTATTTTTATACCAATCGGTGTCTCTGAAGTATTGTTCATATCTGAAAGAAAAGGAAATTGACAACAAAAAAACAATGTCAACCTGCAAGAAAGTTATTGAATAAGAAATTAGTAGAGACATTCAATATTTTTTCTACATCATGCAGTATTAATAAATCCCAATGCTGTTAGTCTGGTAAGAAACCACACCGCATGCTACTGTTAAATAAGATATCATGGTTAATATATGAGAGGTCAAAGTTGAAAGAACACAGGTCAGAGGTGAGAGTTCACAGCAGTGTAAATCATTACCATTTATATGTAGTCTATACATTAGATAAACTGACTGGGGTTCCTGATCCATCTTTATTTGTATTATTTTTATTCGTAGCACTCTTTCTGCCTGTTGTTGGAGTAACATTTCTAGAATTTGTTTGGTTGCCCGTTGGAGTCTGATTACGACTCTGTGATGGTGTTTTATTTCCAGTCGGAGTCTGATTTCGACTCTGTGATGGAGTTTTATTTCCTGTTGGAGTTTGATTTCGACTCTGAGAAGGAGTTTGTTTCTCATTTTGTGCTGGTGTTTTATTTCTATCCTCAGAGGGTGTCTGGTTCCTACCATATGAAGGTGTAGGAGATTTATTTTTCTGATTTTTTACACTGGTTTGAGAATTTGTCCGTTTTGTTTCATTTCCTTCAGGAATTGGTCCCATTCCTGCATTATCCCCAGGAGTTTTCCTGCCTTCCTGAGTTGTAGCCCTTGGATTTCCTGTCTGAGAAGGGGTTGGATCATCCCAGGAGGCAAATCCTGTGTCATACCCATCTGAGGGATCATCTTTCATACCAGTACTTGTGTACCGAGGCATGCCCACATTCACCTTGACCTGATTCACTTGTGTTTGAAGGTCTTCTAGACCAGATATCCTCTGTAAATTTATCAACAGTTAAATATTATCCATAGACAAATTTCTAATGCAATCAAGAACATTATAGAATAAAGTAGTTGAAGTCAAATAAACACAAAATTATTGGATAAATTCTACTATATTACAAAATGTATAAAATTTCTTTTTGCTAAAACAAAATTTCTTCTTATATTTGTAGGTTGAATTCCTGTACTAGGTCATGTTTATTTCTGATTTCTGTTTATCATTGGCTGTACTCAATATAATTTAAAAAAAAAATCTTTTTGATAGCTTCTTCTCATTCGACCTTTTAATACTTGGATGTTATTTTATGAACTATCCATAAATTTCAATTAAAACAATCTATGGACAATGTATTAGAACAAATATACTAACCAATTTCTGTTCTGACTGTATTTTCATACCCAACACAGTCTTAACTGTTTGTATAGAATCAGCTAATTTCCTAACACTGGCTTGTACCTGAGAACAAAAATTCGAACAATATTTGTATTCATCTGTTTCTTTTTCATAAAGTTTTAATGAAGTAAATGTTAATGGATTATTAGTTTGTATGTATAACATCCAATAGGTATCTTATACCCCTGTTAACGTGATATCCAACATGCAATATCAGTTACTTAACATACACACGTGATATCCAACATGCAATATCAGTTACTTAACATACACACGTGATATCCAACATGCAATATCAGTTACTTAACATACACACGTGATATCCAACATGCAATATCAGTTACTTAACATACACACGTGATATCCAACATGCAATATCAGTTACTTAACATACACACGTGATATCCAACATGCAATATCAGTTACTTAACATACTGACTCTCAAGGTCATCACTTCACAGGAAGATACATTACATTATTTGAACTCCAAGCCTCATGGTTTTTTCCTTTCTCCTCACTGTTGCTTGATATAGAAGTAGCAAACACAAACTCTAATGGTTTTGTGTTAAGTTGTGAGTTTTTTTAATTCCAAACCTTCAAGTGGTTCAAGTATACAACATGAGTTGAAGCCAACTGCTTTTAACTAAGAATTCCTAGTTTGCATATTTTTATAACATATAGAATACATTTTTTAGCAGTTGACATTTGAAAATATCATTCTTTGTAATATTTTTGTTTTTTTTTGTTTCTTGTCATATATCATTTTTCCACAAGTGAAGTAAATCATTATTGTAAACTAATTTTCGCTACATTTCTACAGAGACATATAAATCCATTTAGTATATATGTCTCTGATTTCTAGAAGAACAAAAAATTAACTATTCTAAAGTTTAAATAATCATGGTCTAAACTGATAAAAGCCAATTAAGAAAAATCTTTAAAATATGATGCATGGAAAAAATTCAATTTTATTCTTTTGAAAAATCTTTTGTATGCTCTAAACAAATCATTTTTTTAGAATTAAAACAAAATTCAGCAAAAACTATCTAAAAATTATATGTCAAGCAACTAAGAAAAAATATATCATTCTCTTAAAATCCTAAAAACCTATAATAAAATTTAATTTTCTGATTTGCATTTTAATTGAACAAAACAATTTCCAGTAATGCACACATTTGACTACAAACCAACCTCTGCTGAGTTTCCACCTGTTCCTGATGGTCTCTAACAGTAAATATATCACAATTGTAATGAGCTATTGTTAACTTATTTCCCTTGCAACCTAGATAATAGGTATTGTTTTAAGTTTTTAAGGAGATATGTTACAAAGTCAAAGAAAAAAAAACAACAGCTTTCAAATTATGGGAAGTAAAGGTTCTAGGTCAAATATCAATTATATAATTGTTCCAATAGCTTATAAGTTAATGTTAGTATTTTCCAATTTCTGTCATTGAATACAAATTTTCAATCTAGATCAAGTTTTGTGTAAACAACACATATACATACATTTTCTAAGTCATGTATTGTAGCTGGATGTGGGTCTCTTCTGGCCTTTAATTGTTGAATTTCTTGTTTTAAACTATCAACCTCACGATTTCTGAAAGAAATATCATCATTAATCTTAACTTTCAGGGATTGTTTAAACACATCTGCCTGAATAACTTCTTTCAAATTGTTTACATTGTAGCATGGATGTATATTAAATTGTACAAGGAAAAATGCATGTAAATATATCCATTTCATTAACTGTGAATTTTCAAGCATAGGAATTATCAAAAACAAATAATAAAAGTTTTGTTTTTAACCACAAGTTTATTTTATACAAACCTAGCATCAGACTCTGCTGTCATTCTTGAGTTCATTTCTGACTTAAGAAGTGTCTGTTTTTCCTGCACTGCATAGATCTAAAACACATAAATATGCATTTATTTTCAATCAGTATAAACTTTTTAATGATTTCTATTTGAAATTTGGATTTCCTACCCCCTTAATAGTGCTTATAATTTCCAAAGAAGAAGGACTATGCTCTTTAATCTTATTATGTTATCAAAGTCTTGAACATGTTGAACTGGAATCATGAGTTCTTACTTCTTAATTCTTAGTTCCACTTTTAACAACTGACCTTGAAAAAACAAAGGGGTTAATGTCTTTTTATGACAGATCATTATCACAAATTTGTTGAAGACTGAAAGAAGCCCATTGGAAGTTTTTGGGGTTATTTTAGTTGTTTGGTTGCTTGGTCAGTGACATATACCCCACATGTCCAGTTATACTTATGACCTTGGTGTTAAGAGATTGTGTCGACAAGGTTACAATCTAGACCCTTGATCTAAAAGAATTTAGAATCCAAATCTAAGAAAACAAAAGTAGTCATTTTCTGGTCATGATGATAATTTTGACCAAGTTTAATGAAGTTAGCTTAAAAACGTCAGTCTTTACCTGGCCCTTCCTTTCAGTTTGACCTTGAACTCAACCTTGAAAATTAATAGGGGTGAATTTTGTTGACGGGGGATATTTTTACAATATATTTACCTCATCTGGTAATTTGTGTACACTATTTTGAATTTCTCTCAGAGACGATTGAGTGGTGTCCTGCCAGACAGTGATAGCATCTACTTTTTCACGTAAATTTTCTCCCAATACTTGTGAAGCCTACAACAGAAAGAGACAATAATAAAGCAAACTTGAAAAACGAAACATATCACTAATGAATACAAACCATGTAAAGTTAATTTTAAGCTATTTGTTTTTATGAAAAATGACTTTAAAATAATAAACATTTACAATAGTTCTATGATGATAATGATGATATAGACAACACAAAGGAATAGATAAATATATATAAATAAGATTTTAATTAATCAAGGAAAATATCCATTTTAAACAGGTTTAAATTTCAGTCCTTGTTTCTAAGTTTGTACAGGAATGACAACATTCAAAATTTATGTAACTTAAACTAAATCAAAAACTATCTATACATTGCAAGGAACGTACTTCAACATAAGTATGATAAACTTTTAAACAAAAAATGCTAGATAATTCAATTTATTCAAATATATTTATTATCCCCCACCCCAAAATATTTCTCTTTTAATAATAATAAAAAGACTTCGACAATGTGTAATGGGACACAATCTTGAATTAAATTAATCTCACTAAATAAAGTATGCATATTTCTATTATATTAATTGACTTATTCAAAATTTCTAATTTCAAATTGAAAAATTGTGCTATGTGAAACTTATAAAAAAATTGTATAATATGTACGTGCAATTGGTGAAAATAAACTAAATAAGCTATATGTCTTATTAACTGCTTATGGTAAAACTGTCACATCTGTTTAAAAAATAAAAACTACTACTAAAAATGTCTGGCAGAAACCCGTGAGTGAAATACACTTTAATAAATGAATCAAAAATATTTTTAGAATTGTAAAATTTACAGTTCATATCTGCAGATTAATATTCAATTCAATTTAATTTGATATTTTGTTTTTCTTGTAAAAAATTATCATCCGTTATTGTCTGTAAATTATCTATTTAAATTCACTTCTACAATGTTTACCTTAAGATCATATCACAACAGCAAGGATTAAAGGAGTACATCCTAAATATTAACTAGAAGATGTGACATTTTAAATTATTGCTAAAAATATAATGGGGGAATACATCAATAGCTGAAATTTACATTCTATTAATAGACTTAATTACCTCTGTACTATCCTTTATAAATAAAACAAAGAAATTAATTGTTGAAGTACAATATATTCATAGTTTTGAAAAAGTGTAAAACGAAATAAAATATAAATGAAATTTATGGTTGCAAAGATATATATACATATGGAATAACACATCTGAAAGTTCTTTTTTTTTATGGTTTTCTGATCTCAGAACAAGAAAAACATAATGTGTCCCCAGTACAAGGATGCCCCATCCGCACTATCATTTTCTATGTTTAGTATGTGGACCGTGAAAATAGGGTAAAAACTCTAATTTGGCAATAAAATTAAAAGATCATATCATTGGGAACATGTATGCTGAGTTTCAAGTTGATTGGACTTTAACTTCAACAAAAACTACCTCGACCAAAATCTTTGACCTGAAGCGGGAAAGATGGACGAACGGACAAACAGACGACCTGACGCACAGACCAGAAAACATAATGCCCATAAATGGGGCATAAAAAGTATACCGGTAGACGTAAATAGAATATGAAGTAAAGCCAATCAGACAGCATTTAAATTAAGCTCCTGTTGTTCGAGTGGTTATCTGGCCATCTTTGAATTTTTATGAGTCATTTTTTAAAAAGACGATTAAAAAAAACCCATGTCAGAGCTATTTAACTTTTACCATATGAGTATATATCTTTAACAACCAGAAAGTGTCCATATAAGATAAATGAAAATTTGTGATTAAAAAAAATGTTTACTTGGTGAATACCAGTTTAATAATTTACAAATTTTTAATATTTGCTTTTAGCAACTTTTTCTCTACTACTTTTATTTTAGGGGTGATCAAACAGCGGAAGGATTTTTTAATACAATCAGAAACTGGCATGAACAAAGTGAAACGGAATTGTTGATAGAGATCATGACCAACAGAACAAATACTATCATTGGAATTGTTGATAGAGATCATGACCAACAGAACAAATACTATCATTGATGAAACGGCAGAAGTAGTTGGTCCGCTGGTCAAACACACTTTAATTGCTCAAGACCACTATCGTTTATTGTTTTGTTATACCCTCATGTTATGAAAAGAAAAAAGTATTTGAAATTTTTTAAACTAGTCAATCAAAAATGAATACCCAGCCATCAATGTCTTACAGTCAACAATTCTTGAACATTTACTAACAACTGAATATCCAAAAATACAAGAGTACTTGATAAAAAGTTTAAATACTTAGATACTGTTAAAATTTGAAGGTATAACAAAACTTTTACAAGGTATATCACTCAAAACCATATTATTTTTTTTATCTGTGATGAATTGTACTATGAATATATCACTGCAATTTGTTTTCTTCAAATCTAAAACTATCTATGTGTACTATGTATAATGCAGTTGTGTTCTAAAATTCCTGAAAAAAAGAATCTAATCAACTGCAATAAAAACCATGTGTTGTACCCAGTACCTGGATAAGTTCCTCTGACTGATTGCATTAAAAATGATTCAACATTAGTGTAAGTTTTTATAATATTTTGTGTGTACATTTTCACTGTGACCCATCCCTTCTAATAGTACAACCATATATACTTATCAATTTACCATTGTTTTTTTGCTACATTAACCATGACATGTGTAATATTGCCACAAACAAAAAAAATGCTCCCAATAACAAACACTTTCATTTAAGTACCTCTTTTTCTTGCTTTTTCTCATTTATTAATTTCTAAAACAAGTTACATAATAAATTATACAATTCTACCTGAACTAAAATTATATTCTATTTCAGAACCACAGTTTACTAAAATGTTTATTATTATATAGCACAATTTCAGTTTGAAATTCATCCCTACAAACTGATAGCTAGCATGTAAAATATGCTACATTTGTAGCTTATAATTATTGCTTAGTTGAAATTTATGAAACTTATGGTGGCCATTTTTGTTGGTACAGGAAGCTGGATTTCCTGATGAGAACCATGACATTGGGCAGGAAAACTACACCTTTCCAAAGCAGGGTTCAAACAAATAACCTCAGTGTTGACAAGCTACTGGTTGCTTAAACCTCTTTTTTTTCATTTTGCACTTTCCCTCTTATATTGTAACCCTGAACATTACCAATTTCTAAATTTATCATTTGGCAATTTCTGTATGTTTATAAAACTACATTCAAACACCATAAAGCATGGTATTATTATTGTAATATAGAACATAAAAAGTAAAAATAAATCACTACTGAAAATTTTATTAGAAAAATACTAGAAATCAAAATATCACACCAAAAAGATTTTAACCAAAAAAAAAATTAAGAGATTTGAACAAAAATAATTTGTATATCACATATCACAAAGTTGCTAAAAAAATGTATTAATAATTTCACACTATTATTGCAAACTGCTCATTTCTCCTTTATATGCTTTTTGACATTATAGTGGTTTGATCTAATCTTTTCTCTACTGTTTGTTTGAATAAGTCGACAACCCCATTTCAATTTTATTACAGTAATATCAAATTTCAAATTTAAACTAACGAATGCTTATGTTTTCTTCAAAAAAGCATAGCAGATTTTTAGCAGATTTATACAGCATTATTAAGTTTTAAAATCATATTTTGCACTTTTGAGCTTATGATGAACAAGAGGCTGTCACAACGACAGCAAACCGGATTTATTAACATTTATTTGTGTCCTGGCAATATCACAAGAACCATTACTGATGAATGGTGAAAGTGAAAATCGTCAATATCAAATTTGACCTCCATTTTGTCATCAGTATCAACATATTAAAATTTGAAAAGCTTAGATTGAATGGTTCATGAGTAAATGCAACAACGTGAATGGAAACGCCATTTTACAATCTTTCAAGAACCATAACTCCTGAACGGTAAAAGTCAAAATCATCATTATTGAACTTGACCTCTATTTTGTCATCAGTAACAACATATAAAAATTTTAAAAGCTTTGGTTGAATAGTTCATGAAAAAATGCACAGACACGACTGGAAACACCATTTTTCAATCTTTCAAGAACCATAACTCCTGAACGGTAAAAGTCAAAATCGTCATTATTGAACTTGACCTCTATTTTGTCATCAGTAACAACATATTAAAATTAGGGAAGCTTTAGTAGAACAGTTCATGCGTTAATGCACGGACACGACTGGAAACTCCATTTTTCAATCTTTCAAGAACCATAACTCCTGAGACGGTAAAAGTCAAAATCGCCATTATTGAACTTGACCTTCATTTAGTTGTCAGTAACAACATATTAAAATTTTAAAAGCTTTAGCTGAACGGTTCACGAGTTAATGCATGGACAACATTTGATTGCCTCCCGCCTGCCCGCCGTACATCCCCAATTCAATAACCGACATTTTTGTCACAAAAATCCGGTTAAAAATACTGATATCGTGACAAACACCTGACATTTGACAGGATTTTTATCAATATTATAATTTTTTTTATAATTAACATTCACGCTTAATGATAGGAGTCCAAATGAAAAATTAAATCTGAGCAGTATCTACAAACTATCTATATACTGTCTTATGTATTTATACTAAAAACAGATTCAATAAAATAAAAAAATACTAAAAGATTTTCACTCCATCATCGTAAATACTACTTTTTTACCTCAGGATTTTTATGCTTTGCCGTAAACTATAGTGAACATGTAAATATTTCAAAACAATTTTGTAACAATCAAAAAAGTTTTAGTATTACATAATTTTCAATGAAAGAGTAAGGTAAGATTTATGAGAACAAAGAGTTGATTTTATATTTCAGAACTGAGATTTACTTCTTGGTGTTAAACAAGAATAGAACACAACACTACACATACATATATACATGCAATCTTCATGCAATGATTTACTTTGTACATTGTATGTAAATATTTATTTAATTTTTTTATAAACTGTTCATCTGTTAATTTATACAACCAATGAATTGCAGTTGAAAATATCAGATTTTTTTCCCTTTCTTTTAACTGTATGATTTAAAGTGTCTATTGAGTTTCATGGGAAAAAATGGTTTGTAAGCAAATCATACTGCCCTTTGTGTATTTAACTATTTAATTTCTTTAAATATTAGATTTTACTGTTAAAAACTCAACATCTTCAGATAGTATGGTAGAAACACAAGCACTTATAGTTATTCCCTTTGATTTTTTCCTTATAATTTTTTTGCAGTGATTTTTTTACAACAATATTTTGTGTCACTCTTTCACTCCTTTGGTGCAAACATTTGTTTTACCAATTTAGATAAACTCTTTAATAGGCTGTTTTAAAACAGACTTGTTTTCTTCATCATTTTCCTATTAATAAAATTACATTTTCAAAAGCAAACCAGATCGAATATTAAATCAAGTATGTAAAGAGCAGTTGAGTGTAACTTGTTAAAATGGGCTATTGTTGATTAAATTGCTATAAATTACATCTGACGTCCTCAATTTATGCAAAGTCCATTTTGGTTTTACAGATTTACACACCTTGAATAGTTGCATTCAAACAATGATTAATTTTTTTAATCTCCAAATTGGTGGACCAATATGTAATTTTTTAAACTCGAGTAAACTTCAGATAACTGCATGAAAAGCTCTTAAAAATTCTTTTAAACCAACATAACTTCTCTATCCTGTCCTAAATATTAAACGATATTATATCATTTTCATGTACAGATATATAAATTATGTTCAAAACCAAGAATAAAATATACTGATATTATAAAAATAACTTTACGTACTGTTGCCACTCTAGCTTCCAATTTTTCTTCGTTATCATTCATTCTATTTTTGAGATGAGAAATTCTAGCATCTAAGTCTGTCATTCCTCGAGTTGTACTGTCTTTTGATTCTGCTATTGTCTGTCTCATTTCTCGACGCATCTGTCAAAAGATTTTTTTTTCATCATTTGTTGATATTTTTGAAGAAGAAAAAAATACTTTTTTATTAAGCTATTTCTTGAAGTGTTTACTTTAAATCTGGTTAGTGAAACACAGTTAGTAATATAGATTCATTTTAACAATTTATCAATTTTACTAAAAATTCCTCTAAAATGGCTTAAACATCTTTACTGAGGTTTCTAAGATGATAGTTGTTTGTATGTCTTGAATTTTATCTTGCAATTTTTCATCCTAATATAAAAAAGATGTGGCAAAATTGCAAATGAAACAACTCTCAAAAAGAGACCAAACGACACAGAAATTAACAGCTCTAGATAGGTCACTGTATAAGTCTGCAATAAGCTATCCATTTTAAATCTGTGCTGTTACCTTTTCATTCATAGTATGAAATGACTGGGTTACACCACCTATAGCTTGCTGTAGAGTTGAGGTAGCAATCTGTAATTTTTCGTTCATTTGTGACAAACTTTCACTGATATTTTTTGTATTTGTTTTTCTGAAAGAAGAAAATAATGAATTATAAGAATCTTTCGTTGTAACAACATTTAGACATTTGGCAAGCGACAGTCCACATTAAAAAAGGATGAATCGGTGCTAAACTTATTCTAGTTCTTATCAAGAAAAATATAGTCATTAATTCTTCCATACTTCCTTTTAAATAGCTCTCTTTAGAATTCAAAATGAACTATTTGCAAAAATATTATTTTAGACATTATGTTTAATAGAAAACATTTTACAACAAAAATTCTGAAAACTATGGCAGTCTTATTCTGAAAATTGTACTGGCAATTTCAATCCTGAAATCTATACTAGCACAGTCTAATTCAGAAAACTAAACCTGCACACTAATCTCATTCTGAAACTATATTGCCTGGCACAGTTTCATTTTGAAAACTTTTCTCGCCGAGTTGAAAACCCATCAGTGACCTTCAGCTGCTATCTACTCTTTGGTCGGGTTGCTGTCTCTTTGACATATTCCCCATTTCCATTCTTAATATTATCATGGCACAGTGATAGTCTCATTCTGAAAACTATAATGACAGTCACATTTTGAAAACTATAATGACAGTCACATTCTGAAAACTATAATGTCAGTCACATTCTGAAACTATACTGGCAAAGTCTAATTCCGAAACTGTAATGACTCATTCTCATACATACCTCTGTGTAATTTCAGCACTCATTAGTTTTTCAAACTGTCTTTTATTTTCTAATGTTTGCTTTTCTATGATTGATATTGATTCATCTAATTTGGTTATTGTTTCTTTTGATTTCAATTTTTCAGCCTGAAAAGAAGGAAATAAGTTTAGAAATATGAACTAGAGGCTTAAAGAGCCTGTGTCGCTCACCTTGGTCTATGTGAATATTAAACAAAGGAAGCAGATGGATTCATGACAAAATTGTGTTTTGGTGATGGTGATGTGTTTGTACATCTTACTTTACTGAACATTATTGCTGCTTACAATGATCTCTATCTATAATGAACTTGGCCCAGTAGTTTCAGTGGAAAATGTTAGTAAAAATTTACAAATTTTATGAAAATTGTTAAAAATTGACTATAAAGGACAATATCTCCTTAGGGGTCAATTGACCATTTTGGTCATGTTGACTTATATAAATTTGTAAATCTTACTTTGCTGAACATTATTGCTGTTTATAGTTTATCTCTATCTATAATAATATTCAAGATAATAACCAAAAACAGCAAAATTTCCTTAAAATTACCAATTCAGGGGCAGCAACCCAACAACGGGTTGTCCGATTCATCTGAAAATTTCAGGGCAGATAGATCTTGACCTGATGAACAATTTTATCCATGTCAGATTTGCTCTAAATGCTTTGGTTTTTGAGTTATAAGCCAAAAACTTCATTTTAACCCATTGTTCTATTTTTAGCCATGGCAGCCATCTTGGTTGATTGGCCGGGTCACCGGACACATTTTTTTAAATAGATACCCCAATGATGATTGTGGCCAAGATTGGTTAAATTTGGCCCAGTAGTTTCAGAGGAGAAGATTTTTGTAAAAGTTAACGACGACGGACGATTGACACAAAGTGATAGGAAAAGCTCATTTGGCCCTTTGCGCCAGGTGAGCTAAAAATGGGGGGAATTAAAATTTTCTTACTAATCTGAAACAAGTAGCTACTTAAATTTTCTGGCACTTGGTTATGAACAGCTGTCTCAAGTGATCTCTACTTTTTATACTAGTTAAATTGATTTAGGTCATATCCCAGAAGAGAAAGTATGATGATCTTATAACCAACCTTGAAATTAAAGAAAACAGTTTATAAGACCAGACCAAAAACAACACACATACTTATGCTGTAAATACCCATACTTTTCTTTATACAAATGTACCATACATAGTTTTCTCGTTTGAATTGTTTTACATTATCATTTCTGGGTCTTTTATATGGGGACGAAGTCCCCAATAACAGTAGAAAATTCAATAAAAAAAAAAATTCGGGAAAATTTCCCGAATTTTTCATTGTACTAATGAACTCAAAATCGTTCAATTTTTTTTATGTCATGTTTTGAAATCCCGGACCTGCGCAGAAATGTACAATATACTTCCTTTTTCCGGTCTCGTTTGTATGAAACTTTGAGTAAAATATATATTTATCAGTCTAGTATAAAATAGGAAGGAACGCGCAATACTTATTTCATTTTTAATAATTCCTTGATATGAAAAAACGTTACCTAATGATACGTTTCTTGTTTACATTGCATATGACGTCATAATTTAAATAACGTCACAACTAAAATCCCTAACAACAGAACCAAAATCGGAAACGTTACTGTATTTCCGTGTCTTTTTTTTTTGACAAATAATTGAGTTACAAAAAAATAATTCATACAGACTTCGTCCCCATTTACAGGTAATGCCTGCCTCATATTAGCTGACTATGTGGTATGGGCTTTGCTAATTGTTGAAGGCTGTACAGTGACCTATAGTTGTTGATTTCTGTGTCAGTTGGTCTGTTGTGGAGAGTTGTCTCATTGGCAATCATACTACATCTTCTTTTTTATATGAAGCTGTCATCAAAATGTTTAAGACGGAATAAAGCAAAATAGTTTGAAGAGGACATAAAAAGTGGATCCCAAATCTTAAGTTATATCCAGCTTTGTCACCAGGGGACTGAACATTGATACATATTCTAAGCTGCTAGGCGACCATTACCTTTAAAGATTCTTTTAAGTCAATATTGAGTTCATCATGTGCATGTTTTATAGCTTGCCATTTTCTGTCAGTCTCTTCTCTTGTTGATCTTTCATACTCCCTTCTTTGTATCTGTTCTTGTTGTATTAACTGCAAATAAATCATTATAATGTTAATACACAAATAGGTCTTATAATCTGCTTTGCAGCAAAAGCATTAGTTATCATTGTACTACTGTCATTTAGTAATCAGTATTATCCATATAAGGGAGTTGTTCTTTTGTGATTATGACCCTAAGTGAGATTTTCTCTCCATCCCCCTACTAATTTAGATGAAAGAGTAAGGGTTTTGTACTTATGAAACTGGTTATAACATTGGGTAACTATGTGTTTTAACTATGCCACCTATATATAGTTAAGGATATGCCTGTCTAATGACAAAAATTTCATAACTCTGTTTAGGTTTTCATATCCAAGAGTGTTTTTTCATTAAAGACTTTGTTGTTGTGGCACAGATTTGTGGAAGTATCAGTTAACTATTTATATGTCTTTTTGTTTTGTTTAGTTGAGCCATTTGGTGCCGAACTATTTATATATAACCAATATCACTTTTCTCTGATATACAGAGAAAATGATAAGAATAATCTTAATTTTTTAAGTCCTTACTCTTTCTAAATTTAAATATCTGTCTTGCATTTCTTCTCTCATTTTGATTTCTTTAGATAAAAGTTTTTTATTAACATCTTCCACAGTGTCTGCTACTTTTGAAGTGAGGGTCATTCTTTCAGCAGCAGATAAATGCTCTTTTTCTCGTAATAACATGTCTACTGTGTGCATGCTTTCTTCTCTTTTTCTACTGGCATCATTTAATTGCTGCTGTAGCTCATGTACTCTGTTCACAAATAATTATAAAAAAAAGAAAATATATATACAAATACTGCAAATAAAAAAAAAATGCAAACCTTTTTTATTATAATTAATTATAAAATGCTAAAAATGCAAGATTAATAATTACCATTTGGGAAAACCTGTTTGCAAATTATGCTATTTGAAATCCCTAATGGAAGTTTTTATGTCTATTCTGTAGCAAATTACGAAAAATGAAAACATTGAAATATTTTTCTGAATTTAGAGAATCAGGTTAATTCTGCTACAGTACAATTGAAATAATATCAAAAGAGAAAACAAAATGAAAAAATTACAGACAATCATCTTTGTTTTGTGTTATTGTGTTGCTGCCTTTAGGCATATACCCCACCCAACATGTCCTTTTTATCAGTATAATAAATACAATTTTATTTTTTTTCCACATTTTATAACATACATCCTTTTCTTGTTTTCTTCCCTAAATTTAATCATAATTCTACAATTGACATTCACTGTATTTTTGCCTGTATAATTTCTACCCATGCTTAACTTCATTATTCATTTAAAGATAAATTTTATTGTATAATTTTTGTAAATGTAATAATCATACCTGCCAACTTTCACGATTTAGGCGTGTACTACACGATTTTGACCCTCTGTCCCGATTACACGATCGTGATTGTGAAAATAGCCAAAAAACACGATTTTAGTAAAATTTACACGAAAAATATTTTTGTTCCCGATTTTGAACTTTTGAAAGTTTTCCCAAGGGAGACAAATCGTGTCTGACAAATTTCATCCAATCAAAATTTAGTGATCACGCATTCACCAGTTGATTAATGTCGGCATAGTAAACAATCAAAGAATCGAAATTTTGAGTTGTTTTTTTTAGCTTGGGTGTTAAATTTATAAAAATTGGAATCATGATGGGCGAGTTATAACTTGCAAAATAGTTCTGTCACCGCCTAAGAAAAAAAAAGCGTGTTGCTTCGTGCAAATACTTAGAGAAATGGGAGAATGATGTCAAGTACAGGGGCTGGTTGTCTAAATCAACGTTAGGATTGTCACATGCCTTTTGTAAAGTTTGCAACAGAGACTTTAAAGTTGACCACGGTGGCCTTAATGATGTCTCCAAACATTCTAGTACTGCTTGTGGTATTGATCTATATAATATATGAGGGTTTGGATGGGGTTAAATGATTAAAGAATATAATGCCCTAAGGCTTAAAAAATGAAGATAAGGGAATAACGGGCAAAAAAAAAAATGAAAATTGGAGAAATGCGTGGTCAAATTTTTTGAAGATTAGAAAAAAAAGAGGTTAATTTTTTGAAGATTAGAGAAAAAAGGGGTGAAAATTAAATGTTTATAGAACAGACCCCCCCCTCCCCCCATTTACAGACCCTCATATATTGTTGGTTTTTTTGTTATTAAATTATTAAAATTATTTCTTTTTTTTTTTATTTCTTGACAATGTATCAGACAAACATAAAGTCATCTTTCTGGTGTTTATCTCAACAAAAAGAATACAACAATCAAACAATTTAAAAAAAGATAGGTTATAATAGCATCTTCAACTATCACCCCCCAAAAAAGAAGTATGTCAGACACTTTTAGGAGCCAAATCATCACACGAAAAAATGCCGCGAAAAATTCTACCCTCAAAAATGGTGCCGCGCACAAAAACCCCCATGGCCATTTTCAAAAGTTGGCAGGTATGAATAATACAGATTATAATGTGATAATAATTATTGCAATTATAGGTAAAGCTGCATAGAAATAAATGCGTCAGATTTCAAAGTTCTTGTCATTGCAATTCTCACCCATTCATATCATTCACAATAATAAAAGAACTCGCAATAATTTCCAAATTCAGTGTTATTACCTTTGAGATAATGTGGTTTCTAAATTTCTCCTCTCAGTTATTTCTATGTCATGTTTTGCTCTAAGATCAACTAGCACCTCTCTTAGCTCGGACAATCTGTAAAACAGAAGAATAAATTACAACTTATCAAACAAAATGTGGCCAGATCATTCATTTATTCACAAATCAAAGAAACAGTGGGAGATAATCTTGAAAATAAGGGGGAGATAATTTTGAAAATAAGGGGGAGATAATTTATCAAAATAGTGCAACAAAATCTACCAATTTTCCCACATTTTTTGTTGAAGTGTAAGTTTCTACCTTTAAAACTGAAAAAGCAGATAATTTGACAAAGGATGTGCCAGATTTATTCTTCTTTCATTAAAGTTGACAATGATCAAGAACATTTGTTACAAATTTACTAGTAAAAAAAGGTGTATTTTATAAGATTTTTACCTGGTTTCTACCTGTCCCCGTAACTGAGTTGTTTGATGTTCTGTTTGACTTTGTACAGTTGACTGTTTACGTAAATTGTCAAGCTTAAAAATAAAAAATCTATAGTTAATCCTAAGTGTACCATAGAGAACTAAATATATTCAACATTACTGGTACCTCAATGTAACATTCTACATACATTGACATAGGTAACAAAATTAATCAACATGATTTATTTCTCCTCTCTCAAATAGTCTTGAAATGATACCGATTTGGCAAATATCTAGATAAATGTTATACTATTCATATACACTGATAATTCTTTTTGGCACAAATTATTCTGTAGAAAAAATAAAATATGATACTTTTTCAGTGGCAAACTGTTACATCCTTGCCATTATGTTTCCTTTGCCAAGGTGTCTTCATTGTGTGATTATAACTGTATTTTACCTCAGCACAGGCAAACTTCACACCTAAAGTGATGCCAAAGTACCAGTGCAATGCAACAGTAAGACACATTTAGGTAACATGACTCTATTTACTTGGTGTGAATAGAAATGTGACACACAAAGAGCTATATTTGTTGCATAATTTACAATTATCTTTATAAAAAGGAACAACATGCTAATCTGTGTACAGTGCATCCTTGAAAAATGTTCTGATATAACCCTTTTAAATTTGTGTAAGATAAAACATTCAGCTCTATTGTGGGATTAAGATACTTACCCTCTATAAAAAATATATATATACTACTTGTAAATGTTTTATTAAAAGAGAAAGTGGCAGTATTCATAATATTTTCACCTTAAAAAATACCCCCAAAATTTTGTTTTAAGTGATAAGCAATTTTACATGTTTAAAGATATATGTTCATGACTAAAACTTGAAAAATAACTGTTGGGTAAACTGTTTCTTTATTGTAAATAAAACAGGAAAGAATACCTTATAATTTTCATATAACTCAGCATTAAATAACTTGACTAAATATTGTTTTGGTATCTACACTATTGCATGGAAGAAACATAAATAACAGTAAGGCTAACATATAAGAATACTAAAACAATTCACTAAGTAAGTTTGACCCCCCAAAAAACACCTAGATGTTTATATGTAAGCATAAAAACTTTTATGCATAGAAATTCTATCTTAAAAGTTATATAAATGGTGAATTGCTTATGATTTTTTTTATTTTCTACTAAGACAAAAGAATGAAAAAGGAATATAAGTTTATTAAATATATACTTATTTCAAGGTTTGGGACAAATAATGGGATGAAAGAAAAATCTGTTTGAAGATTTTAAACAATATCTACTGTAGGTTTTATTTGAAATCTACTACTCTAATGCTAGTTACCTCTTCTGTCTGCATGCAATAATTATAATGTTATCATGATTAGGAAGAAAGATAGATAGTACCACTAACATCAAATACATGTCCGACTTAGATAGTATGACTGACATCAAATATATGTCCGACTTAGAAAGTATGACTAACATCAAATATATGTCCGACTTAGATAGTACAACTAACATCAAATACATGTCCAACTTAGATAGTAAAACTAAGATCAAATATATGTCTTTTCTTTTATTAGATAGGTTCAATGCATATGTACACGAGACAAGAGTAAAACACAAAGATTCTTAATTCTATTTAAAAAGACCATTATCTGGTATGGCTATAGCTATTGCTCATTGCTGAAAGCTGACAATGAACTCTAGTTATTGCAATTTATCCTTTGCTTTCTGATGCATTGCTGAAGCATTGGCAATCATCCAGAGTTTTGTATTTTCGTGGTGGGACTTGGTGAAATGCATATCTGGCATGATAGGGTGTCCCTAATGTTATTAGGTTGGCTGATGTTGATATATAATTGCTATGTGTCTTCATTTTTGTCTCTTTTAAAAATAGTCTTGACTTATTTGATGTAAATAAACAGATTTCAATCTTTAGTGAGTGATAAAAATTACATGCACGTTTTAAATTCAATAGTGTTCTACAATTGATGTCCACGTTTTCTTAATTTTCCTACAATTGTTGTCCATGTTTTCTTAAGTTTTCTACAATTGATATCCATGTTTTCAGAAAGTTTTCAATTAGAACTAACATAAACAACTAATAATGGGAGATAACTCTGTTTCAAGAATAGTTCACTTTAGATAAATCTTGTACAATATAAAGCTATGTTCAGTAAATCATGAAAAGAAATTAGTTATCTTCATGACTTACAAAATCAGTAAGATTTAATTACCTGCAATCTATTGTCGTCTTCTAGTTTCTTTGACTTATTTTTGAGGTCTGTTGACACTGTAGCAAAAGTGTTAGTATGCTGCTCCACTCTCATTTTTAAATTTCTGATGTCGTCTGCCATTTGTAATGTTACCCGTTCTAATTGTGCTTTTGATTGCAAAACTTCATCTAAATCTGTCCGCACATCCTGTAATCTGAAAATATGCATTCATGGTATACAAAATGGTATAAAAATAATGCAGGATATTATTGCAATGATATGTTTGGGTATGCCATTTTAGCCTCTCTTGTCTTTGCTTATAATCATATTTCAAAGTTTTTTTTTTTTTTTTTGTTTTTTTTTTAATTTTTGAAATCTGACTTTCATTAGAACAACAGATTTTTAAATAATTCTGCAATTATCACCAAACATTATTCCTTCCTTAAATGTAAACAATTATATTTCATAGGGAGCATTGTTTTCATAACTGAATATAGCATTTAGTTCTGAAATGAAGACTAAGGGGGCAATTTTTATCATGAGCTCAATGATACAAATTTTTTTTTAAGTGAAACCAATATTTGACTATGTTTCTTTAGTGAAACATATTCATTATGCAAAATATATCGATATGCATTCAGAAATGTTACTCCAAAGTAAATTTTAAGGAGTTATAAATAACAGGTTACCTTGAGGACTGAACATCTTTTTTGGTGACCAGTTCTTGTTGACTACTTTTAACTGCCTGTTCCACACCTTTCGTATGATTAACAAGTGAACTTAATGCCAACCGCTCATCGTCAAGTTTGTGTTCAGCTTCTTTTATTCTAGAACCTAGATGTTGAATAAGTTCATTACTGACTGTGATAGCATTTTCAATATTTCTTCTTGCACTTTGTTCTTCACGAAGCATATCGTCATTATGTCGGGTCGTCCCTTTAAGGTCACCTTGAAGTCTTAGCACCTCTTCTAACAAAGCACGATTTGATTTTTCAGACACTGCAACTCGCATTTCTAACTGTCTAATTCTTTCTTCTGGTTCCATGTCTGAATTATTTCTTATTATTGGACTAGCTTTTCTTTTAAAAACAGGAACCAGTTGTCCATCCATGTGTCTAGGTGATATGTCAGGTAAAGATGGATACTTGCTTTGGAACTGTACTGGTGGCCTACAAAGAATTTTTTTTTTAAATAACAATAGAATAATGAAATGAAAAACAAGGTACATTTTCAGTACAATTTAAAAAAAAAACAAAAAAAAACTGATTGTCTGTCTTTGCAGTTTATTCAGTCCTTGTCCAAACTTAGAAAAAGACAATTTAGATATACTGTTTTTGCAGCTTATTGATTTATTCAGAAGGGGGAAAATACATACATATAGGCACAATTATATTCAATTTTAGGTAAACTGTCCTTGCAGTTCATGTGGTAATAAATAATTACATAGACATGGCTGATACCAGAACATGAATAACATGTTGAATATGAGAATATGAAACAACTGAAAATGGAAAATTAACAATGGAAAATATATCTAAGCAAATCTGTCATAGATTCTTCAGTCACATAATGCATTATATGAGTATTTTTAGTTCTTTAAAAGTTAATTGTACTTTCATTTTGTTCCTATGATTAAAATATATGTTTCTTTGATTTCTAATAACAATTTATTGTGTACATGGTGGAGATAACCCAATGATATTGGCTATTGCAGGGATAGTCATAATAGGTCAAACAGCATTTCGAATGTTTTCTGTATTCTTAATAGAACGCCTATAAACACTTCTAAATCAAACTGTCAAACATTACAAATTATAATTTCTAAATAATGCATGCCAACTATAAAACACTTAAAATAAAGATGGTTAAAACAAAACAAATAAAGGAATAGCAAACAACTGATGGACAAATTATGTATATTTATGGATATAAGAGGCAATTATCATGTTTATTATCAAATCGAAATTTAAATTAGTGGTAACTAGTCTCATTGTTGTATAAAAGATTAATGAAATATTCTTTATTTCTTTGGCATCCATTCAGTATGATGTCTGTCATTGGTATCTGATATTAACATTAAATGATTTTTAAGGTTTTTTTTAAAGCTTTATACAGGAAGCAACATTGACAAATAAGTTTCTATTTATGTTCGTGAAGAAATAACTTATCTCTTATGCATGGTGGAAACGTCGATACTTATGACCTTTGAAGGCCATCATTGACCTAGGCTGACGAAGAGCCAATTTCGTTTCACATTGTGGGATAGGCCAATCAAATTCCCACATTTTTCATATTACATGTACTTATTCATTTCACTCTCCACTTCAGAGTGATCTGAGAAATATCTTTTCAAGTGTGAGACAGATTTCAGACCACATCTATAAGAGGAAAAGGAATATAACGCTCCATTTTCAAAATAAAAGATTCATGAATGCCATTAACTTCATCTATATCATCAAACAAAATTATAAAAAGCAAAATAAAAATCAACTTCTTGAGACTAAAAAATATACCTGGGTGATGATTGAGCTTCATTCTCCATCCTGTCAATTAATAAACAAATTAAAGAAAATGTTCAATATCATTAAAATTGATCCATGTCCATGCTGCCAACCTTTTTATACAATATTAAGGAATAACGTATATTCAATGCCATGAAGTAAAAGTATATCCATTTGAACTAACAATAGCCATATTTGTTTCACATTTCAAGATCTGAGGACAGGCCAACTAAATTCACATTTTTTTTCCATATCACTTATTCATATGACTTTCCATAAAGTGTACTTGTGATCTGAAAATATCTTTTCAAGCGCGACCACAACTATAAGAGGATAAGGAATATAACGCTTTGTTTTTCCAAATGAAAAATTTATTAAAGCCATTAACTTTATCTATATCATCAAACAAAATTCTAAAAAGCAAAATAAAAATGAACCTCTGGAGACTAATAAATATACCTGGGTGATGATTTAGCTTCTTTCTCCATCCTGTTAATTAATAAACAAATTAAAGAAAATGTTCCAAATCATTAAAATTGATCCACGTCCATCATGATGTCAACCTTTTTGTACCAATACATCAAAAGATTAAGAAATTGACACATTAATATTTGATGAAGCAACAATTACTGTGCAATTCCTATAATCATTAGAAGAAATCATTTATATGTTATTGGAAACAACTAAACAAAGTCATTTCTCCCTAAACAGGATAAGTTCAAAGTCGATAATTTCCACTCTCTTAACCAACAGTACTAAACCTGCTTCATTGATTTCATTGGCTATAAACACTGGAAAAATATAGCTATTCTTATTGATTTTCCATTTGAAAAAGTTATATTTGCATAAGGTCTGAGAAAATTAAAATGTTATTACATTTCAAATAATCTCATCAACTAGAATTCATCCCCAAGGGAGCTTATATGATATGTATATATTTTCTCAATGTAATGTCATTTTTTATGATTGTGAGATAAGCATATATATATATATATATATATATATATTATTTTTTTAAAAGATGCGTACAACTATTAAAAATTGGGGGACTGGTTGGGACTACAATTTATTGGTTTGAACATTGCATATGCATCAATGAAAATTATACAATTTGTTTACATGAATTTTATTTTTGTGGTACATTTGTATTTGAAAAATAATTAGCGGATTTTAAAACCTAGGGTATACCTGACTAGAAAATATAATGCAATTCTAAAAGTAGGACCTAGAATTTTTAGGGCAAGATATCATGCATGCCATAGCGGTGTTTTTACAAACTGATAGATATATTTAAAGTCTTATCAGGTAAAATTACCTAATTCCTACCAAATGTTACCTTGTATCTTAGATAAATGTAATATTTTTAACAGCGCAAGATCATAAACCTATAAAATAGAAATTTAAATGTCTAAAACCTGACAATTTTCAATATTTACACCATCAATTATTTAATGTTGAACATACAAAGATCTTAAGTTAATGATATATATCTAATACATAAGTAAATATAAAAAACCTTTTAAATTTGTCATCCTGTTTTATAAAATGAATTTAGGCCACATCAATTTGATTCCTTGTTTGACGGACCCGCCCGCACCTATTTTTTTCAAAACAGAATTTTTTTTATTATTTTTTATATTCCCGCTTCCCGCATCTAGAAATGATATCATGTCCATTTCCCGCACCGTTTTTTTTTGTAAATATAAAAAGATATCAACATTTGTTTTTAAAATCAGTCTAACCGGTATATAACGATTTTAAACATAAACATGATAAAAGCACCCCACCACACTGTGTAAATATCTGTGAGAATATTTTTTTCAAAGAGAGAGTGCTCCGAAATAAATTGAAATACCTGTAAAGAACAAAAAATTGGTTTCTTTCCCCCTTACTTATATTCCCAATCAAAAAATGTTCGTTGTTAGAATTATAAGTACAGAGAACTTCTGAAGGATTTGCCTTCAACTGCAATTATATTGTATGCTGGCTAAACAAAACTATTCATAGCCCCTGCATGTTTATGCACCTGTCCTGATTGATTCAGGGGCCTGTCGTTCGGCAGTTATAGTTTGTTGATGTTGTTCATTGGTATTTTCCTGTTTGGATACATAAATTAGATCGTTTGTTTTCCTGTTCGAATTGTGTACTTTAATAATTTTGGGGTCCTTTATAGCTTGCTGTTTGGTCTGTATCAAAGCCCTGTGTAAAAGGCCGTACTTTGACCTGTGTTTGTTATTATCAGGTTGAGAACAACCCTCCCTCAGACAAGGGGTCATATTACTGATGTAGACAAGAAAATAGAAATACCAAGGATTTGTACTATAGTTCTTCTATACAAAACCTTTGAAAACTTAGAATTTTGTACTCAAAAAGAGGAGAGTTACATCATATTTTAAACAACTTTTTTCTATTAAAAAGAGGGGTCCACTTATTTTGAATAATATTAAACTGTTAAAGTAAATGTGTTAATTTAACATGGTTAAAGTCCAGAAATATTACAAAATTCTTGGACATGTTTTGACCATTTAATACTAGATAGATATATAGTTCTTTGAGAAAATATGAGCCCTTTTGTACAAACAAATATACTATAACTTATATTGATCCCTCATAAAACATGTAAAAGGGATATTTATAACATAAAGGGTTTGTCCCCAAACTGATTATGACTTGGATGGAGAATTGTCTCATTGTCAGTCACACATACATCATTTGTACATAGACCAGATTTAATTATTTCTTGGTGAACAGGGAAAAAAAACTTCAGAAATTAAAGAAATGTCAAAGTACAAGTGATAAACATTGATAAATCAAGTTTTAATATTGTCAAAACCTACTATTTTATGTTTACAAAAAAAAATTATAATCGCTCCTTTACTTTTCAAGCTTCGCCTCAAAAATTTGCAAATTAAATATTTTTTTATTAAAATTTTCAAATCGCTCGCTCGCCCCAAATTTTGGAGTCCAAAAATCCGTAGAACAAGAAATTAAATTGGTGTGGCCTTAAATGTAAAACATAAATGCTGTCTGACATACATATAATTTGCATATATTTTTTTTTATCAAATCTTTTTTTCTATTTCTTATTGATAAAATGTAAAATTATATAATCATATTCAGTCTTTTTTTATTTTAAAAAAAAGTTCAAATTTATCTCTAAAAATGATTATATTATTACAGTATGATCAGTTAAACTGAATAATTTCTGTGTTTTAAAATAAAAACATGCTTCCATAAGACATTTTAAGATATTTAATCCTTCATTTTCAATATTTATTTCACAAAAAACAACAGACAGTTAGGATTTTTTTAACACTTATCAAGAAATCTTGCAATCTGTACAAATTTATTGAAAATTTATAACCTGCGTGAGCTCCATACTGATACTCATTATATTGGAATCCATGAAACATACCTTAATGTTATTTATTAACTAGTAAACTACAGCAAAAAAATGTTGTTCTCCTAATTAGCTGCAATAACCTGTTCTTAGTCCAGAGCATTGATCAACATGAAATATCAATTGAAAAATTTAACAATAATTATTGTGATAATATCTTTTTGTTTAATTTTATCTATTCAAACTAATTCCCTTTGGTGCCATTTAAGTACATGCTGCAGATAATGCATAGAAAATAAATATCTATTCGTTTACAACAGCAAAGAATGAGTTCTAGTAAACAATCACGTATTGTGACAACCCTTATCAATAATTTAACTCTAAAACTTCTGATATCTAATTCAATCAACAACTAAATATATCAATAATTTTCAAGAAAAATCAAACTACGACTGGCCAGAAATTGATTATTTTATTCCATATCGGAAAGCTATTATTTAATTTTCAATAGCGTCTGCAAAATTGTTTACTTACTACATGTACAAGTCTAAATTTTTCATCAAAATAAGGTAAAAGATATTACAAAAGCTTACAAAATTGCTAAAATCTACCTTTTACCTAAATCAACAAATAGAAACAAAACATTAAAATCTGTATTTGCTTTTCTAATATGTAAGTCTGGCACTTAAGTGTTAAGCTTATATATTGATGGTCAAAATTAACTGGAAAGAATCTCCTACAAGGGATTATGGTGAATATCTGTCTGAACTGAACCCCATAGAGACAGGAGACTCTTTTGGAAAAGACAGATTAAACTAGAGGCTCTAAAGAGCCTGTGTCGCTCACCTTGGTCTATGTGAATATTAAACAAAGGAAGCAAATGGATTCATGACAAAATTGTGTTTAGGTGATGGTGATGTGTTTGTACATCTTACTTTACTGAACATTCTTGCTGCTTACAATTATCTCTATCTATAATGAACTTGGCCCAGTAGTTTCAGTGGAAAATGTTAGTTAAAATTTACAAATTTTATGAAAATTGTTAAAATTTGACTATAAAGGACAATAACTCCTTAAGGGTCAATTGACCATTTCCGTAAATCTTACTTTGCTTAACATTATTGATGTTTACAATTTATCTGTA
Organism: Mytilus edulis; assembly: GCF_963676685.1. Classification (NCBI taxonomy): domain Eukaryota; kingdom Metazoa; phylum Mollusca; class Bivalvia; order Mytilida; family Mytilidae; genus Mytilus; species Mytilus edulis. The sequence continues at coordinate 37,135,282 of NC_092352.1, read as the reverse complement.
TCTATAATAATATTCAAGATAATAACCAAAAACAGCAAAATTTCCTTAAAATTACCAATTCAGGGGCAGCAAACCAACAACAGGTTGTCAGATTCATCTGAAAATTTCAGGGCAAATAAATCTTGACCTGTTAAACAATTTTACCCCATGTTAAATTTGCCCTAAAGGCTGCAGTTTCAGAGTTATAAGCCAAAATCTACATTTCACCCCTATGTTCTATTTTTAGCCATGGTGGCCATCTTGATTGGTTGGCCAGGTCATCGGACACAATTTTTAAACTAGATACCCCAATGATGGTTGTGGCTAAGTTTGGTTTTAATTTGGCCCAGTAGTTTCAGAGGAGAAGATTTTTGTAAAAGATAACTAAGATTTACGAAAAATGGTTAAAAATTGACTATAAAGGGCAATAACTCCTAAAGGGATCAACAGACCATTTTGGTCGTGTTGCCTTATTTGTAGATCTTACTTTGCTGAACATTTTTGCTGTTAACAGTTTATCTTTATCTATGATAATATTCAAGATAATAACCAAAAACAGCAAAATTTCCTTAAAATTACCAATTCAGGGGCAGCAACCCAACAAAGGGTTGTCCAATTCGTCTCAAAATTTCAGGGCAGATATATCTTGACCTGATAAACAATTTTACCTATGTCAAATTTGCTCTAAATGCTTTGGTTTTTGAGTGATAAGCCAAAAACTGCATTTTACCCCTATGTTCTATTTTTAGCCATGGCGGCCATCTTGGTTGGTTGGCCAGGTCACCGGACACAATTTTAAAACTAAATACCCCAATGATGATTGTGGCTAAGTTTGGTTCAATTTGGTCCAGTAGTTTCAGAGAAGATTTTTGTAAAAGATTACTAAGATTTACGAAAAATGGTTAAAAATTGACTATAAAGGGCAATAACTCCTTAAGGGGTCAACAGACCATTTTGGTCCTGTTGACTTATATGTAGATCTTACTTTACTGAACATTTTTGCTGTTAACAGTTTATCTTTATCTATGATAATATTCAAGATAATAACCAAAAACAGCAAAATTTCCTTAAAATTACCAATTCAGGGGCAGCAACCTATCAACGGGTTGTCAGATTCATCTCAAAGCAGAGCAGATAGATCTTGACCTGATTAACAATTTTACTTATATCAGATTTGCTGTAAATGCTTTGGTTTTTGATTGATAAGCCAAAAACTGCAATTTACCCCTATGTTCTTTTTTAGCCATGGGGCCATCTTGGTTGGTTGGCCGGGTCACCGGACACAATTTTTTTAAACTAGATACCCCAATAATGATTTTGGCCATGTTTGGTTAAATTTGGCCCAGCAGTTTCAGAGAAGAAGATTTTTGTAAAAGTTAACGACGACGGACGCAGGACGACAGACGCCAAGTGATGAGAAAAGCTCACTTGGCCCTTCGGGCCAGGTGAGCTAAAAAGTAAAGAATAACTTAATTGTATGTTCTGATAAATGGACATAATGGGACACCAACCCCCCCCAAAAAAAAAAAAAAAAATTACTATAGTCTAGACAAAGCTCTAAAATACTCTAGAAAGGTTTAATGAATAAGTTTTACAATATGTCAAAGATCTGCACAAAACCCATTGTTCAAGAGCCCATCCAGTCTATTCAGTTTATGCTTGGTTCAGTTTAAACATGTTTCATTGTTTTTGAAGCTCAGAGACCACAAATGGCACATAAGAAATAAATCAAAGTCACATGACCTCTTCATTCTACAGTGTTAGGTAAAATAAAACATGTCATAATACACATTATGTTTCTTTTTTTTTTAATCACATTCTTTAACTATCTAAATTTTAGTGTGCTGTAGTTATTTGTTGCTTTGGGTATTGTATTAAGAGCAACACAAGGTAACATTCAAGTGCACACAGCAACTGCATTCTGTGTTTCATTTGGGTGTGCTTCTTTGTGAATTGGATAAAGAAATGATGTTTGCAATAGTCTCCAAAAAAGTTCTTTGTCCATATATTGCATGTGTCATAAGGAAAACCAACCCCCAGTGTCATATTTTTTAGTTTCAGTGGAAAATGTTAGTTAAAATTTACAAATTTTATGAAAATTGTTAAAAATTGACTATAAAGGGCAATAACTCCTAAAGGGGTCAACAGACCATTTTGGTCCTGTTGACTTATATGTAGATCTTACTTTACTGAACATTTTTGCTGTTAACAGTTTATCTTTATCTATGATAATATTCAAGATAATAACCAAAAACAGCAAAATTTCCTTAAAATTACCAATTCAGGGGCAGCAACCTATCAACGGGTTGTCAGATTCATCTCAAAGCAGAGCAGATAGATCTTGACCTGATTAACAATTTTACTTATATCAGATTTGCTGTAAATGCTTTGGTTTTTGAGTGATAAGCCAAAAACTGCATTTTACCCCTATGTTCTTTTTTAGCCATGGTGGCCATCTAGGTTGGTTGGCCTGGTCACCGGACACAATTTTTTAAAACTAGATACCCCAATAATGATTTTGGCCATGTTTGGTTAAATTTGGCCCAGCAGTTTCAGAGGAGAAGATTTTTGTAAAAGTTAACGACGACGGACGCAGGACGACAGACGCCAAGTGATGAGAAAAGCTCACTTGGCCCTTATTTGTTATTTGTTGCTTTGGGTATTGTATTAAGAGCAACACAAGGTAACATTCAAGTGCACACAGCAACTGCATTCTGTGTTTCATTTGGGTGTGCTTCTTTGTGAATTGGATAAAGAAATGATGTTTGCAATAGTCTCCAAAAAAGTTCTTTGTCCATATATTGCATGTGTCATAAGGAAAACCAACCCCCAGTGTCATATTTTTTTCTTTAAAATATCATGAAAACATTTTCTTCTATTTATTTTTGTCTTCAAATTAGTACTTATAGAAGGAGCCTAGCCATAGAAGCCTAAATGATACTTTAAAGGAAGATATTAAACTTATTTCTGGAATATTATTACAGTTAATCTCTAGATCTGTACCAAATTAGGCAAATAGTATTTCATTTAACTAAGACAGACATGAATTTCTTACTGTGAATGCACAACAGTAAAAATCATTTCTTAGAACTTCTTTTCTTATTAAGATAAGCTCATCAATGATACCAGGATTAAAATGATGTACGCCAGACGTGCGTTTCAAATACAAATTATTCATCAGTGATGCTTGAATCAAAAAAGTTAAAAGGCCAAATAAAATACGAAGTTGACAGGTTGAAGAAAGTTCAGGATTCAAAATTCTGAAAGGTTTTGCCAAGTACATCTAAGGCAATCTTTTCTGGTGGTAGAAAATTCTAAGTTTTTCATAATATTCAAAGTTAATTCATAATTGTGAAAATATCAACATACAGCTGAAACCTTATGGTAAGAAAATGAACTAAAGTTTCATCTCGATTTGATATTGCATTCAGATGTGTGGGTGGTAGGGGCTGTGCTTCACTTCACTGCAATTAACATGCTCAAACCTGCATCTAGCACACACTAGCCATGCCTCTACCCTTACCTTGGAGTTGGAGAGGTATATTCATTAGACTTGTCATACCATTCTGTCCGTGTGTATGGTCTGGACTTATAGGTAGTCATTGTTCTTAACCCTTACTACCTACATTGATAAATTAACTAGAAAAATCAAATAAAACTACAATTTTCTTAATTCTTTTAGTAATTGTATCTGTATGTGATGCCATCTAATTCATAAACTTACTACTACAACAAATGTTTCCTAATTATGTTAGAAACCTAGTTTGCATAAAAATAAGAATAGGGTACCATTATAAGTGAAATTCTAATGCTGTTGTTTTGAATACATGTATGACTCAGACTGTATGAAAATTATGTCATATTAGATTTGTACCTCATTTCATCATTAATAGACTGCTTATTATAACACTTACAGTTAATACAAAATAATATTGGGAAAATCCATACAGATTTCAGTTAAATTACTTGTGAAGCAACTAGCTTGGAACTTTTTTTTACTAATTCAGTGCTAATGATGTTGAATACTTAGGTGTTGATATGGATATCAGTCTCTCCTTTAACTCTTTTCTAAAACAGGCTAGGAGAATTAGTTTGTACAGTACTACATTTGTACAGACAGTTCTATAAATTAATACAGATATAAAGGCAAACACACAAACTCATGGTTGTATATAAGTGAATTGACTTACCATTTAATTGTTTTATGCAGGTTTTGAAGATTCATATTGTCAATAATTCTTTCATTAGCTAGCTATTGATTATTTCATTTATTATTTATAAAATTGCATAGTTTTGATATTTATAAATGTTATGATTTATAAATCAATTTGGGTTTAATGTAATAAAAATAGTTTGATGAACATTCAGTTTAAAAATAAATAACATTCTACCTGAGCTTCATAAGTTTTTTTGGCAAAACAAACCATGATAGAAATACATGATTTGTATATTAAATATTGTTTTTCCCCTCTTAATTATATAAATGAAGAAATAAACTTTCTGAACTGTTTTATGTGTATTTAAGACAATAAGCCATCTAATAATCCATCTAGATGACCTCCAAAAACACTGCAGACAGTCATTTAACCAGACTTGTGGCTTATGTCCCTTCGTTATCTATTACTTGCTCAATTTTTCCTTAGCTACAAATTTGACCCCCCAAAAATATAATGATTTTTTTGTTTCAAACATTTATCATAAAAGGGGAATAAAGAAATAACAAAATCACATAAAACTTTCTGTTTGGTCTTATTTTCCGTACAAGCAAAAATTATTGCAAATGTTTTATTGGCTTGCAAGTCAATAATTCAACTCATTTGAATCCTTAATCATGCAACCTCTTATCTAACTTTAAGTTGAGATAGGTTGGATATGTTGATCTACATCAAACCTCAATATACAAAAATTACATTATAGTATTAGAACTCCTCATAGATATTAAAATAATCAAAATTTTTGTTAAAAATTCATTTTAACTTGGTGTTTTGACAACAAAATAATTTGAGGTTATAGAAAAAATCCATATTCAAAAGTTTAAAGCATCTTTTATTTGTATCACATTCATGTATATTTAATCAGTATATTATTGAACTTTATTCAAATTGATCTCTACCATGTAAACTTCAGATCTGATCAAATAGACAAACTGTTTAAAAGCATTTTAACAGAATATTTAACTAATATTTAATATGGGTCAAGGAATGTTGAAATGAATAGAGAAAAAAACAAGATTATAATACTTATATAAATGAGATCAGTCAAAAACAAACAAAAAAGCGTACTTCACAGAAATTGTCTTTTCCCAATGATATTTTTTTTGTGGCCTGATTTTTAATTGGATACAATTTGAAGTGTTTAAAATTTTTGGCCAAAACAAGTTAAATGAGAATAGTATTTCAATCATAAATCAGGATAAGAAGATATGAATGTTGTGCCTGGATGGGATTAATAAATAGAAAATAATCAACAAAAAGAAAGAATGAAGGTTTAAAAAAAGTTAAAAAAATAAAGAGTAGAGATTCTTGGACAAAATAAATAAAGCATAAAGAAAAATGGTTTTAAAGCTAAAGAAAAACGAAATGAGGGATTCTCAATCCCAACCCCCTTGAATATACATCATTCTTTGTACATGTTGTTTTGTCCCAAAAGTTAAGCTGAAATTTTACTTTATATCAGAAGGAGCTATATTTCAAATACATCAGCCATGATATATAACTATAGAACTAACTCAGATGTAAAACTTTTAAGTATTTGTGTTGACAAAAGATATGTAGTAAGCCTTTTTTTTGCCATTTCAGTTTCTACGTCTTTTAGTTTCATAAATAGACATGCAATACTGGCATAAATAGTAAACAATATTTGGAATAAAAAAAAAACAGCATTTCAGTCATACTCTTTAAAGGTGCTGCAATTTAAAAAACATCTTTTTTTTTTCAAATTAAACCAAATTTAACCATTCACAGGCTATTTTCCACAACTTAAAATAAGTAAAAAACCCCTGTCAATGTCTAGCACGGCCAAAATGATTTATTAAAAGTTTGACTTTGAAATTTAAATCTCAAGAAGATTAGACTAAAAGTCCCACAACAACATTAAGAGTTTACCGATCGGTTTTATCTATATGTGTTAACATGTTGTTTTCAAAATGTTATTATTAGTCAAACAATTTTCAAGTCCAGTTTAAGTAACAATTCTGTGGCGATATTTTAAAACTTCATGAAAGGCTTTAATGTATCTTGTCTATTATTGTCCAGATCATGGATACCAAGATATGCTGGACAAAGGTCAACAAACAATTTATCACAGAGTTTAATATTACTTAAAGGTACAAACTATGTAAAATGGTTGACATTATATAATTAATATTATTAAAATTACAGAATTTCAGTTTTAATCCTCCAGAAGTGATTAAATCATTTTCACATATAATTAATACATCAATTGTACATGATAAAGGGACCATTTTAGACAATAACACATTTGCTTTTGATCCCTTCTAAATGAATTGTAATGGCATCAACTAGTTCCAAGCACCTGAGATCACCCCATGTTTAAGATAGGGTTAAAATGCTGGATATTTTTTATTTTTTTGGCATTTATAGGTAGTGTTTTGTGAGAAAAAAAAATCCCCACCATAGCCATGGAATTGTTTTTTACAAGCACATACATGTATGTAATTCATTAATGATTTTTCAATACTTTTTCATTCTTATTCAATTATAAAAACAAAATTTCTTAACGTGAAGCTCTTATGCTTTTGAACAATGGAAAAACTCTAATATTTTCATCTGTAACCATGGTGTTGCAAACATCCACAAATAAATAAAATAGGTTAATCCATTATAAACATGGAAAACAAAATGTGAAAGTGGTTATCTGGACAAATCTTTAAGGCCAATTTTCAAAAACTTTGAAATACATGTACATGTATTACATACTAATTTTCAATTGCTTCAATGTAGACGCACCATCACGAAATGTTTTTATATTATAAAAACATTTCGTGATGGTGCGGAGGCCACACCAATTTAATTTCTTGTTCTACGGATTTTTGGACTCCAAAATTTGGGGCGAGCGAGCGATTTGAAAATTTTAATAAAAAAATATTTAATTTGCAAATTTTTGAGGCGAAGCTTGAAAAGTAAAGGCGAGCGATTATAATTTTTTTTTGTAAACATAAAATAATAGGTTTTGACAATATTAAAACTTGATTTATCACTTGTACTTTGACATTTCTTTAATTTCTGAAGTATTTTTCCCTGTTCACCAAGAAATAATTAAATCTGGTCTATGTATGTGTGACTGACAATGAGACAATTCTCCATCCAAATCATAATCAGTTTGGGGGCAACCCCTTAATGTTATAAATATCCCTTTTACATGTTTTATGAGGGATCAATATAAGTTATAATTAATATATTTGTTTGTACAAAAGGGCTCATATTTTCTCATAAAACTATATATCTATCTGGTATTAAATGGTCAAAACATGTCCAAGAATTTAGTAATATATCTGGACTTTAAACATGTTACCACATTTACTTTAACAGTTTAATATTATTCAAAATAAGTGGACCCCTCTTTTAGAAAAAAATGTTTAAAATATGATGTAACTCTCCTCTTTTTGAGTACAAAATTCTAAGTGTTCAAATGTTTTGTATAGAAGAACTATACAATTCCTTGGTATTTCTATTTTCTTTTCTACACCAGTAAAATGACTCCTCGTCTGAGGGAGGGTTGTTCTCAATCTGATAATAACAAACACAGGTCAAAGTACGGCTTTTTACACAGGGCTTTGATACAGACCAAACAGCAAGCTATAAAGGACCCCAAAATTATTAGCGTACACAATTCGAACAGGAAAACCCACGATCTAATTTATATATCCAAACGGGAAAATACCAATGAACAACATCAACAAACGATAACTGCTGAACGACATGCTCCTGAATCAATCAGAACAGGTGCATAAACATGCAGCGGCTATGGATAGTTTTGTTTCGCCAGCATACAAAATAATTGCAGTTGAAGGCAAATCCTTCAGAAGTTCTTTGTACTTTATTCTAACAACGATCATTTCTTGATAGGGAATATAAGTAAGGGGGAAAGAAACCAATTTTTTGTTCTTCACGGAAATACCCGCTGTTATAACTTTTTATCGGAGCACTCCAGGTTTCATGCTGAAACAAATATTTTCACAGATATTTACACAGTGTGGTGGGGTGCTTTTATGTTTAAAATCGTTATATACAGGTTAATAGACTGTGATTTAACAAATGTTGATATCTTTTTATAATATTTACACAAAAAAACGGTGCGGGAAATGGACATGATTACAATTCCGGATGCGGGAAGCGGGAATATAAAAAAAATAAAAAAATTCTGTTTTGAAAAAAATAGGTGCGGGCGGGTCCGTCGAACAAGGGATCAAATTGGTGTGGCCTACTGTTTCACAATTATTTATTTTTTTTAAATAGCTTTGTTGTTGTTTCTGAAAATATTGCTTTGGTGACTATGATAAATTCACAATTATTTATTTTTTTTAAATAGCTTTGTTGTTGTTTCTGAAAATATTGCTTTGGTGACTATGAGCTTTGTTGTTGTTTCTGAAAATATTGCTTTGGTGACTATGATTTAATCATAGTCACCAAAGCAATATTTTCAGAAACAACAACAAAGCTATTTAAAAAAAATTGTTTCTGAAAATATTGCTTTGGTGACTATGATTTAATCATAGTCACCAAAGCAATATTTTCAGAAACAACAACAAAGCTATTTAAAAAAAATAAATAATTGTGAAACAGTTTGGCATGAAATTAAGTGTAATAGATCTTACATGTTGATGTTCATGAAGTTCAATATTGAACTACATTATATAACACTTATAAAAATTGTGTCAATATGAGTTATATATATAATCCCTTAAACTCACTTACAAGAGAAATTTGAAACAGTATTATCAAGTATCACAAAAATATTCAATATGATCAATTTCACAGAGTTTTATTGACAATTTAATTCTTATTTTATAGAAAATCTCATCACATCTAGGATTAACATGTCAAAGTTGACAAGATGACCATATTATGAACTATAAAATCCCAATAGAAAACAGGTTCAAACTAATTATATCAGATTTATGGTTGAAGCATAGACTTTTAACAACTTTTGTTTTATGATTATCACCTAGAAATGTGAATATAACTTTTTTACACTTTCAGTTATACATTTTTGTAAAAAAAAAAATAGTTTTTATTAGGTAATACAGCAGTCTTAGAAATGTGAAATAGTGGTAAATGTGTGCTTTTAAATTCAAATGAAAAGATTTAACACCAAAAAATAATAAGTGCTACATGTACATGTAATATTCTCAGTGAATAACACAGATCAAGGTGCTTATACATTTGTACATGAAACATACAACATGTAAATGTTTTAAAGAGAAAATGACTGGAGCACACAAAAAGTGAACACTGTAAACTGAATAAAAAAATTCATTACATTAAAATCCTGTCTAAATTTTGCATAAATTTAGAAATAATATTGACAACACCGAAAGCATTACCTTCTTCCTATTTTTTCAGTGACATTTAAAGCTGTTGGCACTGAATGTGACGTTGGAATACTACTTCGCCTTTGTTTATTATTTCCAGGTCCTTGATACAGCTTTTTCCAAAATGAGCTCCTTTCCATATTAATTAGCAATAATTAGAGCACAAAAACAAGTTAGACTCCATTGATGCAAGACAATGTAAATAGGTGATAATAACATTCATTTGAATTAAAATAAACATTCCAAAAAGGATTGCATGAGTATCAAATCAATCATTTCACATGTTTTTATTTATAAATAATCACTGAATGTATTTTTCGTTAGATCATGATCAGAATCGTTAAACAATATGCATTCATCAGTTGATTATTAAGTTTTGTTATGTTGTAACTATAGTTCTTGTAAAACGGTCATTAATTTCTCATATAAATTTTTCATCCTTCAATTCGAGGAATATTCCTGAGGGTAAAAAAACCTGCATGAATATTTAATCGTAGTAATTAATTCATTGGCTATACTGACTACTGTCAACGAAACATAAAATCATAATCTCCACATGACTCCACAACTAGATGTGCTCCTTTCATTTTGTATTTCAATATTTTCCCACAAAAATAAAGTTAAGTAATCATGAGCAACTTGAATTTTTTCTCAAACTAATAGAAAATTATGCAATGATATGAATTCATCTTATGATATGCGATCTGCAGCGATCATATATATTAATCCTTGAAATTTAACTGCTGTTGTGTTTGAAATTACTTAGCACAAAATTTTTCAATATGCACTACTAACAAATAATTTGTTAATTCGATTTATGCAGTTTCCTGTGAGAGTTCATGCCTACATCAAAGTGAAGTATATTTCCATCAAATATTAATCCAATAATTGTTTAAAAAATATCCTAATACAACTATACATCAGATATGTCAATTAAAATCGTATTTCTACAAGCTTCGTCAGTTTTAGGTGCAACTGTATCCGAGGTAATGGGATAAAAAACTCATTTCTTATAAGCTGTCACTAAGTATGAAATGAAAACAAAGTCATAAAAGCTGACACATGAATTTCAGTTTATACTTCTTTCAGATCATAAGGATATTGAAAAGAACTTGACACGAACGAAGTAAGATTGGTCGATTTCCTGTTTTAAACCAAGCCAATGTTCTACTATTCCATTAAGCCCCATTCATACTTTTGACATGAAACATCAACAAGAAGACACAACTAACAACAAACGTAATAAAGCATCAATATATTGAAAATAATAGATGGCCGTGTTATGTTCATTCATGCAGTCAATTTCACCATTTCAACATGATGGCTTTCTTACAATCAATTACAGTCGTTCTATAGTAGTAATTGTATTTAGAAAAAGATTTTTCTTTTGTCTGCAGCTAGCACTTTCAATAACTCCCAATTTTATCAAAAGCTGTGCTTGGAATGGGGAAAAATATAAACAAATAACAAATTTCCTGCACTCCAAAATATTTAAGATCTTCCATAAAAACAATTTACCAATAAGTAAATGTCAACAAAACTATTTTATAAAAGGTAAAATTTAATGCAATTGTCTAGAATGAGTCCACTAATTTCAAACAGTAATTAATTTGCTGACCTTACTTATACTACATATATCCTATAAATTTCAAGGTAAGCAAATTTTGTAGTAATTTTAATTTAAATGCTTTTAAAGTTGGTTTTAAAACCAATATGGATACAGAATGTTACCTGTGAATTATCAGGTAATCATTTATAAAAGCAATATTGTTTATAATTTAATTTCACTTGGAAATTTTCCAACAACCAACAGTCCTTACCATTTATATCTGAGGAACAGAGGTTTTTTAATCGCATTTTAAAACTTTTTAGAAGTTATACATGTTATATATAGTTCTAAAATTACTTTTTACCAAACAAATACAAGCTTAATTCTGTTAAAGTACAAATTGCCATGGCGTATTCTATTTTACTTATTGGTGCATGATACATGAAGATAATTAATATCTAACCAAATTAAAATCTTCTTCACTAAGAACAGTAATTACCTTTTTTTTTTTTTTAACTTTTTCAACAAAAGAAGAAAAAGTTTTAAAAAAAGCAATGACAAAAACTTGAATGAATTAGAGATAACAAAACTAAACAACTTTTACCCCACGAAATTTTAATGTTTTAATATGTTTTACTGTATACTGAATGTACATAACAAACTCTATAAATCGTCTTCGATTTAAAAGTTCTGACATTTTATTGATTATCACTTATATTTCCGCTTAACATTTTTTTGCCATAGTTTCACAACATTAATATATATTAAATGTGTGATATGATATCTGCTATTATAACAGATATTTTATAAAGTGTCATATAAAAAGAATCAAACAAATAAATGTGTATTTTTTCATCAAAAAACATGAATCAACGCCTTTGAAAGTTACTTTTCTATTATTTGATGTATGTCATATTGAGTTTCATATAAAATATCGTTCTCATTTTTTCAGAAACAATTATTATCACATTAATCAAACTCAAGCGCAAGTTTCTGAATTGATTAAATATCTAAGTACAAAAGAAAATGTTTCAAAAATCCAATTTACCAAATGCAGCTCCTAAAGTTTCACTTTAAATTATGTGGTTTATTCAATTTTACTATTGTCCTTCAATATTCACGAAATACTTGTTACTCAAGATCAAGCAAACATTAATCAACAACTAAATGGAAAATGCCCTACTTTAATAAATAATGAAATTTAGAATTATAAAAACATTGCAATTTGATATATGCTTTAAAAAAAAAATTAAATTACACAAGCCTGTGAATTGATTTCATATAAAATTATAAAGCCTACATGTTTCTAAGGCTTGTAGTGGTACAAATAAACTTTATATTTCCAGACAATGTAACAGTATGCTTATTCTATATGTATATGCAATTGAAAATCATAACCTTATGATAATTAAACATTTTTTTAACCCCAAAACATCATGAACATAGTGTTAAGACAAATAGCTGATAAAAAATAATGTAATATTTTGTTTCTAATTCTAACTTTTTCATTGAGAATATCAAGCAAGCCCTGACATTCAAGCTTAATAGCTTAATCGAAACAAAACTAATTTCATGCATGCAAAATGTTGTGATACATGTACATTTAGCTGTAGATATATAGTTGTAGAATTAATGAAGTTGCATTCATTTCAACAATAAATTAAGGATGCTTGACAGAAGGCCTGACCTTGCAGCACTGATATATGACAGCACTGCCTAATATTTTTTGAATACACAGAAAAATATGTTCAATTGATTTTTTTTTAAATCTACGATAATACACATAATCTTGACTGTTCAGTGTTGGATACATGCATATCAACCAATACATAAACAACCCTCAATAAAATCTAGATTTTTTACACTGAACAGAAGTGTATTTTGAGTTTATCTATATTGATGTGTGATACCTCTTTTTGCTGCCAAAATACATTTATCATATTTATCATGTTTCAAGTGAATTTAACCAAAACTTTCCTCTGAACAGCAGGTGATATTCCACTGTAATACCTGATTTTGTGATATCTTCAATGTAAGACAAATATATGTATTACAATGTAACAAAAGAAATGCACCACATAAACCACCTTTTGATGTGGACAGTTTTAACTGTATACCAGCTTTTTATTTGTACATATCAAACCTGTGTAGAGAATGGCTCTCTCCTATGCCTGGTCTATATTTACAGTTGTCTTAGTATGATTCCCGACCATTATTATGATTATCATGAGTATTGCAAGATGATGATGAGATGATTATTCAAATGTTGGATTAAAAATTTATTTTACATATTTTTATTCTTTAAGTGATTGAAAGGATTTCAAATTTTGACACAAGGTTTCTGTAGTCATAAACATTGATTTATGTAAAAATAAAGTTTTTCTTAGTTATTTAAAAATTGCAAAATTTTGTGTTCAAGTTCAGTTGTGTCTACCTTTTCTTCTGAAAACAACACAAAATGACTTTATTCTGTTACTTTATCTAATTCATGTCTGATCATTAATTTTTAATTTGACTTCTAGATTGTCAATACTTATTTATTCAAGGATGGATGACGGTTTTGGAATTTTTGTATGTTAAATGGTCTCCTTTTCCCCCCAACAGTACAGGGTAAAATATTTCCCCCCATTTTTGAAACTAAACAGTACATTTATCCGTAATTCATATATTTCCCCTTTGATCTTACTACATGTACCTAATATTTTCTAGTATCAACGTACTGGCTGTATCACTGAAAATATTAGGCAATACACTGTGTGACGTCATAATTACCGATAAACAGAATAATAGGTAGTTTCGTTTTTGATACTGACTATATCATGTGGAATATCTTAACTCGCCCCTAACAGGCTCGTCTAGATACACATGAATGATGATATAGTCAGTATCAAAAACGAAACTACCTATTATTCTGTATATATATACAGAGATGCAAACAGTTTTTTTTTCCTGTCAGACATTGGGACCTACAGGGTACCAAGTATTGCCAGACCCATCACATTTCTGCCAGACCTATATTTTCACTCACAAAAATCTATTTTCGTAATATTATGAAAAAAAAGCCCCCCCCCCCCCCCCCCCCCCCCTCTATATAGAGTATAAAAAGTATATATCAGTTTTGCCTCAAGAAATTTTCAATTTATCATGAATAAATGTTAGCAGTTAATAAAAATAAAAAATTCTTAGTTTATTAATAACAATGAAATATAACTGTTTCCTGTTAAGGGGTTTTCCAAATTTTCACACCAAAAAGCACATGGCCTTTAACAATTGTAAACAAAGCATTCAATTTGTGATCATGGATAACAGCTTTAATTAATTGAATTTGGATATAGATATTCAACTTAGGTACAGTCAGGCAATGTTTTTACTATTTTCTGGATTAATACTAATTTGAAAGAAAAGTTTAAAAAATAAAATAATCTTTGACATCAAAACAACAGACGATCTGAAATATATTATGAATACTCAGTGACCCATATATTTTTTGAACTCTGCTACGGAGGTTACAACATTTTTTTCAAACCAATCGTGTGTATTCTCTGTTACAACTAATCAACTGCGTTTGATATAAATATTTCAATGAATTAACGATGTCAAACATACGATTTCAAAACTGATAATTTATACTGCAAAAGGTTTACTTTTTATTTTTAAGGAAGGAGAAAGTTATGTCAGGCTATAATATTTATCATTAAAACAGTTTGAACTCCCGATTTCTATTATGTAATCGAAGCCTTGAATGTTGTTCTATCTAATCATGCAACGTGGTTGTAAAATCACAATTTTAAAAACAAAATACTCTGCTGGGACTGACAGAGAATTAAGTTTTGGCTGACCCAAGCAGACTAAAATATTGCCAGCCATCAGGTCCTGCACAGCAACGAGTTTTGCCGGACCTGCATAAATTCTGCCCCTTAGGTCCGACAGGTCTGACGATTAGTTGCATCTCTGTATATATACATTGTACTACCAAATAAAATCTTTTCTTTATACAAAATAATCTATATTATAATAAGTTGTGCACTTAATCACTTTACATTTGGAGAACTGTCAAAACAGTGACACTCATTATACAAAATCTTCAGAAATCATATTCCTCATAAAATTAAAACACTTCACATTTTAACCAAAACTTTTATCTGCTTATTTGCTTACCAAAGTTATATGTAGGTGCACATACATATACTGGACTGATATGTACACTTATGTTTTCCTACATACTATGTGCCTTCCAGTGGAAATAAACAAAATGCATTTTTAATGCTAATAACATGGATAGTTTTTAAATATTTATCCGGACATTTCATGACATAAGGATGCAACCAAGTGCACTTTTGCAAATGAAAATTTTAGAATATTAAAACCTGGAACTATGATCACTTATCCAAGTTAGAACAGCGACTACACTGTCTCAAGAACAGAATACACCTTTAATATCGGGTCATTTTGGCTTTGCATATATGTAAATTTGATTAATAACATCTACCTACAGTATGTGCATTCTGAAAAATGCCTGTCACATATATATACAGTGTTAGGGGCACAGAGCATATATCTTTACAGTACTAAGGGACACAGAGGGGAAATGTGCTTAAGTTTTATAAGAATATCAGTGATACCTTTCATTCCATAACTGATCGGCCATATTGTTTGTGTGTATCGAAGGCTTCAGTAATTTTGACCGCCTCTGATTGGTCGCTAAATCATTTACGACCCGGAAGTGAAATATTGAACTACACAACCACATGGTCAAAATGGGAGATAAACAACAAGATGAAACTGTTGCAACATCTGAATCCGAAGACGATGATGAGATGGAAATGTGTCAAATGGAAGGAGCTGACGAGGAAATGGAAGACGAAAACGAAGACGAAAAAGTGTATCTTCCTGGAGAGCCCCTAGAAGAGGGAGAAGAGTTAGTGTGTGATGAATCGGCATACATGATGTATCATCAGGCACAAACAGGTGCAAGATTTAATTTAAGTTTTAAAAAGTGATTGAAAATGAACATACTTATATATTCATATCAAAGTATTATGTTTTAATTGTACTGGAAAATGCTTTATAGGGTGTTTACAAGTGAGCATGACAAGTACACACAGTACAATCATTGTATGAGCTGGGTTGGTTTAGTCCAAATAATTATGATGTCTGACAAGGCTATTTTCATTTTTTTTCTGGGATGCCTTAGGCATCCCAGAAAAAATTTAAGATAGCCTTGCCAGACGTCAAAACTATTTAATAGGTTGGTTTAAATCTGTCCAAATAATGAGGCAAATAATAGACATCTTTCTAGTTTGATGCATTTCCATCAAAAACTCTAGTTTTAAATGAACATCATACATGCATGTGCGTTTAGGGGCATCGTCACATCCGTTCCCATGTTGAGCAATTGGTTAAAAGCTATATTGCACAAATTATTTGGCAAATTGTATCATCATAATTGACAATTAGCACTGCTGTCATTAGGGAATTGTGATTAAGTACCTACAATGTACCAAACAAACATCATTTCTAGTTTGTCCTGCACAATGATGATCACTAAGACGCTTGATGAATGTTAATAGTGCAGGAATACAAGCGATCCCCCTATCTGGTAAATTACACCATATAGGCGCGCATAGTTTTTTCCGGTGAAGGACAAACTCAAAAGGGGTCTATTGTGAGGTCATGTATGTCTATTTTAAAGTTTTTACTGTAATCTTTTCCTTCAAATAAAGAAGTGTAACGTGACAGTTTCCAAATTGCACCAAGAACCCAATTTTTACCCATTTTGCAAAATAGGCAGTGGTCAATCATCTACTAACAATTTGTACAGTATTATACAAATCCTTATTAATTTTTACACACTATAAAGGCTTTCTTAAAAATTGAATTTCATATTTTTATAATTTGCCATACTGCATATCTTTAAACAAAGCTAATTATACTTAACATGCTTAAAGTATACACAAAACAATCAAATAAGTTGCTCAAGTATTCAGTGAAAAAAGTACAAAAGGCAATAATTTCATGAATGTTGCAGGCGATGTTCTAAAAATGTTGATTTTTTTAAATGATCATATTGAAGTACATGTTTGTCACAGACATCCATTTCTAAAGAAAAATATATAATATTGGGTGATAAACCTTTTTTGAAGATGCAATTTTGGTGCCCTCAAATTTAACCTATCCACTTTTATGTGTGCCTTTTTAATTGTACCAGAAAATAACAGACTATAGTATAATTGAGCTTGTCTGTATGATATCCATTTATGATTCTAAAACTATGTTTTAATTTTTAAGTGTGGGAAAATCTTTAGAAAAAATTCGGTTTAAAAAATCGAAATGAAACCAACCATTGGGGAAAAGAGGCCAAAATATACATTCACATCAAGGGTGGATTTTTGTCAACCTGACCTACATGTAACTATCACAGACCACTAATCAAGATGCATGTAAACAAACTTTTAAACTCAAACAATTTATATTTTACTAGGTGCACCGTGTCTCAGCTTTGACATTATACCAGATTCTTTAGGAGACAAAAGAGAGACCTTCCCATTAACATGTTATTGTGCTTCTGGTTCTCAGTCAGAGCATGGACACTTGAATCATGTGATAGTTATGAAAATGGAAAATTTACATCGGACAACAAAAGAAAAGAAAGAATCAGATGAAAATGAAGATGAATCAGACGAGGATGAGGAGGAAGAGGACGATGAAGAAAAGAAACCAGAATTAGAAACAGCTTCGATAAAACATAGTGGTTCTGTTAATAGAATAAGGGTAGGGTATAAATCTTTATCCTAGTGCACATATATTAACTTCTTTCTTAATTAGAAAAAATAACATACATGTAAGTTTCTACTTTCATGAAGACTTTTTCACATTCATGTTGATTTGAATCCACAATATAAATCTCTAGTGCATATATACATTGATCACTTCTTTCTTAATCAGGAAAAAGAACATCAGTTTCTAATTTCTATAAAAAAAAAATCACATTCTTGACCATTTTAATCCACAATTAAATTTTTCTTCATTTACAAAATTTAATAGGATTTTTAAAAATAATTCTAAATATCAGTATTGGATGGGGTTCTTTTATTAAGGAACAAATATGGCCCTTCTTGCAAGGTTTCAATTTTAATTACAGTTAAATGGCAATCTTTACATTTTTTGGACGTGTTAAAATCAGGACTTTTTTTGAAGGAAATAGTTTTTTTTTAATTACAAATCTGCTTTTTTTCTATGACATCATAATCATGATAATCAGCCTAAATTTCAATTTTTGAACAAATTCTAAATTAGTAACAGTCTTATTTTTGCTTTATTTTTAAATTTTATGTTCTTAAACACTGTGTTGTATAACAAATAATCTATACATGTATTACTTTTATACATAATGTTTAGTTTGTTGAACCCTGTCATCATGGTCATTGCCTGTGGTCTATGTTTCCTATACTTACATGTAAATGTGGTTACCATCCAGGCATCCTCAGGATTTTGTCAAAATTAGTTGTGGCCTATTATTTGTGTACATTTCAAAGCTTTTTAAAAAAAAAATATTTGTTGTGTTTTTTCACTTTCTCACATGTTTATTTATCAACAAAACACTTGAAGTATCAGAACAAAAAAATAAAACTTTGCAAAAATTTACTGTTATTTTATATCGTGCTTTCTATATATGGTATAAAGTAAATGTCTAAGTAATGCTAAAATTGTTTTAAAGCTATTGGTTATGTGAATTTCTCCTATTCTGTAAGATTATGCTAAAATAAAAACCCACAATTCTTTGACTCAGAGAACTGAAAGATAGAATAAACTAAACTGTCTGTGTTATCTCCCTTTATGGAGTAAATACATGTTTTATGTTTTTGTTTCAGTATTTTATATATGATACCTGGTGAGTGATACTGTCTCATCAATGCTTTAAGGAAAATTATTTATCAGTTATACATTAAAAGATATTTTTCTTGGATTATAGGTAACAACAATTGGTCAAAAGAGTATAGCAGCTACTTGGTCAGAGAATGGTAAAGTGTATATCTGGGATTTGACCCGGCCACTTCATGCTGTTAATGACTCTAATATCATGTCAGTTTACATACGAAATGAAGAATCTCCAGCTCCTATATATACATTCAAGGGCCATCAGGTCGAGGGATTTGCTGTTGATTGGTCCCCTCTTATGGAAGGTAAGTAGATATAAGATTATGTGGTATGAGTGCCAATAAGACAACTCTTCATACAAGTCACAATTTGTAAATGTAAACCATTATAGGTCAAAGTACAGTCTTACACACCAAGCCTTAGCTCACACCGAACAACAAGCTACTGTGAAAGTACTTTAATTCGTGGGTATCAATTTTCGTGGTTTGAGCAACATTTACATGTTCGTGGGTTTTGAAATTCGTGGATTTAAGTTTTCGTAAAAAAATAAAAATTGTAAAATTGAAGCCATTAGAAACGAAGGTTACAATTTTCTAGATTGAAGGAAATTGAAAAGTAAACATTGACCCGTGCGTAGTTATCACACTTATTAACTAATATAGAGTGATCAACAGATTAAAGACCATCAAAGGTGTTAATAAGGCCATAAACATGTCACCTAAAGAAAACAGTTACATAAATAAATGCTATAAACATATCTGGAATTGTAAAATAATTCTTATCAAAATGAAGCCCAGCATGAAGTTATTATTTCACATACGTACGAGAATTATGAGGATATAAAATGAACACTTTATCATAGAATATCAATAACCAAACTTTTTTTATGATAATTAAAAGATCAAAAGTAGGACAGATCAAGTTTTTAAAGATTTAATGGGTATAACCCTACCTGCAGTTGCAGTTTATAGTGCATTTGCTCTGTGACTACTATTGAAGTATTCTCAGTTTGGCGATATTCAATATATTTTCTAGATCATATCAGTAGTCAAACCTACATGGGTATCTTTCCAAGTCTTGATTTCGACAACAGTTGTTTTATTCCGTTGGACACTTAAATTCGTGGATAAAGTTATTCACGAAAACCACAGAAATTTATACCGCACGAACAAAAGTACTTTCACAGTATAAAGGCCCCAAAAAAGTAATAAAACCCTTCAAACAGGAAAACCAACGGTCCAATCTATATGAATAAATATTCATCCAAAGAAGGAAACAAGAAAGATACCCTAGCCTATATAGGCTGTAGTCAAAGCAGAATTTGAATTATTTAATGTTTTACAGTTTCAATAATTTAATAAAAAACATTAAAGCTTTTGTATAAAATAAAATAATTATACATACATCTAAACCATAGTCAATTTTTATAGAGTTATTTTTGAAACATAACAACTGCAGACCTAATGCAAAACATGGTTGAGTTACCACAATATTCAGTTATGTAACTCCTTCAATTAGCCCTAGATATAAAGAGGAACTGTTCATTTTGATATTACATTTGTGATCAATTAACAAATTAGTGAATATTATTTTTTATTTATCTGAATTTTTCTAATTGTAGTGTAAACTGAATCACAAAAAATATCTTTTCTAACTGTAATGATATGTATACTAAATCACAAAATATGCTAAGCTATAATTAATGGACATTTGATAATTTTTTTATTTAATTGTACATACTTATAGGAAGACTACTTACTGGTGATTGTAAAAAGAACATTCATTTGTGGACCCCAAAGGAAGGAGGAGCTTGGCATGTAGACCAGAGACCTTACAGTGGACACACCTCTTCGGTTGAAGATATACAGTGGTCTCCTAATGAAAATAATGTAAATATTTACATGTATTTTATCTTTAGTTAAAAGTGTCATTTCTTACAATGGCCAGAAGATGACACACCAAATTAGGTCGTAAGCTAAAACAAATGACTTTTTGAAGTCATTATCATTATAGTGTAGTGTAGTTATAAGTCATTATAGTGTATTGTAGTTATAAGTCATTATAGTGTAGTGTATTTATAAGAATGTTGAATTTAAAAAACCTGAAAATGGGGCTTGCTGAGTGTTTTTTCTTATACATGTATTGAATTGTCAAAAGTGGAGAAATATTTTATTGCATGATATTTAATGTTTCAAAATCTGTTTCTCTTATGAATTTTAGATAATTTTGTAACCAACCTGGTTGGGCGCTCGATACAATTTAAAATGTGGGTTAAAGTTAAAACACAATGGAGATGATTCTCAAAGAGATAACTTTAATAAATATAGTGAGGCAATAAATATCAACAATAGAATAAATTATTCCAATGAAATGAATATCACATTATAACAATAACAATAAATACATTTGTATAAATATTATTTGGTGCATATCGTAATTTGGAAATTTTTTATTTTTATTGTGATGTCACATTAGGAAATTTAGATGAAAACAAATAGATTTGTTGTCATTATAAAGAAATGAAATCAAACAAACCACATGCAGATAAAATAAAAATAAATCTTAGAATAAGAGGACATTTTTAAACTGATTTCAAGCAACAGTAAGACATGATTAGATATGATGGTATATCCCTTACATGTTTATTTATAGGTTTTTGCCTCCTGTTCTGTAGACAGATCAATCAGAATATGGGATGCGAGAGCTGCTCCTAATAAGGCATGTATGCTGACAGCTGAAGAAGCTCATGACAGGGATGTAAATGTTCTACACTGGAATAGGAACGAACCATTCATAGCTTCAGGGGGTGATGATGGTGTTATTAAAGTCTGGGACCTGAGACAGTTTCAGGTAATATCAGTGGTTATCAAGGTCTTCTAAAATTCACTAGTTATTTGTTCCAGGAAAAAATGGAACATTTACAGGACTGAATAATCTTTACTAGACACACAAAAAAAATAATCTTTAAATATATATATATATATATATATGAAATTATTTTAAAATATCACATTCTGAAATTAATGCAGTTTCTTGTATATTCTTTTTCATTGTTTGAATTTTTGAGATTAAAAATGTCAAGGATTACTACAAAAAAATAATCCAGATAAAAAATAAATCATGGTGCATGTTTGTACAATTGAAAAGAAGGATTTGCCAACTAAAGAGTAAAATATCTCCCTTGACCAAATTGTCAGTGTAAATTATCTCCCCTGACCAATTATTGACAGAGAAAATTATCTCCCTTGATCAAATTGTTGGCAAACATGCATGTGAAAATTTTGAAAAAAAACCCAAACATTGTCAGTCTGATTCTATATATTACCATAGACTTGATAATACAAGAAAATTTCTTGTGTATCCTATTCCTTGGTTTGAATGAACCTCAAAACTACAAAAATTTGTTTCTTAACAAAAAAAAAATGTGTACCTTGAAAAGAGAAAAACTCATGAAAATATAATAAGTACTTAGCAAGTGCATGATACAATTACCAATTGTTCAAGGGCTGTATAGCCAGTCAAGGTCGTTAAAAACTTCCATTTGTTGATGATACAATTAAAAAGTGGGGACTCTGTAAAAGGTTTATATTAATCCAGTGGTCAGGAGGATAGGATATGCTTTAATGTTGTTAGATTAAGGGGGCTCGCGGGTCTAAATCATTTTTTTTAATTTAAAATAAGATTTCTCTATTTTTCTATAAATGAACTTTATCTTATACTTAATAGAAAAATGAAATAAAAAAATGGGGTCACTGTTCATTTATGCTCATAATCTGCCTTCGAAAGAAGCATACATTTTTGTTTATGTCCTTTTTTTCTGTTGAACTGATAGGAGAAATAGCAGTAATATCGAAATAAAAAAAGAACTAAATTACAGAAATTGCTTAAATTTTACAATTATTTAGTTTATGTACAGCTTATTTGAAAACAACAATAAAAAATATAGGTCAATATAAGATATTTAAATTCTAATGCCAAAAATGGCATTTTTGCACCAAAGGGCGAAAGGGAGATAATTTGGAGCTTTTTCATTTAAAAGTCACCTGGGGCCAACATAAATTGATTTTTTGGAATGATTTTGTACCATATGATAAAGTAACAACTACTAAAGTTAATGAATAAAATTTATAATGAAAAAATAATGTTTAAAGAATCTTATACCTGCGAGCCTCCTTAAGTTTAATTACCGGTAGTATTATTCGCTTACAGCTATACTTATTTATGTGAAATTGTGGATACAATATGTTTACAGGGGAATGAACAAATTAACAAACTAATGAACACCATGATCAGAAGATGCCATTAATATTAAAAAAACAGATCTGAGAGATGTGCTATTTATTTATAAACAAGGATACTGAATTTTTTTATCTTCATGGTTACATTTTATACCCAAAAAAAAATCAAATCAAATACAAACTTTTCTCACAGAGAGATAAGTTGCCTTCTGAAATTAGAACAGCATTCTTAAATCACACTTCTGCCACTATAAACATATTTACACTTTTGGGTATTCAGATGTATTTTGTCCAAGAATGATCCTAGATCTGTCTCTAAATAACCTTCTGGCATCATGGTACAATCACTATATAATTATATCTGCTAGTTTACCAAAATTTACCGCTATTCATACCTTAATTATAATTATTATGCGTAAAATAAAATGTAAGTGATTCTTTTTTTCTGTTTGCAGAAGGGTAAAGCAGCAGCATCATTTAAACATCACACAGCACCTATAACGTCTATAGAATGGAATCCTTATGATAGTTCTGTGTTTGCTGCATCTGGTTCCGATAACCAAATAACAATATGGGATTTGTCAGTAGAAAAAGACACTGAAGGTGAAGGGGAACCAGATGTTCCTCCACAGTTATTATTTATTCACCAAGGACAGACAGACATTAAAGAATTACACTGGCACAAACAATTACCTGGTGTTATTGTTAGTACGGCACATAGTGGTTTCAATATCTTTAGGACGATAAGTGTGTGATCATTAAATAATTTCAATGTGATAAAGTAGTCTATTATTATATGCCTTGATCATTTAAAATATGAAATAAAATATATTAATGTTCATTTTCAAGCTCATACACTAATATTTATAACAGATAAAGTGTATGGTGTGGATGTACTTGAGACAATCCAATGAATAATAATGAAATCAGCAATCTAGTGCCTATATTTTGTATTGATGGATCTAATTGGATATTGACAATAGTTCAGAAGAAGAAAAATCTAAATGCATAATGCATTGTAACTGCTTGACCCACTTCGACTGTCTGTCCATCCTAAAGAAATCTTTTGTTTCAAATTTATCAGCTTCTATGATAATATTTGGTCTGCAGCTTTATAATGTTGAGTTGTAACAAGCAATTTTTTGATCTGCCAATTATCCACTTCTTTCTTACCAATAGTTTTAAATTTTACATCTCTCATTGTACAAGTAAAATTTTGTCAAAGATTTCTCTGCTGTTGTTCATTGGAATGACTTCATATTTGATCTGCAGTTTAATAATGTTAAGTTGTAGCAAACTAGCAATATTAACATCTGCCATATATCCACTTCCTGTTTGCTAATATTTTGAAATTTATAAACACTAACTTTTTGTCAAAAGATTTATAGCTACTATTGACGTGAAGGTTTTTATAATTGGCATTTATGTTGAGTTGTAGTGACTAAGCAACTTTTACAACTAAGGTATAGTGACTTTCAGTTTCCATTCTCATTTTTTTTTCTTATTCATTCATCATGGCTGTAATGTGTTTCAATTCGAAATTGACATATTTGACCTAGATATTACAACCGTTCATGCTGGCTGTTTCAAACACATCCCTCTGAAAAATCACAATGGTAGTCGTTTGCTTTTTTACTAACAGAAAAGGGAGGTTCATGGAAGAGCCTACACAAACTCTCTTTACTTATACACATCAGACATTAAAATTACCTTAGATGTCCTAATCAGAAACAAAATAATTGATGCAAGTTATACTTTATTGTAGTCCTAATCAGAATCAAAATAATTAATGCAAGTTAAACTTTATTGTAGTTTTAACATTGGTAGGCATTTTATTCGTGTGATGTTACCCCTCCTTAATGCTAATCACTAATATAATGCCTACCCATGTTAAAATTACAGTAAAGTATAGCTTGCATCAATTACTTCTCAAGTCTGTGAAATGATGGTTTTACTATTAGTATCACTTAAACTTAAAATGAAAATGAGGTCAAGGTGAGATTAACCATGCCAGATAGACATATGCAGCACTACCATTCCATACACAAACTATAGTTGACCTATTGCTTATAATATTTGATTAACTGTTGCTAATAAATAGGAAATGTGTCAATGTCATTGGAGTGTTTACTCAATGAGACACAGGTGATGCTCTCACTTGCATATAATGTTATAAAGGACATAACCCAAGAAAGGTGGCACTCCAAATTCAAACTGGATCTGTGTTTTGTCAAATTGTGGTATTAAATAATAATAGTGTATTAGTTTCATAACATTTCATTGAGGCAAACTTAATGCCCCCTCTGCTAAGAAGATTAAACATGGACTAATTAACTATATAAATGAGTTCACAGCTATATGAACTTGCTGGACAGACATGTACACCTTACACTTATTCCATACACTAAATCACCTATTACTTAATTCACTGATTAACTGACAATACCATGATTAAAATATGTCATTAACCAAATAACCATGAAAATGAGGTTAAGGTCACATGAAACATGCCAGACTAACATGTACACCTTACAATCTATCCATACACCAAAACCTATACATTTTCCAATGAACCATGAAATTGAGATCAAGGTTAGATGGAATATGCCTGTCAGATACATACATCTTAACATCATTCCATACACCAAATGTAGCTGACTGACTGCTTTTACTATGAGATAGGGACTTGCCCATGTCACTTTCATCTTAATCACTGATCAATGAAATTAGGTTGAGGTCATGTGAACTATAATAGACACAAAAGTAGATGTTGCTAAAAAAAATATTTTCCAGCATTTGCTGAACCATGTAAATGAGGTCAAGGACAATAGACCAATGACAGACAAAAATTTAATATATACAGTATTTGAATACACAGTATAAGGTATAAAGGTCTTCTACCTTCTGAAATGTAAATAGCTAATACAAATGCCCTACTGTAATCCAGATGTATTGCACTAGGTGACGTTCATAGCAAACAAGACCAAATGCTCCGCAGGGTGCAGCTTTATACGACCGCAGAGATTGAACCCTGAACGGTTGGGGCAAGTATGGACACAACATTCAAGCTGGATTCAGCTCTAAATTTGGATTGTGATTAAATAGTTGACACAAAATGAATTTGGTCTAATGAACTTAAAATTTTTGTTTTGCCTTTGAGCAATTCACCATGCTGTTGAATATCAATCCTCTCAAAAAAATGTTTGAAGAAATTTTCTTTTTATTTATGAAATCTGAAATGAGAAAAATTGACCCCCCCCCCCAATTTTTTTTTCTCACATCCCCCTTTCCCTTATTCCAAAACTGATCTCAATTCAAATTTCTAATGGAGTTTGCAACAATAACTACTCATTTAAATACATCATAAAATATTAAAATGTAAAAAAAGTGCTTGTTATCACTGAATGGTAGAGTGTTTTAATTTATCAGTTGGTAGTAAAAGTGAATATACATTGTATATTGTATAAAACAATGATTTAAGTTGATTCAACTACTATTCTGGACAAAGAAAGATAACTCCAATTGAAAATTTCTTGTTATTGCGCAATATTGTGCAATTAAATATTTCTTGCTATTGCGCAATACTGTGCAATTGAAGATTTCTTGCTATTGCTGAATACTGTGCAATTGAAAATACTTGCTATTGCACAATACTGTGCAATTAAAGATTTCTTGCTATTGCGCAATACTGTGCAATTGAAGATTTCTTGCTATTGCTGAATACTGTGCAATTGAAAATTTCTTGCTATTGCACAATACTTAATATAATAATTTTGGATCCTGATTTGGACCAAATTGAAAACTGGGCCCATAATCAACAAGAGGCTGTCACAACCACAGCAAACCGGATTTATTCACATTTATTTGTGTCCTGGCAATATCACAAGAACCATTACTGATGAATAGTGAAAGTGAAAATCGTCACTATCAAATTTGACCTCCATTTTGTCATCAGTATCAACATATTAAAATTTGAAAAGCTTAGATTGAATGGTTCATGAATAAATGCAACAACGTGAATGAAAACGCCATTTTATGATCTTTCAAGAACCATAACTCCTGAACGGTAAAAGTCAAAATCGTCATTATTGAACTTGACCTCTATTTTGTCATCAGTAACAACATATTAAAATTTCAAAAGCTTTGGTTGAATGGTTCATGAGAAAATACATGGACACGATGGGAAACACCATTTTTCAATCTTTCAAGAACCATAACTACTGAACGGTAAAAGTCATTATTGAACTTGACCTTCGTATAGTTGTCAGTAATAACATATTAAAATTTTAAAAGCTTTGGTTGAACGGTTCATGAGTTAATGCACGGACAACATTTGATTGCCGCACGCCCGCCCGCCGGACAGTCTGACCGCCTGGCCGCCCGCCGTACATCCCCAAATCAATAACCAACATTTTTGTCACAAAAATCCGGTTAAAAATCTAAGTACTGTGGATTCATTATTATTCGTTGGATACCAATTTTCGTGGGAACAGGTGAACCACGAATTTAAATGTTCGACGAATAACAAATTTTCTACCAGGTTGTATGCACACTTTGGCAAAACCACGAAATTACATCTCCACGAATAGGCAAGTTTTCTGCAATCCACGAAAATTGGTACCCACGAAAATAAATGAATCCACAGTACATGTTTAAATTCAGCATATATATCAAAGAAGCCCAAGAATTCAATTTTTATTAAAATCAAACTTTGTTTAATTTTGGACCCTTTGGACTTTAATGTAGACCAATTTGAAAACGGGACCAAAAATTAAGAATCTACATACTCAGTTAGATTTGGCATATCAAAGAACCCCATTTATTCAATTTTTGATGAAATCAAACAAAGTTTAATTTTGGACCCCGATTTTGACAAACTTGAAAACTGGGCCAATAATCAAAAATCTAAGTTCATTTTTAGATTCAGCATATCAATGAAACCCAAAGATTCAATTTTTGTTAAAATAGAACTAAGTTTAATTTTGGACCCTTTGGACCTTAATGTAGACCAATTTGAAAACGGGACCAAAAATTAGGAATCTACATACACAGTTAGATTTGGCATATCAAAGAACCCCATTTATTCAATTTTTGATGAAATCAAACAAAGTTTAATTTTGGACCCCGATTTGGACCAACTTGAAAACTGGGCCAAAAATCAAAAATTTAAGTACATTTTTAAATTCGGCATATTAAAGAACACCAATTATTCAATTTTTGATGAAATCAAACAAAGTTTAATTTTGGACACTTTGGGCACCTTATTCCTAAACTGTTGGGACCAAAACTCCCAAAATCAATCCCAACCTTCCTTTTATGGTCATAAACCTTGTGTTTAAATGTCATAGATTTCTATTTACTTATACTAAAGTTACGGTGCGAAAACCAAGAAAAATGCTTATTTGGGCCTCTTTTTGGCCCCTTATTCCTAAACTGTTCAGACCTCAACTCTCAAAATCAATCCCAACCTTCCTTTTGTGATCATAAACCTTGTGTTTAAATTTCATTGATTTCTATATACTTATAATAAAGTTATTGTGCGAAAAACCAAGAAATTATGCTTATTTGGGCCCTCTTTTGGCCCCTAATTCCTAAACTGTTGGAACCAATACTCCCAAAATCAATCCCAACCTTCATTTTGTGGTTATAAACCTTGTGTCAAAATTTCATAGATTTCTATTTACTTAAACTAAAGTTATAGTGCGAAAACCAAGAAAATTCTTATTTGGGCCCTTTTTGGCCCCTAATTCCTAAAATGTTGGGACCAAACTCCCAAAATCAATCCCAACCTTCCTTTTGTGGTCATAAACCTTGTGTTAAAATTTCATAGATTTCCATTCCTTTTTACTAAAGTTATAGTGCGAAAACTAAAAGTATTTGGACGACGACGACGCAGAGGACGGCGCCAACGTGATACCAATATACGACCAAAAAATTTTCAAATAATTCTAGATTTAATATCAATATTGCATTTTAGCACATAAAAAAAGTTTACATGTGTTGTGGTATACATGTCCATCAGATAAACATTATAGTTAGGAACCAAGAGGATGGGTACTGGTATACATGTCCATCAGATAAACATTATAGTTAGGAATCAAGAGGATAGGTACTGGTATACACGTCCATCAGATAAACATTATAGTTAGGAATCAAGAGGATAGGTAGTGCATATTTGGTTTCCAGCTGGCTTAACAATAATAAAAATATTTTACTATTTTTAATGAATTAATTCAAAATATCACAGATAAATCCTTCATCTCACCATTTTATTGTCAATGCATTTGTCATTTTTTCTACTTCATGATATTGAGTATGCAGTAGTTTTCTACTTTTCTCTGACCCAACTTCACCTAACCATTCATTATAAACATCAACCACAGTTTTTAAGCTATCAGGCAAGCTATTGCCTATTGAATTATATGTTGCTGTTACACGATCAACAAGTTCTTTTGGTGTTTCCTCACCCTCGGGTCTGATTTGTCCACCACCATTATTGCAACCCGAGGGACAAGCCATAATTTCCACAAAGTGGTATGTGCACTTTCCTCGTTTTATCTTTTGAACAATGTTCTGAATATTTCTAAACCCATAAGCTAATGCCATTTTGATGACTGGTTGCCCTGGTACTTCTAGAGTCACTTCTTGAAAATCTTGGTTCCTGGAATATATTTAAAGGTAATCAATTAAAATGCTGCCTAATAATTATACATATATGTGTCATAACTAGTATTTAAAGAATAAAGCAATCCTAACCTTTCTGTTAAACTGCTAAAAAGTAGTACTTTTAATTTTTCTTAAAATCTCTGAATTGTTAATTTTGACAATTATGCTTTGTTTTGCAACCCTGAATCAATAAGCATGAGTTATTTTGAATTTTATCCTTTAAAAACATACTATAATACTGATAAAATGGAAAATGGAAATGGGGAATGTGTCAAAGAGACAACAACCCGACAATAGAACAGACAACAGCAGAAGGTCACCAATAGGTCTACAATGCAGGGAGGAAAATCACACACCTGGAGGCTTCCTTCAGCTGGCCCCAACACAAATATATATACTAGTTCAGTTATAATGGACGCATACTAAACTCCAAATTATACACAAGAAACTAAAATTAACCAGGTGCTCCGAAGGGCGCAGCTTTATACGACCGCAGAGGTCGAACCCTGAACAGTTGGGGCAAGTATGGACAAAACATTCAAGCGTGATACAGCTCTGAATTTGGATTGTGATCAAATTTTTGACATTACATGGTTTTTTTTTTACACAAAACAAATGTCAAGATTTTACAAATCAATTAAAGATTTCTTCTTCAAACTTTTTAAATCTAAAATTAAATAGTTGACACAGCATAGGTTTCTGACACAGAATGAATGTGGTCTAATGAACTTAAAAGTTTTTTTTTTTTGCCATTGAGCAATTCACTATGCTGTTGAATATTAATCCTCTCAAAAAAATATTTGAAGAAATTTTCTTTTTATTTATGAAATCTGAAATGAGAAAAATTTAAACCCCCCCCCCCCTTTTTTTCACATCCCTGTTTCCCTTTTTCCAAAACTGATATCAATTCAAATTTCTAATGGAGTTTGCAACAATAACTACTCTTTTAAATACATTATAAAATATTAAAATGTAAAATAAAGTGCTTGTTATCACTGAATGGTAAAGATTGGTTGGTAGTAAAAGTGAATATACATTGTTTATTAATTGTATAAAACAATAAAAAAAAAACTTCATCAGCAACATTTTATATTGGCAAATTTCCAATGAAGTTATTTACAGAAAGTTATTGGCAAATAAAAATAGAAAATGACATCATAGTCATGTCTGGCAAATGTCCAACATACATTATCTAAAAACATTTTAGATAAGATAAGGAAAAAAAGCTTCATCAGCAACATTTTATATTGGCAAATTTCCAATGAAGTTATTTACATAAAGTTATTGGCAAATAAAAATAGAAAATGACATCATAGTCATGTCTGGCAAATTTCCAGCATATATTATCAACTACTATTCTATACAAAGAAAGATAACTCCAATTGAAAATTAATTGCTATTGCACAATATTGTGCAATTAGATATTTCTTGCTATTGTGCAATACTGTGCAATTGAAAATTTCTTACTATTGCACAATACTTGATATGGAATCCTGATTTGGACCAACTTGAAAACTGGGCCCATAATCAAAAATCAAAGTACATATTTAGATAAAGCATATCAAATAAGCCAAAGAATTTAATTTTTGTTAAAATCAAACTTAGTTTAATTTTGGACCCTTTGGACCTTAATGTAGACCAATTTGAAAACGGGACCAAAAATTAAGAATCTACATACATAGTTAGATTCGGCATATCAAAGAACCCCAATTATTCAATTTTTGATGAAATCACACAAAGTTCAATTTTGGACCCTTTGGGCCCCTTATTCCTAAACTGTTAGGACCAAAACTCCCAAAATCAAACCCAACCTTCCTTTTATGGTCATAAACCTTGTGTTTAAATTTCATAGATTTCTATTTACTTATACTAAAGTTATGGTGCAAAAACCAAAAATAATGCTTATTTGGGCCCCTTTTTGGCCCCTAATTCATAAACTGTTGTGACCTCAACTCCAAAAATCAATCCCAACCTTCCTTTTGTGGTCATAAACCTTGTGTTAAAATTTCATTGATTTCTATTTACTTATAAATACTAAAGTTATTGTGCGAAAACCAAGAATTGTGCGAAAACCAAGAATAATGCTTATTTGGGCCCTTTTTTGGCCCTTAATTCCTAAACTGTTGGAACCAAAACTCCCAAAATCAATCCCAACCTTCCTTTTGTAGTCATAAACCTTGTGTCAAAATTTCATAGATTTCTATTCACTTAAACTAAAGTTATAGTGCGAAAACCAAGAAAATGCTTATTTGGGCCCTTTTTGGCCCCTAATTTCTAAAATGTTGGGACTAAAACTCCCAAAATCAATCCCAACCTTCCTTTTGTGGTCATGAACCTTGTGTTAAAATTTCATTGATTTCTATTCACTTTTACTAAAGTTAGAGTGCGAAAACTAAAAGTATTCGGACGACGACGACGACGACGCAGACGACGAAGACGGCGCCAACATGATAGCAATATACGACCAAAAAATTAAAATTTTTGCGGTCGTATAAAAATCATACAAGACTTACAAAGGCCAGAGGCTCCTGACTCGGGACAGGCGCAAAAATGCGGCGGGGTTAGACATTTTTTTTGAGATCTCAACCCTGCCCCTATTCCCTCTAGCCAATGTAGAAAAGTAAACGCATAACAATACGCACAGTAAAATTCAGTCCAAGAGAAGTCCGAGTCTGATGTCAGAAGAGGAAACAAAAGAAAATAAACAAAATGACAATAATACATAAATAACAACTAACTACTAGCAGTTACTGACATGCCAGTTCCAGACCTCAAATAAACTGATTGAAAGATTATGTCTTCATCATATGAATATCAGGCACAATCCCTCCAGTCAGGGGTTTAGTATTATACTATCATAAAATATATGAGAAGAACATAACCCGTGTCATGCCAACAACTGGTTTTTAAATAAATGTGTTTAATTCCAATGCAAAGACCCTATAAGAGAATCAATATTAAAGCCAAAATATGGGATCTTAAATTACCTTTCCCTTTGAGAGGTGTTAAAGTAGAAAAGTCCATATGGTAGGATTATTCTTGATTTAATTTATAAAAGCAATGAAGGAGATCAAGATTTGAAAAGTTAAAAACTTGAGCTATAACAACAAAAGTATCACCTTAAAACTTTATAGTTTATCTGTGTGACATCCTGTCCAAATAGATTATGTGCAGTATACTTGAGTATATGTTCTAGGTAACCCCCTGATCCTCCTCCAGCATGGTTCAATAACTGACCTTCATGTATCTGGGTAAATCTAAAATATTGTAAACATTTGTAATAACTTGCAGGTAATGAAATACAATGCACATTTTCAAGTTTCATTAAAAGTGAAAATAAATAATTGTTTAGCATTCCTTTATTCGTGGTAGATCTTTTCTAGACTTTAAATCAGCTTATGCAGTATAGACACTTGCCTGCTATGAATGACCATATGAGACCAACAGATTGATGATTTAAGACAGTAAATCTAAAATTCAAACTTAAAATTTCTGTGAAAAATTGAGGAATATAACCTGTTTCACACCCTTCTTTATTCAATTTGCAGAATTTAGGGTTGAAACTACTTTAATTCAGATTTATTATTGTGATTTTTTTAAGAATTGACAAAAGTGCAAGATTTTAATTATTTTGAATTCAGAACAATCTAGCTAATTCTTTTTATCATGTTTATTGCTATACATTAATCACCAAGTCGCATTATTCGCAATAATAAAAACCTCACAATTATGTCCGAATTTACAGTAACGGTAAGTCTTTCAACATAACTTCAAGAGTATCATGTGCCATAAGAAAAGCTAAAAAAAATACTCACATATTATCAATTTCAGCTGGTTCAACATCATTTAGAGATATTCCTTCCTGCTGCAACATTGTATCAACTTCAACTAAAATGCAGCAACAATATATATTTTAATACTATGTATATGTAAAAGTCATTACATCTTTCTTAGAAAACATAACTAGAGTGCATGATTGAAGTTATATCCTTGTGGTACTAAGAATGCATTGTGATGTCACAATTTCCATTGAAAAATCATGCATGATAGAAATTCAGGTAAAGTACAAAAACACATCATGTAGTTTCTTTTTAAAAAAATTCCGGTAAAGTTTTACACATCTTTCTGTTCAGTTTAAAATAAAAAAGAAGATTTTTATATATGTTTTCGTACTTCATCTGAATTTCAATCATGATTCTTCTTGTCTCAAATTTATATGTACCTGCAGAAATGTATAACTCTCAACCAGATAAAAAATGACACAGAGGTTAACAATAATATATCACTGTACCGCCTGCAATGCCTACATTTAAGTTTTACTAGTCATACCCATTGGTTGAGTCTATAAAGGTGATATTTAAAGAATATTATACTTGTACATAAAATGGGAAAGGTAAATACTACTAAGTAGCGAACATTACCTGAGGTTATGACACAATCTACATCTCTTGTACTATAGATGTCATTGTAGAAATCTGATCTTGATGCTTCTAGTTTCTTATCAAAGCATGGCATGACTGTCACATGATAGATCAGGTTGGCTGGTACCCCTCTACTGGTTGCCATGTAATCCTTGACTAGAGAACCCATTATCTGCTGAGGAGATTTAGTTGTACTAATGTAGGGTAGGATGTAATGTCCATGTGTTTTCTCTGCATAGCAAATCCAACCTGAAGTTTTCACAAAAATATATTTATAATTTCATATAAATTGTACATGAAAATGTACTATTAAAATTTACATGTTGTTTAAAGAACATGTCATTCTTCCCATCCTTATGGATAATCTGATTATTAACAATGGACAGCAGTATTCGTCTGTTAGTATTGTCAATGATTGTAGTTGGTATCATTGATAAGACATTCTAAATGGAATGTTATATTTAATTTTCAATATATTTTTTAATGATATGAAAGTATAATATACTATTTTTTCATGATGACATAATGTGTACACCGGTGAGCCAAATGATACCACTGGTGAATCTTACTATTAATCGATGATAATATACATTGTGTCTTATTTTGAATTTTAACTTAGATGATATAAACCTGGACAAGCTGATGACAACATTGGTAAAGCTGTTTTGTTTGTTTCTGATTCCTTATATCTTTGTACAAATTCTCTGCAACTCTCTAACAAACTGAAGTTCCTGGAAAATGTGGTATCAAAAACATAATGTACACCTGAAAATATAAATTAACAAAACATTGAAAATTAACACATTTGCAGCATACACAATGTTGTACACAAAACCATATTTTTTTCTTTGTTGAACAAGTTGATAATTTCTGTGTACATGTGCTGGAATAAACAGACTACTCTGAATGCATGTTTTCAATTTTATTAAACTTTCCTAGCAGATAATCATTCATTGCCTAAATATTGTTCAACTAAGTGTACAGTTGCAAAACCCACCTGTTGTAAAGAGAATTGTTTTATTTCAAATGACCCCTAAATAAAATTTGGACACTTGTATGGTATTTATTTTAGCAAAACCCATTAAAACTTGCATCATGTTATTGGGTACTAAATTCAAATTTGTTTTGGGAATTTTAATCATATTATTATATTCCTAAAATTTCATTACCAAACAAGGGTTTGGAGCTGTCCTTTGTTAAATTTGCTTGTCTCAATTCATTTTTTCTTGTGAAGAAAAAGATTTATAATTTATAGATAATTACCTATTTTCTTGAAGAATCCTGTCAGTTTGGCAGCAGTTTCTTGTACAGATAGTTTATACTTGGCAGCTAATGAGGCTCTACACTGGGGAGCTATTGACACAACTACTAACTTCTGCTGCTCAGCTTGTCCAGTCTAAAATAAAGATGTCATACAAATATCATATAATCACCAACGTGTAAAAGCAAAAACTAGTGATGTTTTTGGATAGAGATAAATGTCTGCACAAATCAGAAATCAGTCCCATAGCTACATGTAGTCATGTAGATCACACTGTACACTTAATCATAAAATTTGGTTTTAGTACACAGTGGTGGATTTTTTATTTGTTTCATTAAAACATATGATTTTTTTTAGCAGTGATTCTTATAAAAAAAGAATTACAACTATTTGCCATCTTAAGGTAAGAAAAGATTTGTCTTTGAAAGAATGGAGTTTCTTTAATATGCAAATGATGTAAAAATGGCATTTTTACTGCTAAATATATCAAATCTTTCTTGAAATATTGCATGCAATGTGTCTTGCTAATAATTTTTTAGCCTCTTTTTTTTACACTTCTTCAATATCAAAAATATACAAATGTTTTAAAGGGAGATAATCTTAAAAATAATAATACATTTGAAATGCAATATATCATCATAATACCTACCGCGGTATATATTAATTCAAATATTGCAATGTGTATTAAATCATTTTAAGCACATTACACTTTTATTATTTTTTCAAAATACAAGTATTTCAAAAGAAGATAACCTAACTTTTGATTCTCATATGAAAGACTGGAGTTATACATGTATCCCATTGTTTGTGTTATACAGTGTTTTAACAGTTTAAACAATCATTCCATAAACTATCACACAATTGACCGTTAACTTATAGTATCTGAGAAACTGACCTTATCATGAACTCTTAATGTTGATCACTTACATATAGCTGTAGACAGGTGAGCCTTTAATCAGCATGTGTGTTTTGAAATAAATCTGCATACAATATATCATGACCTAGATTACTTGTATTAACTGGAAATTAGACTAAAAAACGATAGATTTTTGTGCTGTCATTAATCCATTGAAACAAGGTCAAGGACTAGACAAATTTGAATATGTAAAAAATGTATATAATGATCAGTAGTCCTTGACCTAATGTTCAGGTAACAAAGCATCTGTATTCAAAATACCAATCATACAGATCATTTACCTTCTAAAATATTCATCTTTATACTAAAACAAGCTAGATTAGCAGTATTAACTTCTTTAAATATTAGCTTCAGGCAAAATAATATGTTTACCTCCTGCAATCTCAAATTTTCTTTGAGTACTTTATAAAGTTCCTCTTGACTTTGTTGAGTTATAAGTACACTCTCTGCTGATGTTATACACCCACTACAAGCCAAACAGTCATTCAATGTGATCTTTGCCTTCTCTAGTCTGGTCTCTTGTCCTTCATCATTAACAGACAGATAAGAACCATCATCTTCAATTCTTATTTTACCAACTTTACCAGGTTTTCTGTCAATTTTAACTGGTTTGATACATTCCTTGAATAAATGAGGTAAAAACATAAATTTAAATTAAAAATAAATGAACGCAACTGTTTAATTGATATACATGTACCAGTAATTTGAAATTGATTTTTTTTCATCACATCACATATTTATCAATTATGGACTTTTGAAAAGGTCAATACATTATATATCATGTATATATGTACCTGTTCAGATTATATTGACCTAG
Source organism: Mytilus edulis (assembly GCF_963676685.1). Taxonomy (NCBI): domain Eukaryota; kingdom Metazoa; phylum Mollusca; class Bivalvia; order Mytilida; family Mytilidae; genus Mytilus; species Mytilus edulis. Next base: position 37,098,004 of record NC_092352.1, on the reverse strand, counting down.
GACGAAGTCTAATAGAAAATATTAGAGCATAAATATAAAGCTAGAATGGCAAAAATCCTGTACTTATTTAACTTGATATAGGAAGACAGTGGTATGAGTGCCAATGAGACAACTCTCCATCCAAATAACAATTTATAAAAGTAAACCATTATAGGTCAACGTACGACCTTCAACAGGGAGCCTTGGCTCACACCAAACAACAAGCTACAAAGGGCCCCAAAATTACTAGTGTAAAACCATTTAAACAGGAAAACCAACAGTCTGAGTCTAATCTATATAAAAAACTTGTTTACATCTATGCTAACTTTAATAGGGATGCAATTCACAACACTTATGAAAAGGGTTAACTGCTGTTGAACAAAGGTCTGCCAATTCACTCCACTAATGAACGATCATAAATCATCAATGACTTTTGACCAGCAAGACCGAAATATAAATGACCTTTATCATTTTATAAATTTATATTATCATGATTTTACCCTTTTTCAAAAAATAAGGCGAGAGGGCAGGTATTATGTTGTGCAACATTTGTATGGGGACAAAGTCCCCTTTTACGGTAGAAGAATAAAAAAAAATAAAAATTGGGAAAATTTCTAAAATATTTCATTCTACTAATGAACTCGAAATCGTTAACCTTTTTTTCAGACTTTTTTTTAATCCCCGCATCTGCACAGAAATCTACTTCCTTTTGCAGTCTTGTTTGCATGAGACTTTGAATAAAATATATATTTATCAGTCTAGTAAAATATATAGAAAGGAACTCAATACTAATTCATTTTAAAAAATTGTTTGTTTATATGAAAAAACGTTACATGATGACAGCGTTTCTTTGTTAACATGGAATATGACGTTATAACTTAAATAACGTCACAAATAAAATCGCTAATAACAGAAACCAAAATTGGAAACGTCACGGTATTTCTGTTTCTCTTTTTTTTTTTTACATGTTTGAATTAAAAAAATAATGCATGTATACTTCACAGGTAATGCCTGCCTCATATTAAGGGGGGGGGGGTAACCATAGTAGAGCGATTTGATAGAAAAGTGGGGCGAGTTGGTGAACAAGAATGGGGCGCTTTTGCAGTGGGGCGAGATGTCTTGTTTCACCAAAAGTCATTCGTACTAAATTTTGACCCCTCAAAGAAACATAGAATTAAAAAGTCTTTAGCATCAAGGAAAATAACATGTCTACATAACAAACGAACTGTTTATACTACAAAATTATTATGTTTAACCTGTGAAGGTGTGATAAAATCGTTCAAATCTGTTAGCTGTAGGGCTCCACTGAAGTTGGAAGCCATGTTTTTAGTTAAATTAGATGACCAATAAGAGTCGTCGAGACAATCCAGACCGCTAATCAAAATATTTCTAACAAGTGCGTTTGACAGTATTTATTTACTTCCGGTTAAACTTTATTTTGCAAGGCAGCTTGAGACAACATTTTAAAAGATGATTTCTTGAATAATAGATGTTGTCATCTTTTATTTTTGGTTTAAAATGAACGGATCAAACACAAATAATGATCCAATTATACTGGCAACTGCAGGATATGATCACACGGTCAGATTTTGGCAGGCTTACAGTGGAATTTGTCTGAGAACTGTGCAACATCCAGACTCTGTATCCATCTACAAAATCTGTTATAATTTATTTACCAGTTACCCCATCTGATCAAGTATTTAGATGACCTCTGAAGATTTCCAATGGTCATATAACCAAATATAAACATAAATATGGACACTTACACAAGTTATAACAACCTAATGCAGAGTAATTGTATGAATAGTAAAAATGATAATACATGTAGTGCCATTTTTTACTGCAGCAGATTCTTAATTTGAAAATTTATGTCTAATGTGATGTTCATGGCACATGATCAGATGAAATACATCATTTTCAAAATGTGTAATGAAAGAATATTATACTTATCATGTGTATTCAGAGCTTCAGATAAGCTGCGTATTTGCGTGATCACGCAATACAAATAATAAAAAACCCAATGCAATTGTCCATTGCAGGGTTCAATAACCCAATTAATTCAAAGGAAAACCCAATTATATTCCAAAACCATGAGTTCTCAACCCTTTTATTGGCTACCATTTGCGTTATTTACCCTTATCTGTTGCGTAAACTATTTTTATAATATTTATAATTGGAAATTTCCTTTCGTTCTAAAAATAGATCCCTGCATCAAGTAGCTGAAATGGGTCCCTGTTAGAGTTTTCCGTTGCTCAATAGGTACACGTGTTTTTGAAAACATTTCGATCTTCTCGGCGTTTATCCAATAAGCGTGTGTCATGAAGTCATATTTTTTTCGCATTGCTCGGGATTTATCATAACATACATTGAATTAAAACAAAAGTGAATGTCCGGTAAAAATATTGAATAGAAGCATATTTTCTGCTTCTTTTGAAAAGCTTAGGGAAAGTTATGATGATAACAAGACTCAGCCAGTGTTTTTAGGAAGCGTCCATCGAACACACGGGCGTGTGTGCGTACCTTAACGAGAACATTTCTAATAAAAGCAGGGTTTCCTCAAAAACGAAATCAGTTGGAAAGATGAAAGGCCAAATCAATTTAATATAACATGATAAAGCATCAGAAACCAAAAGTTCTAATAAAAGACAACTAAACCCAGATTTATGAAAATTGGAATAAAACAAAAACATTCAAGTATAATTAGAGTTTATATACTATTTTTTTTTCATTTTACGGTTAATTTATAATGAATATATACACACACAGGCACTGGTCTCAGAATTTATTACATAAAGGTACAAGACGAGTGCCTGTGAATACACATATCCGTTTTTTTTACAGTTTATATGAGAAAATACAAAACTGGCAGAAGGTTTGGAATGGAACACAAATTAAACCTACAATTGCTTCTCAGTCAATAAACCAAATAAAACAGCTAGCAAATAACCCTATAAACCCTAAACCAAATAAAACAGCTAAACAAAGAAAGAAACATATTTAAGATGGAAAAAAATCTGGGGTTGATATTGCCTAAATATTCAATATTGTGTTGATGAAAAAACCCAATACATTAAGAAGCTTGGTGTTGAAAAACCCAATTTGATATTAAAATGAGGGGTGAATTGGAATTGATAATGCAATTAAAAAACTTTATCACCCAATTATATAAGAAAATGGTGGGTAAAAAACCCAATTTGTGAATTCTTATCTGGAGCTCTGTGTATTACTAATTTTTATTTGATCTGTAAAATTAGTATAACTTTATCATTGTTATTACAGGGTGTTTTACGTTACTGATTAATAAATATCATGAACCCTAGCAAAGCGACTTTAGTTTTCCTTGAGGCCTAAAAGTCAGCTATTACATTAGCATGAACTGTTTGCATTAAAATATTGATGATAACATTATGAAAACTAAATTTTGAGGATAATTTTTTATGCAATAACATCTTATTCTGTTGTTTACAAATAATTTTCATTCATTGTCATGAGGATTCAGTGGAGGGTTAGAAGATAATTTGAAAACAGAAAACAGACCATAATTAGGTTGGCCTACATGTATGTATATAGAAAAAGTCCTTGATTTTAAATTAGAATTTAGATAGATTTGGAATTTAGAATTTGACAACCTGATAATGTCATCAAATTGAACATCTATTTAATGAACCAACATCCATTAGAGACTAGATGTTGAATCATAGTCTAAACAAATAGACTATAGGTAGTCAAAATGGTCAATCACCTCTGCGCTATGTTCCAGTTGTGTTATAGAGGTCACACCTCAACCTTCCCTTTTCATGTTAATAAGGGTGGCAAGATATATTAAATAGAATAGAATATTTTTATTTCCTAAATTACATGGCCCATAAAGTGCATAAAATCAGTATACATAAAATCAGGTACAATTGATTGACATAATTGGTAACCATGGTAACAACAACAATAATAGTCACAGAGTACATGAACAACATTCATGACATTCAAATTGTGCATTAACTTGTAGATTTTCTATGTCACAATGCATATGTAATACTTCACAGTAGAAGTCGCTTATTCAATAAAATTATTTCCACAGCTTGCCTGAACAATCTGTCAAAACCATGTACAATTATGATTTTTTTATGTTAAATTTTTTGTATTCTTATAAACAAAGATTTACACCATACAATGTCAAAGTTGAATAAAATGGTTTTTTATGTGATTTTAGCTGAAAAAAAACATCCTCTAGTTTTCGAAGCGATAGATAAATTATCATATATCATGTGCCATATATATTCAGCACAATTCTGAGCTGCCTGTGTTTTTCCTTAATTTGTTTTCTAGCAAGTAAATGCATTGGAAATCACTCCAGACAAGCAATTGATTGCTGCAGCTGGTGAGTTTGTAAAATTTATACAAAGCATACTCATTTACAAGACTTAAAAACCAGTTGTAAGCAAGTTTCAAATAGTAAAATTCCCTCATCCAGAAAACAAGGGTATATTTATATAATTATGATGTTTGGTATGGTTAAAAATTATTTATGTGGTATGTCATGATCTCAAACTCATTGAATGGAGTATAGCAATAATCTAACCTGCTTTACTTGTGCATATAAAAAAAACCTAGCATTACTGCTATTGTTCTAGATATTTATTAGATTTATTAATTTTACAATTGAATTCTTTAATGAGTTAAAACAAAAAAAACATGTACTCCATATATCCTTATATATTTTTTAAATATTTACATGTACAAAGTATGAGGATCATTATTACTTTATACTTTATACAGAATAGAGATAAGTTGAAAAAAATAGATATAGAAAGAGAAGAATAGGATACTTTATTTCCATAAAATGGGCTCACAAGGAGCATAATATAATATCATTGTAATATTATTGTTTTACAAATATAATAAACAATACAGTATACATAGTCACAAACACAAATAAGAAACAACAGTTTTCACATATTAGTATATATATATAAAACTTTTGTCTCAGGCACACCTTTAGAAAGTAACAAAAAAGAATACTGTGAGTAGGCTAAATATATCTAGCTTATCTGCAAGAGGCACCAAGGGACGGTGCTATATGGCATGGTGGGTGCATATTAAAATGTGTATCGGGACATTAATGATATGGTAAGATATGGTAAGAAGTTGCACATAACTGGTATGTCATCCTCGTGCCTGGGGCAGAGAAGTCAGTACTTTAAAGTGACACAACTGCAAGAGGCACCAAGGGACAATGCTAATATAATAATGCTGATATATATTTATAGGTTACCAGCACATTCGAATGTATGATTTGAACTCAAATAACCCAAACCCTGTGATTAATTATGATGGAATATCAAAGAATGTAACTGGACTAGGTTTCCATGAAGATGGCAAGTGGATGTACACAGGAGGGGAAGACAATGCTGTAAGAATCTGGGATTTAAGGTACTTACTTTAAAAATACTATGCTCTATAACATTTTTGATAAATTCTTTATTTAAAGATGTTAAACACATTGAAACACATTTATTTTCAAATTCCCTTAGGCAAATTACAATACAATCCAAAACAGGTATTTCGTTACACACAGCTTTATGTTATCTGAATGATGAGGTTGTAAAAGTCAGCAGTATGAAATTTAGCATTTTCAATAAACATTTGTCAATATGATTGTTGCAATATAGCAAGGCTGATGTGTTTTGTGTCTGAATTGTGTTATCAGTTATTACACATAAAGCAAGTTCAATACAGTTCCACACAGATATATATTATCATTAAATTGGTGTACTGATAATCAATACAAGATTTGTGACTTTTTTGTAGGTCAAGAAATTTACAGTGCCAAAGAATATTTCAAGTAAATGCTCCAGCTAACTGTGTGTGCTTACATCCTAATCAGGTTTGTGTTTATAAAGGAAAAAGTACCACTAAGATAGTGACAATTTCACTTAATTCTATCAAATCTCAAATTCTAAAAGCAATTTATATTTTTTTAGTTTGCCTCTAAGCAGGGTAAAGCTCTTTTGGGGGTTTTGATTACAAATACAATGGGGTTTTCTTTGTTTTACAAGCCAACCAAAATAAATGTTAATTAAACTTTACAATTACCAGGTACAAAATTATTATATTTGAAATAACTCTGGATAAAACACTTGTTGCTAACCTTACTTTTTAAGAAGTAACTGTTAGTTGGTATTCCTGTTTGTTAATTATTTGCTTTTCTTTAGATATATATTTGCTGTTGTTAGGAAAATACAAAAGAAAAAATGAAAACAGTTAAGATATATTTTTCAGGGAGAACTATTTATTGGAGATCAGAGTGGATCAATACATGTGTGGGATCTGAAAACAGATAATAATGAGCAGTTGGTAAGTTCAACTTATTTATTTTAGAATGAAATAGTTTGTATATTTCGTTCTGAAAATATGGCTTAGGTTTATGAATTAAGCTGTTTAAAGCAAAACATGTATTTTTATTAGGTTATACATGTAGTCTGGTGTAGCCCTGGACATTTATTGTGATGTTATGACAGTATTAAGCTCTAAGAATTATTTTCTGAATGACACATTTTGAGCGTTGTTAGGAAAATAGAACATCTTCTTGATTGAAACATAATATATTACACAATTATAATTTTTTTTTAGCATTTATGGATTTAGGAAAACAATGTCAATTACCTGTTTTCATATTGAATCAATTACTGGTATTCATTTAATGATCACTGTTGAACAAATCTGTTGTTGTAATATATGCACAAGGGTTAAACCTTTTGATACGGAAAAGAAAGAATGTTGAATTGATATACATTAGACTAAATTTACAAGGAAAACACTAATGAAGCAAGGAACCAGTATCTTAATCCAATATACACATTTTAAATGACACTGGATTTGAAAACTTATTTCTTTTATATTTACAGATACCAGAACAAGATGCCTCCATACAGTCTATCAGTATAGATCCCATGGGAACCATGATGGCTGCTGTAAATAATAAGGTATTTTGAATATACACACTACTTACTATTAATTAGTTTTCACTTTATATGCTAATATGCCTACATTCATGTAAAAGTTGCCATGAATTTTTACAGGCTAAAATTTAACAACTTACCAAATATGATGGTTTTATAAAAGCTATCTGGAAAAACTTGTGTTCTCTGTCAGATCAAAACATGTACCTTATTGCATAAATATTTTAAAATTAAATGTAAAATGATTTTTCAACCTTTTGATTTTTAAGGAATTTTTAAAATACCACAAGACTCCCATGTATAATTGCATTTGAAACAAGTGAATGTTCACAATGAATATTTATCACTTATGGTTTACTTTATAATAAGAACTCGTATTCAGATATCTGATGCATACACTTGTAGTCCAATTTTCCTGAAATCACAATAACTAAGTTCATATTATTCATAACTTGTTTTGAGAAGCCTGAATATTTGCCACCAGTGACTGTTTGAACAAAAAATGTTTCTTTGCAATGCAAGTTCCTTATCTTTGCAGGAGTTAAAAAATTTTTAGAAAGGAATACTCCAAAATTTCTTTCTCTAAAAGATAATGCTGCACATGCCATCTATATGTGATTCTAGCACCATCTGATCTGTTTACTGTACATGTATCACCTATTATGGTTTTTTTTTTTTTTTATTAAATGCTGACAATTTAAAATTTCCTCTTTTCCAGGGTAACTGTTATATATGGAATTTGACTGGAGGCAAAGGAACGGAGCCCACTAAATTACACCCTAAATCAAAGTTTGAAGCCCACAGTAGATACGTTCTAAAGTGTTTATTTAGTCCAGATTCTACGTAAGTGATTGGTTATATCAGTTACTCCTTCAACATTGGTCTATTTTGTTGTCAATAAAAGTTGACATTGAGAATATATCAATGAGATAGCAACCCAACAACACCAAAATCATAAATTCTTCTATTGGTCTGCCTAGTTCTCAAGTTAAGACCTTTGTCTCTAGTATACATATTTAGGTCTTATGTTCCACAAGTTAAGACAAAGGAGGTATTTAAAAATCATAAAATTATCATCAACACCAAGTCCATGAAACAAACAAACCATGCTGTATCTAATGATAACCACTGTGAGTTTCCAGACTTTGAACAAATATTATGTCATTCAATTTTTTTCTGGAATTTGTGTTCTGATCCATTAAGCATTACATTTAATTGTATACTGTAACTTAGAAACTTTAATCCAAGCATTATTATATATTACATTATACAACAATATCACATGTCTCCAAATAACATAAAAACAACATGAGATATGGCAAAAGGCAAATCACTGATGATGGTTCTGACCTAGAACAGGCACATTGATATTTATATTTTTTGTAGTAGCTTTATTTTGAATATACGTTCGTGTAAATAAGTTTAAACAGATACTGCTGACATTATTGATAATATTAAATTGACAATTTATAAATTTCTTCATTATTCCCAAATTAAAAATATAAGTACCTGTATATATGTACAATATATATATTTTTCATTTGAAATAAAAGTAGTTATTTTACTTAGGTTATTAGCCACCACATCAGCTGATCAAACGGCCAAAATATGGCGGACAGCAGATCTGTCATTAATGACAGAATTAAAAGAGACGGCACAGAGATGGGTGTGGGACTGTGCATTTAGTGGAGATTCACAGTATATTATCACAGGTAATTAAAACACATTAATTTGATGCCAAACAAAGTACCGGTATATATTTAAAAAGAATATGTAAGGGCTTACTGGCTCTCAAATTCATTCAAATTTATTTTTGGAATAAGAAACAAACAAATTGAAGTATTGAGCAAATGACCAACATAAAATAACAAAAAACATATTCATATTCCTTGATCATGAGTGTTAATGTGTACAAATGATCATTAGAATTGTGAATAGGATTCTTGTTCTATATGATGACCTCTTAAGATTTTTTTTCTGTGGAAATTGTTATCATTTTAAATATCTTATCTTTATATTTTTAGCATCATCAGATAACATGGCCAGATTATGGAGTGTAGATACTGGAGAGGTCAAGAAGGAATATAGTGGACATCAAAAAGCTGTTGTGTGTTTAGCATTTAGAGATGAAATAGTGCAATAAAATTTTATATTATTATACAGATTGTTGGTGATCTCAGTTGTTAATGTAATGGTGAATGTAGGTTATCACATGGTATAGAGATGATAAATGTAATGATTACAATTGAAAAGATTTCTAATAAGTTTAAAAGTCTTAAACAATAAAATCAGTTTAAGCAGTATAGTAAGATGATCTTAGGCACAATTTTTTGGAATTTTGGATCCTCAATGCTCTTCAACTTTGTACTTGTTTGGCTTTATAAATTATTAATATGACTATGAGCGTCACTGATGAGTCTTATGTAGACGAAACAAGCACCTGGCGTACTAAATTATAATCCTGGTACCTTTGATAAATATTTACACAACTGGGTCCATGCCACTGCTGGTGGACATTAGGTCCCCAAGGGTATCACCAGTCTAGTAGTCAACACTTTGGGGTAATTTTTATAAATTTCCTGTTTACAAAACTTTTAATTTTTTGAAAAACTAAGGATTTTTTTTATCCCAGACATAGATAATCTTAGCTGTAATTGGAACAATTTTTTTAAATTTTGGATCCTCAATGCTCTTCAACTTTGTACTTGTTTGGCTTTATAAATCTTTTATTATGAGCGTCACTGGTGAATCTTATGTAGACAAATTACACGTCTGGCGTACTAAATTATAATCCTGGTACCTTTGATAAATAATTAGATGTCCAAAAAATTAAAAGCTATATCATTAACCATGAACGAACAATTTTTATTTTGGTTGTAAACATTCTTGTGTTAATTTCTCTTCTGTATCTAATGACATTGTTCACCTTCTATTTACTGTATTTACCAAAGTGTTTAGAAACTCTCATTCCTGTAGTTATTTGTGTATTTGTTACTTTCAAAGAAAGTTTTTTTTCCAATGCAATTTGGCACCCATTTCACATATTTTATTTGAATGATGTTTGTGGATATTCAACATGTAGTTTTGGTTTATTGTTATTATAAATATGCTTATATCCCCTTTCAACTTTTGTTGTTATGTTAAGATGTCTGTCAGATATTTGAGCTGTCACTGTAAATACATTTCTCTAATTCTTATTTGATTTATCCCTTCCTTTACCCATTGATTGTATTTGTTTAATCAATGTGTGGTTCCTTTGATATGAGTTCTTCATTGGTCAAAATTCGTTCATGACTTCAAATGTTCTTGGTTTCCTCTGAAATTTCTATTGAAAGAGTCAATCATGTCTGATCAATGGTTGTTCGAAAATAAGAATTAAGATTGTTTGCATATTGTCTAAAATCATTTGAGAAAAAGATTTCACCACCAAATCTCGTGCAATATGATATTTATCCACTCTCAACAGTTAAATTTTAAATATATAATGTATATAAAATGATCTATAATATAAAATCTAATCAGTGCTTTCTGGACAATTTTTAAAGGTCTGATTTTGAAATAATGTTTTGTCTGTAATTTTAATAGAAAACCGATTGTTAGACTTATGACTAGGTAAGATTACCAGAAAATGCAGACCAAAGTTTCATTACAGTATCAGAATTTGGGCTTTTTAAGCCCATAATTAGCAAATAAACAACATGCAAAATAATTTACATTTTTATCAAGGATTTTAAGTAGGGGGTCTAAGAGTTCTCACTATGAAATAAAAATCCACAAAATGTTTGAGGTTAACAACAGATCTGGGTTACAGTGACCCCCTTTTTGTCCTCAAATGCCATATTAGGGGTTTAAATAGTACAAGTATGTAATTTTAAGAAACCTATATAGTATAATTTACTAATCTTTCTTTCAAAAGGAACCTTTCATATAACCTTGTCAAATAAAACAAAAAAATTAAATGTAGTTTTGCTATTCTATTTTTAAAAATGTGTTATTGTTACTAAAAATAGAAAAAGGAGAAAAGTCTAAAATTTACCAATCTTATATCTTCACCAGTTCAAAAATAAATATCTTAGCAGAGCATTCAAAATTGACACTTAAATTAACTTTACATATTCTATCCTAAAAAGAAATTTTAAAAACTTTTAGCGTACTGATTTCAAGAAATTTTGATTTATAATGTCAAGGTCATAGTTACAAAATGGAGACTTGATATCAAAGTTATGATGTTTTTTGGTATAGTTTATGTAAATCTTTAACAAAATTCACCATACTTCATATAAACTTATAATTAGAATAAACTGAGATCTATGGCCTGTAAAGTTCAAAAGATCAAAGGTCAAGGTCATTTTTGGAGCTAGAATAAATCACTAGTCTCCTTTTTTTAAAGCAATTGCTTTTATGCCGTCGCGTATGGCCATCTTTGTGACCCAGATCAGAGACTCCGCCCAGATCAAGCCATAGTATTTTGTTAAACAGGCTCCTGGTCAGTCATTCTTTAACACCTATGTATGTTTTCTAATGCAATACATAGCTTGAAACTTAAAAAAAAAGTTAGTGGATTTAAGAAGTTTCAGAATATGTTCTTGTAGATGTATTTTTGTATTTAAAGGGTCAACCGTTTGACTATCAAATAACTTAGAAGTCCGAGTGAAAAAAAGTACCAAGGCCGTAACTACCCTTGAGGCAAGTGAGGCAATTGCCTCACTAAAATTTCGACACTGATTATTTTTTTTTTATACATAAATATAATAGTCATTTGTTGTTCTATCTCAACCTTAATTTCTATAACTTGTCATCATTCCTTTTTGACTATTCTTCCTGGATATAACTCAGCATCTCAACGGGTGATGTTTCTCGATTACATTAACCTATAGTAACGATAATCATCATGGATCTCTGGTTAAAAACAGGCTCTTGCAGAAAAGGAAAAGCGACACTGAAGGTGAAGAAGGAATAAACTATTTTTTTTTGTGAACAGAGTCTGAGTATTGCATATAAATTCTTCATTAGAACAATCCAAAAACGATAAGTAGACTGACAAATCAAGTACTGGGCAGTCCTGTCTGTGTATTCATTTCTCCGTTTCACCAACTTTTGACAAATCAAGTACTAGGCATCGCAAGGAGGCAGTCCTGTCTGCGTATTCATTTCTCCGTTTCACGAACTTTAATCTTTCTCTTGACAGATAAATAAAATATAAATAATATGAAACATGCATGGATTAGTTTTTATCCATGTTTCTTTAACCATAAAAATTGAAAGAATATCCCATATTCCAATTTGATATTATTGAGGAATGGTAGAACCTTTAACACAGGATTTTGTCTTTACTTATTCGGGACTACGGAATTTCGTTTTCTTATATTCGGGGTTTCGGAATCGGACACCCCCAATCCCTTACCCCTAAATTTATAGATTCTGGAACTAAAATACCACCGATTATTCCCAGAAATAATTTGAAATTACGGACCTACATGTAAACGTCAAAAACTGCATTCAAATTCCCCTGTACCCATATCATATATACTGACCTACATGTAAACGTCAAAAACTGAATTCAAATTCCCCTTTACCCATATCATATATACTTACTCTATAGATAGAATCATATACATGTATTTTACCTCATTATATCCCTAGTTTGTCTACTCTGTGTCAGCATAAAAGCGAGTATAATATTTTGTAAATGCGACTGTATGATGGTGCTTACAGGAAAGCTTAATTCCCTTTTGCAAACAAAACTGTTACTACCGATGCTGCTACCATATTGCTGATGGGGAAGGAATGGAAGAAGACATTGATCATTGTGTTGATGATACCTATTTTTTTTACATAAATAAGGCCGTTAGTTTGCTCGTTTAAATTGTTTTACATTATCTTATCGGGGCCTTTTATAGCTGACTATGCGGTATGGGCTTTGCTCATTGTTGAAGGCCGTACGGTGACCTATAGTTGTTTATGTCTGTGTCATATTGGTCTTTTGTGGATAGTTGTCTCATTGGCAATCATACCACATCTTCTTTTTTTATACCTTTAGAAACACAGAATGCCCTGAAACGACTAAAACCTTGGAAAACAGAACATGCATGAGTGGCGAGAGATTGTTCGGTCTTGCCATGCTCCATGTTCATCACGATAAGTTTAGTTTAAACATATTCATTTATAGTGGATTGGGAAACAAGTTTTGCAACTTATAATAATCCCTTTCCACTTTGCGGGTGGGAGTGCTGCCTTGTAGCGGCATTAGTCTACTCGTTTTCGAAATCTACAAGGGTGTCTTTAACGTGCAAGAGATATGGCTCTCTCTTAACACAGATCAGCCATTTATCGTCCCCTTCCGACGGACTATCATCGTTTCCTCAAGACCATACTCGCAGATGGTGTCAAGGGAGAGCCGAAAATTGAGTTCCTGAAATTTTCATCTCAAACGGGAATCGAACCAGGGAACCTTTGTGTTAGTGGTCCGATGCACTAACCACTACACCACGGCTCTCTACGATAAGGATATCAGCAGACCAAATTATGATTCTGAAACGATTTGACTGAACCGGCCATAGAAAAAATTGGAAAACTCTACTGATTCGATGTTTGTTTTATGTTCTGGCAGCACACTTAAATTGATATTTGGACGATTATCTTACATATAAATTTAAATAAAGTTGTTAAAAATTTGATGTTAGTAAAAGTCTTAACATATGAAAAAAATTATATAAAAAGTGTCCAAATTCAAAACATTATCAAACTTTCTAAAAATGCCTAGAATGCAGGATTTTGCACCATTCATTTCATACCCTCCAAAAAAAATTTCGCCTCGCTTCGCTCGGCTCAATTATTTTGCCTCACTAAAATAAGAGGCTTAGTTACGGCCTTGAGTACATTTTTATAAATGCGATTCCGTTTTCCGCCGTTCGTACGATGTTTCAACAAAATATGGATTCATTTCAGTTGTTGATTTAGTATTGAAAATTTAACTGAATTATCTCCTAATAAATACGTTTTTTTATGTTTAATTTGTGTTTCTTTAAGAGGTCAGGTGCTCTTGTTCATTCATAAAATTATCGTTCATTCATACATTTATCGTGACTGGGGTATAGAAATATGGTCACTTGGTCTTCTCCCGACCGGCAGTAAAACGCTTGCTGAAGTGGGGCGTCCGTTTGGCTGTGCGGGATGTATCAAGTTCGCAGTCACGTCCGTCAGAAGGGGACGTTAAATCCGATGCCTCGTGTAAAGAGAGTGCCACGCTCTTTGCACGTTAAGAACCCTTGCAACAACTCTTTGAGGGGTCCGTAGGTGGCCTGTTGTAAGGCAAAATTTCTGTCCCTATCCAATATACCCTCATTTTCCAGTGGCAGTCCAAATTTCTCCGACCATCATCCCAGATGGCCTCTATTACAACAACCTACCTATTGTATTTATTGTTAACTTGTTCTCGTCCTGAATATGCATGAAATATTTGCCACTGGACGTTAAGCAACCAACAATCAATCAATCAATACATTTATCGTAAAATCAAAATCACTACACAAGTTAATGCGTAGTGTCAAATTATTACCTGTAATCTAAAATTAGACAAACTTTATTTGCGCAAATAATTTAGCGGAACGAAACCCTTGTTGAAAACACATAACAATAAGGGTGGGTCTTTTCACCACCGAACACCACCGCACACCACCGAACACCGCCGAACACCTGAAAAACCACCAACCACTAAGAAAAACTTTGATATTATACCATAAAACGATAAAATAAATTAAATAACATATAATTTAATCAATTTTTCAATTTTTATGGGCATCATTTTTATGTTAAAATCGAAAATCAATAAAAGAAAAAACGTCTCCGGATTACATTGTGTGTGTTATAAAATTCAAAAATATATTCATAATTCCTGAGACTACTATAACATGTGTTATAGTAGTCTCAGATAATTCGTAATCAGTTCAAGTATCCTGGATCTCTGTTCATTGGTTAGATTTTGATATTTTTCTCTTTTATTATTATTGGTACAACTATTTTATAGAAGAGTTAGAAGAAGAAAAAATGAAAAAAAAAGGTGTCCATGAGGGTCAGCGTAGTTCAAAAAGTGGGTGTTATAAGACTCTTCCTTTCTGTTTTCTGTAGATATTTGGACTTTAAATCTTCTGATTTGTTGAATTAATAACTTGAATATTATAACGATAAAGACAAAATAATAAACTTTTGGGGTGTTCGGTGGTGTTTGGCGGTGTGCGGTGGTGTTCGGTGGTGAAAAGACCTACCGAACAATAAGTTCGTTTTCCTTTTCTGTCAAAACTCCGTAATATTTATCGATCACCTTACTAATGAAATGGATCCGTCCAAACGTAGTAGATGCCAAGTCGGTCCAGATGAAGAGATATTTACAATTTGGAATTTTCTAGTTTATTAATACATAGATTGAAAATAAGTGCGTCTTTTTAAATATCATGATCAAAACTGGGTTTGCATAACAAATGTCAGATGAAACCATTATCCTCGTCTTTTCAGTGAACAAGTCTACTACGTTTGTTGACACTCGAAGGTCCACCGTGTTAGCAATTTTATTTCACATGTTTTCGTAATTGAAGATCATTTTTCGCAATGTTTCCTGAAAATTGATAAATATCAAAGCAACGTAGAGCTGTTTGTTCTTGTTCGTATAATAAAATTGAGAATGGAAATGGGAATTTGTCAAAGAGACAACAACCCGACCATAGAAAAACATACAACAGCAGAATTAAGGTCACCAACAGGTCTTCAATGCAGCGAAAAATTCCCGCACCCGGAGGCGTCCTTCAGCTAGCCCCTATACAATATATATACTAGTTCAGTGATAACGATTTAATGTCATGTTTGTCTGTGATGACCCCCCTTTTCGGGATTGCATGATAATTGTAGTTATCTCGTACCCACATGCACTTGTTTCTATCCATAGGAAGGTCGACTATCCATATAAAACTATTTATATGGATAATCGACCTTCCTATGGATAGAAACAAGTGCCTGTGCTCGTACCGCATCAGAAGGACACATATCAACTGAGCAATAATGTTTGGAACTTAGTTTTAAAAATGATGACAAAGTAACATTATGAAAATATTTTTATTAAGCTGAAATATACATTTATTCTTTACATGTTTATGTCTTGTAAGATATTTTATTTCTTTCCCGTTTTTTAACATTTGCGTCTGGAAAGTTGAAATGTTTTAACTTAATCATTTGTGTTAATGGTTAAATATAAATTAATAATGAAAATTGTTAAAATTAAATCAATAAAGGAAATTATTGCCAAGGAAGTTACAAACACTACCAGGGGATAATCCATGATGATTTCTTTTTGAGTTATATGTTTCAGCACATGTATATTTGACCCCAACTTTAGCCTGGTAAACGTGTTGTCTCCTTGTGAAATATAAAACATATTAAAAATGACTTTCTGCTAAAGTCTTTTATTTATATAAAGTTAAAACCTTCTTACTTTTAACTAGACAACACTCATGTCAGGTTTAATTCTTGTATATATGTAAACCTCAGATCTGTGTACGACCTCAAATCTGTGTCCGTTTTTCAAATCTATGCCCGATCGTGACGTCAATCGCTAATCTATGTCCGTAAAAAATGATTCGGCCTCAAATCTGTGTCCGATTTTCAATCGCGACGTCATTCGTAAATCTATGTCCGTTATAAAAAAAGATAAGGTCTCAAATCTGTGTTATGTTTTAATTTTTTTTTCAATTTGTTTCGCCATGCGCAAATTTATGCCCGTCTAATAAGTACGGCCTTATAGGTTTTTTATTTTATTAAGTAATTTCCCATAATTCAATATTTTAAAGTTGGTATGTGTTCTCCATGTATGTGCAAGAGCCGTAGTATAGTATACGTTTAAGAAAATCCGACTAAATTATATAGCTGGTATTTATGATATTGTTTCAAGTACGGTCTTATATGCTTTTTGTTTTATTAAGTCTTTTTTCAAGTGTGTGATTAAAATCTTTACATGCATGTGTTATTATTGTATACCGTCTTTAAGAATGAAACCACAAACCATATTTATTTTACTAAAAAAGACAGTAAAGAATGAATATTTGTTTGCAACTTCAACTTACTTCGTTTTGTCTTTGAATTTGTTCATATCGCTGTTTCATTGACATTTATACCATTTTATCTATGTTTTTCCTTGGATACTAGTATCAAAAAATAATTCTAAATTGCTAAAAATAAAACGTTTTTTATATTTTAATTGAAATATTTGTGAATCACAAAAGAACATATTTCAATTATTTGGTCTTAACTGATATCTATTTAGTTCAAATGTAAAACTTGTAATAATGTTTTTAATAACGAAAATATTTCCCCGAGAAGAATCATTCTATGTTTTGGCATATTCCTTCTCTCAAGCAATTAGATGTCAACACTGCAGTCCCTTTGTTCATGGCTGGATTTGTTTTGAGTTGTAAATATTCCACAATAGTAGGAGTAAAGATATCCCGATAATTGTCAGAAAACATTTCAAGAGGATAAATCTCTAGTTGACGTTTTTGAAAATATTCCATCAGTCCACTATTCATAACAGATTTCCCTCCAGTTTTAAAGAAAAAAACATAAAGTAATTTTAAACCATGTGTATTAATAGTTAAAATGTTAACCTTGCTTTTGTCATATAAACCACTTGTACAATGTTTGTTCGGTGTGAGTTAATGCTCCGTGTTGAAGGCCGTACTTACACCTGTAATTGTTAACTTTTCATTGTTTACTCGATGACGTTTTGTTATCTTTTACGCCGATGAAAGGACATAGATTTGAGCCAAAAATGGCCATAGATTTGAGTAAATAAAGGACATAGATGTGAGACAATACAGGACATAGATTTGAGACAATAAAGGACATAGATTTGGAACGTCTATGACGCAATATTAAAAAGGACATAGATTTGCGGAAAGGACATAGATTTGAGGCCGGACATAGATTTGAGGCTTACATATATGTGGATGAAAAATAAAAGTCCCCAAACATTAACATGGCAGCAATTGCTTTTACAGCCTTTAAGGCTTTGATTGTTAAATTTTCAAAAGTATACACTTATTGGTCCCATTATCTTCATTACATTTGTTAATAATGACCATTTGATGATATTCAAAAGATCAAGGAAGGGTTTCAACTTTTAGGGGTCAACAGGTCAAAGGTCAAGTAATTTTAGGAGCTAGAATTAGACCTCCTTTTTCAGCTAAATTTTGAAAGGTAAACTTACCTTTAGGTACTATAATCTTTAGTTACATTTGTTATTTATGATATGGCATGCAATAGATAAAGGATTAGCTTCAACCTTGAGGTCAAATGGTCAATGGTCAAAATGATTTCAGGACCTGAAAAAAAACCAATTCTCTTCTCTTTGCTCATTTTTTCAAAAGTAAGTAATTTAAACATGTCAAAAGTGGTATGAATTAAAAGTATGTAGTACTTAGTATACATATAGTATACATATTTATATACTTTCATTCTGTATGCCCTTAAAATTTGGCCCTTTGACCTAAGGGTTGAAGCCTATCCTTCATCTATTGAATATCATTGAAAGGGACCTATTGGTAAAAACATTTATTTTAGCAACATGGAAAAATATTTTTGATCTGGTATAATATACTCCTTCATGCACATTATAAATAATAGAAATCTTCTATGATGATATTCAATAAACTCAATCACATTTCAATAATTATTTGCATATTATCATGATATATAAAAAAAAAAAAGTATAACATGGCAAGTCATGATGATTCAGAGGCTACAAATAAATATGATCTTTTTTATTTATATCAATGTAAAGACTTTTTTTCATAAAATATGTCAGTAAAGCAAGTTCTAACTGAATTACAAATACATTTTCAGTTTAGAAAAAAAGGAATGCTTACACACACAGAAATGTCATACCTTTTTCAGTGTTTATTATTGACTTATATTGAAATTAAAGATAACTGATAGAAGATGAAGAAGGTTTATATCGGGGATAAACTGAGAAATAGTTACTTCTGGATCTCTTTACAAAAAACATAGGAAAAGAATATTTTTGATGTAAATAGCTTGACTTCATTATTGGGAAGATCTAAAGTCTATACATGATTAACATTGATGTTTCTCCTTATTTGTTGTAGTTTTAAGGCAGTAAAGTCCTTCTGATATTTAGTTTAACTTTTGCAAATATGAGAAATTAAGGAAATCCCTTTTTAACATACAATTGCAAATCAATATAGCAGATATCTTTACATATAAATAGAAAAAGCATTTTATGAATTTAGTCAACTTTGCTTCAGGGAGTTCTGACCTTAGGTACTTGATAATTTTAATATTGTCAACAGATATTTTAATTTTAAGAAAGTTTTTTTGCTATGAATCATATCAGTACTGTCACATTGACAGTTGAGTTGATGATGCCCTTCTTGAATTTGTTTCAACCATCAGTAAAATTGACCCAGTGCTAGAAAATTCAAATTGATAAATGCTCATGTGATACCATATGGAAATATCTAATTAAGATGATATCATTAGTCTACTATGATAGGTCAGAGCCAGTCTCTGAGGTTTTTTTTACATCACTAAGCATTCCTTCTCTTTTGTTTAATTTAAACTTTAAAAAAGATCTCTCTTGAATCCAATCAGGAAGAATGTTTTAATTTGGCTTACATTTTCAGAAGGGATTATTATTCCAAGAAGTTATTTCTAATGACCCCTACCTGACCAAACATGGCTACAATGGCATATTAGAAGTTCCATGGAGCCTGATTTACTCATCTGACAAAAATATGAAACAATGAAAACTTTAGCAGCAAATGCAACCATCTTTCACACACTAAGTTTGAATGTGGTCCTTGTCCACTTTACCTAAAATGGATAAAAAAACATATTATGTAAGGACTACTCACTGTAAGAGGTCAATGGACATTCTGTCTCTCTATGTTCTTGTATATCTTGTATTGCTGATTAATCTTACTGCTTAGGTTTCTCTCTGTTAGGTAAAGTAATTAGGTTAATAGCAACAACAAAACAATAGCTAAAAATATTAACTATGTAAGGATTCAAAAGAAAATTCCAGTTCTGCACTATTATCTTGTTTTTCTGATAAGTTTTGCTGGTTATAGTTTTCTCTTATTTATAAATTTCAAAATAATTGCCAAAACACTGTTTAAATTTCTCTTTACAAATTGTACTTTTGTCTTGCTTGTGACAAAGTTGCTGAAGCAAGAAGTATGTACCAAGAATTTTGTCTATAACTTATCAAATTGTCTAAATGGTTAATTCAAAAGTACAGCTGTCTGACCCTACAATGAAGTTGGTTTCCACTGCAGAATACACAACTAAAGGAAGAATGGAGCATTTACAAAAATCTTTCTGGTCCAGTCTGGTACCAACTTGATTATAACCATCTTTAGGGTGCTTAGTTCAAAATACATTTATTGCAAAAATCAATAATTAAAACATGAAATAAAATGCTTTTGATAATTGCCATT
Source organism: Mytilus edulis (assembly GCF_963676685.1). Lineage (NCBI taxonomy): Eukaryota > Metazoa > Mollusca > Bivalvia > Mytilida > Mytilidae > Mytilus > Mytilus edulis. Next base: position 37,077,567 of record NC_092352.1, on the reverse strand, counting down.
CAAAATATGGCTGTCTTGATCAAACATATTTTACTATTCTATTCATGTTGCTGATATACTTCCCTTTGGCAAGAGATGCATAGGTGTTTCCAATAGTCTCTGAAACCACAATATCAGTCATGACCAAGTGACCAGTCATGACTTTACCATACTAATGCTCAGGGTGTTTATATTTTAAACGTCGCTGGCATTGCTATAAAGTGCCACTACCTCTTCTAAAAATTGGAAGTATTACATCTTAAAAGGGGAGAAAAGTCGACTAGTAAACGAAGAGCTCTCTAAGATCTGCAAGTATTCAGGATATCGTCTGAAAGAAATTTAAAAGCCAATTTTGATTTCTACGGAGCCCTGCTAGGGACATGCAAAGAAAAAAAATTATGTTGTGCGCACAAAATAATATATTGTGCGCACAAAATAATATAGTGTGCGTTAAATTCTTTGACCTTACACATGGTACGGGTCTTCAATGTCTCCTTTTTAAAGTGACAGAATGGAGAAATGCATAAGGTTTTCTTTTGAAATGGGGCTAGAATATATGGAAATATTCATCACTGCATTTGTATCAACTCCTGACAGGAATACAGAAGAAGTTACGTTTATTTCGTCTGACACTTGGTTTACCAACAAATGCGTTGGAAGCCTCTATATGGAAATATTCATCACTGCATTTGTATCAACTCCTGACAGGAATACAGAAGAAGTTACGTTTATTTCGTCTGACACTTGGTTTACCAACAAATGCGTTGGAAGCCTCCACTTTATATCCGAGTTTATTGGAACTGTTTGAAACAGACTTGGCAAAAGAGCGAGAAAACTATCGAACTTATGTAGACTTTGATACTATGGCTTTACCTGTTTTCTTGTAACAAATATAAAAAAAAAAGTACTGTATTTGCACTTATGCTTTATACTTTATGTCTATTAATCTCAAGATTTTGTTTTAATATGTTCATTGACTCAAGACTGACATGTTACTCAATTCACGATGTTGTTACCCTGTTCGACGATAGTCATTATATTTAAAAGTCTTTACGTCCGTTCATCCGTCCGTTTCTGTTTATTGTAAATGTTTTGTTTATAGTTTATGATGAAGTTTTAGTGTCACCAACTTCAATGAATTATGTGGTTCCAAAATGTACTGTTCGTTATTGAAATGTGACGGTGTGTTCAATCTAAGAAATTCACCATGAAGTTGTGATCAAATAAAGATAAAACTGGGTACATATATAAATCAGAAGATGCAATATGAGTGCCAATGAGACAGCTCTCGATCCAAGTCATAATTTATTAAAAGTTAACAATGATTGGTTATAATACGGTCTTCATCACGGAGCGTTGGCTCACACCAAACAGCAATCTATATATAAATGTATAACGATAAACAGATATGAACCACACCAATAAACGACAATCACTGAATAACAAGCTCCCGACATAGAACAGTATGCTTATTATGATTTAAATGTTTAAGCGTTGTATACAAATGTTTCAGGTCAAGTTATAGTTTCGTTCTGATTAATAGAAGAGAGGACAAGAGGTCACTTGTAGTATCTATTTTTGATCGATTTCATTATAAAATTTTACAGTATGTTGTTCGTATACATTATGAAATTGAAATGTTACGAAACAATTTAGGAATAGTCAATGAAATTCCTCAGTGGAATATTTTGAAAACAAACGAAACAATTATGATTCATTTTTTTTCAAATATGGTACGTTTTGGGGTATCATTTATTCAAAACCTTGTGGCCCGATTGATCGCGATCGATGCGATTGACAAAGAGACAACTATATACATATACACCATAGCTCATACAAATACGGGTTATATTCTTCTCATATATTTTAATGATGGTATGATACTCAACCCCTAACGCGAAGGATTGTACCTGATATTCATATGATTAAAACATAATCTTTCAATCAGTTTAATTGAGGTGTGGAGCTGGCATTCCAGGAACTGCTAGTAGTCCTTGTTATTTAATGTATCATTGTCATTTTGTTAAGTTTCATTTGTTACATATTCTGACAACGGACATGGGCTTCTTTACTGTCGGTATTGCTGTGTGTGTGGGTTTTTTTTTTTATCTGCATTGGCTAGAGGTATAAAAGGAGGGTTGAGATCTCACAAAACATGTTTAACTCCGCCGCATTTTAGTGCCTATCCAAGGTCAGGAGCCTCTGGCCTTTGTTGGTCTTGTATGATTTTTAATTTTAGTTTCTTGTATATACTTTGGATAGATAAAGGAAGAGGTGGTATGAGTGCAAATGAGACAACTCTCCATCTAAGTCACAATTTATAAAAGTAAACCATTATAGGTCAAGGTACGGTCTTCAACACATAGCTTAGGCTCACAACGAACAGCAAGCTATAAAGGGTCCTCAAAATTACTAGTGTAAAACCTTTCAAACGGGAAAACCAACGGTCTAATCTATATAAAAAACGAGAAACGAGAAACAACTGTAAAGTTTAGTATGACGTCCATTATCACTGAACTAGTCCATATTTTTGTTTATATGCCAGCTGAAGCACGCATTTGGGTGCTGATTTGAAGAACCAAATGTATCTGAGAAACAAACCTTATATGATTTGCGCGCCTTATAATTATTTTGTACATTAAACACAGTTAAACTATACCTTTATCATCGTATCTGAAAAATAGACCAATTCTGAGATATTTAACATTAATTAACCAATAAACCATGAAAACAAAGTCAAGGCCAGATGATACCGACCAGCCAAATATATATACAAATTTTTTACTATCATTCCATAAAACAAATATTGTTAATTTATTCCTTATAGTTTCTGAAAAACATACCAAACAAGAATCAAATAACATGGACCAATGAACCATGAATATAAAATCAAGGTCAGATTAATATAATTGCAAGATAGACAATTTCACCATACAAACATTCCATACCCCAAATATATATCTAACTAAATGCTTATAGTATCCGAGAAATACATCAAAACACAAACATTTTACTTTGCCGGAGCACTTAACCCTGAAAATGATGTCAAGGTCAGATGACACCTGTGAAGTGGACATTTAGACATTAAAATCGTTCAATTCAACCAAATATAGAAGAACTATTACATTTGGTATCTGAGATTTTGTCTAAACCACGAACACATAACACGAACACGTAAAATGAGGTTATGGTCAAGTGAAAACTGTTTTCCTAATTTTGGGAGCACACCATATTATTTTAGTGCGCACAGTATATTATAGTGTGCGCACAATATGTTTAAGTTGTGCGCACAATATATTTAAGTTGTGCGCACAATATATTATTTTGTGCGCTCAATATATTATTTTGTGCGCTCAATATATTATTTTGTGCGCACAATATATTTAAGTTGTGCGCACAATATATTTTTTTTCTTTGCATGTCCCTAGCGGGGCTCCGTAGGATTTCGAATCATCTCGAATGACGAAAATATACACACGGGAAAATAAGTACAACCAGAGACATTTAATGTGTATTTTATGTCCCTGTCAAAGCACAGAAACATTACAATTTTTCAGATTAGTTCAACAACACTTATAATTACATATATAAACGGACAAGATGAAACATTTTCGTATTGCATGACGAATATTTTTGCACATTTCGAAATGGTTGTACTAGACATTATATGTAAGGCTCTGGCTTTGACTATGGTTTTCGTCCGTACATGTATACCTTTACCTCTAAATAGTGCAAACATGTTTTCTCGCTTATGTACCTATAGGTTTTGTTTGTTCATCGTAATTTTTTCAACAATTATAGACAGGGTGCTTATCAAAAATGTTGGATGGTGATGTTCAATTGGCACCATCTTCCGGTGTTAAATTTCACAACTGGTTCGCTATGCCCGTGTCTGTTGTGACGTTTTATGTAAAGACCAAAACCTTATGGGACTTACTTGATATCTAAATGTTCCAACTTTTTTCACAGGCGCTTGGGTATATGATACAGATATTTTTTTTAATTTTTTTTAAATTTTTGATTAAAATATTCAATTTTCTATATTTATAATACATATCTATCACCTATGCATATAACGTGTGTGTTTATGCTTCGACGAGTATGGGGCTAGGCAAGTCACGGTAGATCTGGATTCGCTCTCTCTCTCGCAAAGTTCGACTCACACGAAGAGCTAAATCAGCTGATTTTAATGCACTTGAAAAGGACAAATATGTGTAACTATGGAAACGTGATTCAAGGACTAAATAACATCTATGAAAACCAGAGCAACAAACAATACCTCAAGTTAATAAAGATATAGTCTATGGTTGTAATAGAGTGCTGCTGTGGTAATGACACAAAGGTCACAAAACGTCATTCACTTCTTAGTTAAGTTGTTTCATCATAACACGTACATGTATTTTTGATTTTTATCTTGCAACTATATATACACAATTTACTTATGAATGGTGGCACACATTTTAGGAGACAAGCAGCACAAAAACCTACATTGTCAATACTTGCGAAATTGGCCGTCAGTCAACATCTTTCAATCGATATATAACAAAACTTTGGTATACATGTTGCACTGACAAGTGCATGCGTTCTAATGTAGTGCATAATAACTATAGACATATAGAATAACAAATATAACATAATTTTGTTATTTTCGCCCAACAACAAATCATGAACAAATTATTCTAAAAATCCTATCAAATCATGCAAACATTGTTGCACTCTGCGGGTGAGTGGCAGCATCTTTTTTTTACTAAATTATTCACAAAAAAGCACTTACAATGTACTGATTTTGTAACACTTGTGTGATGATTTTGTATATTAGGTTAGAGTGTTTTTATTAGTTACTGTTCTACAGAAGCCTTATTTTATGCATTTGTATAAAACTTTAATAAACATATGCATAGAAAAGAGTAAGATGTTTCGCGGGTAAACTTTGGGTCAGGTAAAATGTAACGGGGTGTCCCATAGGAAACTAAGATACTGATAAGAAGGCACTTTGGTGGAACACCCCTCCTTCAAGAATGGTACGGCTACCAATGGGGTATATAAGCAGGAGCGAATCCTAGCTCTTTGTTCATCCACGTCTCCGTCATTACAGCTGAACGGACGTGCTGGGCCATCTCTCCTTTACCCGCTATCTTCGATGAGGGTTTACAGTTAGATGAGTCAAACTTGCTACTTTAAATGACAGAAACCAATCCAACGCCGTACAGTAAACGTAGTAGTTGGCGTATACCCGCGTTAACATGCACTCCAAAACCCATTGTAATATGGGGGAGTCTAATTATGCCGATTAACGTCCGAGATGTGTATCCTAGGTGTTAGATGATTGACCTTCTTTTCACTGCCTCGCGGCTTTGGTCCTGATAACGCTTAATGTCATCTTTATGGCGTATCATAAGGGTCAAAAGTATATTTTGTTGCAAATGCTATATCTTCAATTGCAAATGCTATATTAAATACTGCAAATGCTATATAATTAGTGCAAATGCTATAATAAATACTGCAAATGCTGTAATTATTATAGCAAAAGGTAGTTTATCTTAATTTGTAGCAAATGCTGTATGCCTACGTATCAAAAGGCTCAAAAGTATATAATGGTGCATTTGCCATCACAAATGTAGCATTTGGACTAATAAGTATAGCATTTGCACCAATAGTTTTAGCATTTGCCATCATAAATGTAGCATTTGGACTTATAAGTATAGCATTTGCACTAATAGTTATAGCATTTGCACTAATTAAAATACCATTTGCACTAATTCAGTTACCATTTCAAGTTATAAATAAAGCGTTTGCAATAGTTTAAATTATTTAAATTTTCAAGAATTATGGAAACGCCTTGTTATTTCTTTTTACTTGAGTCTCCACCCATTTCTAAAATTATTTCAACCACTTTTAACTACATGCTAGACATGGCAGAATAAGAACTCTTCTGACATTATTCCTGTAAACTTGGTAAACTTCTACAACATGTGCAGCGTTTTTCGTTAACTGTTTTCAAAATGGCGTATAACAATAATTTGCACGGATTTCTGAGCGTATTTCAAAACATTGTAAATGACAAAGAACGTGCTTTAAAAATGACGATGGTTCCTTTAATTTTATGGATGTTGCATTGAACCGGCTGAATGCATTGAAAATAAAATTTTCAAAACATCTGTTCGAGCAAGTAAAATACATACAAACTACTCATTGAAGTATAATTACTACGAAAATGAGTTATAACAGCTAGAATTTTTAAATTAAAAGGTCTATAGTAGGGGGTTCAATATGGGGGATTTTATAAAATTTAACGTCCATAGTAGGGGGTTCAATGTAAAATACGGGGGTCGCCCCGATATGTTCCGATACCCCATTAGTCCGACACTCCAATAGTCCGACAAAGTTTAATAACTGCAGTAATTGAAAATCTACTTCATGAGGGTGTGGATGGGGTTTACAGAACAGAGAACATAATGGGCGAATATATACAGAATAGAGAAAAAAGGACCAAGAAATAAAGAAAAGCGTATAATAAGATGCTAAAATATAAATACATACAAATTAAAGTATACAGAAATGTATGCCCCCCCCCCCCTCAAATCCAGACTCTCCTTCGTAGAATCGTTGTTGACGTGGTATTTGAACTACTCTTTTTTTGTAAGTATATCACAGAACAGATAATACCATACCACCTATCTGGTATTACTATTAAAGAAATACCATGACTCGAGAACCTTGCAAGTTTTGGTAAACATATACAAAATGTGATCTATATGGGAACACGTTGTACTAAGAAGGACATGTCATCAGATGTGGAGATGTCTCTCATCATAAAGAATAATGTTCACATGATTAGGTCTCGGATACAGTCAAAACTGTAAAAACTTAAAGTGTCATTTTACCATAAAGTGCGACTATTGTATCGAAACATTATTATTTACATTCATCAGCTATACTGTACACGAAACAAAGATCAAAAACTTTTAAAGCAAACAGAGAGTTATCGAATTGTTAATTGATAATACACTCAAAAATTGGCGAGTTTAAGTTTAAACTGTGACATCGATAGTAAAATTGTTCAATCGGTGACAATTTTTCTATACAAACAAATGTGGACACAGATCAGTGTCAATAGTACGTTTTGATGTTTGACAGTGTTTTCTGACAAAAAGAGTTTTCTGGTTTTCTGCATAGGGTTCTATGTTGAACTGTTGTCCCCAGTGACAGTCAACCTGCACCACTGAAAATAACAGTCTTATATTCAATATTGTGTTTTACTGATCAATATATATAAGAAGATTTGGTATGAGTGTCAATGAGACAACTCTCCATCCAAGTCACACTTTGTAAAAGTAAACCATTATCAGGTAAATCAAGACTGGCATGAAGGAGACACTACTTTAAATCAGTGCTGACCGTTTATAGATTTTATTTAGCTAGACATTGCTTTGAATATTAAATCTACATATTTGGGAGAGATATATAGCTGCGTTTCTTCACGTTAGTAATTCGACAAAACTTCACAAATAGATATAGGAAAATGTGGTATGAGTGCCAATGAGACAACTCTCCATACAAGTAACAATTTGTAAAAGTAAACATTTATAGCTCAAGGGACGGCCTTCAACACGGAGCCTTGGCTCACACCGAACAGCAAGCTATAAAGGGCCCCACAAATTACTAGTGTAAAACCAAAAACAAAAACCAGAAACGAGAAACACTTATGAACCACATAAAGAGACGACAACCATTGATTCACAGAGTATATTTAGTTTGACAAAATGTTCGCTACTCCGCGTCTCAATTATTACAAATCATACTTTAAACGTTGTTTGGGTAAATATATCCCACTATTTTCACTAAAGCATATCTACCAACCAACCTTGATAAATTGCATTATCTGTTCTTAGTCATTCGATGGACAAGGTCGAGTGATTTTAATATATATTTACAATGCAAGTGGGTATAGAAATATGATCACTTTGGTCTTTTTCCGAATGGTAGTAAACCCTTGCCAAAGTTGGACGTCCGTTTGGTTGTGCGGGATGCAACAAATGTCATGATGATGCAGAGTGGTGACGTGGTATCCCATGCATTGTGTATATCTCTCACTGCAGGTTAAGAACCATTGCAACAACTCCTTGAGGGGCTGTCGGTGGCTTTTGTCTGAGCCCGTTGCAAGCCAATTTCCTGTCCATATTCAATATTCTGAGTGTCCAGTCGCAATCCAAGTTTTTATTGACCTTTTTTCATCGCGGATAGCATCTGTTACAGGACCTACCTATTCTATTTATTATTACATTGTTTTCAACCAGAGCATGCATGTAATATTTGCCACTGGACATAAAGCAAAATTTTGATATCTTAAATACTTTATGAATATTTATTATTTCAAGGGATTAGCTCTTAACTAATGGGGTTATTCTCTTGAAATAAAGATTATTTATATAAAATATTGTTCAATTATTCAATGTCGGACTACTGGGGTGTTGCACTAATGGAGCGTTGGACTATGTCGGACCAGTGGTGTATCGGACTAATGGGGCGTCGGAATAACAGGGCTGCCCCATCATTCCGACAGCCCATTACTACAACAGACCATTATTCCGAAATCCCTTTATTCCGACAGCTCATTATTCCGACAATGCATCTTTCATAACATCTTTGCTTGCCAAGGGGTACGATCCATTCCCCTCTCTCTGCTAGCCAAGGGGTACGATCCATTCCCCTATTTCTGGAGGGTATGATCCATTCCCCTCTCTCTGGAGAGGAGGGGAGTGGATCGTAACCCTTGGCTAGCGAAGATGGTTTCATAAGTGTATGGATAAATTTTTCTCTTAAAAGACCAACTCCGTTCTCTATAATATGTATGGTTGTCCGTTTAGATTCCGATTGTTCTTCTCATGCGGGGTATTTGTCTCAGCATATTGGAGTTGATACACATACTTATTGCAACTGCTCAGTTATCCTCGTTCTTCTTTCGTTGTTTGTGTGTCCACTGTCCTTCTGTGGTGTTCTAGTTCGCTGTTTTTTTTTTATCTTGATCTATTTTCTTTTTACTAGATCTTCGGTTTCCTCCTTTCGTTTCAACGGATTGATTCACCACTATTTACTACACAAATAAAAATATAAGAGTTGGATAACCCTATGTACCCGCCTTCTTTGGTCGTAACACTTTTTACCCCTTGTACATGTATCACTCATCTGAGTTTTATCTAATTTTGTAGCGAAAATTAGCGACTAATGTAACTCAGCGAAAAATGAGAAAATCAGGAGAAAAATTCAAACCCAGGTCCTTAAAAAATAAGATGACAAATAGGATGAAATATGTGCTCCAAAAAGATGAGCAATTCCAGATTCTATCAATTTATTAAGACACATAACCGTGCGATTTGATGAATATCGTGGTGACCAATCAGACATAGATGATGACACTCAATATAGGGGTACCGATTTTATATCGCGAGCTTCTTTTAAAATCCCGAAAAACATGCTACTTTTATACTGGTTGGGGGAGGGGCAAGCATTATGAATTATAATAAAACAAGTTACGAAAAACAAATATGACAGCCATGAACCAACGACAACCACCTAACTACCAGATATACTGACTTGGGCAATTCCTGACTTGGGACAGGCACATTAAGAATGTGGCGGGGTTAAATATTTGAAGGCACCAACCCTCCCTAAACCTGGGACAATGGTGTAACAGCACAACAACCTGAAAAACAAACTATAACAAGAATGAGTCCATAGTACAAGGATGCCGAAATCGCACTATCACTTTTAACTTGATAAAAAACTACCTTAACCAAAAACTTGAACCTGAAGCGGGACAGACGGACGGATGGACGGACAGAGGTAAAACAGTATACCCACACGGAGGGTATAGATTGGGTCAACATTAAGATATTACAATACTAGTATAATATAGTTATTATTATATCACCATAAGCCTCAGTCAGAGTCGGAGCCAAAACAAAATAGAAATAACAACTAACACATTGATATCAAATAACAGTATCAAGACCTGTTCTTTACATAAACCAAAAGAACAACCAATACAATCATCATTTTGTTTCCATTATAGTTAAGTTTTTTTTGTGTTAACATCAAAACAAATTTTGAAGATTTAACATGTTTATCTTAATTCTTTAAATTTTAACAATATAAACGGCCTTTTCATAAAATCAATGATATCAAAATAATTCTCTTCATGGAACCAATCTTTGAATGAAAAATAAGTGTGTATTTGTGTTAAAAGTTTGTGTGCTTTTTATCGATATGATGAGTTCAGTCCTTTTCGACCTATTTTTATGCCCCATTTGTGGGTATAATGGTTTTTTGGTCTGTGCGTCCGTTCGTACAGCAGCACAGAAGTACGGATGGATGAACGGACGCACAGACCAGGAAACATAATGTCCCTCTACTATTGTAGGTGGGGCATACTTTCTTTGTTCAGTGGACCGTGATATTGGGGTCAAAAATAAAGGAGACACATCTGACCCGAACAGCTCTTATAGACCCATTACGCTAGTTTCGCTGTACTTTTGTAGACTTTTCTAAGGTTTTGGCACTCTATCACGGTCCGAATTGTGGATCAAATTACGAACATCAGAAACCACAGGTAAAGTGTTTAAAATCACCCATAATTTGTATAGCGATGTCAAATCTTGAATCAAAGACGGTGACGAAATTTCATCATTTTTTAATTGCGATAATGGAGTTCGGCAAGGAGAAAACATTTCACCCTTTCTTTTTGCAGTGTACTTAAATGATCTTGAAGACTTCGTCTTAGAGGACGATGTTTCCCACTTGCAAAGCCTCGAGATCAAATGTCATAAGCATTTGTCTATGATCTATCAAAGCTCTGTTAGCGTTTGAAAAGTTTTGTCTACAATGGAAATTAAAAATACTGTAAACCAACTTATTTTCGCGGACACTTTTTTTCGCGTTTTACCCTTTCATGACCACTTCGCGGCTATTTAATTTCGCGATTTTCTGATTGACTTGATGAAGTTAAAAAAGGAAATATCCAAGCTTTACATATTCACGACGATTTAAATTCGCGTTATTTTTTTACTCGCGAAAGTCGCGAAAATAAATCGCTCGCGAAAATAAGTTGGTTAACAGTAACCAAGTGAAACTGCGAGCTACTGCTCACTGATGATACCCCCGCCGCAAGTGGATAATATTAATAGTGTAAAAATATGCAAGTGTTCGGTAAACAGGAAGTTGTCGAGTGATGAATCTGAAAACGCATCACACGGTATAGCTGACTTATAAAAATCCTGAAACCAAATTTCAGAAATCCTTGTATTGTAGTTCCTGAGAAAAATGTGACGAAAAAATTTTTAACTTGGTTATCATGTGTAAAATCATACAAGTGTTCGGTAAACAGGAAGTAGTCGAGTGATGAATCTGAAAACGCATCACACGGTATAGCTGACTTATATAAATCCTGAAACCAAATTTCAGAAATCCTTGTATTGTAGTTCCTGAGAAAAATGTGACGAAAATTTTCAACTTGGCTATCATGTGTAAAATCATACAAGTGTTCGGTAAACAGGAAGTTGTCGATTGATGAATCTGAAAACGCATCACACGGTATAGCTGACTTATATAAATCCTGAAACCAAATTTCAGAAATCCTTGTATTGTAGTTCCTGAGAAAAATGTGACGAAAATTTTCAACTTGGCTATCATGTGTAAAATCAGACAAGTGTTCGGTAAACAGGAAGTTGTCAAGTGATGAATCTGAAAACGCATCACACGGTATGGCTGACATATATAAATGTTGATACCAAATTACAGAAAGGGTGGATGTGTAGTTCCTGAGAAAAATGTGACGAAAGTTTCATGGGACGGACTGACTGACTGACGGACGGACGGACTGATGGACGGACGGACGGACTGACAGACAGAGGTAAAACAGTATACCCCCCCCTTTTTTTCAAGCGGGGGTATAATCAGTTGAAAACGAAGGTTGTTACCTTTTGTAAGAGGAAAACCGAATTATTTGCCATTATCATAAACTTTCTTCCATTTTGTACCATACAATGTTCAAATCGAACGAATCCGAATTGCATAAGTTTAAATGGATTGAACATATTTAATCCATATTTGACAACACTGGATTTAGCTTTATATGGAATATTCAATCAATTTTGTAAAGTTTTGACGGCCGTTGTTCTTATAACTTGAAAAAAATACATCATTTTAAACTGAAAACTATTCCCTTTTTGTAAAGTCGCATACGTGTAGTCGAAAAAACTCATTTAATGATCTAATAGATTTCCACTTTGTAGATGAAAATTGAATAAGGAAGAAAATAGATTCAATTTGTCGATCGTTCTTCTGTAAAAAGGGTATTTATTCAAATTGGCATTAGATATTCAATTTTGTTTTTCCTTGAAAACGGCATGCGACCTTTGACCTTGATTTTTGAAATACTGCACCATATTTTCTATTGACGACCAAAATAATCTCAAAGTGTTTTTATTATCAGATGTAAATATGGTACGTGTGTGCGCCAAAACCGCGGTCATTTAATTTTAAAAAGGCGTAAAACTTTATATATTAATGGAATTGCGAAAATAAAGTACATTGGTCAATAATTATATATATTGATATATCTAGGGCTATATGTATCATAAATATATGAACCATAAGATTTATCGTTGACTATTTATTCAGTCATTTTATATATATATTATTATTTTTTATTATCAACTTTTATAATCATGTATTGTATGTCTCTTGTTATTAAAGATTTTCTTTATATATTGTAAATATTATTTTATTTCATATTATTAGGTCTTTCCACCTTTCTTGTGGAAAGACCTATTGAATTCGTTCTGATTATTTTTTTTTCTTCCGCCTAATTTTTTTCTTGCGGTGTAAAAATGTTTCAAAAGAGGTCGCTTAGTTTTTTTGTATATGATATTATTCAGTCTATACGCTTTTGAAACTGACCCTGTTTAACCGAACACTTTTCTTTGTAAGAGTTATCTCCCCAAACACTGTTTTTCTTGTTATATCCTCAGGATGTTACGTTTGATTTTCACCGAAGCTTTACGAAGACTCCATATGAGAGTTATTTCCCCTTTTGTAATGAAATAAATGAAATAAATTTGTAACTGGAAAACCATTAGTGATAGAGGCCTAGGGTCTTTCGATTTGAGGTCATTGGTCCAAAAAAATTAAAATGAGGTCAAGGTCAAAGGTCAAGGTCATGTTCAAAAACATGATTTTGGCTTGTTATCTCTTCTTTTCAGAAATCCTATAAGATATCGACAAAATATTTTCACAAAATGTGTGTTACGACATGGCGTAACACGTAAATTTTAGTTAAAAGGGTACGTAAACATTTGATGCGACTTTTCCCCCTTTTATATCTTATATTAGTTGTATGGTAATATAACTCATTATCATTATAAAGTAAAGGCTTAGGGTCTTTTGATTTAAGATCCTTGGTCCAAAAAAATGAAAATTAGGTCAAGGTCAAACGTCAAGGTCAAATTCTAAATTTTGATTTTGGCTTATTTTCACTCTTTTTCATTAACCTTATAAGATTTCAACAAATTATTTTTACTAAATTGTTAGTTGCGACATGTCGTAACTTATAAATTTTGATTGGAAGGGTGCGAAGAGAATAAATGGGATTTTTGCCCCTGTTATATTTAGAATTATGCGTAAAGTGATATTACTCATGAACCATACATAATACAGACCTAGGGTGTTTTAATTTGGGATCCTTGGTTTATGACCTTGAAATTGACGTCAAAGTCATAGGTTAATTAGACGTTCTAGATTTTGACCTTTGCTTGAAATTCATATTTATATATCATTTAGCCATAGGAACTGACATTTTCAACTGAATTTTAATATTTTCATATCAAAATAGATCCTTATTGGTGGAAAGACCTTCAATTGTTCTTTGAACAATTGGTTTTTAATTTAGTATAATTTTTTATTTTAAATTTTAAAATGTTTAAAAGTGAGTTCTCACTCAAAAAATGTCTTATCGTCTCGACTAAAATCAATATTTGTCAAAAGAATATTTTCAAATAACTACACGACTGATTTATAATATCTTATGGTACTTATTTCATATAATATAAATAAATACCATAATATGTAGAAATGTTTAAAGTTTAATTGACCTGACGGGTTAAAATGCAAACATAATATACACATGTTACAAGAAACATAAATACATGTACTTGTTAAAATGATTATATCGTTGTGAATCTTCAGTTAAACAGGTCGGGACCACTACCTTATATGGAAATGCATAAATTAGCATACTTATGTTCTCGCACATGTAATTGTTTATTTACATGTGACGCAATTTATTTTTACCTAGGTTTTTGACCAATCCACTAAATGAGTCACAATGCATGATGGACTACTACGTGTTTACAATCAACCAAGAACACGTGTTATTTACTGATATACAACACATTTTTTCGTGCAATGCGGGATTCACAATTTCGCATAGTTTTTCATTTTGTGTATCCTCATTTATAGTTCGTGATATAAAGTATTACTTCCATGCTCAGATTAACGAAGAGTTGTTTCTATTCGAAGAAAAAAGGGTTTGAATTACCCGATATATAGCCATTAACATGTTTGATGATGGCATAGAGATTTCATGTATTTGTCCACCAGAAGCAACGAAACAACAGCGAAAAAAGACATTTACCCATGAGGCAAACTTACTGGTGTAAAGTAAGCCGTCGATAAAGTGCTGATATTCAAGAGTACAGCAATGTTCGTATAGATAATTAAAGGCAAATGTGGGATCCTTGAATTTTGTGTTCGTAAAAAAGGCGAAGAAATATTTACATACATGGCAGTGTTAACAAAATCTATAAGTATTTTTGTTGGTCACATTTCAGTATATGGGACTTCCAAACTGTTTCATTTTTTTTAAGGTAGTGAAGTCAGCAACTGTAGTTTCAGTTTGTTCTTTTTTTAACGGGCTCGGACATTTGCCAAACTGAATAAAATCATTACAGCTGATTTCTTAAACCTGCAAAGTAAAACTTTGGTTGGCTTGCTGGCTTTGTTTGTATAGTTGTTTATACAAGCTTTGAAAATAAGATTGACATCTTTAAACAATATATATATATATATAGGCATAGTTTAACTTGTATATTTTATATTTTGTACAATATACAAACAAAGCAAGCAAGCTAACCAAAGTTTTGCTCCACATGCATTAGGAAAAAAGCTGTAATAATTTTATCCATATGTATGTGCGGCAAGGTGAAAAATTTGATGTTTTGTGAAAATTGCAGCGTTGGATCTATAATAAAAAAGAAGATGTGGTATGATTGCCAATGAGACAGCTTTCCACAAGAGACCAAAATGACACAGAAATTAACATTTATAGATCACCGTACGGCCTTCAACAATGAGCTAAGCCCATACCGCATAGTCAGCTATAAAAGTCCCCGATATGACAAATGTAAAACAATTCAAACGAGAAAACTAACGGCCTTAATTATATAAAAAAAATGAACGAAAAACAAATATGTAACACATAAACAAACGACAACCACTAAAATACAGGCTCCTATACAATATTTTTTTTTATGGGATAGATTTCTTGTCCTTTTATATATTCAATTAGGCCTTTTTTTTTGGATTATTTTACACAAGTAATTTTTGGGTCATTAATAGCTTACTTTTCAGCATTGGACCCATGACTGCTTACTTTACTAAATTATGTCTTTGTTGGAAAGATGTCTCATTTGGCACTCATACCTCATCTTCTTATTTCTATATACAAAGCACGTTTTAGAAAAAAATAATAGGAATATGGCACCCACTATGATCCAGAGACTTTTAATATTGGAGATATTTTACATATGTCAACAGGACAGCAGCCAAACGATAAAAAAAACCTCTGAGGTATATTTTGTGATAAAATTAGCAACAAACGGATATTATCGATGGATGAAACTATAAAAAATGTATTGAGTTATATACCGTACCCACTCAGTGGCGGATCCAGGGGGTGGGGGTATCGGGGGATGGACTCCCTTTTTTTAGACGATCAGTGCATTTGGATGGGGATATGTAGTTGGAACCCCCTCCCCTTAAATTTTTCCAGGGTTAGGACCCCCTTTTCAAAATGGCTGGACCCGCCCCTGCCGCTTTCATAACACTTCTCTTTAGAATACTGAATATTATGATGTTCTTACTATTAGTTCAGGTCCTGATAAAAAATAAATACACATTCAGTACAGAAAGAAGTGTTTCAATGAAAGTTTCGTGTTTTTCTAGGCAGAAATTTTGCAATGAAATTATACATGTTTAAAAGAGCTCAAATGATTTTCTTACTGGACAGTGCATGGTAACTTCATTGGATATTTCACTGTGTCATGTCGTGAAATTAATGCAGGTTCAATTCATAACAATGCACAAACCGGTTCAACTACTTTTGCAAGGCGAAAAAGAAAGTCGAATCGTGAAGCCAATAAACAATGTTTTTAATCTGAGCATGCAAATTGAAGATTACGTTATATATTTTACATTAAATATATTTGCAGAATAAAAACTTTGGTAATTAGAGTCCCAGACAATATATTAATTGACTGTTTTCCCACTAATTCCACGTGTTTTAAGTAGTAGTTTACTCGTAGTAGCCCACAATGCATTGTAGTTCATTGAGTCGATTGGTCAGTTTTTCAAGGCCATATTGGCCTTGTGTTTTGGAAATTACTATGCAAATATATTCTGACGTCAGAAAATCTAGAGTTCTCGACCTGTTAAAATAGATAATAAACAATCTGAATTTTTTGAAATAAATAAAGGGGTCAAACAAGGGGACAGTTTGAGCCCCACATTGTTTAATTGTTTTATTAATGATCTCCATTCAATTTTTGATGGGACATGTGATCCTGTGTCCTTAGATAAAACAACAATAAGTAGTCTTAGTTTTGCTGATGATCTTTTAATATTATCAAAATCACAAAACGGTTTACCATCTGCTTTGAATAAACTGGAAAAATATTGCTAAAAATGGCAACTGACTGTAAATACAAATGAAACAAAAGCTATGATTTTTCATTCTAGAAATTCTTTTGAGTCAAATTTTTTTTATAAACAAAATCAGTTAACTGAAGTTTAAGAGTATAATTTTCTTGGGAACATTATTGATAATAAACGAAAATTTAAGAGATCTACACATGAACTATCCAAGAAAGCGCTTAAAGCGTTATTTTCATTAAAAAAATATATGTCTAATTTTCATCATGTCCCTGTTGATTTATCATGTAAATTATTTGATTCACTAATTAAACCCATAATTTTATATAATAGCGAGATCTGGTTTATGGAAGATTATTACTCAATTTTTAGAGCCATAAATAAAGCCACTTTGCATGGAACTAACTGTGATATTTTATCATTGACAGATAGATTCAGCTTTGAGAAAGTGCATCATAAATTTTGTAAAACTGTTCTTGGAATTAAAAAAAAACTCATGTAATATAGCTGCAAAGTCTGAGTTAGGACGATTTCCACTCGACTCCTTTATTAAAACTCAACTGCCATGAAATAAACCCTCTTGTTAAAGAAGCTTTTGCAGTAAATAAGTCTATGTCTGAAGATGGAATATATACTTGGTACACTTTTGCCAAGCATATTTTTAAAGAATTTAATATTGATGAAGAAGAATATGTTGATTTTGATAAACCTTTTAAACTTATAAAAAATTCACTCAAAAAAACTTTTAAACATATTGTGCAGGAAAAGTATCATAACATCACTCTTGAAAAACTTTCAAATATTGATAACAGTTCAAAACTTTATCTTTATAGTAAACTTAAAAATGAAATTAAATTCGAGGACTACTTGCACAATCTAAACAATTTTAATAGTCGTCAACTTTTAACAAAATTACGTGTAAGTGATCATAATTTGGAAATTGAATTAGGACGTTATAAAAAAATTCAAAGAGAACACAGACTGTGCAAAGTTTGTAAAATTTTAGATGATGAGGAACACTTTTTCCTTCATTGCCAAATTAACAGTAATGTAAGACATTCCCTTATAAATGCAATTAAAACCCATTATCCTAATTTTAACCAGCTTGACTCAAACTCTAAACTTAAAACTATTCTAGATCCCAATAAAGATATTTTGTCTAGTGTTGTAGACTATATAAAGCAATCTATGGAACAGCGAAAATAAGGTCCACATTGGTCAATATATATAGATATATGTTATTAATATCAACTTCACTTTATAAAACATTTATCATGTATTATGTTTCTTGTCACTTGTGTATACAATGTACTATGTTTACATTTTAACCCGTCATGGTTTCATGTTTTTTTGACAAATATACGGCAACTAAAAAAAATCACTAAGGACTACGCATCTGCTAATATTATCCTAAGATTGTCTTAAGATACCTTGGATGCACAGTCTGAGATACATCATAAGACTGTCTTAGGTCTGTCCTATAATTTGTCCCAAGATATATTTTAAGACAAATCTTAGGACACTTTTGATGTCAGGGCCCAGGCCCTATTTCTCAGTCCCAGTTTAACTGTATATTATGTTTCATAAATAAAGATTGTGTTTATTACTGAAATATTTTTTCCTTCATCAATAACTAATATCCAAATTTATTAAATCGAGAAAAGGGTTAAAATCCCCCCCCCCCCACCACCCCTAAACCAACACGGTAAAAAAAAAGAACATAAATGGTCGGTGCCTGATATTAACAAAATGTTAAAAAAGTTCTTGAATCCCTTGATCTTTGGCTAGTTTCGGGTATCATTCTGCAATAATTGACACTGCATAGATGACCGACTAACACACCTGCATTATAGAATTTTATAATTGGCATGAATGTATAATAAATGATTCATTGTAATATTTATTATTCATTCATGCCATATTTCACCATTTCATAAAATAAGGTGGATTACATATTCAAATTTATTCTAATAAGATAATCATTTAGCAAAAAGTAGGCGGACTATTGAAGATTAATCAATTTATTCTAAATGCATTTGCGAAATGAAATTGCAAATGGTGCAAATGCTACAATTTGTTGTTTTTGCAGTAATTTACTTTTGACCCTTTTGATACGTGAGAGAATAGCAAATGCTACAATTAAAACAAAAATAGCATTTGCAGCTTTAATTTTTGCATTTGGAGTTACAATTGTCGCATTTGCATTTACAATTGTCGCATTTGCAGTTACAATTTGTCGCATTTGCAGTTACAATTACCGCATTTGCAGTATTATTTATAGCATTTGCTATATCTATTAGAGCATTTGCGGTATTTAATATAGCATTTGCAACAAAATATACTTTTGACCCTAATGATACGCCATACATCTTTAGCACTACGTCCAAGACTAAACAACCAGTACTCCACTATCGAGGTTAGCGGGCTGTCAAGCTGACCAAACTGGCCCTGAAAGCAGCCGTTGTGAAGAAATGACAACAAAATAGTAAACAAACCAAAAAGAACTCACAAAACCAAGATGGCGACCTCCAAAATGGCGTCCACCACCTGTTCTTGACCGATGGCACACAATTATTTAAACGTTCACCAATCGCCTTCGGGCACCGAACAGACCGTGCGAGGGCTGTATAGCCAGTCAAGGTCGTTAAAAACTTCCATTGGTTGCTCTTTGTCATTCGTCTGATGCTACGAAGACAATGGCCATGATACGTACGGTACGTGATTTGAGAAAGGATATTTGAGATCGTTGTCTCTTAACTTATATAAATCTACTTCTACTTCTACTTCTACTATATAATGACCGCCTTCAACGTTAACACGTTGAAGTTTACGTCACTTGTACTGCGCATTGCTTTGTGAAGATATATATACAGTGAAATATAACAAATTTGGTATAGTAAACAAAAAAAACCAAAACAAAACAAAACAAATTTTACATAGTGGTAGTGCATATTTTTAATTTATTATTTTTTAAATATTAAGATAAAACTATTTACACATGATGAATTTACGGGCTGTAGGTGTAGTTTGAGACGGCTACTTTGAACGACTCTATAGAGTCGCTCATCACAATACTCGGGGGAAGGCTGTTCCAGATTTTAATTGTGCGTGGGAAAAATGATTGTTGTCTTATTTGTGTTCGGCAGGATGGAATTTGGTATGAGAGTGTGTGCATGTTCCTGGACTGTCTGGGCGGTTGAATTAATCTGTCTGTTTTTGTGATAGCAATGAGGTGATATGAAATTTTATAGAACATGACCAGGCGTGCATCGGTTCTTCTGTGTGCCAGGTCTCTCCATTTTAAATGATCTAGCATGTCACTAACGCTTGAGGTGTTTCTGTGTCGGTTAGTGACATATCTAGCAGCCCTTCTTTGTACTTTTTCTATCTTGTTAATATCCTCAGTAAAGTAAGGGTCCCAAACTGAAGAGGCATATTCTAGCGATGGTCTGACTAAAGATTTATATGCCTGTTCCTTTACTGAGGTGGAACTGATGTTAAGATTCCTTCGAAGAAAACCTAGTGTGCTGTTGGCTTTATTACAGATGTTGTTTATGTGACTGTGCCATTTCAAGTCTGATTGAATTGTCACACCTAGGTATTTTGCCTTATCGACATGTTCAAGAATGTGGCCATGTAAAGTGTAATTATATACGAATGGATTTTTATTTCGGCTGATGGACATGACATTACACTTGTCCATCAGCCGAAATAAAAATCCATTCGTATATAATTACACTTTACATGGCCACATTCTTGAACATGTCGATAAGGCAAAATACCTAGGTGTGACAATTCAATCTATAATTACTAAGTGTTATAAAGAACAGGTTGGTGCCTGTTAATAGTCTCTAACATATAGAATTGTATTCATGATGTAGTGCAACAAAGAACAACTTGGGGTTGATGCCTGTTCTTTAGACTTATTCAACTGTAGTTTGTCAAATATGCAGTTAACCGTACAGGACAAGTATGGATCTGTGTGACCAACTTGTAGGGTACCACAATGTATCATTAAGACAAGTCGTAGCTTAAAAGGTACCAACATGTATAGGACAAGTATGGATCTGTGTGATCAACTTGTAAGGTACATAACTGTACCAAGAGGACAAGTTTGTTCCTGACCCAGAACAAATTTGTAATAGTACAAATTTGTACCAGTTGTATATATTTGAAGTAGAATAATTGTAGATAGTTTATGAGAACGCAAAGAGCAGTTGTACATATTTTGGTTCATTGACGTTAATTTATGAATAAAGTTTAATTGTTATATATATATTTTGTGAATAGCCTACGAACATTTTGGCTCCAGTATCAAACTGGTAACGGACTCATTCTAAAATAGAAACAGACACGCTTACCTTGAAGTTATTGAATTTCATTTCAATTTGAAAACTTATTGGATATTTTCATAACAATTTTTAATCATAAGATATCTATTCTAATATGCGTGCTTAATTTGCTAATGTATTGCGTTTTTCTGAGTTTGAGGAACACTTTGTGTATGTTAAAGTAAAATACCTTTAAATTTCGAAACCTATGGGATTTTTTTTTAATGAAATGTCGATTCTAATATGCATTCATTGGCGCTTTGCTTTATCAATACATTTGTATGTATACGTTTTAAAAAAAAAATATTTTTGAACATGATAATCACTGAAATAATAAAAAATAATCATGAATTAGTTGTTCCGGTAATCAAATAATCACTTTAAAACGGCCAAGTAATCACATAATCAAAAACCCCTGAGGCCCAGGAGGAGGCTTATAATACAAATATTTGGAACCATCAAGGATTTGTATAGTATGAAGGCCTTTTTACTATACAAATCATTGGAACCATAAAATATTGTTCTTAATTTTCGGTAAATTATTTCTAATTGGATTCATCAACGATTTAAAAAAATACACTATAACATCCCTTGGCAATTTGTTTTTTTGTTTCCACACAGGATTTAAGCTCGGTTTAACATCGGTTCACTACTGTTCACTAATTTCAAACATTCTATTTCGGTTTTCAGACTACACCAAGGACTGCCGATTTAGCGGCATTATTATACATCCTTTTCACAATTTTGTTGAACTCAAAAGGGAGATAAGTTGTTTGTTTATGTCTTGTGACATCGTCAGGTGGTTATGAAAATTTATATTTTTTAAATTTTCATAAAGAAGACATTGTCACTAAAGGTAAAGAAAATAATTTGCAGTTTTTATCCCTTTTCTTTACTCTGATATGCAATTTTTAAGGAAGAAATAATTATAGACGGAAAACAAAAGTGTGGAAATATGATTTACACCTTAAAAAAACTTCCTCCTGATCTGCAAATTTATGCTTATTCACTGATCATTCACTACACTTATATTTGTGTGTTCGAGTATCAACCACTATGTATAGATTAGTATAAGGTTACAAGTCCCCATTAGATCCGGCCGCATCACATTTGTTTTTGGGGAAAGACGGCTTCAAGCCGTCAATAGACAACTTTCGAGTTCGGTGCATTTCGGTCAAAAACTCTGGTTTTAGTGAACGTCATTTGTGCGTTTAGGGGCGTCGTCACTTCCATTCCAATGTTGAGCGAGTGGTTGGAAAACTATAATTCTATATTGTACGAATTATTCAGCAAATTGAATTCTCAAAATTGACAATCAGCATTGCTGTCATTAGGGAATTGTCATAATGTACCTACAGAACAACCGTTATTTCTAGTTTATCCTGCACAATGACGATCACTAAGACGCTTGATGAACGTAAATAGTGCAGGGATACAGGCGACCCCCTCTATCTGGTAAATGACGTCATAAAGGCGCGTATAATTGACGAGTTTTTGACGGTGACGGATGAACTCGAAAGTGGTCTATTCCCAAATGGGGTTGGCCAGAGTATCATTCCCTCACGTCAATCATTTTGTTTTGATAGTTTGGAAACCCCCTCAAAATGTCATACTGAAATTGATTACAAGGAGAACAGATTGACTTTAAATACATTTTTTACAAATTTTCCTTCTGTTTCTCGTGAAATTATCGTATATTGAGCTTTCCCTTACACTATATACGTTTCTTTTACAGTCCGGAAAAATCAGTATTACGAAATATTCTAAATATATCTAACCTAGTGACGTCATTGTTGGAATGCCACACTACACAGGGATATCCTTTATTCATTATAAAAATCATTCACAGTATTTTAATACAAATTTGAAATCCGTATTTGTTAAATGTAAACCTAATGATGTTTGCTTGCTGTAGTGTAGATGATTCACACACCAACATGCAATGCTTTAATCTGAGGCTATAATCAGATAATTTGTAGGTCAACTTTCGCGGTAAACAATGTCAATGGGGATACATGAGATTGGGGAGAGAAACGTCAGTTTTCATTGTTTCTGTAAAGTTCTGTTTTTAGAATCTTCCTCCAATTCATGAGCACCTCAATTGATGAGTACTTATACACTAAAATCAAAGTAAATGTTTTTTAACACTTAAAATGTGACATTTAGTATATGATAAGTAGTCTTCTATATATAAAAAAAAAAATTGTGTACCAACATAATTATTGAAATGGTTAAAAAAAAAAATTTAAAAAAAAAATGTTGCTTTTTGTAGTTTATACCTATTGAGATTGGGGAGAGCAACTGCAGTTTTCATTCTTTCTGTAAAGTTATGTTTTTAGAATCTTTCTGCAATTAAGGAGCACCTCAATTGATGAGTAATTACCCACTAAAATGAAAGTTGATGTATCCAAGGATTTGTATAGTAAGAAGGATTGGAATCTCGCGGTTTATCGTAATCTCTTCCGCGGCGAGACTTCGGTACTCGCCACTATTACTACTACTACTACTCGTCACTTACGATATCGGAACGTGTGTACACATGCATCGAGTTGTGTTCTTATTTTTGTTACGTATAGACAAGGACGTATAACTAACATACGTCCTTGGTATAGACAATGTTGTAATGGTTAAGGACTTTATTCATTCTTAAACGTAATAATTATTGATTTTCACTCAAGTTTCAATTGACGAAAAAGCATAATTTAACTGTTTTATTTGATGGACATTGTAATGCAATGTGTATAACGGCAGTTGACAATGTGTTTGTATGTTAACTTCTGTAATTTTTGATTTTCAGTCAATTGTCAAAGAAATTTAAAAAAATCTTATTCTTATAAATTATGTCATTATAGTTATATGCGAATTTGCATCTTCGGAAACTCTTTCAATCTCGGGAAACAGGTGCAAAACATTTTTTGTGGCAAAAAAGAACTGACAACACATTTCAGGACGAATTACTGCATTGCGTTTTATATACATAGTGGCTAGTCATTATCATAAGTTTGGAACAAGTACTGTTAAAGAGGGAGCCCACTGGTAAACCCTATAAAACTGCCTCTGCATGTTACAGTAGCCGGTTTCAATCATCATAAACATATATAGGCATAAAAGAAACGTTAGCCAGTGTGTTATAAATTATCAATGCAAGCAAATTTTTTTAATTGTACTAATAACATTACATCTTTAAATGCACTTTTGTTTCTTATCAGAGCACTTTCATCAATTTGTGCATGAATTTGATAGGGCAATTTTATTGTGTCAGCTCTCTGTCATACATGTCATACATGTATAACGGCCTCTCAAGTAGTCAGTCATGGAATTATTCCTGGTTATGTATATTATTCACGTATAATACAGAAATTAACTTGAAAAGAGCGACTTGTCATATATATATTAAAGAAGACTATCTTTTTCTGATTGTACATTGGTACACTTTCATATGAGGTACGCAACAGCAGTTTACATCAAGTATTAAAACAAAAGTAATACTTTTCTGTTTGTAACTTTCATGCTTGGTAGGTCTAAACTGTAGTGTCTATAGATATTTATCAATAAATGTCTTTGTAAACATAACTAAAATGTTTCTTGTCTAACAGAAGATACTTTTTGTACAATTTTGTCTTGTATTGACTTTATAGCGCACAGTTACTATGCATATGCATGTACAACACTGACTTTTGTCTATCAAGGAAAGATTGAATAATTGCTTACCGGTACTTCAACATCATTTGAACTTTGGTGAACTGAGCTGTCTCATTCGATTGACAATCATACCACATCTCTTTACTCTTAGGTCTTAACTTCAAATTTGGTATAAAAACTATTTTTACAATAAATGTCTTTGTTAAGACGTACATGATAACTATAAAATTGTTATTGTCTAACAGAAGATACTTTTTGTACAATTTTGCCTTGTACATGTATTGATTTTATAGCTCATAATTACGAATATACTGTATAATACATGTAAAACAATTTTTGTCTATCAAGATAAGAAATAACAATAGATTGAATAATTGCTTACATCAACATCATTTGTTTCTTTGGTGAACTGAGCGGTCTCATTCCATTGGCAATCATACCACATCCCGCATCTCTTAACTCTTATGTCTTAACTTCAAATTTGGTATAAAAACAATTTGTTGGTTTCATGTGATAATATTTATCGACCTGCTATGCTGCATGGGTTTTGTTGATGGTGATTGACATACATTCATTGATTCAATCATTGTACATGTAGACTACTAGTTTTTAAAATCTTCATTTGATATTGAATGGATAGTTGTCTCATTTCAATCATATCCCATGACTCCTTGCTTATTTTACTACACATACATGTACATCGTCAATATACACTCAACACCAAGCAGATTTGAAGTATTAAATGAATCTGGCATGTAATGGAATTTAAAAGAAGATGTTCAATGATTTATTTTTATATTAAAATATAGAAATAATCCAATTTAACCCAGGTATCACATGATCATCTATCAAGTCACTATCAAAGTTCCCTACACACAAAGCGTAGCTTTCAAGTTTAGGTAGAAGAGATTAAATGTTAATGATCCAATGAAACATTGTTGGTATATCCTCCATAAATGATATTCAGAGGAACGTTCTGGTCAAAAGTGGCATTCAGTTGTACACTAGTATTTCTATTTCTATTTGAAGGCATGCCATATATATCATGTATATATGTTAGTCCACATGATAAGTGCATGAATGGCCAACTGTTGTTTGCACACAACTGCTTAGACTTTTTTGGGGACTTGAATCCTTGTGCCTAGACTTTTCTTCTTAACATTCACCAGTTTGAGCATTTTGTAAAATACTGAAAAAAAGGTGTAATATAGTTACATGTGGCAATAATAATACAATATCATATGGCTTAAACAATTCCAATATCAAATATGTCCTTAACAATAGCAATACTACCTCAAGATCTCTGCTCGAATAATTATATTTGCAAAATTTATGTAAGATTTCTATGGGTTTATGTAAATTCAGGAATAATTTATATTTGTAGCAATGTTTCTGTTGTTTTAAAATAAAATATTTTGCAATATTGTAGGATCAAAAGATGTCGCAAACAAACAAAAAATCAAAAATAACAATAAAAGGAATAAATGTTAGATATTTTGGATAACAGAATATCCTTTATATATTATATGGGTCAGAATTTACTGTCATGGAATTTGTGTTACATCTGACAATTTCTTAAAATGTATAGTCAATTAAGATTCAGAATGAATAAAACATGAAATGGAAGAAAACTTGCATGATGATGATATAAATAATCCCAATAGAATTCCACTGATGCAAGTGTTTCTTATACTAAATTTCAGATATATAAAACTCTAACTGGACTTGACTGAAGTATAGTTTAGAGCAGTTCGGTCTAGAAAAGATAAAGCTCGGGTACATTTGTAATGCACAGGCTTAAAAAAATTATGACGTCTTGCTATTTTAATTATTTGCTTTGACGCCATTGCAGGAAAAAATCTTGCAAGGCTATTTTGATTTTTGCTTTGACACCGTTGCAGGAAAACATCTTTCATTGCATTGTTGGATTTGAAGTTGTTGCAGGAAAACATTATTTAGCCTTGCAAAATGCCATAATTAACAGGCATAATAATTAATTGCCTTTTTTGGACTTAAATTTGTAATGCATGTGATATGTGGTATAAACAGATAGAGAAGAGGGGAGTCCATAATAATAAAATGCATAATAAAAGGGGGGCAGTGATATATAATGAAGACCAAAACAGCACTACCCATACATCATTAAAGGCATTAAAGTAGATGAGCTGTGTTGGTGTATTATTATTTTGATGTCAGTAAAAATGTACATTCATTTGTACACAATGTACGTTCACAATACCATGATGCTGGTAAACACTGGGCTGAACATTTGAAAATATTACCATCCATGCATTGTCCCTTTCCACATCGACAAAGGCAAATCTATGGAGTTTTCTATGGAACATGGCTAGTTAAAATTGATGTAAAACTATTTCAAAACACATGGTTTAACGATTTCATTTCGGTATAAACAGGAAGGAAGTATCAGATTATTATGACAACTGGATCCCCTCCATATTTAGGCCTGGTAAATTGCGATTCATCTGAGAACCACATTGATGTTTAAAGACAGAAAAGTATCACAATTCCCTTATTTAGCGGTTTGAGCTTTCTTCAATACACTTTATCACCAATGTTTTACGTTTGTAAACATGTTTGAACATTAATGTAGGCCAATTGAAGAACTTTATTCATTTTTCCCAAGCCACCCCCATTTTCGCTTTAGAACGCCATTTTTGTTGTAATCAACTCTAAGAAACGTAAAAAAATAGGAAAACTAATGCATCAATCACTACGAAATTTACTCAATACACGAAGAAATCATATATCTATCAGAAAATAGAAATTTTTTCACTCATCTCCGTTTTTTGAGGAAGGAGTATAAAAATAGAAAATGATGATAGGACCGCCCAATAGGCGGGATAGGGTGAGGTCACTTCGGTCAATATGCAAATTAATTCTATGGAGCCGTGTATTCTTACTGCGATCGTAAAAGTTATTCATAACACCAGAACCATTTTAAACTTCTTATTTCAAGCATAATATTTGATAAATATAGATTGTAGATACTTACATATCGATGTCTATTTGTTTAGGTGATGCAAATGTCAGCCATTAATCAGAGCTAGTTTAGCATTTTCCAGATGCATCACGGGTAATCTCACAAAATCTCGCGCCGCAGATACTACAGTCTATGCAAAAGCCCACCAGATTCCAATCCTTCTTACTATACAAATCCTTGATGTATCTAAACACTAAAAATGTCACATTAAGAATATATATGATAAGTAGTCATCGATTAAAAAATAATTTTGCGTACCAACATATAATAGTAGTTGTTAAATTCAATTGAACTTTAGATAATTAACTCCCAACTTTAATCAAATGTTTTGATTTAGAAGGTGCAGATCTCATTGGTTCAAATTGTCTGTATGATGAATTCTTGACTAAGGAAATGAAATAACAATAATCAACAATTAGTTTCATTATTGTCAGCCTTTCTATATGTTCTAGCTGTTCTTTTGTTCATTCTTTGTATGTAGACTATCAAAAGATACCCCCCTAAAAATTGAAACAATGGCCGTCTTTTCCCTCAGAGCTCTTCAGCTCTTTGATTACTTTTTTCTTCTGCAGTCATACAAGGATTTGTATAGTCATGATAGTGAGACTATACAAATCCTGGAGTCATACAACAAAACTTCTGTATATACTGAACTGCTGAAGTCGTGAAGATTACTTTCACCTATGATCAGGTTGATTAAAATCACAGTGTGTACTGGGACTACTGTAGTGTGAATTTGCAATCTGTTTTGTTAACATGGTTAGGGACCGGTCAAAATTTATCTCCACATATAGCTAGGACCGGTGCAAAGTGCAGTAGGACAGATACTTTTTTCCGGAATCGCTTTGGCATCACTTTTTTCACAGATAATATCCATAGGACACAAGTTTTTTTTCAAACGATTACTTTGAAATAATTTTTATTAACATTTATAACAAAACTTGAAATAACAAGTATAATATACAATATGTAAAAATAAAAAATATTATATAAAAATTCAGATAGGCATCTTTAATTTTTTTTATAACTTTTTCAAATCAACTTGGATTTTAATCAAACTATGCAGCTATCTTAGATATATATCAAGCTTACTGAATCCCATTTCATTTAGTTTTTTTTTGTATTGCTGTAAAATTTAAGAATTAAAGTAATCTTGGTAAAAAAAGCTAGGATTTGCAATTCGGACAAAATAGAGATTAGTACACTTTAATTTTTTTTATAACTTTTTCAAATCAACTTGGATTTTCATTAAACTATGCAGCTATCTTAGATATATATCAAGCTTACTGAATCCCATTTCATTTAGTTTTTTGTTGTATTGCTGTAAAATTTAAGAATTAAAGTAATATTGGTAAAAAAAAGCTAGGATTTGCAATTCGGACAAAATAGAGATAGGTACACTTTAATTTTTTTTATAACTTTTTCAAATCAACTTCGATTTTCGTCAAACTATGCAGCTCTCTTAGATATATATCAAGCTTACTGAATCCCACTTCATTTAGTTTTTTGCTGTAAAATTTAATTTCACTTATATGGTGAAGTGCAACAAACATACATCATGTACATCATGTATTACATCAACCAACAAAGTAGCAAAAATCATTCAGGGGTCACATCAGGTACATTTTCTGTAAATGGGAAAATGTTAAAGCAATTATTACCATTCCTAATAAAAAAACACATTCCAAGGCAACCTCTGGGTCTTCAGGTTAAGATATAGATAGAGAGTTAAACCAAATGCTATTGAGTTTCATGTTTCTCCTGGAGCTTGTTTTTATAATTAATATTTAAAGGTATTGATAAAATTCTATATAAGATACATGCAGCTTCATTAATTTTTCAGTTTAACAAACACCTATTTGTGGTTTGATTGCATTATGCAATGTCTTTGTTTTTTCAATGCTATATTCATAGTATAATTTATGATAATGCCATGCCTGTAATTGTATGTGAATCAACAAAATAAAACATGAAACTGTTGCTTTTGATCATATTATAAAGACAACATATGTTAAATTCCTCTATTAAGTATACTTTTATTTACAATACATTGGAAAAGTAGGATAGGAAACCAACTTTTTTATTACTAAGTTGGCATAGGACATCATTTTTTTTCAGTCAGAAAGCCATATAGGGTTGTAACTTTTATTAAATGTTTTTATTTTTTGCACCAGTCTTATGTGACGATAAATTTTGACAGGTCCCTTAATAGAAAAGTACTAAAATGTTCATGCTCACACTTAAAAGATGTGGCAGAACTGTGTAGTCAACCAGTTCTTTTCCCTGAAAATAATACATGTATGTTCCAAATTAGTCTGAACATATTTATTTTCAGTGGATTGGGAAACAAGTTTTGCAACTTACATTAATCCCTTTCCACTTTGCAGGTGCGAGTGTTGCCTTGTAGCGACATTAGCCTGCTCTTTTTCGAAATCTACAAGGGTGTCTTTAACGTGCAAGAGATATGGCTCTCTCTTAACAAGGGTCAGCCATTTATCGTCCCCATCCGACTGACTATCATCGTTTCCTCGTGACCATTCTAGCAAATGGTGTCAAGGGAGAGCCGAAAATTCAGTTCCTGAAATTTTCATCCCAGATGGGAATCGAACCAGAAACCTTTGTGTTAGTAGTCCGATGTACTAACCACTACACCACGGCTATGTACCAGATTAACATGATTAAGGGTTGACACACTCTACACCCAACCTGAATCTACATGTAATGGGACCAATACTTTGTGGAATTACTCAAAGACACTTGAATATACACCAAAATTCTCAAAAACATTCAAAATATAATTAGTCACATTACATGTACACTAATTCTGAGGTACATTTCAAGTTTGTTGCCAATGTTTTATGGTACTTTTGTAGTTTACATTTATAACCATGATAACTGAATACATGTAGATAGATTGTTTTGTGGTCAAGAGATGATCTGGTCTCATACTTTTTATTTTCATCATATATGGTATACTTGTTTAGTAGAAGGAGCAGGATTTAGGTCTTGCCAGCTCGTGAAATTTCCCTGTTCTAAATACGTAAACAGATTTTTATTTATTCACTTACATTTACAACTTGTTTCACAGTTTAGTGTGACGGTCTATTTTGATGTACTAGTGTACATTTAATATTGTTTCTTAATTTAAGTGAAGTTGCATACCTAATTAGCCAAAGGAGACAAACCATAACTCTTCATGCTTGATGATTGGCTAAGTGTCAGATATAACCCATTATACCAATTAGTTTAAGGAAAATTAATCACATTTACAAATTCACAGAAACAAAATATGTTTTATATATGAACTTTTATTTTCTCTGTAGCTATATATATATATATATAGATGTACTAGTTTATGAGAATTCATTCACAGTTCACACCCAAATGTATTAATTTTTCATTCCAAAAATTTGCTAGGTTTAAGATTAAAAATGGATTATATCATTACATAGAAATCAGTGATATATATTTAAAAATAATTCAATCTGGAATCATTGTTTTATTCAGGAAATTTAATGCAAAATGTCTGACCAACCTCCACCATACGCAGAAAGGGAGAGTATTCAAGGTCAAGGTAAGATTGATTAATTGGATCTGATAACAACAGACAAAATATTATAACATTGGATCTGCAAACAGACAAAAATACTCCAGTGGATCTGAAACTACAGACTAATAGAAATAAAATACAATGTATCAGCGATAAAAAAATATGAATTAAATTTTTCATTAAATACTTGATGAAAAAGAATGTATTTAAAAGAGGAAAGAATATGATAAGTGGTGGTTACCAATTTAATTTCTGCTTAGCAAATTTTAAAATGCTGAAAGATGAACAACTATGATAATGGTCTCCTTCAGAAAGATTCATAGTTTAACCTTATTTTACGGTAAATTCAGAAATTTTGCAATATTTTATTTATATTGCAATATTTCCAACACAATTTGAATTACAAAATATAAAAACATGTATTTAACTTTTGATAGCAATACAGGTATTTGTATGCAACATTCATATTTGGCCATTGTACATGTAAAACAATAGGAATAGTATAAAATTATGCATACAAAAATCTCTGAATTTATCTTACAAATGTATATGAACTGCCATGTTTCAATTTTTCATAAAACATTTTTTCTTTCATTGTAGCCAATAGAGCCTATGGTGCCATTCCACCTCCAGCAGGGGCATACAATGACCCTCATCAAAAACCAGCTGGAGCTTATGATCCACGATACCCTAGAGACCCATCACAGGGGTACAACCCTACAACATATCCACCACAACCAGCTGGATATGCTGGACCTCCAGGACAAGGATATCCTGCTGGAGGATATACAGGGCCAGCTGGATATCATGGTCAAAGTTCATCGTCACAGCAACAAATTATAGTGCAACAGCAACCACCCACACAAGTAGTGGTAGTTGGAGGTTGTCCTGCATGTAGGGTAAGATTTTACAGATATAGATATAAATCAAGTTAAAAAGTTTTAGTAAATACAAGAAAAAAGAGTATTTTTAAAAATGACATAAGAATATCAAAAGAATAATCATGACCTGTATTACAAATCAAATGTTACACTATGTTCACAGTTTCAAAGGCATATTTGTAAAAAAGGAGTGGTGATTACAACTTGTTAATTTAGTATGCTGGGGTAGATTGTGTAATGAGACTACAACCCCAAACACAAATATCTAAGGAACATACACATTTGGTTACTCTTTAGCCATATACATGACACATTGTTTATATCCATAGTATATTAATTGTGTGTATTTAATTACAGGTGGGAGTGTTAGAAGAAGATTACACCTGTCTAGGAGTTTTGTGTGCCATATTGTTTTTCCCATTAGGACTTTTGTGTTGTTTAGCAATGAGACAAAGAAGATGTCCAAATTGTGGGGCAGTTTTTGATTGAATATAACATAATGTCCATTATTCGTAGCGTTGTAACCAGAAAGTTAAAATGTTTGTTCAGTGAATTCTATAGTATCATTATAGTATACGTCCATTTCACAAATTCTCCACTTTTTGTGTAAAGTGTACATTTTGTGACCAGATAAGATAAGATAAAAGTAAAAAGAATATTGTGGATGGTAATATGTGAAAAAAAGTGTAAATTAACTTTTTAATTTATCTTTAAGAGTTTTCTTTTACATTTTGTATTGGTATCTACAACTCTGCTTGTAACTTAAAAACTTTTGAGTCTTTCATTTAATATGATGGCTATTTTGATACAGACAAAATAATGTATATATGTACAGTAAAATTCTTTTTACTAAATCTTAATGTGAAGTTTGACAGAAAATTTATATCCATGTTTATTTTTAAAGAGAAATATGAAGCATAATGCGAATATTAAGTAGATTTTTTATATTAATGTTTAGTTAGTTTTATTACATTATCACTGCATAAAATTTTGAATGGCTAAATTTAATATACAGAAAATGACCAGTTTATAATGATGTTATATATATTAGTCTTGAAAGTAAATTAGTTACACTGATTTCTATTTTATTATTTTATATATCCGATCATTATTGAAATAAGTGTGTATAACCAGAGTGAGACCAAGTAGCAAATGATGCCATTTTGTCATTATTATAAAATTTGCAATTCAAACAACAAAAAGCATGAGCTATTTTAACATTTAACAGAAAAAAGACAATGATAATTCTTTTTCACAGTTATTGTACTACTTACAAATGTACAGATATTTGTGTAACTAATGTTTAATTCATTTGAATACATTTAACACTTAGCAATGTATCATGCTTATAACATGTATGTTTTGTTTTACATTTGTCATTTTGGGACCTTTTATAGCTGTGTCATATGGGTTTATTAACTCATTGTTGAAGGTCGTATTGGTGACCTATAGTTGCTAATTTCTGTGTCAATTTGTCTTTTGTGGGAAGTTGTTTCATTGGTAATCATACACATCTTCTTATTTTTA
The DNA here is from genome assembly GCF_963676685.1 of Mytilus edulis. Classification (NCBI taxonomy): domain Eukaryota; kingdom Metazoa; phylum Mollusca; class Bivalvia; order Mytilida; family Mytilidae; genus Mytilus; species Mytilus edulis. The sequence continues at coordinate 37,043,673 of NC_092352.1, read as the reverse complement.
TATGAAAAGCTTGTTTAATATGTAATATAATTGTAGTCTGAAAAACAATGCAAGGATTTATTTTAGAGCTGCAAAAAAAAAATGGATTTTGGAAAACAAAGGGGAGAAAAATTGGGAAGTGGGAAAACTTATCACAGATAAGTGGAATTTTTGGAAATGAGCACTCCTGTGTCACACTTTCCCATTGCTTTTTACCATTAAAAAGTTATCAGATATAATTGAAACAACATTAAGGAATTTTGTGTTGATTATGCATGATGAAACACATTTCAGTAGAGTTGTTATTAAATTAGTATTTTTGTTTAATTTATATTGTAACATCTATTTCTTTTGTTGAAAACTACAAGATTGTTGATTTAAAACTTGTTTGAATTTCACATTATATTGTGCATATCTGTTGCCTTTATAAATGGCATCTATTATTTATTATATGGATGTTCACATTAAGGGATATGCATATTTATAATAAATTTGATTCATGTAATGAAAAGCATATAAAATCAAACAATTATATTGGAAAACTTTTACAGTGAAACCTCAAAAAGTATTCAATAACCTAGAATATTTTCATATGAGAATTTTAATATAATTTGAATATGTGCAGATTATGAATCATATGTAATTGTTTTGTTTTCTTATGTTATCATTGGCTCTTACATGTGGGGTTTTAATTTTTTTACTGAAGTGCAATCTAGTTTTTTGGTGTTAGGGGTTGCTGTAATACTTTTTCAACCCTGCATTATAGATATGAAGCCAAACCTAATTTACTTTTTTGTCTGGATCCTTCTTTCAATAGCTATCTTATATGCTGTAAAAGAACAGGATGATCTGTTTATGTAAATGTACATTGTAAAAAACTGTGATTTAATCTATTAGTTTTTGTCATTTGTTGATTAAATGATTTTAACCCTATCATTTTTAAATAATTTTTGTTTTGCCTGCGACTTATGTCGCAGAAAGCTTAACATAGGGATAATGATCACAAGACGGAGGTAGTGGCTAAAGTTTACTTCTTAAAATCTTTATATTTTAGCAGTTTGAAGACCTGGATGATTCATTCTTTGTTTGTAGATGCCTTATGAAACGAAGTTCCTTCTGTCACATGACCATTGTCCTTGACCTCATTTTCATGGTTCAGTGATTACTTGAAAAAAAAGTTACTTTTTGTAATGTTAATTACTCTCTTATTATGAGTTATAGAATATCTATATTTGGTATGTGCGTACTTTGCAAGGTCCTCATCCCCTGACCATGACCTTATTTTATGGATCAATGAACAAGGTTAAGTAATGGTGGTCTATTTCTCAGATACTATAAGCAATAGGTCTAGTATATTTGGTGTATGGAAGGATTGTAAGGTGAACATGTCCAACTGGCAGGTGTCATTTGACCTTGTCCTCATGTTCATGGTTCAGTGGTTATAGTTGTTTTTCTTTTTTGGTCCGTTTTCTTTTTATACTGTATGCAATAGGTCTACTATTTGTGTTTTGGAATGATTCTACTTACAATGTACATCTTGATTTACATGTCCAACTGGAAGGTGTCATCTGACCTTAACCTCTTTTCATGGATCAGTGGTCGAAGTTAAATTTTTGAGTTTTGGTCTTTTGTTTCTTATACTATATGCAATATGTCAACTATATTTTGTGTATGATGTACTATTAGTCTTCCATGTTTTATTTGACCTTAACCTTATATTCATGGTTCATTGCTCAGTGTTAAGTTTTTGTGTTTTGTTCTGAATTTTTTAAAAACTTTTTTTATCCCTAAACGTCAATAGATAACTACACGTATAAATAATTGTAAAAATAAAAAACAAATAATCATCAATACTAGACCCAAGCAAATATGACTGATTGTAATAAAGAAAGAAAAAAAATCAAAACTGCATATTCTTTTCCAGGTGAGCAATTTAGGCTCTTGTGAGGCTCTTTTTCAAACAAGAATTTTGTGATGCACATCATTGAAGCAATTGACGCAGTTAATCAATGAATTGTTCAAGGCAAGTGCAATCTGATCACTACCATTCTTTTTTCCTTTGTTTTCTCTTTATCGAATTATGACTTTTGAACAACGGTATATACTACTGTTGCCTTTAGTTGTCAACTGTTGTCAACCGAGAAAAAAAACCAACAACAAATAAACTAACAACTTTTCATCTTTCAAAGACTTTAATTGTATAGGATCTAGGGCTGTATGTAAGGCCAAAAATCCCTTCAAAGTTTGCTTCCGAAATTAATTTGATCTTACATTTTTGGAATATATTAACAAGAAATAAAAACAGTTCCATTTTTGCAATAAAATCTCCTGGACAACGTCGACGTCCAGTACCAAATGTCAATAGTTCATTTTCCAATGATGAATTAATAAAACCTAGATCATTTAAAAATCTTTCGGGTTTGAAAATTTCAGGATCTTTCCATACTTTTGAGTCTCTGGTTGTCCCATAGAAATTACAAAGCACTACAGTTCCCCTGTTTATCCTATAATTTCTAAGTACGGTGTCCTTGGATGTTGCATGAGGTATTCCTATAGGAACTACTGGCGATATCCTTTGAGTCTCGAGAATTGTCGCTTCTGTAAACGGTAACTTTCCAATATCATCTAAACTTACACTTCTTGTACCGATTACAGAATCAATTTCTTTTTGAATTTTTTCTTGAATATGTTGGTAATGTCCTAAATATAAAATAATCCATTCGAGGGTTGATGATGACGTATCGAATCCTGCACCAAGGAAATCTTGTAGTGTTGAGAATATATCACTTTTTGTGATCTCTTGGTTCTTTGTCGGGTTTCTACAATATTTTTTCTCCGCAAATATAAGACCATCTGCAACATCTCTAAGGTTTTTCTGATCAAATGTCTCTATATGTTCTTTCATAATCGCATCAGTAGATACCATCAGCGTTTGAAGAATTTCTACAAATCTTGTAGCTTTACTAGGAATAACATATCGCAACCAAGGCATTACATCTATTGGATTTCCAGCTCCAGCAAATTCTTGCATCATTTTAGTATTTTTGATCAAATTTAAATAGCCTTTGTCGTTCCTACAATCTTTGTCCATTCCACAGCATATTTGATATACAACACTCCCAACTGCAAGAAAGATTTCCTCATGAGGATCAAAAGGTGTATGTGTATTTTCCAGAAAATATTCTGTAAGTTTTTCTGCTTCCATCATTATAATTTTCTCAGTTGTAGGTTTATTCGGGGATGCAAATTCACGAAGTACAGTTGAAGCTATTTTACTATGCAAACGCCATCTTGCGTTGTAGGACCCAAAACCGAGGCTTCGCATATTGTTTACAACTTTACACGAAAAAAAGGCTGGTCTATCTGAAAATTTGTCTGATTGTTCTACTAATGCTTCTCGAATTGCCGCTCTACTATTTAACACTATAGTTGGCCAGCTACCCAATTGAATGCAAAATATATCACCGTACGTCTTGGCCAGCTGCGTACACTTCCGTGGTGGATTTTTGCTAAAAAATGGAAGATATCCCACAAATGGAAGTCCCCATGGTCCTGGAGGTTGATCCTTCGATCTTATACGTCTACGATATACTCCAATAGCTATCAAAGTAAATATAAACACACACGTGAGAGTAATGTTACTTTGATTAAACATGTCAACCATTGCTGTATTAAAGCGTATTGATTTTAAAAAATCCATTTAAACAAAAAGCAGTTATAATATACTTATACTGAGGATACGTTCCAAAGGTAAACAAGTATCATACAAGTACCTTTTAGTATGACCTCAATAACACTACTTTACATGACTGATAACACTATCAACACAGTAATAAATCTGATATATAAAGATCTTTACAGCAAAATCAAATACACCCATTTTTCCTATGCAGAATTTTTCCCCCTCAAAAGTTGTGTTTGTGTAGCTTGTATATACTTGTCTGCAGGTTCGCATTTCAGAAAAGACTGGCGGAAGATACCAATTATATTGAATACTAATTTATTAGGCATTGTTTAACTGCACCTATGTTTTCGTTGTCTGAAAAAAATCAATATTTCAAAATTAGAGATCTTTCTCAACTTATTTTACTGTACATTCTTCTTTGAACCTTTCATCTTTTCTTCATAGGGATACATTTCAGTATATTAGAGATCTTTCTCAAATAATTTTACATTCATATTTGAACCTTTCCTCTTATCTTCATAGTGATAAACAACAAAATAAATACTCTGAAAATCTATTTTAACCATGACATCTGTGTATTCATATGTCTTCCCTCAGTAGGGACATCGTCGGTAGTTGCCGTCGGTAATTGAGCCATAATGGATCTATATGTGATCACCCTGGATTTAAAAATGGGTCAGAATTCTAAGTTGATAACATATCACGAAAAAAAGAACTTGTTTTTATGACTTGAAGAAATTTATACACCACTTTAATCATCAACTGCTAAGTTTTAGCATGTTATTTGCCCTTAGATTAAGAAAAGGTTGGGTGAACAATTTTTGAATGTACACTTACATATTGTTCCTTTGTAAATTTAAGTTGATATTAAATATTTATCATTTAATGTGAATTATCAAATTTAAGCAGTTGGTAATAATTAGGAAAATGTTTTACAGTATTTAGTGTTCACATAATCCTTTGAATAAAATTTTGTTTTAAGATGTGTATTGATATCAGAGTTGATTCCCATAGGTTTGTGAAATGCTATTATTAACATTCTTTGAAAATAAGAGTATTGATACACTACCAGTATCTGTATCAACTGTCATGATTTTCAAACAATTACACTCTTCAACAACTTCAACAAATGACCAAAAACCAATACAATAATTTCAGCTATAAAAGGCCCATAATGACAAAATTTTAATGTAAAATAATTCAAACGAAAAGATGAATGAAAAATATGATATATATAGCAACACACGACACACGCTGAATTATAGGCTCCTAGCTTTGGACAGCCAACCGTCACCCTACACCGTGGCAAAGGTGTAACAAGGTTAAAATATTAACATTCTCGAAAAATCAATTGTAAAAGGCAGCATTTCCTTGCCCTTAGGGATAATGATAGCTATTTTAGAATTGTCACCACTTTCTTCCGTTATCCAAGAATCTACATGCATGCACAGTTTACTTTAAAAGTACTTTCATAATAATATTCCGGAATAAATTTGAAAATGGATGATTTAACTTTTCTGCAATTTTTAAAATCCTAAGGCCACTAGTGCACTAAGGTCTTTTATCATGCAGAGAATACAAAATTGAAAAAAGTTCTCTAACATTTATTTTCACTTTTATGTAAAATTAATTAACATTTTTCCACAACTGATTCATCCCTTAGATTGAGAGAGTGTGTTTAGTGGATGCATGCTGTATTTTTTGTGCAATCACTGTGTGCATATACATTGACTTAAGTAGGGTACACCGAAGAGCAAACTTTTATTCCGGAATGTCAATACTACCGTGTCACCAAATTGAACAACTAAACTTATTAGATCGATACAAAGCAACAACACAGACCGGACGTGTATGGGTATTTGTTTTTGATTATTGGCTTAGCTTTGATACGACTGTCATACAAGTGAAAGGTTTAGAGCTATAAAACTAGGTCAATCCACCATTTTCTACATTTGAGTCAGATATATGACAGTTGTCCATCCGTTTGATGTGTTTTATCATTTGATTTTGACATTTGATTAGGGATTTTTTGAATTTTCAGTATTTTTGTTATTTTACTTTTTAGTCGGGCTATGGATTTTCTCATTTGCATTGTTTTAAATTTTGTTATGTGGAGGTATTTTATAACAAGCTTTTTTGGTATTATGTTTGCTCATTGTTGAATACCGTTTTCTGACCTATAGCTTATATCTTCGTTGTTCTGTCTATACTAGTTTCAGAGACCAATAATCAGATGAATACAACTACATACTATGTACTAGTATATTCTTTTGTTAAAAGTTTTTAAAGAATGAGGATTTTAATATTCGACTGTACATTAATGTCGCATTTTCTTATTTTTGAATCATATATTAATTGATCGATTGTTTGATTGCCTCACACATCTAGGGTCAATGTTTTCAAAAGAGTGTAATAGATTGACATGCAAAAGTGTTAGTCAAGGACGAAACGTGGTGAATATTTACGTGTTCGTGATGCTAAATCTTAAGTGTACATCATTCATTTCTGTAAGTTAGTAGTATGTATTAACGTATTCTTTTATTTTCTGCTTTTATTCTGTTTTTTTAAAGATTGTTTTCGATCCGCACATTGGTTCAATGATTTCACTTTTTAATGGTAATCAAAGGTACCAGGCTTATAATTTTATACGCCTGACGCGCGTTTCGTCTACATCAGATTCATCGGTGACGCTCAGATAAAAAGAGTTTGAAATCCAAAACAAGTACAAAGTTGAAGAGCATTGAGGACCATAATTCAAAAAATTGAGCCAAATACGGCTAAGGTAATCTATGCTCTTGATAAGAACATCCTTAGTATTTCGAATTATTCATGCTCTTGAAAACGGTAAATTTATAAAAATGACCATACACTTGATATTCATGTCAACACCGAAGTGCTGACTACTGGGCTGGTGATACATTCGGGGCATCAGTGGCATCGACCCAGTAGTGTAAATATTAATCAAAGGTACCATGCTTGTAATTTTATACGCCAGACGTGCGTTTTGTCTACATAAGACTCTTCAGTGACGCTCAGATAAGAAAAGTTCGAAAATTGTTTGTACAAAATAAGTACAAAGTTGAAGAGCATTTAGGACCAATAAAAGGAAATAAGGAATCAAAACTATGAAGTAAAATATTCATTAGTACTTGAACCTGAGTTTGTAATTAAAAAAGGGGTGGGAAATAAGAAAAACCCATGTTAATTGAATGTCAACGTTGCCATAGTAAGTTGGAACATCCGAAAGGGAAACTATGAACATGTCATTGCTTTGTTAAACAAACAAACAATCACAATTCAATACTCATTAATGAGTTCCTGGTTTCAATTGTTTGATGATAGATTGTGTCTAAATCAACCAGTTGTTTGAATAGAACACAGACATAAGTTTTTCATTTAACTTGATAGTGATACTGAATTATATTCAAAATGATTTATGTATTATTGATAGCGATGATCCGTTTTGTTATTGGTATATTTGGGAATGCACTGGTTATATATGTATATCAATTTCAAACAACAGAGAACATTCAAGGATTTTTCATTTCAGTTCTAGCAGTTTGCGATATGATTTCCAGTTCACTTCTTGCAACCATAAATATACTGAAGGATACAAAAATAATCGGAGTTTACACCGCACTATGTAAAGCTTATTCATTTATCTTTGGACTACTTAGTTTTATGTCATCACTTTTGTTGTTAGTCATAGCTATTGACAGGTATCTTAGAATATGTAAAAACAATTCAATATGTTCGAAATGGGGAGGATGCGTAGTCATCGTGGTCATTTCTGTATCGTTCATCAGCGCTCTGCCACATCTGTTTACCATCAAAGATACTATTGTTAAAACGCAGAGAAACAGTAGTGATAATTTTACAGTTTCGATTTGTGAAATATCCGATGAGGATAGAATTCGACATTGCTTACCTGTACTTGTCCTTTGTATTGGTATTATTACTGCTCTTGTTATTCTGTATGGACGTATTATCTTAACAATCAACGCCCATTTCAAAAGAATAGAAACTTCTCTGACTGCCGCTGACATTTGGGATAATTCAGAAATAAATAATACGCAAAATGAGCAGAAATCTGAATTTTCGCGACGGAACATTCTTTTCATGAAAAAGACAATTGGAATATTTATTGCAATTTCTGTTACGTTTTTCCTCAGCTACATTCCATTTTTGATAACAAGTATGTTTCAAAAAAGGGATGATGAAATACGTTATGTAATATCACGACTATTATTTAATATTAGTAGTAGCATAAATCCCTTCATTTATGCATTTATGGATGTCAGGTTTAGAAAAGAAGCAAAACTATTAATGACAAAAACGTTTCAAAAATGTGGGCTTCCTTGTGAAACTTACCTTTGCATCACAAATTCGTCTGTATAAACGAAAAGAAAAGCATTATAAATAACAAAAAAATATGATGGCTATACAATGGCGCATTAAGTATCCTACTTCAGTTAATAAATCTGAATATTTTGAATAGACACATTTCCGAAGATAAGCGATGAATCAGTTGTTGAAATATATAAAATAGTTTAACGAACAGATGACAATGAATTCTGATTATACTTCTTTTATATTCTCTGCTTGTTTAAAAGTGATCAAGCACATAGCTTTAGATAGATAACTCAAAATATGTAAAAACAATTCAATGTGTTCAAAATCTAGAGGAGCCGCTATCATCGTGGTAATATTTAAACTTCATCGGCTTTCTGCCTAAGCTTTTTATAGCAGATATTGGTCAAATTCAGAAGAATAGTAGCAGTGATAATTATACAGCTTCGGTTTGTGAAATATCGGATGAGGATAAAATTCTATATTGTTTACCCGTACTCGTCCTCTGTATTGGTATTGATGTTGTTCTTGTTATTTTGTATGGACGTATTAATATTACTCTCAACGTACATTTAGTTAGAATAAAGAATTCTTTTAAACTGCTGACATAGCATGGAATTTGGAAATTCACAATGTGCAAAATGAGCCGAAATCTAACCAATCACGACGGAATATTCTTGTCATGAAAAAGACTATATCAATTTTTATGGCAATTTCAGTAAAATTTCTTTTTTTGATAATATATTTGTTTAGAAAGAGTAAGGATAAAATCAGTTTTGTAATATCACTAATATTATTATATAATATAAGTAGTATGGCGAATCCCTTCATTTATACATTTATGGGTTTCAAGTTTAGAAGGGAACAAAATATATAATGACACTAACATTCCTAAAATGTGTGCTTCTTGAAAGATTTGTTTACATCACTGATACATCTGTTTGAAGACTTTTTTGTAACGCGTCTTCTTATTTGCTGACAGGGTTTGGTCTACCAGCTTATAAACATAATTTTGTCATGTGACCATGACGTCATCAACTTTTTTTTTCATGATTTACTCTGGCTTGAAATGGAATTTAGAATTAAATTATAAGGAATGACTGTACTATTTGTTCTGTCTATTCGAAATAACTTTAAAAATGCGGTGCACACTTTAAAATAACCCACTATGCGGGTTATTCAGTGTGCATTACATTTTTACATGTTATTTCTTCATAGACAGAAAAAATGTTACAGTAATTCCTTAAAAGGTTATCATGGAAACAATAATATCATTTTGATTTTTGTTAAAAAGACTAGTTATTATAATCTTGTTTTCACTGCGAAACTATAATCCAATATGTCCCGACAGCACGTCTACCTGTAGTTAAATTTAAAGTGTAATAGCCATATGAAATGCTAAGTACACAAGTTATGTTATGTTGTCTATAGCATAAGTGTAAAATATGCATATTCAAATGGATACTATCTGACTGTGCCCAAAAGTAAAAAAAAGATATTATTTTGGATGGTAAAATGTGAAGAAAAGTGTAATTTATACTTGCTTGCAATTTGATTACTTTTCATTAAGTATGATGGCTTTTTTGATGCAGACAAAAGAATATATACATATATATCATATATGTACAGTAAATTAAAAACAATGAGATGTTTTGTAGATTTTTAAAATTAAAATGTTAAGTTAGTTTATTCATATTATCACTGTGAACATTTTGTATGCGAGGTTTAAAATGAGTACTGAAAATTACCACTTCTATGACGATTTTGAATTAGCATTGACGTCTGTTGAAGTATCATACACCCATTTACTATTTTATATGAAAATATGTGTGCATTAATATATCTAGTAGCTAAAAATACTAGCATGTCAAAATTTGAAAATTAGCAATTAAAAAAACAAAGGGATGGGGGTCAACAAACAGCATTTTTACAATCTTGAACCGTTTATAACCATTATTAAATAAGGACACTAAATTATATAATATCTCACTGATACATTGTTATTCAGAAGAAGTCTCCAATATATTTTAGAAGCATGTTAAGTCCAAAATATGATGAAACAAAGGCAGTTTTAATAATGTTTATAAAAAAACCCTGTTCTTGAAGCAAATAAAGGAAAAAATAATGTATTATATTAATTAAACACAACAAATTTCAGAATGTAATACTACTGGTGTATGAATAAAGTACATTGCAATATTGGGACATCATAGACACTTTTATACACTATAGCATAAACTGTTTTAACATTTAAAAGAAAAAAGACTATGATTTATTCAACAGTTCTTTTTAACAATTATGAAACTACTTACAAATGTGAATTAATGTATAATACATGAACATAACTTAACATTTGACATGTATAACAAGTATGAAAAATGTGTATGAAATGTTGAATCTGGGAAAAAGAATGGAAAACAGAATGGCAAGTGGGACATCTTACCAAAAGAAAGAAGGATTTTGAAAGTTTGCACCCCTTGTGTCCCCTCTTTTTTTATTGCTGGTTAGTTACCCATAGCAAATAGTTTTGTTAAGTACTATGTTACAGATTAAAAAATAAACTTTAGTGATATTCAGTTAACTCATTTAATTGTGCATATCATTACCCTTGATAAATGGCCTCCATAATAAAATATCTTTTGCACAAATATTTAGTAGTTAAATGATGTAGATTTGGTCTCCAAAATGGCTGTTCACATTTAAGTGAAAAAAAAACTTCATTATGATAAATTCCAAGTATGTTATAATAAATCAAATCAAACACTTATTTTGTAAGCCTTAGGGGTCAAACCTAAAAAAAAATAAATAACTTACCATATTTTCATATTAGAATTTATTTTATACATTATGAATATGTGCAAATAATGAATCATACATACTTGTTTTGTTTTCTTACGTTATCACTGGCCCTTACATGTTGGGTTTTAATTTGTCTGTGAAGTGCAAGCTAGAGTTTTGGTGTTCATGGGTTGCTGAGTTACTTTGCTAACCCTGTATTATATATATGAAACTAAAATCTAATTTACTTTTTTGTTTTTAACCTTTATCTAAATGATACTTTCAATAGCTATCTTATACTGTAAACCAAAATATTTTCGTTGATGCTTATTTCTCGTTTTGCTCTTTCAAGCACACTTCGCGGCAATTTATTTTCCTAATTTTTCAATTTGCTGGATGGAGGTAAAAAAGGAAAGATCCAAGTTTTAGATGAGGATTTTTATTAGCGTTACGTTTCTATTAATGAAACTTAGTTGGTTTACAGTATGTTGTAAAAGAACAGGTTAATCTGTTTATGTATATGTTCATTGTAAAAGATAAGGTTTATATCTATAAGTTTTTGACATTGGTGATTAAATGATTTTTAACCTGATTTTTTTAATGATCTTTAATAAAAGTTTGTAGAAAGAAAAATGTTTTCTAATCTGTCTGTCTGTCTATCCATCCATCTATTATTCTGTTAGTCCATCTGACTCGAAATTAAGGGTTTTTCGAGGTAGTTTATTACAAAGTTGTAGTCAATTTGACTTGAAACTTAATACACATTTCATTATGATGTGGACGTTTTAAACCTATTGCCAAAGTTATGAATTTTACCCAAATTTCAAATTTACTGAACTATGAAATGAGGTAATATAAAACTAGTACATTCCCATATTGATCCCCAAGGGTGACTGGGGAATAGAAATATGGTCACTTGGTCTTCTTCTGACCGGCAGTAAAACGCTTGCCGAAGTGGGGCGTCCGTTTGGCTGTGCGGGATGTATCAAGTTCGCAGTCGCGTCCGGTCAGATTGGGGACTTTAAATCCGATGCATCGTGTAAAGAGAGTGTCACGCTCTTTGCACGTTAGGAACCCTTGCAACAACTCTTTGAGGGGTCCGTAGGTGGCCTGTTGCAAGGCAAAATTTCTGTCCCTATCCAATATACCCTCATTTTCCAGTGGCAGTCCAAATTTCCCCGACCATCATCCTAGATGGCCTCTATAACAACAACCTACCTATTGTATTTATTGTGAACTTGTTCTCGTCCTGAATATGCATGAAATATTTGCCACTGGACGTTAAGCAACCAACAATCAATCAATCAATCCCATGTTGAAGTTTTTGGTTAAGGTGGTTTATTAAGTTATTGTCACACCAACTTGAACTTCGAGGTTCATGATAACGTGTTGTTTTTAAAATAAATACAAGAGTACGAGTTATACTTGACTTTTTTTTTTGTTTGCCTTACAAGGAACGTGAAAATATAAGCACAAAAATAGACAGAGAAAAACAACCAGAAAGCAAAATGTTAGGCGTAATGAGTATACAAATCAGTCACTATGGCTGAAATTGTGTACACACTCCTTATAGAAGTTATTTCCTTTGAATGGTGATTTTTATGTATTTTGTTTTGGCATTTTTGCCAAACATTTGTAGTTAGATAAAACTTTAAGTGGCAAAATACATCAGCAAAATAAGATCTATCAAAAGTCAACATGGCTATTATAAACACTAGTTATTGAATCATTGTCATAAAATAAAATTGAGAATAGAAATGGGGAATGTGTCAAAGAGACAACAACCCGACCATAGAAAAGACAACAGCAGAAGGTCACCAACAGGTCTTCAATGTAGTGAGAAATTCCCGCACCCGGAGGCGTCCTTCAGCTGGCCCCTAAACAAATATATACTAGTTCAGTGATAATGAACGCCATACTAAACTACAAATTGTACACAAGAAACTTAAATAAAAAATCATACAAGACTAAGAAAGACGACTATTTGTGCTTTCCCAAAACTTCAATAGATAGCTATAAATGGTTGTAAAAATTAAAAAGTATCATCAATACAAGATCTAAGCAAACATAACTGATTGTAATAAAGGAAGAACAAGAATGTGCCCCCAGTACACGGATACCCCACTCGCACTATCATTTTCTATGTTCAGTGGACTGTGAAATTGGGGTAAAACACTTTAATTTGGCATTATGGAGAATAAGAAAGATCATATCATAAGGAACATGTGTACTTAGTTTCAAGTTGATTGGACTTCAACTTCATCAAAATCTACTTTGACCAAAAACTTTAATCTGAAGCGGGACAGACGGACGAACGAACGAACGGACGCACACAAGGACGAACAGACGAACGAACGGACTTACAGACAGAAAACATATTGCCCCTCTACTATCGTAGGTGCATGGGGCATGAATTTTTACAATACTTATTCTACAAGAAAAGTCTTGATTCCAACAACATGCAATCAGTAGTTATACATCAGTATATATGTTACCTCAATCAATTGCATGTATCGATACAGGACAAGACACGGTATTAAGCTTGTCTCGTTAGTGGAAAGAGTGACATTGATTTAGAATGCACAAACATTTAATAATTTTAATGTTATATTTCACATGGCCATAAAAGAGGGAGGTTTGGCATGCCACAATACCAGGTTCAACCTACCATTTTTTCCTTTAAATATGTCCTGTATCAAGTCAGGAATATGGCCAGTGTTATATTATAGTTCGTTTCTGTGTGTGTGTTACATTTTAACATTGTGTTTCCGTTGTGTCGTTTGTTTTCACTTATTTTTGAGTGTGAATTCACATTACTATCAGCCGTGTCACGGTACTTATCTATCCCAAATTCATGTATTTGGTTTTGATGTTATATTTCTCAATGTTTTTTTCAATATGTTTTTCTCCATAGGATTTTTTCTAATGCTTAGTCCGTTTCTGTATGTGTTACATTTTAATGTTGTGTCGTTGCTCTCCTCTTATATTTAATGCGTTTCCCTCAGTTTTAGTTTGTTACCCTGATTTTGTTTTTTGTCCATGGATTTATGAGTTTTGAACAGCGGTATACTACTGTTGCCTTTATTTAATAAATAAGGTCAAATTACATAATATCTGTGAAAAACGGAACCATTAAACCAGGTGACATCCAATACAATGTCCTATACCAAGTAAGGAATATGGCAGTTGCAATTAAATAATTCGTTTCTATCATATGATGGCGTTTGTTTTCTGTTGCACTTCAGTGTTTTTGATTTTCGTTTGTTTTCCTCCTATAGTTGATGTGTTTCCGTCGGTTTTTCAATTAACAAATTACAAATGAATGTTATAGATTGACATGCAAAGTACTTGGTCATGGACGAAGCGCGGAAAACAAATAATAGCCTTGTGTTGACATAAAAATCAATTTATGTGGTAATTTTATTTTTTTTAAATTTCCTGTTTACAAAAGTTTGATTTTTTAAAAATATTCAGGAATTTCATATATTACCATATCCGTATTTGGCACAGTTTTGGAGTTTTGGGTCAATGCTCTTCAACTTTATATTTGTTCGTTTTTCTAACTATTTTGATCTGAGCGTCACTGATGAGTCTTTTGTATCTACGAAACTCGCGTCTGCCGTGTTGAATTATCAGACTGGTACCTTTAATAACTAATTGCAGAGATGACAAGATTATAATAACTAGTCTTTTTAATAAAAATTAAATTGATAGTGTTCTTTTCCATTATACCCCATTCTTCATATATTACTGTTTTTGCTTAACAACCTAACAAGCTCAATCAATAATGTAAACAAATTAAAGTTCAGTTCCTTCAGGAAAGCCACATTTTAGGAATGTTTGTGTCATTAAATTTTTTGTTTCACTTCTAAACTTGGCATCCATAAATGCATAAATGAAGGGGTTTACCATACTACTTATATTATATAATAGTAATGATATTATAAAACTGATTTCATCCCTACTCTTTCTTAACATATATGTTATCAAAAATGGAATGTAACTGAGAAAAAATGTTACAGAAATTGCAATAAAAATTGATATTGTCTTTTTCATGACTAGAATATTCCGTTGTGAAAGTTCAGATTTCTGCTCATTTTGCTCATCTCGAATTTCTAAATTCCCTGAAATTTCAGCAGTGGTCAGAGAATTTTCTATTCTTTTGAAATGTGCATTAAGAGTTGAAATAATACGTCCGTACAGAATAACAAGAACAGCAGCAATACCAATACACAGGACGAGAACAGGTACACAATATATAATTTTATCCTCATCTGATATTTTACAAACCAAGGATGTATGATTATCACTGCTATTCTTCTGAACAATATCTGCAATAAAAAGCTTTGGTAGAACCCCGATGAAAGCTACAGACATCACCACGATTATGACTCGTCCTCTCCATTTTGAAAACATCGAATTGTTTTTACATATTCTAAGATATCTGTCTAAAGCTATGGCTACATGTAAAAAGGATGAAATCCCACTAGGAAGTCCAAAGATAAACGAACGAGCTTTACACAGTACGGAATACTTGTCAGTCATATTAGCATACTGTAGTATAACTAATGTTGTTCGAAGTAAAATAGAAGTTATATCGGAAACAGCTAGAACTGAAATGAAAAATCCTTGAGTGTTCTCCATCGCATGAAATTGATATACATATATAACCAGCGCATTCCCAACAGTTCCAATGACAAAACGGATAACTGCAATTAATAATTCATACATCCTTTTGAATATAATTCAGTATTACAATTAGGTTATATGAAATAGTTCTGTCCATGTTCTGTTTAAACATTCATATATTTGATAAGAATAAAATTATACTCGTAATAATATGAATGATCACCAAACGATTGAAACCAGGAACTAAATGTATATATATCAATTAATAGTGCATTGTGATTATCTTTTTTTTTCAACAAAATAAACAATACGATTTTTGTATTTTCGGAAACCAATATTCTATATTAAATGATTCAAAGGATGTCCCTCTATTTGATTATATATATATATAGATAGATAAAGGAAACACCGGACAACTCATTACTTTCAAAGTTAATCCAGAAAAGTGCTTCGAAAGCAACTCATTTATAGAGTGTTATATTCGTTAGTTAACGCATGGTAGATACCTCAGACTCTGCCGATTGACTGCAAGTCGCAGATGGTATTTTTTATCTCAGTATTCAGTGCTAGCCTAGATGGGTAGGGTTGGGATCTCACAAAACGTATTTAACCCCGCCGCATATTTGCGCCTGTCCCAAGTCAGGAGCCTAATGCCTTTGTTAGTCTTTTATGCTTTTTGTTTTTACAGCGGATGATCTTGATCTTGATCTTGATAGGTTTACGGTGAAACATCCAAGGATATTAATACACCGCGCGTGCGTCAAGTAATTTACTTAAGTTGGACCCCCCTTACAATTTCACTAAAGGTTTTAGCTGGTTCTTCTGCTGTCTGAATTTTGGTGAAGATATCCGGTGGTAGTAGGTTCCAGTCTTTAATGGTATTTGGGATAAAACTGTATTTTAACGTGTCTGTTTTTGTTTGAAGTCGGAGGAAATGTTGACTGTGCATGTTCTTGGTTGTACGGAATGGTTTTTTCAGTTGGTCAGATGGTAAGTTTGCTTGACCATGTATATTCTTGCAGAAAAGAATTAATCTGTTTTGTGTACGACGGTCTTTCAGTGAGGGTAATTGTAGCTGATCTAAAATCGCTGTCATACTTCCTGGTTCGTAATCAGTGTAGTTTGATGTTATAAACCTAGCCGCTCTTTTCTGTACATTTTCCAGTTGGTCTTGGAGATATAGTTGATGTGGGTCCCAGGCAGTGCTTGCATATTCTAGGACAGGTCGTATCAGTCCTTTATAGGCCTGGAGTTTAACTTCAAGTGGACATGCGGATAGATTTCTTTTTAGTAAACCTAATGTCCTGTAAGATTTATTGCATATCTCCTCTATGTGCTTACCCCAGTGTAGATCATGCGTGATGTTAACTCCTAGATATTTTATTGATGTTAGAAATTGGAGTTCCGTATTTTTCAAGGTGTATTTAAATGATGTTGTTTTCTTCTTGCGACTCAATGTCATCATGTTGCTTTTAATTGGTTGAAATCTCATTCCCCAATCTGTCGCCCAGTTACCTAGGGTATCAATATCCTTCTGTAGTTCAGCACAGTCATCTTCAGTATTAATTTCTCTGTAGCATACACAGTCGTCTGCAAACAGCCTAATTTCTGATGTTACGTTATCTGCTATGTCGTTGATATGGACCAGAAATAGGATTGGACCAAGAACCGTTCCTTGAGGAACTCCTGATAGGACTGATGATGATTCCGATTTTACTCCGTTTACTATCACACACTGAGATCTTTTAGATAGAAAAGCGTCAATTCAATTTAAGATGTTTTTGGGCACGCCATATTTGTGAAGTTTACTTTTTAAGAGCTCGTGCGGTACGGTGTCAAAAGCTTTTTCAAAATCCAAAATAAATATATCTGTTTGTTTCCTTTTATCAATAGCAGTTGCCCAGTCATGTATAATGTTGATAAGTTGGGTTTCACAGCTGTGTCTTCTTCTAAATGCATGTTGTCGGCTATTTAGGATGTTGTGTTTTTCAAAGTGCTGCATTAGGTTTGAGCAAATGATGTGTTCTAGTAATTTACAAGTGATACATGTTAGGGAAACTGGTCTGTAATTGCTTGGAATGGTTCTGTCGTTCTTTTTGAATAGTGGGCATATATGTTAGACTCAGATCGACGTCCGGCCTCTAATCGACGTCCGTTCCTCAAATCAACGTCCGTTTCTCAAATCGATGTCCAAATCTGACGTCACATTCGCAAATCGACGTCCAATATTTTGATACTCTAATCGACGTCCAATGTGACGGCATGTATTGTTAAAACTACGCCCGATTGAGTGTAGTCGTCTTTAATCGATGTCCAATATGAATAAATAATGAATTCAGGATTTAATTGTTTACACTTATACGTACATGTTTTGTAGGGTTCAAGCATTTATGCATACTTTCCATATAGATTTCTTTCAGCCCGAATTAGGTATCATGCATATTAAAGTTTGGGTAAAAAGTTAATTGAATCGATCTATATAGTAATGTGTCATTCCTATGCATGTTGATAAATGACATACATGTAAGTGTATGTGAAGGAGAAAACAACATAACGTCAAAGAAAAACAAACGACCATAACGTCAAAGAAAAACAAACGACATCTTGAGGTCATTATTCAATATTCAACAATAGACAAAATAAAGAAGTATAGCCATTGTTTTAAAGAGTATTATAATTCGGACTTAGCAAGATATTTTTTAACACATTTTTTAGTTTTACACCTGGAGTGAAACATATACGCAAGAAATCGGCATTGTGTTTTATGTTGTGCTGTTACACAACTGTTCTCATATACGCAAGAAATTGGTATTATGTTTTATGTTGTGCTGTTACACAACTGTTCTCATATACGCAAGAAATTGGTATTATGTTTTATGTTGTGCTGTTACACAACTGTTCTCATATACGCAAGAAATTGGTATTATGTTTTATGTTGTGCTGTTACACAACTGTTCTCATATACGCAAGAAATTGGTATTATGTTTTATGTTGTGCTGTTACACAACTGTTCTCATATACGCAAGAAATTGGTATTATTTTTTATGTTGTGCTGTTACACAACTGTTCTCATATACGCAAGAAATTGGTATTATGTTTTATGTTGTGCTGTTACACAACTGTTCTAATATACGCAAGAAATTGGTATTATGTTTTATGTTGTGCTGTTACTCAACTGTTCTCATATACGCAAGAAATTGGTATTATGTTTTATGTTGTGCTGTTATGCAACTGTTCTCATATACGCAAGCAATTGGCTTTATGTTTTATGTGTGTTGTTACACAACTGTTCTCATATACGCAAGAAATTGGTATTATGTTTTATGTTGTGCTGTTATACAACTGTTCTCATATACGCAAGCAATTGGATTTATGTTTTATGTGTGCTGTTACACAACTGCTCTCATATACGCAAGAAATTGGCTTTATGTTTTATGTTTTGTGCTGTTACACAACTGTTCTCATATACGCAAGTAATTGGCATTATGTTTTATGTTGTGCTGTTACACAACTGTTCTAGGTTGAGTGCTCACATACATGTTTATAACCCCGACATTTTCTTTATGGGCCTGTAGTGCAGTGGTTTTCGATGGTTTATGTCTGTCATTTTTCTTTATAAATAAGACCGTTATTTTTCTAATTTGAATTGTTTACATAATTCATGTCATACTACATCTCCTTAATATTTGTATATAATCTCTAAAATTAAAAAAGAAAATGATATCACAACCTGTTTACATATATTTAGTCTAGTATTTTATAAATCTTTAAACAAAAATCAAAAATATAACCTATATGTTTAAAAGTCTAAAGGTTTCAGCTGCTGTCGGCTCGGGTCAATTGTGTATTCGTTGTCCAAAACGGACGTTGATTGGAGAAGCTAGAAATTGGACGTTGATTAGAGAAGACAAAAAATGGACGTCGATTAGATAGGCATTACATTGGCCGTCGATTTGGGGGATATTTTATTGTGACGTCAGATTTGGACGTCGATATGAGGAACGGACGTCGATTAGAGACCGGACGTCGATCTGAGTCTTACATATATAAGCATTTTTCCATTCGTCTGGGATGGTTCCTCTGTTGATGGATTGCTGGAAAAAGTGAGCCATTACCTCTGATATGTTAGGTGCCAGTTCTTTAAGTACTCTTGGATGTATACCATCAGGGCCCATCGCTTTTGATGCATTAATATTTTTTAGTATTTTTTCTACAGCCTTTGTTGTTACTATGATGTTTATCATTTTGTCTACAGGAGGAGTTTGGTATGGAACAGATTCATATTTTGTCTCTGTATATACACTTGTAAACTGAGTGTTCAATGCCTCAGCTTTTTGTTGGTCTGTATCGGCGGTCTTATTATCATGAGTCTTAAGTGGTGGTATTCCCTGTTTGTCTGCTTTCTGGTTGTTGATACATTTCCAAAAGGGTTTAGAGTCTTATTTTATATCGCCTATTAAGTTGTTGACATAGTTGTTGTGGGCTAATTCAATTTCTTTGTTAATATTGCGTCTTAATTCTTGCCATTTTCGTTTTATTCTCATGCTGTTGTTTCTTTTGTAGTTGGCATGTGTTCTGTTCTTTCGTTTTATCATGGTCTTGATGTTTTTATTTATCCATGGTATTGACTGTTTTCCTTTTAATATTTTAGTTGGTACATTTATTTTGGTGGTTCCTAGTATGAATTCTTTTATCATGATCCAGTTTTCTTCCACATTTCTGTTATTTTGATGGCCGTTGAAGTATTTGTCTCTGGTAAAGTCCCTTGAGTCATCTCTCATCTGATTGTAATTTCCTTTCGAGTATTGGTAGGAGGTCCTTTCTGGTCTTATTTTTCTTGGTATTGTGCATCGCAGAGTACCCATGACAGCCTAATTTCTGATGCGGATGACCGTGAGTGCATTCAGGTGTATTATTTCCACAGAAATTTCTTCCAAATTGACTTGCATTTTTGACTGATAACAAAACGTATTTCGTAAATAATTACGCAGATATGATCGAGTGCAAAATAGCTTTCCTTACAACTTGTTATGTATTGGATATTTATGAAAATATTTTTTTAGGACATAGATAAATGATATGAAAAAGTTTTGTCTTGAGAAATGTATATATCAATGACAAATCAAATATACCGAAAATTTGTGTTATGGCGTGCGGGAGAATATCTAAAGAACGTTTTGTAACCAACGCGGGAAATATGAATGCTACTCAAATCCAATCTTTTAGAAAACATTATTAGAGAAGATTGTCCAACATGCACTTGCACTGCACTATCATTATAGTAGAGTATAATGAAATACATATTTATAGCTGGTTTACAAATATTTATATAGTATATAACAACAAACAAGAGTATACTGATAACAAAAGATTATATCACTACAATATAATAGTTGTTACCGTGAGATTGAATTCCCTCTCTCTCTCTCTCTCTCTCTCTCTCTTCTCTCTCTCTCTCTCTCTCTCTCTCTCTCTCTCTCTCTCTCTCTCTCTCTCTCTCTCTCTCTCTCTCTCTCTCTCTCTCTCTCTCTCTCTCTCTCTCTCTCTCTCTCTCTCTCTCTCTCTCTCTCTCTCTCTCTCTCTCTCTCTCTCTCTCTCTCTCTCTCTCTCTATATATATATATATATAATTAGTTGTTCATCTATCTAAGTGAAATCGGATGCATGACAAAAAATATCTTTGTAGCTTGAGCTACACAAAATTTGTGTAAAAGTTGAACATATTAATTTATTGATGGTCTATATGAAATATTTTTGCCGTTTATTGTACATAACAATTTTTAAATCTAAACAAATAGTTGTTTTAATTAAATAGAATAAAATTCATGATTTATTCCTTTGGTTTTGGGTAAAACTGTTTTTCATCCCTCTCATTAAGTCTATCGGGTTCAATAGTACGTAGCTGATGCATCCAGAACCTTTCTCTCTCATTTCTCCTTTCGGAGTCCCAATTTTGGTTTACCTCAATTATTTGAAATATATATATATATATATAATGTTTTTAAGTTAAATATAGAGTCACAAAAAATCATTTAAAAAAGATTCTGAATTTCGTTGAATTTAAAACATATAACAGTCATTTTTAGTCTTTTTTATCCAGTAAACTAGGAAGACTTACATAAAGCTTGAAGGGATGCCTGCGCTAATTTCCAAATTAAGATAGAGTGTGTGTCAGTTCTTTCATTTTTCGCTTGACACCAAAAAGGTATTGACGCACAAATGCTGGCACACTCACAAAAGAACATACAAAAAAGTAGTACATAAGTTAAACAAAAAAGTTCCTACGCATAGCTGTAACTTTGTCACAAAGTAGACAAAAAGAGGGGTGTTTTTGTGTCAAATGAAAGCGCCAGGTCTTGGGATCACTGTAGAATCCTCGATGACAGTTTCTATTGAATAATAAATTAATATTTGATACTTTAATAGGGTCATATGTGTCCTGTTATTCAGGACAGAAGTACCTGGTTGGTTATTTTTTGTATTTTTATTTAACCCAACTTTCGGGAACCAGTGCGTTGTAATATGCAAATTAAGACATGTTGAAGTTTTCAGCGCAGTCAAGTCGGGATATGTATAAAAATAAAGACTGCTAATGAGATAACTATCCACCAATGTTCAAAAGAAGTCGATGTAAGTAATTATAGAAAATCGTACGGCCTTCAACAATGAGAACACCCCAAATCGTATAGCCGGCTACAAAAAAGCCCAGACATAAATAAAATAGGAGTCAGTTCAATTGAGAAATCTAAAGGCCTAATTCAACGTATAGTTTTGTTATGAAATGACTGCCATTTTATTTGAACTAAAGACAAAAATAGCTTTAAATGCTCAAATTTGCATAATTTAACACAGAAGGGGCTATGCATTAGTTTTTGTTTTTTTTTTGGTTCCAGAAAACACACTTTAATTGAAGCAAGTGCGTAAAGTTCTTTCTTTCTTCACTCAGAAAATACCAAGATAGCAAATGTTGAAGTGGACAGGACACATGCGCAATATCTTTACGATTTGATTTTCTAGCTGATACAATGGATTTGAATATGCATGAAGTATTTGTCACTGGACGTTAAAACCCTAACACAATTATATCAATCCGCTTTATTTTAAACAAAGCAAAAAAAAAATTAGCAGTGCACTATCAGACTGATGTGATAATACTTTTTGCAGTCATAAGCTGCATGAATAAAGGTGATGTAAAGTATACGTCAATGAGACAGCAATCCAACTACACAAATAACCAAAAGACATCGAAAGGGAGACATGTAATCTTAAAAACATGGACCGGTGTCCTGACAATATGGTATATAGGTGCTATCAGATTTATATGTTTATGTATTTTTCTCACCTAGTAGTGTACACGGAAAATTAAGAATGAAATAGAAGGAAAACCAGATGAGGATTATAATATGTCAATGGAACAGCAACCTAACGACAGAAATAACGGAAACAAATATCTTGATGCATACGTACAGTCCTCGACAATAGTCAGGTCACCACACAATACGTCTCGCTCTTAATTGTCTCTCGATTATATGAAAGATATATTTGTTTTTCGTTACTTACTTTGTACATAAATTTGACCGTTAGTTTTTTTATTTGGATTCTATTACATTTCTTTTAAAGCTGACTATGCGGTAAGGGCTTTGCTCATTGTTGAAGGCCGTACGATGTCCTTTAGTTATTAATATCTGTGTCATTTGGTCTCTTGTGGAGTGTTGTTTCATTAGAAATCATACCACATCTTCTTTTTTTTTAAATATATGAATTCAACAAAATCAATCTAAGTTCTATATAAAAAAAGGGGGATACTGACATTACGATATGACGAAAGACCACAATCGACAAGTATTCTGGCATGGACAAAAAACGTTAAAAAAGGGTTAAAGAAGAGTTATAGGTTTATTCCCACTATCCCCCTTTTCATTTACAACAGTAAGTAGGAGAGACGTGGAGAAAGTTGCATCTCAGAATTAACCTCGTCGCCTAAACGTACGGGTTTCACTGAAACCCAACAAGGGTGAAGTTCCCAACAGAACTATACTATTATTTCTAGTCTGTGGTTAACAGTAAAATCTTGCTTTGCAAATTTATATGTAAACATTATTTAATGAAAAAGGTGTACTAATAGAGAATTCTCGATATCTGACTTTACTAACGTCATACATAAAGTATACGTAAGAAATCACAACTGTCTTTTTAAATTGATTTTTACCGACTGCTGTTGCATCACTTTCTTAACTTAGGAGAGCATTTTGAGTCGGTAAACATGTTTGTCCACCGCCATAATTTATGCTCGGTCATATGCTACTCAGTGCTTGACTTTGTTGCTGTTTATAATATTTGTGTTTGGTTCGCACATGTTTGCTTTCTCGTTTTAATTCCCTTGCCTTTCCCTTTCCAAAATAGCGATTTTGTCAGTGCATAATTAATCGATCTTTAAGCGTACATGCACGTCTTCAACTTGAAAAAGCAGTTTCGATTTTTAGTATTTATAGTGATTCTTGTAACTCAAAATTATTGACTATTAAACCTTAAGAAAAATAATCGTAATTAATGGAAGCAAAGGAATGTATATAAAGAGCTGATATCCAGTTTAGGATTCAATAACTGGAGACACTGCTATACATCTGTTGTACTTTGTGTAAAATGCCAAGGGTTAATTATTAAGTCAAACCATATTATCATTAAACTATTATAATTGAAATAAAAAATCTCAAAATACAAATATCATCCCACTTTGTTGACCGTCAATCCACGATTTTCAAACCAAAATAGGTTGTATCTCTAATTTAAAGTTGTGTTTGACGTATAGTTATCATAACTAGTATTTTGAAGGTTTTTTTTTTCTCCGGAAAAAACCTTCAGATATACTTTATAGTCAAGTCAGAATCAACATATGTGTGAAATTATAAAAAATCAAAAGATAAATGTTTATGGTTGATATAAAAAACATATAAATGTGTCGTATATCTTGTATCAAGATAGTTCTTGTTTGTTTATTGTCGTCAGTACATAATTAAGGCAATCTGAAATTGAGCCCTTGGTCTGGACTAAAGCTAAAAACGAAGGCCATACGGTAACCAATAGTTGCTTAAAATCAACATTATTTCCCCTGATAGTTAGCTATCTGATTGTTAATACTGTTAGATATCGACGATTCATCTTTTGTGGTTGAACAAAGGATTTTTTTTTAAGTTTATTTTTTTTGGCTTCATATATATACTTCATCAAATTGTCTGTACGAAATAAAATGCCCCTCCGCACCAAATATTTAAACACATAAAAAGATGGTTCATTCCTTCTATGATGTTCATATTAGAAAGAAAAATAACGGAACATCTGAGTTGCTATCTCCTTGCCATATTCTATCAAACATCTCTTTAAACGAGTATCCACAGTAAGGTTGAACATATAAATTAACGAAGATATATCTTGGGAAGAATTTCTTTATACGAAATATCGAATGAAACAAATGTGGACACAGACTAGCGTGGACAGTATCCAGCATATAAGAGAATTACTCAAACAAATTCGAACTTGATCTGGATTTTATCATGGACAGTTGCCAACCAGACGATACCACCAGATAGACCACCAGAAAGACAGATAAACAGACAGATCAGACCACCAGAAAGACAGATATACAGACAAATAGGACCACCACACCGACAAGACCATCAGACAGACAGACCGACAGGCAAGACCCCCAGACAGTCACACAAACAAGACCACAAGACAGACACGCAAAAAGACCACCAGACAGACACACAAACAAGACTACCAAACAGGCATAGACAGACAAGACAATCAGACAGACAGCAAGCCAGACAAGACAACCAGACAGACAGACAGCCAGACCAGACCCCCAGATAGACAGAAAAGACCACCAGACAGACAGAAAAGACCATCATACAGACAGACAGACAGACAAGACCACCAGACAGACAGACATACCAGATAAACAGACAGACAGACATGAACACCAGATAAACAGACAGACATACAAGACAACTAGACTAGACCACCAAACAGACAGACACACAAGACCACCAGACAGATATACATAGAAGACCACCAGACAGACAAGACAAACAAGACCCCCAAACAGACAGACAAAAAAGACTACAAGACAGACAGACAAACAAATAAAATAAAGTCTCATACACTTCACAGGTCAGGGACTTATAGATCAAGTTAACACTAGATGATTAACGATCTATATCAATCAACAAAATGTTTTATAGCTAATTAGGCACTAGTCCCACATAAATCAATTTAGTTTAATTACCGATTAAACTTAACCAAACTTAAACTAAATCAGCATATCTTTGCGTCTTGGCTTTAAAGGTCATATATAAATATGTAACATAACGTTGCTATGAAATAAAGAGAAGAGCAAATATATTTGCGGGTTTCTACAATGTACATGAAATACTGTTGAGACCGAATATCTACAGATAAGCCTTTTTCAAATGATTTTTACAGTTCGTTCTTTTGTTGTACTATAAAACCACTGTTCCAGGTTAGGGGAGGGTTGGAACTCCGCCACATTACGTACATATGTGCCTGTCCCAAGTCTAGAGCCTGTAATTCAGTGGTTGTCGTTTGGTGTCGTGTTACATATTTGTTTCTCGTTCATTTTTTTTGTACATTAATTAGGACGTTAGTTTTTTCGTTTGAATTGTAAAACGTTTTACATTTGTCATTTTGGGGCCTTCTATAGCTGACTATACGGCATGGGCTTTGCTCATTGATGAAGGCTCTACTGTGACCATTTTTATTAATGTCTGTGTCATTTGGTCTCCTGTGAAGAGTTGTCTCATTGGCAATCACACCTCATCTTCTTTTTTTTTTATTATTATTTTAAACGAGAAACATTTATCAAACATACCAACAAACGACAAGCACTGTTTCTGACTTAAATTTCTGACTTAGGACAGGTGCATATAATATATGCTGCGGGTTTGAACGTTTTAACAGGCGCCAACCTTCAGCCTAAAACTGATACAGCAGTATAACATTACAATTTAAAAGACGCACTATAAAATATTAATTGAAAATGGCTTTACTCTTAGACTATAAAAAAATGAATGTAATATGAAATCGTGTACCAGTGTTTGACTGAAATTTCTGCAAATTTACTTTGCATATGTTGTTATGGCTCTTGCTCTTTCAGCATGAAAGAGAATAAACTTTCAGAAAGCAAAAAAAAATAATAATTTTGCAACCATCAGCTACATTTTCTTTTATCTGTTTTGACTCCTTATAATTATAAAATCTTGATTTATTTCCTTAATTGCAAAAACTTCTAAGCTTGTTCAATTTCATGTAGTATGTGCTGCAACGCATTTAAAAAGATTGGAATTGATGACAGGGGACTCTAGTAATCTAAATAAATGTTCATCAGTTGACAAATGACATTGCACATTAACGTAACAACTGTAAAAATACAAATGTCGTCTTCACCAAAACACTTGAATAATCAATTTGGAAAGAAATGTATAGACGTTACGCGTGATGTTCGTACATGAAAGCGTGACACAACGTCGCTAAAATTTCGTAACGTTCAAACCAAAAATTGGACTGAAACGTTGTTTTTAAGCAAGTGCGACATTGGGCCATTCCAGTTAATATCTGGTAAAGGGGGATGGATGGTCCTTTCTGAGGGGTGTAAAATTTATACATCTTAAGGGTGAAATTTTTGGTCTTTTCATCTGACGTACACTTATACGCAAAAACTTCTGAGGGTCTTGCAGCAGTAAATAATTAAAAATAATCACATCTTAGGGGTTACAAAAATGCCTATGTCAGATCTGAGGGGTGCTTTGGAATGTAGACAGTTTCGTATCATGCATTATCTGGTATTGTATTTAAAATTCTGATGGGTACAATCCTTGCAGTAAAAAATTCTGATAGGTCATGTTTTCCCATGAAAGCCCATCCACCCAACATGAACAGAAACTACATCTGATAGATCTTAATTTTTTAGATCTGATAGGTAGTTTTTCATGATGTTTTTTTCTGATACATATAAAAAAAAATCTCCCCATCCATCCCCACCTGTCAGAAATTAACTGGAATAGCCCATTCTTTTAAGACTCCGCAAAATCGATGGTGCCTTTTAACTACTTATCGAAAATTGATATATTTTAGTTTTTTGAAAAATTAAAAAAAATAATATTTTAAAAATCATAAAATTCTACCATTATAAGAGCAAAAGCAATGAATATGATTTCACAAAATTATATATTTTGGACTTGCATCTTGCCAACTACACCGAATTTCCAATGAGGTACGAACATCGTGTGTAACGTC
This sequence comes from Mytilus edulis, assembly GCF_963676685.1. Classification (NCBI taxonomy): domain Eukaryota; kingdom Metazoa; phylum Mollusca; class Bivalvia; order Mytilida; family Mytilidae; genus Mytilus; species Mytilus edulis. The sequence continues at coordinate 37,015,941 of NC_092352.1, read as the reverse complement.
ATAACATATGTCAACTTAAATTAAAAGATACTGATAAATTTCATTTTATCTATAAAAATCGTATTTTTTTTTTAGCTTACTGTCAAAAAATAATATATATCTGTAAAAAGAATCACCGACTTACCATCTTACGTATGCAGTCAGTGATTAAGTTCGTAATACATAAGTTTTCACCTTTTTAACGGTCTAAAAATGATTTTGGGAAAAGAAAGACAATCCAAATTAATAATTTTCACTTTCATACGTACAATGTATGCTTGAAAGGTATAAATAACATGAAGTTGACGCTTCATACGTACAAATACCATTGTTAAGTTACATTTAATGTATAAAGTAGATACTTATGTCGCTTGTGTTGTTTTCTCTAGTATGCGGATAAATTCAAAGATTTGCAAAATTATGAATTGTTTTCTGAAAAAAACCATGATAAAGACTCATTTCATGATTTATACGTTGTTTAACTCTTTTTGCAACTATCAATTTTAAACTGTGCAGATCACAACTTCAAAAAAGACGACAAATGCCAATAAACCCACAAACGTATACAATACGAATATTTCTGTCCAGATTTTTTCAATACCTTCTCTGAGGAAACTTTACGAATTGTGTACTATATAAGGGTTTCAAACCCAATACAACGTATGCTAACTTCAGAAAGAAAAAGCTTGTTTTGATTCCTATTATGATTGGCAAACGATTTTTTTGTGTTTTATTTTTGCTTTTTGCATTGCTTTTAGGTTTATTTAAGAAAAGGGGGTGCCGTGAAGTAGATTTGTTCCACTGATAATCAACAGCTATAAAATGCGATCATATTTTCAATGTTTTAGTAAAAAGGAAACAACTTTTTTGACACTACAACATAGAATATGAATAAAGGAAGATACAAGTTATACGTCAATAAAACAGCAATAAACTACCGATCGGCATGACGTTCGCTGTTTTTACCGTGTTATATTGTCAGTTCAAATTTACACCACTTTTCACGAGCAAAGAGTGGTGTTTTACTTGTAAGTATGTATAGAATTGCATTAGAAAAGTTTAAAGAAAACAACCTGGAATATTATCGCACGAATTTCTTCAGCGCAGGTCTTCATTTAATTTTCAAGCTAATGGTTGTGCAATACCGTCAATCTAAGTAGATGTACACTTTATATCACAGTAGAGGAAACCAGCCTAATTTCATCGTAAACGATGAAGTCTTTCGAAGCCAGACTCACGTTGCCATAACCACTCCATGACAGTAAAAACAATTCCTAAGTCGAAGTTTTCGTCAAGCATTATGGCAGATGTAACGGAACTACATGTCGAGTAACAATCCACTTAGTGAACCATGCAGAGAGGAAGTCCATTTAATAAATCGTCTAATGGAAAAAATACAGGGAGAGGATTTGAGAAATCGGTGTACACTGCAGTGTAAGATGAAGAATCAACTGTTAACACTGCCGAAGAAACAGATGAAGTGGTTACATCCGACAGAAAATAACAAAAAACAAAGACAATTGCATATAACAAAACCTGCTCTTTTTAGAGTCACAAAATCCTTTCAAAAAGATTCTGAATTTCGTTGAATTAAAAACATTTAACAGTATTTTTTTTAGTTATCGCTTAACTTATTTTTTTTTATCCAGTAAATTAGTAAGACTTATTCAAAGCTTGAAGGGGTGTCTGCGCTAATTTCCCAATTAAAAAAGAGTGTGTGTCAGTTCTTTCAATTTTCGCTTGACACCAAGAAGGTATTGAAGCACAAATGCTGGCCCGGTCACAAAAGAACATACCAGAAAGAAGTACATAAGTTAAACAAAATAGTTCCTACGCATAGCTGTAACTTTGTCAAAAAGTAAACAAAAAGAGGAGTATTTTTGTGTCAAATAAAGCGCAAGGGCTTGGGATCACTGTAGAATCCTCGATGACAGTTTCTCTTGAATAATAAATTAATATTTGATACTTTGATAGGGGTCATATTTGCCCTGTTATTCAGGACAGAAGTACCTGGTTGGTTTTTTTTTATATTTTTTTTTTTATATAACCCAACTTTCGGAAACCAGTGCGTTGTAATATGCAAATTAAGATATGTTGAATTTTTCAGCGCAGTCAAGTCGATTATGCATATAAATAAAGACTGCCAATGAGAGAACTATCCACAAAAGTTCAAATGAAGTCGATGTAAGTAATTATAGACAATCGGACGGCCTTCAACAATGAGAACAACCCAAACCGTAAAGTCGGCTACAAAAAGGCCCAGGCATAAATAAAATAGGAGTCAGTTTAATTTAGAAATCTAAAGGCCTAATTCAACGTATAGTTTTGTTATGAACTGACTGCCATTTTATTTGAACTAAAGACAAAAATAGCTTTAAATGCTCAAATTTGCATAATTTAACACAGAAGGGGCTATGCATTAGTTTTTGTTTTTTTTTGTTCCAGAAAACACACTTGAAGCAAGTGCGTAAAGTTCTTTCTTTCTTCACTCAGAAAAAACCAAGATAGCAAATGTTGAAGTGGACAGGACACATGCGCAATATCTTTACGATTTGATTTTCTAGCTGATACAATGGATTTGAATATGCATGAAGTATTTGTCACTGGACGTTAAAACCCCAACACAATTATATCAATCCGCTATATTTTAAACAATGCAAAAAAGAATTAGCAGTGCACTATCAGACTGATATGATAATATTTTTGCAGTCATAAGCTGCATGAATAAAAGGTGATGTAAAGTATACGTCAATGAGACAGCAATCCAACTACACAAATAACCAAAAGACATCGAGAGGGAGAAGTGTTATCTTTAAAACATGGACCGGTGTCCTGACAATATGGTATATAGGTGCTATCTGATTTATATGTTTATATATTTTTCTCACCTAGTAGTGTACACGGAAAATTAAGAATGAAATAGAAGGAGAACCAGATAAGGGTTATAATATGTCAATGGAACAGCAACCTAACGACAGAAATAACGGAAACAAATATATTGATGCATACGTACAGTCCTCGACAATAGTCAGGTCACCACACAAAACGTCTCGCTCTTAATTGTCTCTAGATCATATGAAAGACATATTTGTTTTTCGTTACTTATTTTGTACATAAATTTGACCGTTAGTTTTTTTATTTGAATTCTATTACATTTCTTTTAAAGCTGACTATGCGGTATGGGCTTTGCTCATTGTTGACTGGTACGATATCCTATAGTTATTAATATCTGTGTCATTTGGTCTCTTGTGGAGAGTTGTTTCATTAGAAATCATACCACCTCTTCTTTTTGTTAAATATATAAATTCAACAAAATCAATCTAAGTTCTATATAAAAAAGGGGGGGGGGGGGGTACTGACATTACGATATGACGAACGACCACTATCGACAAATATTCTGACATGGACAAAAAACGTTAAACAGGATTAAAGAACAATTATAGATTTATTCCCACTATCCCCCTTTTCATTTACAACAGTAAGTAGGAGAGATATGGAGAAAGTTGCATCTCAGAATTAACCTCGTCGCCTAAACGTACGTGTTTCACTCAAACCCAACAAGGGTTAAGTTCCCAACAGAACTATACTGTTATTTCTAGTCTGTGGTTAACTGTAAAATCTTGCTTTGCAAATTTATATGTAAACATTATTTAATGAAAAAGGTGTACTTATATACGGATAAATTCACAGATTTGCAAAATTATGAATTGTTTTCTGAAAAAAAACCATGATAAAGACTCATTTCATGATTTATACGTTGTTTAACTCTCTTTGCAACTATCTAATTGTAAACTGTGCAGATCACAACTTCAAAAAAGACGAAAAATGCCAATAAACCCACAAACGTTTACAATACGTATATTTCTGTCCAGATTTTTTCAATACCTTCTCTGGGGAAACTTAACGAATTGTGTACTATATAAGGAGTTTCAAACCCAATACAACGTATGCTAACTTCAGAAAGAAAAGGCTTGTTTTGTTTCCTATTATGATTGGCAAACGATTTTTTTGGTGTTTTTGTGTTTTATTTTTGCTTTTTGCATTACTTTTAGGTTTATTTAAGAAAAGGGGGGTGCCGTGAAGTAGATTTGTCCCCCTGATAATCAACAGCTATAAAATGCGATCATATTTTCAATGTTTCAACTTTTTTGACACTACAACATAAAATATGAATAAAGGAAGATACAAGTTATACGTCAATAAAACAGCAACAAACTACCGATCGGCATGAAATTAGCTGTTTTTACCGTGTTAGATTGTCAGTTCAAATTTACACCACTTTTCACGAGCAAAGAGTGGTGTTTTACTTGTAAGTATGTATATAATTGCATTAGAATTTTTTTTTTAAAAACCCTGAAATATTATCGCACGAATTTCTTCAGCGCAGGTCTTCATGAAATTGGGAAGTTAATGGTTGTGCAATACCGTCAATCTAAGTAAATGTACACTTTATGTCACAGTAGACGAAAGCAGCCTAATTTCATCGTAAACGATGAAGTCTTTCAAAGCCAGACTCACGCTTCCATAACCACTCCATGACGGTAAAAACAAGTCCTAAGTCGAAGTTTTCGTCAAGCATTATGGCAGATGTAACGGAACTACATGTCGAGTAACAATCCACTTAGTGAACCATGCAGAGAGGAAGTCCATTTAATAAATCGTCTAATGGAAAAAATACAGGGAGAGGATCTGAGAAATCGGTCTACACTGCAGTGTAAGATGAAGAATCAACTGTTAACACTGCCGAAGAAACAAATAAAGTGGTTACATCCGACAGAAAATTAAAAAAAAAATAAAGACAATTGCATATAAAAAAAAACTGCTCTTTTTAGAGTCACAAAATCCTTTCAAAAAGATTCTGAATTTCGTTGAATTAAAAACATATAACAGTTTTTTTTTTAGTTATCGCTTAACTTTTTTTTTTTATCCAGTAAATTAGTAAGACTTATTCAAAGCTTGAAGGGGTGTCTGCGCTAATTTCCCAATTAAAATAGAGTGTGTGTCAGTTCTTTCAATTTTCGCTTGACACCAAGAAGGTATTGAAGCACAAATGCTGGCCCGGTCACAAAAGAACATACCAGAAAGAAGTACATAAGTTAAACAAAATAGTTCCTACGCATAGCTGTAACTTTGTCAAAAAGTAAACAGAAAGAGGGGTATTTTTGTGTCAAATGAAAGCGCCAGGTCTTGAGATCACTGTAGAATCCTCGATGACAGTTTCTCTTGAATAATAAATTAATATTTGATACTTTGATAGGGGTCATATTTGCCCTGTTATTCAGGACAGAAGTACCTGGTTTTTTTTTTGTTTTTTTTTGTTTTTATATAACCCAACTTTCGGGAACCAGTGCGTTGTAATATGCAAATTAAGATATTTTTAATTTTTCAGCGCAGTCAAGTCGATTATGCATATAAATAAAGACTGCCAATGAGAGAACTATCCACAAAAGTTCAAATGAAGTCGATGTAAGTAATTATAGATAATCGTACAGCCTTCAACAATGAGAACAACCAAAACCGTAAAGTCGGCTACAAAAAGACCCAGGCATAGATAAGATAGGAGTCAGTTTAATTTAGAAATCTAAAGGCCTAATTCAACGTATACTTTTGTTATGAAATGACTGCCATTTTATTTGAACTAAAGACATAAATAGCTTTAAATGCTCAAACTTGCATAATTTAAAACAGAAGGGGCTATGCATTAGTTTTTGTGTTTTTTTTTATTCCAGAAAACACACTTGAAGCAAGTGCGTAAAGTTCTTTCTTTCTTCACTCAGAAAAAACCAAGATAGCAAATGTTGAAGTGGACAGGACACATGCTCAACATCTTTACGATTTGATTTTCTAGCTGATACAATGGATTTCAATATGCATAAAGTATTTGGCACTGGACGTTAAAACCCCAACACAATTATATCAATCCGCTATATTTTAAACAAAGCAAAAAAAAAAAAAAATAGCAGTGCACTATCAGACTGATATGATAATATTTCTGCAGTCATAAGCTGCATGAATAAAAGGTGATGTAAAGTATACGTCAATGAGACAGCAATCCAACTACACAAATAACCAAAAGACATCGAGAGGGAGAAGTGTAATCTTAAAAACATGGACCGGTGTCCTGACAATATGGTATATAGGTGCTATCTGATTTATATGTTTATATTTTTTTCTCACCTAGTAGTGTACACGGAAAATTAAGAATGAAATAGAAGGAGAATCAGATGAGGGTTATAATATGTCAATGGAACAGCAACCTAACGACAGAAATAACGGAAACAAATATCTTGATGCATACGCACAGTCCTCGACAATAGTCAGGTCACCACACAATAAGTCTCGCTCTTAATTGTCTCTCGATTATATGAAAGATATATTTGTTTTTCGTTACTTATTTTGTACATAAATTTGACCGTTAGTTTTTTTATTTGAATTCTATTACATTTCATTTAAAGCTGACTATGCGGTATGGGTTTTGCTCATTGTTGAAGGCCGTACGATGTCCTATTTTTATTAAAATCTGTGTCATTTGGTCTCTTGTGGAGAGTTGTTTCATTAGAAATCATACCACATCTTCTTTTTTTTTAAATACATAAATTCAACAAAATCAATCTAAGTTCTATATAAAAAAGGGGGATACTGACATTACGATATGACGAAAGACCACAATCGACAAGTATTCTGACATGGACAAAAAACGTTAAACAGGGTTAAAGAACAGTTATAGATTTGTTCCCACTATCCCCCTTTTCATTTACAACAGTAACTAGGAAAGATATGGAGAAAGTGGCATCTCAGAATTGCCTAAACGTACGGGTTTCACACAAACCCAACAAGGGTTAAGTTCCAACAGAACTATACTGTTCTTTCTAGTCTGTGGTTAACTGTATATATGTGGTGGTGTTTAACGACCTTGACTGGCCTTTCAGCCCTCGCACGGTCGGGGGTTAACTGTAAAACTTGCTTTGCAAATTTATATGTAAACATTATTTAATGAAAAAGGTGTACTAATATACGGATAAATTCACAGATTTGCAAAATTATGAATTGTTTTCTGAAAAAAAACCTATGATAAAGACTCATTTCATGATTTATACGTTGTTTAACTCTTTTTGCAACTATCTAATTTTAAACTGTGCAGAACACAACTTCAAAAAAAGACGAAAAATGCCAATAAACCCACAAACGTATACAATACGTATATTTCTGTCCAGATTTTTTCAATACCTTCTTTGAGGAAACTTTAAGAATTGTGTACTATACAAGGGTTTCAAACCCAATACAACGTATGCTAACTTCAGAAAGAAAAAGCTTGTTTTATTTTCTATTATGATTGGCAAACGATTTTTTTTGTGTTTTTGTGTTTTATTTTGCCTTTTGCATTGCTTTTAGGTTTACTTAAGAAAAGGGGGGTGCCTTGAAGTAGATTTGTTCCCCTGATAATCAACAGCTATAAAATGCGATCATATTTTCAATGTTTTAGTAAAAAGGAAATAACTTTTTTGACACTACAACATAAAATATGAATAAAGGAAGATACAAGTTATACGTCAATAAAACAGCAACCCAGCAACACACTACTGATCGACATGAAGTTCGCTGATTTTACCGTGTTAGATTGTCAGTTCAAATTTACACCACTTTTCACGAGCAAATAGTGGTGTCTAACTTTTAATTATGTGTATGTATATAATTGCATTAGAAAAGTAAAAACACGGAATATTATCGAATTTTTTCAGCGCAGAACTTCATGAAATAGGCAAGTTAATGGTTGTGCAATACCGTCAATCTAAGTAGACGTACACTTTATATCACAGTAGAGGAAACCAGCATAATTTCATCGTAAACGATGAAGTCTTTAAAAGTCAGACTCACGCTGCCATAACTACTCCATGAGGGTAAAAACAAGTCGAAAATCGAAGTTGACTTCAGTATGGCAGATGTAACGGAACTATATGTCGAGTAACAATCCACTTGGTGAACCATGCAGAGAGGAAGTCCATTTAACAAATCGTCTAATGGAGAAAAAATTACAGGGAGAGGATTTGAGAAATCGGTCTACACTGCAGTGTAAGATAAAGAATCAACTGTTAACACTGCCGAAGAAACAAATGAAGTGGTTACATCCGACAGAAAATTACAAAACAAAGACAATTGCATATAGAAAAACCTGCTCTTTTAAGAGTCACAAAATCCTTTCAAAAAGATTCTGAATTTGTTGAATTAAAAGATATGATGACGTTTAATTTTTATGTATGTACATTACACCTTGCGGAACGACCATTTTACTTTAAATGGGTATTATAGTTTTTTCCTTATGATCCAAAAAATATTGTTGTCAAGCAGATTACAAAAAAATATTGTGAATCCAGATTTCTCCTTTATTTTGTAGTGTTAATTTTTTTTATTTATAGCGTCGAAAAACTTAAAACAATTATCGTGAGAAAATTATTATGACTTAGACAAAAACCATAACGACAATCAAATCTAACAGAGAAAAGTGAAGATCAAATTCAAAAACGTTTGGTTGTCCACTGTAGCAAATAGTTAACATGTGTATTGCTCTATGTCAATCTTGTTAGAAACAGTAATTGAACTAGATTTGTAACACGACCATACGAATTTATGAAACCTTAAGCAAGCTACCATTTGGTTTTTAATTGGGGGAAAAGGGGAGGGGGGGGGGGGGGGCGCTAGGATGAAAAATTTCGTCCTGCTTTTTTTAAGTTGTAATCTCTGTTCTGCCTTTTATTTTTCACTCTTTTCCGTCCTGCCTATTTTATAAGTTTATCCTGACTTTCTTTTACAGAAATTGTCCTAAAAATCAAATGGTAGCTCCCTAAAGGTGACGATGGAATACCCCAGTAGCAAGGGACACTTTTCCCTGTTAATGTAACTGTGAGCAATGCAATGTAAACAAACGCCATCAAAATAATTTCATGTTTTTTTCATGTATATAGTATATTTCCGAGGTCACAACGCTTAAACTTAGAGTATGTAACAGAAATAGTTGATTATTCAACGACAGCAATCACACTGATTGATTTAAAATGAGGCATGTGTTACCCAGTGATGACAAATTTCGTCCTGAATTTTTTAAAGTTGTAATATCTGTTCAGCCTTTTTGTTTTTCACTCTTTTCCGTCCTGCCTATTTTTATAAGTTTATCCTGACTTCATTTTACATAAATTGTCCTCCTGAAAATCAAATGGTAGCTTCCTAAAGGTGACGATAGAATCGTAGATTTTAGGAAATGAGTTATGATATTATCAATTGTATCTGCATTAAGACACTGAAAGTCCATGGCCAATACCCTGTAGTTATAGGGTGTGTACATACAAAAAAAGGGGGAAGGAAAAAAAAAAACAAAGAAAATCTGGCGATCAGTCCAAATACACGAGGCATATATAGAAAAATGCGGAAACAGAAACAAGAAACCAGAGATCACAGAGATTAAAGGAAGTTTATAAATGATTCATTTCCTTTATTCATACAAACATATGAAAGCTACTTCAAATACTTCCTATTAACAACTCCTATATTTAAAACAACTCCAGTAATGAATTTGAATACCGGTATTTTGAACATTTGCTACACGCTATTTGACATGATTTAGATTAAGATTAGATCTAAAACTTATTCTTCCACTTGGTTTTAATTTTTTAAAAGACCATAACAGAATGTTAGAATTAAATATTGTTATTTGTTTTATTGCGTAAAGATTTTATTCTCAACGTTACTATTTTGTTTGACTTTAATTTGGTTCAGCTAGACCTAACTTATCAATGAGATAAAAACAAGAATATTTAAACGACAGGGATTTTTTGGTGGTTTAGTATTGGGTACCCCTTTAAAGAAAGTCATGAATGACCGATGGGGCTTATTTTCATCTATATATTTAAACTGTGGTGGGGATCATAATTGAAAGAAAACATTCTGATAATTTCTTATAGAAAGCTGTTAAGGTAGTTAGTAGAATGTTCATTTAATTGTTGTTGAACTTATTGACATTTCTTATCTTCCAGAAGAAGTTGTAATACATTCACGTATTGAATGTGTGTATTTAAGGTAAGTCAATAACAAAACGACGGAAGTCCATGACCAGAAAGCAATGCATAGACGAATGCTTTTTTGGACAATATTACGAAAATGTTTAACGAGGTGTATAAATTTAGGAAATTGGGTCATTTTTGCCGCGAGTGAACCTAACTTCTATGTTTCCCAAAAGTATTCTATATATACAGCTGTTTGGACATCCCTGTTAGACATGTACACAATTTTTATTTCCAAAAGACTTAATATTTTCATCTAATGAGGAAATCATAAACAATCATACTATCGGTCTGGTTTATGTTCCTTTGTGATATAGATAACCTTGATGTGTCGTCATTGAAATGCCAAATTATGTTAAAACAATTATGGGTGTCAGTATTTTTTGAACCAGGTACAATAACTTTTCGTCACTGCTTATTGGGGACTTTGTGTCGTCAAAGAAAAATTCGAAGTGTGTATTGCGAACAAGATCGTGCATTTTCAGATTTATCGAAAAACTCGATAGACTGGTTCTGCAGTATGAATCGACCTAGAAAAGGGACAAAGTTTTGTTATCACCAGGTAACTTAAAACCTCGCTGAGTGTTGTTACAAATATTTTTGGGTGTGCAGAGAGGGGGACTCAACACGAAGCGTTGATTAAACGTCAAATTCATACCGGACATGGCTGCGAATGTATACACCCAGGTCGGCCAAAATGACGTTCTTTTACTGCTACATGTAACAATTTTCTATACACCAGTCAACTGATGGGTGACCTAGTCGCAAACACCTAATTCGTTCTTGAACTTCAGTTGTGTACTTTGGTTTCAGCTTTTTTTTAATAAACGTTTTAATGGCTCAGTGTATTTTGTTCATAAAATAACAAATTTTACAACAGTTTTCTGTTTAGAAAATGGCAAAATTAAACAACTTAAACATCATCTAAAATCTTTTAACATTTCAGATCCAAATGTGGATGGTGAATGTCATATCTGGTAGGACTTAATCGTTAGTCACAAAATAAATGACAACTTGTTGCATTGTTTACAGTCATTTGTATTAATATTAACCCAAAATATAATTTTGTGTTGCTAAGGCGTTTAATGTATAAAGATTTCAAATACCTCATGTGGGGTCTTTGTCGTATGTACGTAGAAGGTAAATGAAATGCATTTTTAAATTTTACTGTAACCTCAGCATCAATAATGATTAATATAATTCGCTTTTACAACTTGTAATAATTTACAGGCGACGCCAAACTCCGAATCAGTGTATCATGCTATACTTCTTTACACAGAAAATGAAATATTACCCAAACGATAAACGCTGTATGGAGTTCGATGCGTTAAACATTTTTGAAATAGAGAACTACGATATCCATTCGATAGCATACACAAACGGTCATGCAATCAGTTGAGTTAATACAAATAAATTTTCAACGTTGTCCAGTCAGATTGAAGTTTCAAACCCTATCGCCAAAAATCCTAAGCAGCTTTCGTTTTAAAAGAATAACAACGAAAGCCATTTCCACGTAATTTATTGTATGTGCTGTTAATTGTGTTAATCGATGCATTCCATCCTTGAAAGAAATGCACAATATCTATGATATGAAGTTTCGTGTAGATGATTTCAAACTTTCAAAATCGAAACGCATAGTTTTAGTTAAACTGTAATTTGCAAGGCCCACTCGATTCAACGTCTGGATTCATTTACACAGAAAGGTCGACGGTTAATAACCTCTTGTGTCAATGACATCCCGCTTTTCTCCAAGAAAGATGATCACCAGGAAACTTTACAATTATATAGAAAGAAAAAAACACAAATTCAATTTTTCAACTTTAATAGCAACCGTTTCCCTGATAAATACATGTACACATACATGGGATGTACTGATTTTACTATTCGATAATTGTGCACATGACTGAATACTGTGGATTCATTATTATTCGTTGGATACACATTTTCGTGGATTTTGTGGGTACAGCTGAACCACGAAATTATATGTTCAACGAATAACAAATTATATATGATAGGCTTATATTCACACTTCGACAAACCACGAAATCAAATAGTTGCGAGCATCCAAGTTATAACATAATCCACGTAAATAATAAATCCACAGTAGTACTAATGTCAGTTTTAAATTGTTTTAATCATATTTTGATGCTGGTTTTTGACAAAAACGGTTAATTGCACTGTTTTCTTTGCAGTCATCAGTTTCATCAGCATATTGTCTTCCACGACCGGTAAGTCAATAGACAGTCTAGAAAAAGGGTTTTACAAACCTTACAAAGGTTGAGCATATAACAGTGATAATCTAATGCTGTTATAAATTTATTCTCTAAATGAAGTAGGAATTTGAAATTATGGATAAACCGGACAAGATAGGTTTTCCAATCAAAGGGTGGGCCATAAAATATTTTACAAAATTGTGTGTACAATGTTAATCTAAAATCAGTGTGTAACTGTCAAACCAGATAATATTTTTAATGTATTTCAGAATACTAGTATCAAAATAAATAAAATCTGATTTTGTTTAGTTTCGTGCTCAATGGAATTTATTACGACTATTTAAATATGTATGCCATATATACGTGACTAGTTTATGATCGAATTTAATGAGAATCATAATTAAGTGAGTATCAAAGGAGCGAGGGGGTAAGCTTTAGATAAATCAGAATTTGTTTAGATGCGACATGTCTTAAAAACTTAATTTAGTAGAAAAATAATGTTTAATTTACTAATAGGTACATCTCCATATGGGAAGGTCGACCGGATAGAAACAAATGCCTGTGTACATCTCTCATCGGTTTATCTTCCTATACACATATTATTGAGGGAAAGAAAGACTAACAATCTATACAAAATAACCATTTGAGTGTTGATTTTTCATACATCGATTTAAAAGTACATCAAACCGAACCAAAACTAAAGGAGGGGCACATTGCATTTGCGCCAATTTTTTAAATATCCAATCTTTCATTTGCGCCACAAGGTTATACTTCATTTGCGCCAAAATATAAAAACTTCATTTGCGCCTTTCCTCAGGTAATACAGATATCATATAACGGAAAAGTTAAAAATTCCTTGCTGTATCGTGGATAAGATTTGTTTCTACAGTTTTCTCCTGGATATTTGTTCATACTCATTTCTAATACAAAACTGAGGTTTAGAATCATAAAGTGTTCACATGTTTAACATTGTCTGTTCAGAAACAAACAGAGGAAATAAGTCTATTTTTTTTATGATCACACATATGGTATATAGCTTATCATATGCATCATATTAAAAACCGTTTAGGTGTACCATAAAACTTACAAAGTCAGAACAACAACTGATATGGACAGGATTATAACTTTGCTATAGTGTATAATGATTAGAACTATCTCGCAATTTTACTCCTTTTTAGATATGTTCAAAGTAACAGAACAGGGTTTAATCGAAGTTTTAACATACCTTTTATGGTTACATTATGATTGATTTCTGAGGAATACATTTTATTATGCAAACAAAAACTGTCTTTTTTCATTAAAAGTCTTTTTTGAAAAGCATTGCTTTATACTATTTATCTGTATTATTGGTACAAAGGAAAGGTTTCAATTTTGGCGCAAATGAAATATGGTTTGTGGCGCAAATGAAAGATTTTTTTGGCGCAATATGAAATGCCAATTGGAGCAAACGCATAGATATAGGTTACAGGCCAATAAGACAGCAACCAAACAACAAAAACAAAGTAAGGACATATAGAAGGCAACATATAGTATAGTTTTCAACAATAGATAGGTGTCTACATGTGCAATATGTCAATTTCTAACTCTTCACTAATTTATATAAAAATTGTGGATTTTAACAGAAACATAATGTCCCCCCTTTCTTTATCCTACAAGAAACTCATAGGAGCTGTGGATTGCAGTATATCGTCCGCATATTATCAAAATGTACACGTAAATTTTTGGCGTCATGTGTTAAAACAGTTATTGGCCAATCAAATCGGTATATCTGCACGGTTCGAGATGAACCTTAACCCGAACTCCTACGTCGTTCGTGTTAATACGGGTCACTCAAACCATGCAGATTAAATGCTATATACCAATTTGCTTGGTCAATAACTATAACTTCAGATTATTTTGCTTTTATAAGGATTGCGATGTTTAACATGTAGAGATGACAGAAGGTTAACAGATTGTTTCTGGAGAGGACCATCTACTTGTTCAGATGGTGTAGAGGTAAACAATTTAGTACTTTATTTTATAAATATGCGCTCTATACTCGATATATTTTAGGAAGCTAGGGTAACGACTGTAAATGGCTTTCATTATATGACACATTTAACGTCCTTCCTTCATCTCAACAACGGTAGTAGTACAATTTAAATCTTAAAAACAGTGTTTAAATACATTACAGTCAATTGCATAGAGTGTGTAGATAAAGGTAATATCTTTGGTTAAAGGAGGGTAGTTTACCTAACCCTATAATTACTTCACGGTTCAGCTAGCAAGCAAGCTAACCAAAGATATTAACTTTGCCTACACACTCAATGCAATTGGCTGTAATGTTCTTTGATTCCATTTTTTACTTCTTTCCAAGAGTCATATACCATCATAACTTTTTAGGTCCTTTTATCTTAAACGTTTTTTGTTGGCAGTTGGTATATGTACAAACAACGTCTAACATTAACAAAATAAAACCATTGTACTAACATAACTGTAATGAGTATTGTAAATATCTATATTGTTAATAATAATTGTTTTGCTTCGTGAAGTATGTTTATATTCGATTAAAATGTTTGATTGCATTACATTTTTAATGATTAATTATAGTTATCCGTATACAGTTTGTTATAATAAAATTGGAACCCTCTATAATATTTTAGAGATGTTACCTCGAAGTTAATGTACTGCAGACGTTGGTTACAGTAATCAATGCTGGATGTCGTTCTGAACTGGTACATGTATATAATTATATGTTTAAGTATTTAAAAAGTCTGATTGACACCGTGTCATCACGACTGCTTCCTATTTCATAATGAAAGTATCTCATCACTTTAGCATTTGCATAACGTTTGAGCGAAATTCAATGAACAATGCTGAAATTGTTATATCCATTAAAACTGGATGGTCAAACTCACGGAAATTCTGGTTTGCTCGTCGACTTTATCAGAAACATTGTTTGCATATTTAAAACGAGAAAACAAATTAATCAAATCTATGCACATCTACATTTTCTTGTAGAGAGTGACATGCGATTAGCAGCTGCATTCGAGTAAAACTATTGGTTTTTGGAAAAGACAATGTTAACTTATATGATCAAAATGTAACAACTATTCAATTTTACAAAGAGATTAAAACGATTCCTCGTAGTATAGCAGCATCATAGTTAAAGCGCACATCATCATCATCACATCGCTATCCTAATCTCTGTCGTTATTTCTTCATCCCCTTTCCTTTTTCCGACGTAGTCGGTATAGTTTCGGTTTGTGCCCTTTGAACTTACGGACGCTTAACTATGGCAACAGAATACGCATGCTCGAAAATCCTTTCTGTGGTTGGACAAAATGATGTCATGGTGGGTGATTTGGTTGTGTTTGAAAAACGTCTCTTTAATTATATCGTGATGGAAAGCAAGTGAAAAACTATAAATATTTGAACTAGATCTTACAAAGATTTATATTTTTATTAAAATAATTGTTTCTCCAATAGCTCTTTGCATCCGTAACAGCTGTTTATTCGGGACAATTATATAATTTTTAATGTAAACTTTGTTGTACGAACGTACATGACTTTTAGAACGCACCTACGCATGTGAGATTTCCGCGGGGTTTTGGTGAATGTAAACAGAAAGATACGAGGACCGAGAATAATGAACACAACTTGAACAGAGAAAACGTTATTTAAATGGTATCTTTGTGCTTCTGAAGGTTATCGAAATGATAGTTTTAAACATATACTCAAATTTAAATACGTCGGTTATCTTTTTTAAAGATAGTTCTTGTTTCAGTATAGTTTAATAATATTTATGTTATTTATATAATGCATGCTCACATTCAATTTGTATTGTTACATATATTGTATTGTGGGAAAGACTTTATAAGTATGTTTTACTTGTGTCTGATCCTTTTTGCTTTGAGCAAACAAAATATGTAAAGATTACATCGATAAAAGTTCCACAGATAGAGGTTTTGATTTCGTGAGTGTATTATTCTGCATATTTAAATGGATTCACCGTCTACACGTGCCATACTGACAGACGGAGGAAGATCGAGAAGCTGTAGTTGCATATCTGACAATGCGCGTAGTTAGGACAAATAAATCGTGAATATAGATTTAAGTTTAAACAACATTTCATCTTGCAGAAACTGATTTTAAGCTGAAGCGAAACCAATTTAAAGAAATCAACTGGAAGGTCTGCAAGTATCTATACATTCAGGAATATATACATGATTGTTAAGATTTTTGATAGACTCACTCACTTACCACATATATAAAACCACAAACAAAAATAAATCAATAAACAATATCTTAATCCATATTATTCTTATTTACAAAGGTTTGCCATTTAATGGATACATTGAACAAAGACAATGTAAATATAAACAACACGTCAACCAGTATAGAAAAGCGATGGTCAAGTCCTCATGCCGGTACTGCATGTGCTCAATGTTGTTCACAACCAACAAAAGACCATGAAATGCCATGTAATACAGCTTTATGTAACCAAAGTAAGTATTAAAACTATAACTTTGGAAAGAGTTTTGAATTCAGGAATATATTTTCCTCGTGCAAAGCTCTGATTTCTCAACCAGGTTCAGCTATATTTTTCGTCCTTTTTTGTTTATGCACTCTTCATCTTTTTCATACATATTTGATATTCAAATATTTTGGCCTCGAGTATCACTGAAGAAACATTAATTCTCAGAAGGCGCATCTAGTCCAGAAACAAATAGTACCGTTAATGGTACTAGATAAACAATTACAGTATAAATAAAGGCAACAGTAGTATACATCTGTTAAAAAGTCATAAATCGATTGAGAGAAAACAAACACGGGCTACAAACTAAAATCGAGAGACGCACATCATCTATAAGAGTAAAGCAAAGAAACAACAGAAACACTGAAGTGCAACAAAAATAAACGACAATGCAACACAGACAGCAACTAACTATTAGATAACAACTGCCATTTTCCTGTCTTGGTACAGGACGAGAAAAAAATGGTGGGTTGAACCTTGTTTGTGGCTAGCCAAAACTCGCGATTTTATGTCAATGTTAAATCTATCACTAAAATGACAACATTACATGACAGGAATACAGTACAAATATATGCAAAATGTTAGGACAGAGAAATACACAAATTAACATTGTAAAAGACAAACTTTGCGCGATTGTGAAAAGAAGATGAAAACACCAATAGGACAATAGAAAAATGGTAGAATGTGAGCAGACACGCCGAAAAAAAATGACCAGTTATAATAGACAAACAATAATATACCATCTACCAAACATTAAAGTAAAAATTGAGCTAAACAGACCCTACCAAAAACCAGAGATGTACTTAAGTGCTGCTATGGTTGGGATAGCATTTTTAGGTCCACCATAGGGACCCGACAAAATAACAATATATATTTATTTCCAATGTGCTAGGGAGATACATTTAATGATTTGTTAATCCCCCCAAAAAACCTATGTCCCCACGGGATCAGGATTTTAACTTTTATTCGTACATTGTGTTTGAAACACAGTTTTATTAATTGCTTGTAAGCTGGGTTAACAGATAAATCAGCGACATTGAATTTCGTTAACTTTTAAATAAATTAATTATTGACTGAGAAAATATACTGTTTAAATAGCGAAATGCTGCACAAATTAAAGCATTAGAAATATAGACCTTGATTTGAAAGTTTCTGAAAAGAGATTGAATGCTAAACCGACAGACTGTGATCTTTTTGTAGGATATAGTAATCAATTATTGTAGAAATGAAATAAGCGATATATTAATAGTACAGTATTATTCGTTTACTATTTCTAATTTCAGAACCATTTTCGAGAATTTTCTTCGGTCTGATTGGCAAAAGAAATTTTAGATAGTAAATAAAAATATAACCAATAACTATTGTGTCCATATGTAAAATTAATTTACATGACTACTTTTCATTTTTTTCCCGAATCTTTTGCGATAATCCTTAATTGTGTTTGTATATTTTTTATTCATACTCAGTTACATAGCTTCTAGCTGTAACAGCTGTTAAAGAGAGACAGAAGATAACAAAAGGATATTAAAACTCTTTAGTCCATGACAAACTGAACAGGTTTGTGTAAAGACAACCGCACATATCCGTCGTTTTCTATGAAACAGAAATTTTTTAACGGTCAACTAATTCGTGATGGCGTGAGTAAAATTTTTAAAGTATTACATCAGCCACAGTCATAGAAAAGAGTTGCAAAAGATGCAAAATCAACAATCTGGAGATAATATATGTACTTCATATGCCACATAGAAATAGAAAGTTTACAACGGGCAATTTTAACTCCCCTCTTTTGTTGAAATAATTTAGTGAGAGGATTTAATTTATATTGCGGAACGTGAAGTTGGAAGACAATTTATAAAAACCCATGATATTACCAATTTAGTATATTTTACCTTTCGAATCCTTTTTATGACAGAATAAATAAGGTAGATTTATCATTCACTATTTGTTTTGATTTGGGAAATTCACAGCTGTCTTTTTGACTATTTCCGTAATTAGAAATCATATATTTACTACCGGCCGGGGGTCTTATTTTTGCAAAATTGTGTAACTGTTTTGGTACTGAGAGATTGTTCCACGTTTTTATACATAAACGATTAATATAAACACCACACATTTCCATTTGTGCAAATGAAATATCAATATTTTCAAATATATTTCATTTTGGTCTCTTGTTGATGGTTGTCTCATTGGCAATCACACCACATCTTCTTTTTTTATGTTGACCAACTATTACATTTCTTTTATATTTTATTAAAAACTTTTAATAAGAAAGATTTTTATATACAAGAAAGGATTGATTACTTCATGATGGACGAAACGCACTACTCGCTTCCAAAACCATCAAAGCCTTTTTTTTAGTTTATTTCCACCTGCTAGTTAGATGGTAATGCTGAGATGTTTGATAATACTAACCATCATTTTGTATAACACAATCATCATATGCATTGTCACGTTCTTTCCCTTTCCTGTCATGAGCTGAAGTGTCGTAAACATCATCCACAGTATGACTGTAAATGTTAATTTCATCCTTTTCTATATGTCGTCTTTCATTCGTGACGTCATAAACGCCGTCAGAAGACATTGCATATGCATTCTCATTGTCTTTGTCTGAAAAATTCTTAGTCGATCTATTGAATCCTGTCGCACCAGGATCTAAAACAAAATACTGACCACCATCCAACTGAGTTGCAGCTTCTTGTGGAGTTGGTATAATTAATGAGACACGCCCTTGTTCTCCCGTATCGTGCATGTCATTTTCTCTATGGTAATTTGCTGTAGCTGATTGACTGTTCATATTCCAAGGTTTAATATATGCTGATGCGTTCTCTCTCTTTTCATCTCCAGCCCTCTTGTTTTCTTTTTTGTTCTTTTTTCTACAAGTAAGTAATGTGCTGTTTTACATTTAATGATTGAAAAATGGATGACTACGACAGGAAGAACAGTAAACCTACCTGGATTCAGTTTGGAGTTTATATGATTCACACTGTTTAAATATCGCAAACAGTTCTTACTTATTCCCAAGCAACATGCAACAGGATATTGAGAAGGAACTATTTAAATCAATACTACTTATGTTGTATAGACATACAAAATGTATGTTTCATCACATACTGGTTGACAGATGGGACGTGTCTGTGTTTATCAAGGGGGTCTGATATCATGGGCGGTGTCTTTTTGCGCCAAAAATGAACTCATTTGCGCCACAACTTATTTGCACCATGCTACTTTTGCGCAAAACTATAGGTATCATTTGCGCCAATTGTAAAATAATCTTGTTGCGCCAATTGTAAAATAATCTTGTTGCGCAAATTTTATGAATTTATTTAATTCTAATCAGTTTTACACAAGACAGAGTCATCCTCTTCGTTTGTTACAACACCAATATCATTAAGAATTCTGTGCAAATTCGGCTTGATTTGTTGGTTAAAATTAATTGGTGCAGAGTTCTTCTTTCTCTGTACATGCTCTGTACATGGTTTGACAAACATATTTCTAAAAATTCTTCGTAAATTTTGAAGAGCTCAGAATTAATTGTTCACTTATCAGTTGCTTTTCGTTTGCATGATGTTCTTAGAATCTGTTTTCTAGCTTCTGAGTATTAGTTCCATATAATTGATTGAGTTTCCCCTAATAATAACCAAATAACCGTTTAAGATTCACACACCTCTAACTGTACAGTTACTTCTAATTTCTTTATTTTTCTTAACACATGCTTGAAGAAATATGTGCTCTTCGACAACAATGACAGGTTTCCTCTATCCGACATTATTTTCTTGAACGATATATATCAGACATCTTTACGTCAGACTATTACTGAACACTTTATTTCTTAGTGATTTCTTTCAATTTTGATGAGTGTTCAGTTTAATCTAATTAAAAGATGATAGGTTATTCATAAAATGTACAGGTAAATGGGGCGCAATTTGATTCCATTTATTGGCGCAGGTAATACCATCAGAAAAATAAAGAGTGGCGAAATTCATACCTTTTCAAAAATGTAATTGGCGCAAATTGTGTCTGCCGAAATTCAAAAGATATCAGAACAGTCCCCTGCTCTGTTACCTCTGATTGCCACTTACATCTATTTCTTGACATTTGGTTTTGTTTGATTTGCATTCCAAGTGTCAGAACATTGCATAGTTAGAATTGCCTACCCTCTTCATAGATTTTGTTTCAGTTGGATATATTATGTTTTAATTAATTTGTACATTTAAAAAGGAATTACGGGTTAGATAATCAACTAATGTATGTATTCTGAGGATATGACTTATACGGAAGAAAAATCTGAATCTCTATGAAAGAAGGGTTATACTGCTTCAATAATAACTACAATTTAAAGATAACTAATAACATTATGAATGTGAGATATCAAGACTTCTTTGAAATGATAATATGATATGACTTAGTTTTACTGCTTTATATATGCCACATAAAGTTGATTTCTAGTTGTATTTGTTTAAAGAATCAGTTAAAACGGTGGACGCTGTAAACAAAATAATAAAACTTGTCAATGTCGCCACGTCACTGCCTTCTTTATTTCATTGACTATGGAATTGTTTTTAATACAAACCTACTATTGTCTCCTATTATATATAGTTATTCAAACGAGAAATTTACCATTTTCTTCTATAAATCTTTGATTTTTTTTATGGAAATCATGTATTTAGCAAGTTGCAAAACACTCACCTGCGACAAAAGATAAATACTACAATGAATATCAGAGCAAATACAAATCCTAGAATCCCTCCGACAATTATTCCTGTCAATCCTGAAAAAATATTGACGTTAGAAAGCTGATTCATATGTGTGTGTGAGTGTGTGTGTTTGACGTCAATGTATATTGATTTTGTCAAAAACTTGCTTTTTAGTTACAATAATAGGTGATACTTGCTTAGTTAACGAAACCGTCTAAGTCGCTTTAAAAAAAAATGTTTCTGATCACATTAAGACAGGAAGAACCTTACCATATATATACTTTGCTCAGATGTTGCAAAGCTGTTTTGAGAATCAAATATGCGATTATGCAAATTTTAAGGTTCATGATCATATTCTGTTTGACTAACACAACATTTTATTACATGTGTGTAAGACTTTATCTTCCCATATTCTTTTGTATCTAAAACCCTCTAAAGAGTTAACAAAGATAAGCTTTCCTATTTTTTCATAATTTACTTGAATAGTTTTGAGATGGCCTTCCTTCACTTTACTTCTGATTTCAAATTAAGAATTAAGAAATTTGAATTAAGAATATACATTGTACATGTATATATAATCATTAATTTTTTTTATACTCAAAGTTTGTTTTAAAAAATGGTGATTTTGGAAATTGGAATATATATGCATTTTATGTGTTTACGTGCTCAGATATACGCCAAATTATTGTGAGAATACCCAACTGAGCTATTGACGGTATATTAAAGTTAAGATTGAAATGATTTTAAGAAACACAAATACATCATAGTCATTGGCAACTTAAGATTTAGTGTCCTAGGAGACTTAACAATCAATATCAGCGGTGCTGACCAAAATGGGATTTTAAATGAAATTTATAAATTTGTTAACTTGGTCGACTACAATTGTAGCTAAAAAAAAAAGTAAGAGAGAAAGGATTGAAGTTTAAATTGCGAGAGAATGGCCGAAATTGCGCAACAATTTACTACGTACAAATTCCTACATAACTTAGATTCCAACGAAAATATTTCATGAACTCTTTCTACGGTGTGGGAATTAGTAATCCTGACGTCATGAATTAGTTTTGTACGTGTGTATACATACACGTTTTGGTTGCCACGGTACTCACCAGGTTTGTTTCTGTCGTTTAGGCGAAGATGCCAAAAGAACAATAAAGATTGTTAAGTCGGAAAAAATGAAAAACGACGACATACAAACAATAGTCTTTAACCAAGTGTAGAAATTCAAGGTATCTCTGATTTTATTTCCTTCCAATAAGTACCGTTTACTTATTAGATAAATGATATTTTTCCGGCAAACGATTATTATTTTGACGTCATACTTGCTTGGAGAATTTCACATTACAGACTCAACAATAGTAACTTAAATTGACCTACCACAGTTTCACCACAATAAAAGGTTGAACATTATAACAAGTATTTATGATAGTAGAGAAAACTTCGAATTTCTCCACAAATAATAACTATTCCTGTGTTGTTAGTGTCTTTTTTGTGAGTTGTTCATTTTCTCCCTTACCTGTTTTATCTGAAACATAATTTTCTGTGTGATCTGAAATTTAAAAAGAAATTGAAGTATTTAAAATATTTTTCAAATAATTAGTGTGATACTTTAAACTGGAATTCGCGTTTTGCCTGCATTTTGAAAAATGAAATATAAAATTAGGGTCATTCATTTAAAATTATCAGATTCCTGGCATATATTTTCTCTTCCTCTATGTAATTCCAGCTTCTGTTTTTTTATTTATTTATTCTTATTGCATTTCATTGTTTTTTAACACAAACTTGAGGCAATATATGCAACTGAAGGATATTTTTTTTTATAATTGACATGTTTTAACTGTCTGGAGAAAAGATATTGCCTTTTTATGCTCTTTATCTTGCTAAACACTTGAAATTCAATATGATATCTCAATGTATCTTGTCTAGCTGAGCTATGCTACGGAAAACTTACTGTAACATTTAATAGTTGCATCTCCGATAGAGTCACAGATCTTTCTTGAATTATTGCTGTAGTCTGGACTACATTCAAATGGATTCGTTATATTATTAGGACAGTCAACTCCGTAGGCTATTCGCGTTAGATCTATATTTCTGGGAATATTACCAGCAATCCCGTTATCCGATATATTTAAATGGCGACAAACAAACCTAGCATACTCATTTTCCCATTTGTTTGCACAAAGAGAGTAAGTTGTGTTTTGTTTCTTGTTTATTATCAACAGTCTGAAATCTGAATCTACATCTAAAACCAATACATTTTCACCTGAAATATAAAAAAAATACATAAAAGTAGAAGTTTTTTTTATTAATTTTTGTTTTGTTTTTTGCGAACAGTACTGAGCAATTTTCAATGAACTAATCTAGCGATACAAAAGTTAAATTTTTGGTGAACTCACTTGCTTATTATGTATTAGTTAACAATGAACTAAAGTTACCAACGAATAAAGAAGTTAGAGGTATCGCATCAAATCTTAATTTGTTCTGACGATGAATTAACCACCAATTTTCCTTTGGTTATTCAAATGTCAATCGTTCTGATATTTTAATATTAATTTCAGAAAAAAACCCAGAAAAAAACTGCGGTATGGAATGTGATGCGTAAACACACATTCCTACCGGAGAGAAAAAAAATGAACTGGTGTTTCTAAAGCACCAGTCACACTGTCACGTTTCAAGAGCTACGTTTAACTACGTTTTGAAAGCATAGCGAAACGGGAATATACGTAACGAAGCGTATCGAAACGTAGTGATCATTTGTTCAAAACGGGACCTGCCCCGTATGTTTTGAAAATTTTACAACAAACGTAGCGAAAATTGAAACGAAGTAGAAACCTAGTAAATACGTATCAAAGCTTTTGATCGAAACAAAACGTGCTTACTACGTATTGAAACGTATCAATGCGTGGTGAAAACGTGGTTCTAAACGTACTAATACGTAGCAAATAGTGATGAGAACGTAGCACAAATACTAGTAAAACCTAGTTTTCAAAATATCGGGACATTTGTGTTCAAAACGTAGTTGAAACGTAGAATTTTTAAACGTAGTAAAACTTGACAGTGTGACTGGGGCTTTAACAATTTCCGTGAGAATGAATGCCTGCTGTTGATTCTATATGTACGCTTCTATGTTATCTTTTTAAAAACCTTTTTTGAACATGTGTTAAAGCCAAAGTCACACTGTCACGTTTTATTCCGTTTTAAAATGCTACGTTTCAACTACGTTTGAGTAATCATGTCCCGTTATTTTGAAAGCTAGGGTTTACTAGGTTTTTGCTACGTTCTTATCACGTTTTGCTACGTGTTAGTACGTGTAGACCCACGTTTCCACCACGCATTGATAAGTTTCGGTGCGTAGTAAGCACGTTTTGTTACGTTCTGCTAGGCTTTGATACGTATTTACTAGGTTTCTACTTTGTTTCAATTTTCGCTACGTTTGTTGTTGAATTTTCAAAACATACGGGGCAGGTCCCGTTTTGAACAAAGGATCACTCCGTTTCGATACGCTTCGTTACGTATATTCCCGTTTCGCTACGCTTTCAAAACGTAGTAAAACGTAGCCCTTGAAACGTGACAGTGGACTTACAAAAGTTATAATATCATACATTTTCATGGGATTTGCAATGAATGAAAACGATATCATCTCAAGTAATTAAATTTTAATATGACGATTGTTTATTATTCTTTTTTGAGATATAGTCAAAGACATGTTATTGCTTCCTAAGATAGTGATTATTTACACAACGGTAAGTCAATGGAAATGTTAAAATTTCATAAATATGTACTAGCATTGCAAGATAAGCCAACACAATTAACGCATTTGTGGTATTGCTTATTCATACAACTAGTAGTATTGCAATCTGTTTGAATTGGTGCAATTCGAGAAATATATCTTACGCACTGGAAATAGATAACTTTCTAAAACCTTGCGAAATCGTTGTTATCTTTACTAAAAAACCAAGCGTTTCAAGATAATTACACAAATTTATTTCCTCGAAATGATTAACATGTATGAATTTTCAACCATAATTTAGGAGAAGAACAGTTAATGCCCATTTTTTTAATAATTCAGCCTTACCTATATTTGGTGGTTTTGTCATATCAAAAACAATTGTACTTGGTGACACATCTTCTTTATCAAAATAACTATGATTTCCAGCATAGTTCACTGTTGTTGTAGGTGAACCACTCCCTTTTGTAAAAGAAGAATTATCAACGTAGAGTAAACTGTGATATTATATTAAATATTACGTGAGAAATACGAAAAACGTGTGTCGGTAATATATTAAAATATTATTTTAAAGGATCAAATAAAATTGAAATACCGGTAGCATTTTCAAATTCTATTTACTATATTACAAAATAAATTTTATGTTGAGATGAGCGAAATGCTTTCCCAAATTTCATCATGAATATAAGTTTAGATATGTAAGATGATGCATTTCCCTGAAATCTATTTACTACAAAACGATCACAAGGGACAGTTCATAACCAAAAGTCAAAGAGATATCAAAAAGACAAAAAAATCGACAGATTGAGCCGCACAAACGACGTACACAAAAAAGAGAATGCTCTTAGATGCTCCACAACATGGCAGCATTCAATGACAACATTGAAATTCGTTAATGACGTAGTTGCACACTAGCAGATTGGTAACTAGATTGCAAATGTCTCTAGTCTTATCATTAGAAATCGAAAAGTAAGAAGGCCTTACAGAGCTTTAAATAGGAAATTTCTAGAAGTAAAGATGTCAATAAGATCCGTGTAATTATGAAAGTATAATTCAATTTCTTTTCAAGAACGACTTCACTTTTTTTGTTAGATATACAAAACTACCTTACCCTTTACATTGAAGTATTACAATCACAACTATGAAGATACTTGAACAAAAGACGTATTTCTGTAGAAGCTATTTCAATAATGCCACACAAAATGAGTGAAGCAAGATCTTGCGAATTTATCACTAGTTATATGAACAGTTTATGTCTAAGAAGCTCTTAAATGTTTATCTTAATGACAACAAGGCCATTATGGTGGTGGGAGTAGTTACCAAATCCACACACTGCATGACTCCAACAGTAATGCATGAAATCATGAATTCCGATAACGGATAATTTCACTTATCCCAGCTGTTCACAAGAGCCCCCCCCCCCCCCCCCCCCCCCCCAAAAAAAAAAGACGAAAAGAAATGTACGAAAAAACTTTTAAAACTTATTAAATGTTTGTCATTTTCAATATAGAATATATGAAATATGACAATGAATTTACATAAAATCAGTAAATAGAAAATGCAATTTTATTTACTATAATATTTAGTATTACCTCTATTGCAGCTGTAAATTATTGCCCCCAAAGTTAAATAAAAACAATCTGTATTAACATTGATGAGGTCACAACTACGATATCCAACACACAAATGTAGAATTTTCTCTATGCACTTGCTGATTTCTTTTACGACTTCGCATGTAGCTTCCATCTTATACCACCAGAAAACAAATCCACTAATCACATCCTTACTATCGCAATGTATTACAGACAACGAACCGCACACTTCAACTGTTTTGGTATACTGCCACTCAAACCACCATCCTTCAGTGTAAAAATATCATATACAAAGAATTACCGTTTTTGTGGAAAGCAATGAATTTGATAAACAATAAATTTACAACATTTGTTTATAACACACAAGCTATAATTTTACTGCACCAGATGCCCATTTCGACAATATGTCTTGACAGTGTTGCTTTAGACAAAACAGTTTGAAAATTCAAAACCTCATACAAACGTTGGTGAGCTAATAAACCCGAGAAGAGTAAGCACAAACAAACGAGGGAAGAAAACAGGTATATAAACAACTATATTTGAATCTATGAAAACAGATATTCAGGAGTCTGTAATTCAGTGGTTGTCGTTAGTTTATGTGTTACATATTTGTTCTTCGTTCATTTTTTAAAATTTAATAAGGCCGTTCGTTTTCTCGTTTGAATTGTTTTACATTGTCATTTCGGGGCCTTTTATAGCTGACTATGCGGTATGGACTTTGTTCATTATTGAAGGCCATACAATGAACTATAGTTGTTAATTTCTGTGTCATTTTGGTCTCTTGTAGAGTTGTCTGATTGGCAATCATACCACATTTTCTTTTTTATATCACTCTTAAAATGATGATGTTGCAACAGCGAAATGTAAAACTGAAGGATCATGGATGATTTTTCCAGAGAACATATTGTTGAGTACAGTCTGAATCATGCGCATAATGGAACAAGTCGAAAAGAAGAGCGGTTGGTTCTTTAAGGAATGTTAACTATGTGATCAAATTAACGACATCAGAACGTAACAAATGTAGTGTCAATAGAAAATAAAACATCTTATTTTGCTTAGTTTGAATCAGATTTTCTTCACAGAGTAACATTACTCCCTTCTAAAAGCAACGTATTTGTATCTTGATTGTTTTGTTATTTTTTTAAAAGTTGTAATATATAATCCTTTCAATCTAAATGTGGAATATTATTGTGAAGGGTATAGCTTTTTTCGGGAACACGTAGTTATCGCTTTGTTCGTCTTTTCGAAAATTCGGTAGTCCATTTGGTACCTTATCCGTCCATGTGTTCGAAACTAATTGTTTCCCGATGATAATCAGAGTACTCCTTTCTTTGTTTTGGAATGACAGCTTTGCAGATATAATAACTATATAGGAAAATAGAATAAGCTTTTTACATTTGATTTTGAGGTCAATAGGTAAAAGTTCACAGTCTCTGTTACCATAAATAGATATATTTGGGAAAATGGTTTCCGAATGGTAACTTCAGTTTCCCTTAATTGTTTGGAATACGAAGTTTAATTTAACTGATCGTGCACGGTAATTTATACACCTCTTCTCCGGGAAAGGTTAGAGGATGAACGCCGAATAACGTGGTTCATCCCGCCACATTCTATCGATCTCAGGTTAGAAACTTGAAATTGAGTAGTTTCCGTTAGTTCCTTTCTGTCATATTTTTGTTTGTTTATTGTTTTGTTCTGGATAATGCCGTTGATTTTCCAGTTTTTCATGTCGGAGGCTTAACATAGCTGACTATACGATATGAGTTTTGCTACTTATTGAATGTCTCACGATGACCTATAGTTGTTTTAGGTTGATAACTGTCTCTGTGGTATGCCATAATCATGTCGCAATATTGCCACAGCTCCTCATTTGTATACATAGAGATGACTAAGGGAAAAGAGTACGTATTAATTTCAAAGTTATTATTACTAAAATAGATTTCACAAAATAAATTTGGGTTCTGGATTGAAACTTTGTGGAAGACCGGATACCACTTCGTATAAGATCCAGTTTGGCATATTTTGAACAATTGCCAAAATCGCTTGAATCTTCCTGTAATTGTTTGAAATTTATCATTGTAACTGATACTGCAAATGATTGAACTTTTGTTATCAACTGTTGGACTATAATTGATGATTCAATGCCATTTGATTTAGTCCACACCGACTGGCCCTCAGTACCCTATAACATATATTGTCAGTCTTTCAGGCAGTCAATATGTCTATATCATATTAAAAATCAAGATACCCTCATCTGATGTCGATCTTTTTCTTTAGGTTGAAAAACTCGATAATATTATTTTGAACTAGGGTTGCACTGGAAAATGAGGTAAAGTATACTATCCATGTACTAATTCATGGAGTACCCAATTTGCACCATGTTACTTGAAAACGAGAACACAGACCCTTCTTTTTTTAAAAGACATTTGGTTTGATTAAGTATGAAGATTATTTGTACCAAATTTCATGAAGAAGTCAACATTGCATTTTTTTAAATTTGATAAAAATAAAGGAAAACATTACGGGTTTTTTCTACATTCATGAGTATTTGATAAATATGAGTGATTTCTATAAAATAAAAAAGGCGTAAATTTATAAGATACTTAATATATAAAGCAGAAATTACAAATAATTTTACAAAAAACAGCTTGCGTTTATCTTTTAAAACGAAAAATTTATGTATTTCTGTCGGAGGAAAAATACGTTCACAATTCCAAATATAGAAATCATCAATATTCTAATTCGTTTTTTTTCAGTTTCTCAATTTATTTCGACTGTATCTACATCTTTATGTTATGTTTTACTAGCGAATGAAGTGCTTACTTTTCTTTGTGCAGTATAATTCCACAAACACACGTCTAGGTGGCTTATTACACGAGTTGATGTCATTTTCGCCCAAAGAACAGTTTTGCCTGGTACTGCATTTCTCTTTTATCAATTGTGTCTGATTTCTGCAACTAGTATCTTCAGCAGTAGGACACCCATACCGCCAAAAACGAAAATTCACATAATTTATGTCAACTGTTTCGTTCTGGTGACATTGAAGGTTTGATGAGTTCTTTCCACATATATAAGAATATTCTAAAATTGAAATTTAGAAATATCTTCGAGAATCTAATTGATTGTTTTATTATTGATAATATGTTATAATAACTATTATTCTTGGTACCTTATCGTGTTTTAATAATACTAATTACCAATTAATGCATCGGTGGTACAGTGGTAAAACTCCGAGTGCCGATGTCACAGGATAGAATGACATGTGTTCCATCGAAATGACTTTATAAATAAAGGCAACAGTAGTATACCGCTGTTCAAAACTCATAAATCCATGGACAAAAAACAAAATCGGGGTAACAAACTAAAACCGAGGGAAACGCATTAAATATAAGAGGAGAACAACGACATAACACCGAAACGTAACACACACAGAAACGAACCAAGCATCAGACAAAACACGAGTATAACAAATATAACATGAAAACCAAATACATGAATTTGGGATAGACAAGTACCGTGCCACGTCTTATCTCAATTTCTCAAAAATAAGAGAAAACACAAACGACTCAACGTTAAAATGCAACACACACAGAAACGAACATTAATATAACTATGGCCATCTTCCTGACTTGGTACAGGACACTTTTAAAGGGGAATAAAAGTGGTGGGTTGAACCTGGTTTTGTGGCATGCCAAACCTCGCACTTTAATGGCAAAGTTAAATATAACATTGAAATGACAACATAATATTACAGGACTACAATACAAATTAATAGAACATATTAGACAAAGAAAAACATGATTAATAGATAACAAAAAGCATCAGGTTTAAAATTCAATACGCCAAAAGCGCGCCTTGTCCACACAAGACTTACAAGTGACGCCCAGATATAAAAGATCGAAAGTGAAAAAAGTACAAAGTTGTACAACACTGAAGATCAAAAGTTGAAAAGGTTTCGCCAAATACGGCATTGTTTTTATGCCCGGGATAAGAACATTCTTATTATATAGAACAATTCATGCTATTGCAAACAGTAAATTTTATCAAATGAATATGAAAGAGATATACATAAAGAAACTGAAGTATTAACTAATTACAGAAAACTAAACCCGAATACATAACGCCCAGATATAAAAGATCGAAAGTGAAAAAGGTACAAAGTTGTACAGCACTGAAGATAACAAGTTGAAAAGGTTTTGCCAAATACGGAATTGTTTTTATGCCCGGGATAAGAACATCCTTATTATATAGAACAATTCATGCTATTGCAAACAGTAAATTTTAACAAATGAATATGAAAGAGATATACATAATGAAACTGAAGTATTAACTAATTACAGAAAACTAAATCCGAATACATAATGCTATTAAAGTTTAACACAGAATAGACACACCCGAATCAGTCCAGGCGTCAACGTAATTAAAAAAATGTGACGTCACCTACGATGGCGAAAAGGCACAAACGTTATGCCACATTTGAATTTATGAAATTTAGAAACAGCATGACGTCACATATAAACTAGCAATATAAAATTTAAAAGATGCATTTTGGTAAAAACAGAGTATCACATTCGCATGCGCTCATTCTTTTATGCATGTACTGTGTTCACTGGGCGTAAAAAATCATTACATTCATCCATTTTCAATAAAATATCATATAAAAAGATAACAGCAATCTCACTAGTTACAAAGATGTAAAACTATATAATAAAGAAGAAAAAAATAATTAACTTGCTCAAAACTTGAATTTGGAAAAATTGATAACAAAATTTAGAATAAGTGACCATAAGTAAAACATAGAAAGCTCAAATACTGATATTACATGACATCAAAATAAAAATAATAAAATAAAAAAAAATACTAAAAAATAAACTATTGTATAAGAGGGATAAACGATACCAGAGGGAGAACACCACGGCTAAAAATAAAAAGACAAACAGACAAATGATAGTACAGAAGACACAACATAGAAAAAAACCCTAGCAACACGAACCCCACCAACACTGGGGGTGATCTCAGGTGTTCCGGAAGGGTAAAGGTCAGATATGCGCAAAAATTATCAAACCAGTCTAAAGAGATTGGATTTGGTAACTGAATACAAGGAAGTAAACAAAAAAATGTATGCACATATGATTGAATAGCATTCGTTTTAATTAAATACTCCATAACCCAATTTTCTATAATTTTAAACACTTTAAAAATTCCTTACCTGTCCAAACTTGAGGTGCCAAGAACGTAAAAAATAAAATATATTCGGCATAGTGACTTTTCATCCTTTCAAAGAAGTATTAATTTATTCGCTATTTTGTGTACTATTAAATATCGCCTATTTCCTTCCTTGCTTTTAATTGTGTATAATTATATGTAAACATTTACTAGTGTTATTGATTTTTTTATTTGTTTATTTCAGTTAACCTGTTTTGTTAAGGCAATCTAGGCATATCATAAAACATGTGTTAGGTTATTGTACTAATACTGAGGAATATTGTTTTGCGAAGATTATCATGTTTATCTATTTCCAACAATCCTTTTATGAAAAGTACCAAAAATCTCTACAAAATTTATTTAATGATATCTAAGTTTGTTTAATTTCTGCAGTTTTAATGCATGCCGCAATATTTATTTCTTCCACATTGTTAATCCCTCATTTGCTTGCGTGTAAATGTCATTTCAAATTCTCTAAACTTCTCTATTGCATAGCAAATTTTTATGGGGAAAGGATAGAATGCATCATCGGTCAAGATGATATATTCTTTTACTAAAGTTAAGGTTTTACACTATAATTTTTGGGGCCCTTTATAGCTTGTGGTTCGGTGTGAGCCAATGCTCAGTGTTGAAGGCCGTACTTTGACCTATAATGGTTTACTTTTATCGATTGTAACTTGGATGGAGAGTTGTCTCATTGGCACTCATACCACATCTTCCTATATCTATTCTATGATTTCATTAAGGAAGAACAGCAAAAAATATCGGCAATCGTCGCCTTTTTATTTTGCGTAGACATTAGCATGAAATACGTCGTACTACATTATTACTATATATATATTTCATTGCGTTTTCTCATATGTTATTCATTATCAGAAGCAAAACACAGACAGAAAAATTACAACATTAACGGTAATTAATTTAATAAAAAGTCAATTTAAAACCATTCAACCGTATGTGATTTCCGACAACAAGAAATGTGTTGACATTATTTTTTTTATTTCAAACTTATTTGACCACTTGAATATATCTCAAAATATGTGATCATTTAAACAACTGAGCTGTAGCGTGCACACCTCAAGTGTGTGAGGCCGTTATTTTATTTTGCTCAAGTCGTAAGACTCTAAATGATGCATTTGCAGCGTGTCACTGAGCACATGACATTAAAGAGTAAAAGCTTGCTTGCTCCTAGTTAGATACATTTGGATATTTGTTCTTACAGTAGATTCATTGTAGAACACATCGAGCGAACACCAAAACATTTTTGATTATATCAACTTCATCAATGGTCGATGGGATATTGAAAACTGAGTTATTATTATATAATGAAATCATTTTTCTGTTATGATAATAAAACTAATCATGAATATAAAAGGCTGCATGACTGTTTTGTGAAATTTGAAAACAAATTCAGATTAGACAGGAACACATTTAACTAAACCAACATTACTATACTGTTTACCTCACAACAAAATTATATTCATTTATCTGTGTACATTATACTGTTTTGCGGCATTTTGTTCAAGGTTATGGTGGACTTTCTGACATTTTTAAATATCTTACAGCGGTATATCGCTGTTGCTTTTATTTATTCATCCCTGACTTTTACATGTACCATCAATATCACAAAAAGGCTACCCATATCTGTGTGTCAAAAACTTATTGTTGATTTTTTTATTTTTTTTTTGTAATATACATTTTTATTATTTTAATATTATTCTCAAGTCTCATCTACAAGTAAAGATGTACAAACACTAATTTTGTAATGACTCATAAATATGGTTAACCATAAGTGTTACAAATTATAAAATACTTAGTCAATAATACCGTACAGAATACATCTTCATTGAGCTCTATTTCTTAATAATAATATCAATATTTGACCATTTTTCTTTTCTTTTTTTTGTTTTATTGGCAAAATACAAGAGAAATGGAAAATTTTGTATTTCTCTTGTATTCCTATAGTAATATCTAAGCCATTCTATTGCTTCAGCAACAGATGGGACTGTGAATCTTATTCTACATAAGTATACATATCTCTTCAATATGAGAATACATGTATTAAGAATATCTTTAAATACATGATATTTTACACGCAAGGTTATAATTGATAAGGTTGGGTGAAAACTTATTTTACATACTTCCAACTTTTGAAAAAATTAAGCCAACATTTTCGAAGATATCTACATTAAAAAAAGAGATGTATATATGTTTCTTTAGTTTCTGTACAAAAAGTATACAATTCTGTTTCACTATATTTACATTTCATAAGTAAAGTATTTGTTTCTAAAATTCTATGGAGAAATCTGTATTGAAATGCCCTTAATGTGGGATCTTCGGTTATCATTAAAGAAAGACTAAAAAAGAAACTCCATTCTTCATTCATGATATCATTTCCCAATTTTATTTTCCATTTCTCTTGTATACGAGATGGGGTTTCCTTTATTTTATCTAAAAAAACAAATTTATAAACATGTTTTGATACTTTATCCACTGTTTTAATGGCGATTACAATGTTGTGACCGACAGCATTAAGTTTGAAAAATACTTGTGAATGAATAACATTTTTCCATTCCTTTGGAAGTATTGTTGAAATATTTATCCCCGAAACATTTCTTTTGAATTGGCGATTGGTGGTAATAGTCCAGCCAGTATATGCAGGAAACGCTTACAAACTAAAACTACGAAAATAAGACCTACTTTTAGGGGTTTGTGTCAATGATATCACCATATATAAGTCTTTTACGTTAATATTAGCGGAAATATATGATTTTAGGATAAAATCATAGTTCTTTTTTTTTAATCAATGAAAACTGAGAAATTAGAATATTTGTGTTATATATAATAGACTATAGCTAGCATCTTTTATCACAATATGAAACATTACTGACATGATTGTATAAAAAAAGTGAAATCAATTCACGACTAGATATTACTTCTTTCAAACAAAAACAAAGATTTTATCACTTAATTCTCAAAAAGGATACCGGAAAATTTGTCAAATATAATTTATTCTAAAACTGATGGTGATGATTGTATACGGAAACTGACAAAATATCATGACCAATAATTACTTTTTTTAAGACCGTTATGTTGCTAAGCACCGGTTCTTCCTCCGTGATTTTTTCTGTCCCCGCAGATGAAGAGCAAAACAACATCGTGTGTGTGTGTTAATTATATTTGAAGTTATCGTCTTTTTTAGTGCCTCGGGTCGGCGTAAATCAGATATGCATACTGAAATTTTCTAAAGATCCATATTAGTACGTACATGCAATATAAGTCTCATTCCTCTAACGATCGTATTATAAAACTGTGACTTTCGTCCCTTCACACAGGTGGTCCCCATTTGAAACAAAAAGACGTATTCAAAAAATGGACGATATAGATAAAAGTATAGTGTCTAGTACTTTGTAACAAAACATACTCAGAATCAAATAGAATAATGTCTGATAAATAAAGGCAACAGAAGTATGCCGCTGTTCGAAACTCATAAATCGATAGAAAATAAAACAAATCCGGGTTAAAAACTAAAACGCAGGGAAACGCATCAAAAGCAAGAGGAGAACAACGACACACCAGAAACACAACATTAAATATAACACACACAGAAACGAACTTTAATATAACATTGGCCATTTTCATGAATTGGTACTGGACATTTTAAGGAACACAATGGTGGGTTAAACCTGGTTTTGTGGAATGCCAAACCTCCGACGTTTATGACATTGTTAAATATAACATTAAAATGACATCATTACATGAAAGGACTATATTACGGTTATTCTGAAGGTCGTTTTATTTTGCCATAGCATTATCTTATTGTTTTCGACGTTTGGTTATCCCTTTAGTCTCTGTTTTTAATATCTGTGCAGTGATGCTCAAAGTCAAACTATTTTGATAGTCCAAAGCCTAATACAAAATTTACAGAGCTTATAAAACACAAAAGGCCAAAAGGTAAAGCCATAGCAGAACAATGAATCAAAGTTTTGCATTTGGTAGATTCATTCAATTAGTAAATATGAATACCTCGAATATGACAGTTGTTATCCAGTTATTTTAATGTGTTGTAGCTTTTGATTTTGCCATTTGATTAGGGACTTTCCTTTTTGAATTTTCCTCGGAGTTCAGTATTTTTGTGATTTTACTTTTTAGTAAAATAACACGTTTAACATGTAACATTAAATACTATCAGATTGATTGATGATTATCGAACACGTTTGATTGGTTCTGACTTATATTAAGTAATCTATTTTTAATATGATACACACTTTCGAACACTTTACTTATCAACTGACTTGAGCATTCAAGTTTTAATGGTTTGTGTCGTTACAAATTATTTGAAATTCTAATGATAATGCTTATAATGGTTTTTTTTTGTCGGCTTTGATTTATTATATTAACTTATACAATTATTTCTTTTGCAATGTATATTGTCCTTTGCCGAAACTATGAATTAAAATAAACACATTGTTATATTTGATACCGGTATTATTATGTAAAGTGGGACATGTTTATTCCCTCCCCTCCCCAGACAGTAGCATGTAATCCATTATGTGGTTGATTGATGTCTGCCATAATAATTTCGTTTATAGTGTAGTATATGTCAGACTTTCTTACATTCTGGAATCTTTTAAAATGTATTTCTATAAACAATGGGGTTTGCTCATTATTAACGATGACCTGTCATTGTTCATATATGGATCATTCGGGGTTTAATGGTTTAATAGTTTGTTGTCGCATTAACAATCATACTATATATTCTTATTCTTAAATCAATAACTTGTCTGCTGGTATCTCGTGAATATAATTTGTGCTAACCTACTTTTTGATAGAAAAAAAAATTAATTCTTCATACAGTCACCAAAACAAAGTGTTATTACATCAACTAATTATTCTTTTATTATCATTGCTTGGTTGTTGTAAATGATCGTATGTAATGTCTAGTGTTTTATTCCTAATACATGTCATACTGTCATAGGCGTCACCAAGAGACCGATCGTAGATATTGACGTCATCTTGGTTAACGTGACGTCGATTATTAGTTTCATCATACACACTTTCTTTTAAAATAGCATAATGATCATAATTGTTTGATATCGAGGCTTCATTCTTTTCTTTTATCGTTGTTAGTGAAGAATCTCCTATTTCTGAATAGTTACTTACATTGTTTGGACGTTTTGTTTCATTCGGGTCTAGAACAAAATAATTATTTTGGTTGAGTGAATTTCGTTGCAATCTACTGGAAGAAGATGCAACAGGATTATCTATGTCTGAATAGTTATTGTCCATGGTTACCTCCAATTCACTAGGTTCAATAAGAAAATAATTGTTTTCCACATTTCCTTCCATTCCATGCAAATGGTCCACAAATATATTTCCCCTATGAAGATCATTTATTTGATATGACATATTGTCCGTTTCTGCACGTGAATCTGGACTATTTATAGCATTTTCATCAACATACAAATGAGACGTTTCATTTAAACCATCGTTTCTGTGTAAAGTTAGGTAATTTATTGGTGCTGATATATTCGATTCAGAATTATGTTTCGGCTTTTTATTTTTATATCTATAAAAATCAAAATTTAGATTATGTTACGAATATAAAGTTATAAGATTACATGGCTACAACTATCATATGAATTGGCTAATGGTTAAAACAATTAACTGAAATACCAAACTCTAAGGTTAATTGAAAAAAAGGTGGACGTCAATTAAACCTGATAAAATCAAACGGTAGACTACATCATTCAATGGAACAAATGGAAACAAATTGTCACATTATTAACTTGGAACAAGATCAGACTACTCAATTATTGAATGAATGCCAAATGATACGTAGCGATTTGCGTACATAGAAGATTGTTTGCTTAGATTCAGATGTCAATATGTCATGGAAGTATGTGTAAGAAAATCAC
Source organism: Mytilus edulis (assembly GCF_963676685.1). Classification (NCBI taxonomy): domain Eukaryota; kingdom Metazoa; phylum Mollusca; class Bivalvia; order Mytilida; family Mytilidae; genus Mytilus; species Mytilus edulis. The sequence continues at coordinate 36,978,048 of NC_092352.1, read as the reverse complement.
TTTGAAGGGTCAATGTAACTGACAAAAAAACCATGTGAATTGGAATAAAACAAATCACATTAAATATATCAGGATTATAATTTATTTCGTCAGACGAAAATTCTTTATTTTTTTGTCTTATACATAGTCTTTCCTGAAAGATTATGTCTTTCTTGTACCACGCAGTGTAAAAAATAGATGTAGCCTGATGCTTGCAGTCTGCCTTATAATATATAAGACGGGTTTCGGATAAGGGAATTCAAATATTTTGCAACAGACGAATTTGTGAGAAAAAAAAAACATAGATTTTTGCAGTGTACAAAACGGAATACTTATTTTACGAGTTGTAGTAACTGTTTGAATGTGTGTGTGTGTGTTTTTTTTATCGCAATTCCGTTTAACTGTGTGAGTACAATATGCAATCTGATCAAGTTTTGGAGCTGATTCGAGATCACTAGCTAATTTCAACTAATATTGGCCTTTGTATTCTTGTCTTTCGTTTTTGCAAACGTGCTTTGTCTATATTCCTTTTTAGTTTATCTTTTTTCAAATGTTTGCTTGTTTTTATAGTGATAAAAATTATAACAAAAAATTGACTGCTGTAACCCTATTTTTGACCTTTTGACCTATCATGTCTGTTTGTTTTTGTTCGCATATAATGAAATTTTATGCGACTGTCAAACAAGTGTAAGGGCTTTAAAACCTGGATCTATCCACCATAAGAAAATGCCTGTATAAAGTCAGGAATATGACAATTGTTATCCATTTGTTTGATGTGTTTGAGCTATTATTTGGCATTTGCTTAGGGACTTTTTGTTTAGAATTGTCCTCGGAGTTCGGTATTTTTTTATTTTCCTTTGCATGTCAAAGTGGAAGATTTGTCGATATGCAATGCTTGCTGCTGTATATGAAAACATATGCTACAAAATATTAAATGCAACTGATGACCAACTTCAAATACTTGAATGTAAAAGCCCTATAACCAGCATTTTTACTAGCATGGTTTTTCTTTAATAAAATTTTCATCGGTCATTTTTTTAAATTAAGTAAGATGAATGCATAGATCTTACTACTCGCTTGAAATTTTTCGGATTGTTCAATTAACACCTATAAGCACACATGACTCGACAAAAGTGTTTTCAAAATTGGTGCATCAAACAACGTCATGTTGTAATGTGTCACACATCGTAAATATGCTTATTAGGACCATCAAGCTTTGTCGATTATACCAACTCTGCATATATTAATGACTTGAGTACTAGTATCTCTGACTGATGTCAAACATAACTTTTTTTGAAAATTTTCTGAGTCACATCTGGTTTATAATTAAGAGATGTAAGTACTTTATTTAATTAACACTTTGAATCGGTACTTAAAACCATTTCCCTAATTGTCTTCCGACTGCAATACATCTTGATGAATGACTCAGAATAACACTTATACTATGATAAAACAAAACTAAATATTTGATTTCACGAAGTAATGCGTCTTTGATCTCTTTTTACTGGACAGGAGTATACACCCAAAAGCTATATCTACCTTAGCTAGCTTTCTGTAGTAGGAATCACATTAACAATACTTTCAAAAGTAAATATAATGTATGAGCGTTTGTTTCATAGCTATACCAGTAACACAAAGACATAGAAAAATATAAAAAAAAAATAAAAAATGAACATGCTTTTTTGGTAAAATATTGAAAATACAATTGGCTTTAGTATTGACTTGTCATAAAATTCATAAGGGATTAAAAGGATAAGTGTCTTTTGATGCGACAATTATGTTATTAAGGTAAATTAAAAATTAAACTGATATGCAAGACCTTAATAAAATTAGTTTTTCTCTTTTTCTTTATGTTTATCTATAAAACAACATAACCACCATACAAAACAAAACAAAAATAAATAAAGTAATTGTATATTATTACTTGGTTTGTTATTTTCCTTACACTACTTTAACTGTGAAGATATTTTTTTTTATAGAAATCACTAGCTATGTATATAAAAAATTTCAGCAGAAAATATATTTATGCTTTCGTTTCAATAACCTGTAAACTCAAACTTAACAAATCAAATACCTGTATATGATGACGATAACAAACAATACAGTGACAATGAATACTATTGACGAAATAACACCAATTTCTGTTCCTGAAAAGATTAAAAGGGATATACAATTCAAATTCAAACGATGAGAGTTTGCCATTTCCCCCGAATTTGTTAGGGAACGATATGTTTCTACTTTTTGTCGTCAACTATACAATTTACAATAACGTTTTCAGTCTATCTTGGTTAAAATTTATCTTGGAATGAAAGTTATTTCAATATCAGAATTAATAAGGCAACCACTTGAAAGAAAAACAAAAGGTTATCTTTTGGACAATAAATAGTCTTAACATAAGAACCAAACTTTCAAACGGAAAGTCCCCAAGCAAATAACAAAATCAAAAGCTCAAACACCCCAAATGAATCGATAACAACTGTCAAATTAATTACTTTGTACAGGCATTTTCTTATGTATAAAATGGTGGATTAAACCTGGTATTATAACTAGCAAACAGTACACTACGTAAGTTGACAAGGTATTCCATCAATCAATTTAACTTAAATATTAAACTTTCTCTCAAGATAAAACTAACAAATGTTACCTGTCATGTTTGAAGGAATAGCTGGTTGTAGAACTACTTCAGTTGATGAAACAGGATTTGTGTTTAATGCTGCAATACAGATTTAGAACAATTTTAGACAATATTTAAGCAGGCATATCTTACCTAGGTTTGTTGGAATCTATTTGTTAGTTCATTTTTGTCTTTAAAGTAGAATGACATCCTTTTGTATAGAATAGCGATCATTCCTATTTGTTTAGTTGTTTTGTGTATAAAAAATAATATTGAACATTTCATTCATACATTTTATGTAATCAACATTGTACAAATAAAGACCTTTTATCCGTTTTTTACCAAATGTAAGTCATTTGAATCAGACTATCTTTTAATTTCTTTTATTTAATTTAATTTCTCATACTAACAGTTGTTTAGGTGTTTTTCTTTAATCAAGAATTTTTATAGTTTAGTTTAGCGTGTATCACAGAAAAATTAACATCATTTGAACTCTATCTGGAAGTGAAATATTGTTAGAAGTTTCGGGTTTTCTTTACCTAACGAAATGCACGTTTAAAAAAATATCATAAAATATTACACAAACAAAAGACGATTAAGAGATACTAAAACTAAAAAATGGTGATAAAACCAAAAAGAATACGAACTTACTAGTATTCTGCTAAAAACTCTTTTTATTTTGTGGGTCAATCACGACTAAATTATAACATACTACATGTTCAAAGTCACAATCTTTTGCATATTCTACTTTTCAAGACTTGGTTCAAGACAATTAGTTAAAGGTCCATGTATCATTTGTAATATTTATCAAATCTAATCAAATATAACTTTACGTTTACTTCCGCAATTTATAGATTTAGTTTTCAGCATTACTCTCCTTACTTGTACAGCGAACAGCGGCGTCACTGTTTTTACAAAACCCCTGAGATGATCTTTTCAAATCGACACAGCAGCAATGTTGATTCATTACCGGAAAAATTTACATGAACGTGTAGTTGTTTATATTTCTATTCTCTGATCACTGCACTCGCATATCCAATGTCTGACATATTAAACTGTCTGCAAACAATAGTTGCGTGTGTGTCAGTCCACATATTTGGGCACAGGACAAAACTTTTATTGTGACGTTCATCATATATCAAAACTCTGCAATCATTGTCTAGCTTAACCTGCATAAAATATCTAGTATCTGAAATAAATAGTAACACATATCAAATTCATTGTACGAACATTCCCTATATTTTACAGACATAATGCGATTAGACAGTTAAGATGATTGGAAATGTTTAGGCGAGGTAAAGGTGGCACGGTAGTATTTGCATTCCAGAATTTAGGTTGCTCTTTTGTGTACCCTACTTAGGTTAATGTATCTAAACAGTGAGATTGGACAAAAAATACAGTATCAACTGAACTTACTTTCCCAAACTGAGGAATGAATCAGGTGTAGAAAAATATGAAATAATTCTACATACAGATGAAAATGAATTTTTGAGAATTTTTTGAAATTTTGTATTCACTGCACCATAAAAGACCTAAACGTACTAGTGGCCTTAGGTTTTTAAAAATAGCAAAAAAAGTAAACAGTCATGATACATATTCAAATTCATTTGCGAATAGTAAAATGAAAGTACTCCAGTTAACTGTGAATGTAGAATTGTTTGCAGTGTTAGAAAGTGGTGAAAATTCTAAAAAGGCTATCATTATCCCTTATGGGCCAGGAAATACTACCGTGCCAACTTAAGGGGGATATATATTTTTACACTAAATCAATAAAGGATTTTTTTTACCTATGCAATTTGTAAGTTTATCAATAAAAGTTTGATTTAGGGCAACTATGATTAAAACAAGCTTTAAATTCCACCCCTGAGAGTAAAAATTGCTGATTCAGCAAATTTTGCCTGATCTGTGGGTAATAATGTAAAAATTTACCTAGAAAGTAGAACTTCATTATTTTTATGTAACTTGCAAAACATTTTCAATTATAAATGCTCGCTTTCACTTTTCGCAGTGTCTGACACATGTGCAACCACTGAAATTTGAGACGCGACATTTTTCGGTTGCATGTACATCCTATTATTTTCACCGAAATAAATAAATTACATAATTTCTTATATTTTTCAACATAAGGACAGCTATACTAGTTTTCTTCTGGTTTAATTTGTAGTTCTGATGTAACATGACACCAGTAGCAGCTTTTGGGGAACCAGTATGTGGTTAAGAGGTCCTTACTTATTCATTTAGCTCTCATATTGGTCTGAAATAGAGATAGAAATAAGGGTTTCTTTACATTGACTAGACATTATTTTTAACAAAGAATGTTTTTATGATGTTATATCATCAAGATTAAAGGGTTTATTCATTTTCCATGCAAATACCATTAATTGTTAAGATTTTCTGACAGTGAAAAGCACAATAAAGGCAAATTGATTATGTAAGGGGACATAATTTAACTTAATGCATACATGAGAAATAGTCAAACAGTCATCTTAGAGATGTATTCTAGTACATGTATTGTGAAAAAGATTTTGGAATAATAGTTAACTGCAATCTAAAGACTCTTGTTGTATTGCTCTCATAATCTGGAAATGTTTAAAGTAGTATAAGGCATACTGTAAAATGTGGAATGGACTATAATATCATTTTCATGGTTTGGTGCTTAAACTGTTTCTTTCAGTCAGATTAACCATAAATAGAGTTGGCAATCCAATAATTCCTCCTGAATCACCATGTTTGACTTCTGTGTTGATTTAAAACATCATATATTTGGGTTTTGGACACTCCTTAAGTAAAAATTGTAAGATGAAAAAAAAGTGAAAATCTGCCAGATGGGGTAGGGATGTAATGTTTCATTTGTTTTTGGTAAGAAATGAGTGCAGACTAGTATTCTTTATTGTAATATGTTCCAAAGTAAGAAGTCTATGCATCATAGGTGTCATGACTGGTTTCAAGTTTGTTATGTCTTGGTTAAGGTGGCACGGTAGTATTTGCATTCCAGAATTTAGGTTGCTCTTTTGTGTACCCTACTTAGGTTAATGTATCTAAACAGTGCGATTGGACAAAAAATACAGTATCAACTGAACTTACTTTCCCAAACTGAGGGATGAATCAGGTGTAGAAAAATATGAAATAATTTTACATACAGATGAAAATGAATTTTTGAGAATTTTTTGAAATTTTGTATTCACTGCACCATAAAAGACCTAAAAGTACTAGTGGCCTTAGTTTTTTAAAAATAGCAAAAAAAGTAAACGGTCATGATACATATTCAAATTCATTTGTGAATAGTAAAATGAAAGTTCTTCAGTTAACTGTGAATGTAGAAATTTTTGTAGTGTTAGAAGGTGGTGAAAATTCTAAAAAGGCTATCATTATCCCTTATGGGCCAGGAAATACTACCGTGCCACCTGAAGATCTGACTCGTTTGAGTGAGGAAAATAATAGGACAAATATGGTCGGTAAAAATACGCATATTTAGGCGATATGCTATTTTAAAGACACATATAGGGGATTGGCATGTTTGACAATAAAGATGACAATTCGTCTAAACCAGAAGAATCTAAAAAGTCTTTAAAAGTGGATGTAATACTGAGCGTTTTCAGACCCTGTTAATCAAAGCAGACACACACAATCTGTATTTTAATCAGATAATAAAACAAAAGCTTGACCGTTTGACGTTCACAGATAAATAATATTATAGCATCCGGAATGCTACCTCTTTTAATAATATATTATTATACATGAGGTGTAATAAATAATAATATTTTTGAATGAGAAAGTTTATACGCTTGAACTTTGTTTTAATAAGCTAAGTTATTCCTGAAAAAGCTTGTTTCCTTTCTCAATATTCAACCAATATTCTATATAGTATAGTATAATACAGTATGTACTTACGACTTTCAGTAAAATCTAATGTAGTCCTGAACGTTGCAAATAGCAAAAAGCAAATGAATCAGACATATAAACTGCAAAACGATCATTTTAGATGTTTAGACAAGGTATTTGTTGTAAAGGGCGTTAAACATTTATTGATTTTTGTTTTGTTTACAGGAACCTATTACACTAACATACATCATGTCAAATCCTTAAAGAAATAATTGGCAAATGCTACATGTAGTACTTTTTAGACTTTACTTACTGTCCTTTAAACGGATGTTGACATTAAAGGTCACATGTACATTAAAATAGATTGTTCACTGTCGCCACGATGACAAGTTTTTTTTACTCCTTCGCTAAACCGTAGTTGAATAATACCGTACTCGAATGAAGATTCAAAACGGAAAGTCCCTTTACAAATTCCAAATCATAAACTTAAAGTTAGCACTGTGCAACATCAGCCTATTTCTACCGACTCGGTCAAGCTTGACGATATATTGAAAAAAATTGACCGTATGGGTAAGAGATTAGAAACTTTAGAAAACAAAACACCAAAAGAGACAAATAAGGTAACAGATAATCATGGTCAGTCTAACCCGGGATATTCCACTGGTTCTGGACGTGGAAATTATTCGCGGAGTTATGGTCGAGGTCGAGGATATCAGAATCAGAGAGGTCGCGGTGGTAATAGGAATACTTACAATAATCAGTCTGGAAATTCACGACAAAATGCTAATGGCGATTTAAACGAATAGGAGTCTCCAATGAAGGACGAATTGGAGATTCTAAACTCGTTGCTGCCAAGCATAGTCCTACGTTAGTTAAATCTACAGATGATATTGTAAGTAAGCCTAAAACTACTTTGTTAGATAGAATGGTCGGTAAGGCAAATGAAACACATGTTTATGTGAACGGAAAAAAATGTAAGTCTTTGATAGATAGTGGATCTATGGTGTCTACTATTAGTGAACCTACATTAAGATCGCTCCACACAGTCCCCACGATAAAGACTTTAGATGAGTTTATTCTCTCAGTACGAGTAGCTGAGGGTTCACAGTTGCCATACCTTGGGTATGTTGAGGTAAATATAAAGGCACCATTTCATACTGAACCTATGATGGTCCCATTATTAGTTGTACCCGAGACAGATTATAATAGATCTGTTCCTATTATAATAGGTACAAACGTATTAAGGCCTATGAAGTCCACTTTAACAAGTGATTCTGAGGTAAATATACCACATGAATGGGATACAGCATTTTCAGCTATGGACTCTAGTATTGTGAGTCTTGTAAAGTCCACAAATAAACGACCTATTAAGGTAAGCCCCATGTCCAGCATGACTGTTACAGGGTTGTGTAAGGCAAAGTCTAGTATACAGACGGCAGTTACCGAATGTGTTGATGATAATCAGAGTAGTTTAGGGGTATGTCCAAGAGTAGTTAACCTGAAGTATACTGGTACAAACAGGATACCAGTTAGGATATTTAATATGTCAACCAAGGTAATATATGTGAAGCCTAAAAGTGTTCTTTGTGGATTGAATGAGGTAAAGATTGTACGTCATGCTGCTTTAGATAGTTCAGTTGAAGAAACAGGTGAAAAGGCGAGTGATGAATGTGATAAAGGTAAGATATTAAAGAATATAGGTGTTGAGTTGACAGAGGTGACACCAGAAACAAAAAGTAAGTTGGAAAATCTTATCTGTGATTGGAAGTCCGTATTTTCGACTGGTCCTACTGATTTAGGTTTTACCACCCTAGTTGAGCACGAGATACATCTCACAGATGAGAAGGCATTTAGAGAACCATATAGGAGGATACCACCTTCAATGTTTGAAGAGGTAAGAGAGCACATTAGAGAGATGTTAGAAGCAGGGGCTATACGAGAGTCATGTAGTCCATACTCTAGTAATGTGGTATTAGTACGTAAGCCTGATGGTTCACTTCGTTTTTGCATTGACTTTAGGAGGGTCAATAAAAAGACTATAAAAGACGAAAGAGGTTTGCCGAGGATAGATGACACGTTAGATTGCCTAGCAGGGGCAAGGTATTATTCTAAATTAGACCTTCGTTCAGCCTACTGGCAGTGCGGGGTTAAAGAATCAGACAAACAGAAAACAGCATTCAATTTAGGCCCGTTAGGGTTCTATGAATGCAACAGATTACCATTTGGTCTCACCAATGCATGTTCTACCTTCCAAAGGCTTATGGAACGATGTATGGGTGAGCTACATTTAAGAGAATGTCTGATTTATTTAGATGATATTATCATTTATTCGAAGACAGAAGAAGAGCATTTCAGGAGGTTAGAATCCGTTTTCTCTAAGCTGAAGGAGCACAACCTGAAGTTAAAAGGTAAGAAGTGTGAGTTTTTCAAGAGAGAGATCAAATATCTGGGTTTTATTGTATCCAATGAGGGTATCAAAACAGATCCAGAAAAGACCTCTGTCGTGAAAAACTGGCCCACTATTAGGAATGTGAAGGATCTGAGAAAGTTTCTCGGATTTACTTCATATTATAGACGTTTCATTCGGGATTATGCAAAGATCGTTAAACCTTTAAACGATCTATTGATTGGTCATTCGACACAGAAGAAGGTAAGTACGGTAAGACGGAAAAAGGCACCAACCAGGTGGTTCTGGAACGAGGCTCAACAGGAAGCTATGGATAAGGTAATTGATAAGTTAACCTCACCTCCTATATTAGCTTACGCTGATTATAAACTTCCGTTTACTGTGCATATTGACGCCAGTAACGATGGTTTAGGAGCGGTTCTTTATCAGACACAGGAGGGCATTGACAGAGTAATTGCCTATGCCAGCCGTAGCCTACGTGGAGCAGAGAGACTTTACCCGACCCATAAAAGAGAATTTCTAGCTCTTAAATGGGCGGTGACCGATAAGTTCCACGAGTATCTGTATGGCAGTAAATTTGAAGTCAAAACGGATAATAATCCATTGACATACGTTTTTGATCGAGCTAAGTTAGACGCCGTCGGACATAGATGGGTCGCTTCTCTTTCAAATTACGATTTCAAATTAACATACAGAACGGGTAAGTCTAATGTAGACGCTGACGCCTTATCTAGAATACAACCAGAGACTAAGCAGATGTTTAGTGATGCGATTAAAGCGGTATGTACTTCTAGTATTGTTTCTCCTGGTCCATTTATTGAGACTGTTTTATTGACTGAGAGTGTTGCCACTGAAGATTTACATGAGGTAAGTATTAGTAAGATTGACTGGCATGAGGAGCAGAACGCAGACCCGTCTATTCGGAGAATTATTGCTTTAGTTCAGGGTAAACATAAACCAACCAAAAGGAAGATATCATTAGAGACAGAGGAAGTTCGTAGGTATTTACGTGATTGGGATAAGTTTACATTAAAGGATGGGATATTGTACAGAAACAGTAGTCTGTATAATGAAAAGGTAACACAGTTAGTTTTGCCATCAGTACTCAGAGATATTGTACTACAGGGTTTACACGATGATGTAGGACATCAGGGTAGAGACAGGACATTATTCCTTGTGAAATCTAGGTTCTTTTGGCCAGGAGTGGACAGGGATGTAGAAACTAAGGTAATGTCTTGTGAGAATTGTATTCTGAGGAAGTCAAAGACGTGTAAAAAGTCGGCCGAAATGGTAAGTATACATACATCGTATCCTCTTGAGCTAGTTTGCATTGACTTTCTCACTTTAGAACAGTCAAAAGGTGGGTATGAGAATATATTGGTCATTACGGACCATTTCACTCGCTACGCTCAAGCAATACCTACACGTAACCAGACGGCTAAGACTACAGCTAAGTGTTTATGGGAGAACTTTATTCAGCATTACTCATTTCCGACTAGATTACACAGTGATCAAGGACGAAATGTTGAGTCGAGGATTATAAGCGAATTATGTAAGTTAGCTGATATTAAGAAGTCGAGGACGACCCCTTACCACCCCCAGGGAAATGGACAGTGTGAGCGGTTTAACCAGACACTGTTAAACATGTTAGGTACGTTAGACGAAGATAAGAAATCAGATTGGAAAACCTATGTAGCGCCTCTTGTCCACTCTTATAATGCTTCGAGACATGAAAGTACAGGATATAGTCCTCACTTTTTGATGTTCGGTTGGCATCCAAGACTGGCTATAGATGCGTTTTTAGGTATTTCATCTGGTTTACCTGTTAAAGATCACAAGACATATGTAAGTAATCTAGAAAAGAGACTACAGTTCGCATATAAAACAGCAGCCAAGGTAGCGGATAAGGCAGGTAAACGCCATAAGACCAGGTATGATTTGAAAGTAAGACATTCTAATCTACAGAAAGGGGACAGAGTTTTGCTCAAGAAAGTAGGATTTAAAGGTAAGCACAAACTACAGAACAAATGGAATAGAGATCCATATATTGTCGAGTCTCAGCCAGATACTAGTATACCTGTATACGTACTTAAACCTGAACATGGTCGTTCAAGGAAGGTAACTGTACATAGAAATATGCTACTACCCATTTTTTCACTACCTACAGATGAGATAGTACGACAACAAATTCCGTCTAGTTGTAAAAAGGGTAAAACCTTTACTAGACCACAGAATTTGCAAAAAGACGATACTGTTGATAGTGATAAAAATGAGCTAATGCTCACAGAGGTACGTAGTAACTCTAGCGATGAGGATGATGATGATATATGTATAGTTGCTACTCGGTCTCCTAGGGTAATAGATCCTGACCGAAGTTCACAGTTGGTACTTAATCCTCAGGCCCCAGAGTTTTTACCGTCATCGTCTAGTAGTTCTTTACCAGTTTCAGATTTAAGTAGTTCTCGTTCAGATTTTAGTGGAGATTTGCTAAGTGATACGTCAGGTCAGTCTAGTGTACATTCTGGTGTTAATGATAGCTCTACATTAAGTGGTATGTCTGCTAGTGGTCATACGGAAAATAACTCCGTTGCCTTTGAGGCTACAGACACACAACCTGTCTTACGTCGGACGACTAGACAGTGTAGAGCCCCACAGCGTTACCAGGATTTTATTTTGTATCGTTGATTATTTTATAAAATTTACAGTTAGTTTTCAGTAGGATTTTTTGTCATATCTTTGATTAAGTGTTATTTTAGATATGTTTATTTGGTGTAAATATGGTTTTAGTATATATTTTTGTTGTTTATAGATGGCATTATATCCTCATTCGTATCTGTTTGCATCCAGTAGAGGGAAGTGTTTCTCTGGTATGGCTTGCAAAGATATTATTATCAAGTCCGGTGGTAAATTGCAAGATTTGTGCCGAATAGCTATTTCTAGACTTAAGGGTGATACGTGTGTTCATAGTATTGTATACTTTGTTATCGGAATTCCCGATATTTGTACTTTGACAAGGAAAAAAGATGGAGTTTCTTATTATGAAGAGTCATGGTTAAATCTCGACGTAGATCATGTGTCTAATATGAAAAATTTGATTTTGGATACTGAGAGTAAAATCAAGAAGCATGGAGGAAAAGTTGTGTTTTCAACTATTGCTGCATCTAGTTTCCGGGATTGGAATAATCATAGGCTTATGATTCATAAAACCAAATATTTGGTATATGAGGAAAATTATCCGGAAATGCAAGAAAAATTACATGAGATTTTACGGGAGACAAATAAGTTCATAACTGAGCTTAATTGTAGAAACCATATGATCACTCCGTTTTTACACACATATGTTCAGAAGAAGAAGGGTGATAAGATTAAGTATATGTTTTCTAAGTTAGTGGATGGTGTACACCCATCGAAGAATTTAAGTCGTACATGGTTTTTGTATATGGAAAGGATTATTTCGGAGAATGAGAAAAATTTGTCTAGTGTCACTTAGAAATGAGACTTGTGAGGTTGCTGTCATATATGTTTGTGTCATTCATGAATAAATTTTGTTTTGTTGCATAATTGTGTTTTATTTTTTGTATTAGGATTTGATATAATGATTAGGATTATGGTTCATTAGTTCATGTCATTTCCACTCTGCATTCTGGGTAGAGTGGCACTTGCTGCCTATTTAAGAGGGGGGGCAAGGGGTTTAACTGTTATGCTGTTATGGGGCAATTTAATTCTTTGTTATCTGTTATTTTGAAAATATATTTGCTGTTAGCTGTTATTGTCTTATTCTTTGTTAGCTGTTATTGGGCTTTTAGTTTTTTTGTTATCTGTTATTGTGACAATGTATTTTCTGTTGACTGTTATTGAAAATTGGAATGTTAGCATTTTTTTTTATAGTCAATATTCGGTATAAATGAAGATCATTGGACATTGGGGTCTACCACTACTAATATGTTTGTCCCGTATTCAGAGAAGGATTCCATTGACATATACCCATCACAGAAGTGAGGTCCAGGACAATTCAAGTATATCTTATGATTATCCTTTGTAATAAATTCCATTTTTTTTATGAATGTGTATTTAGAGTTATCTTAATTTTTTGTATGAGAATAATGTTCCTTGTTTCCCCTACGAACATATTAAATTAAAACAATTCTTAATATGACAAAAAGGAAAACATGTGGCCAGGAATATCGGACAAGGATCTCAATTAAGGACTAGGTCCTAACAACCACTTAACCTTTTATATAATATGGTACATAGACTCAGCTCTGTGATTCTTTTCAAAGCAGAACCAAATGCATTGTACAATGAAAGTTCTAACCATGTACTTGCGTCCGAAGCTGCACATAACTCATTACAAACAAAGATTTATTTTGTTTCAAGCCATTGTTTCCCTACTAAACTATGTATTCTATTTACTATTACACTTGGTACATGTACAATCAAAAACCTGATCAAAATTGTTCAAATAAGGCCTTTGAAAAAGTGCAATAAATTGCTTTTGGAGTGTCAAAATTCGTTCGAAGTACTTGATAAATTGCATGCTTATAATTGGTGCTTTTGATTTTTCTACCCTATATACCACTTTGCCTCATAGTCTTATTAAGAAAAATTCACATACCTCATTAGATGGTCATTTAGAAAAAGTCAGAATATTCAAACTCTTTTAGGTCATTTTATTTTATTAGCAACAAAGGGAGCTTCAGTCAACATATATAAACAATACACCAACGTTTCATGAGCATTTTTTAGTTATTTTTGAAAACTAGAAAATGCAACCTTATTCTAATGAATAAAATCCCTTAACTCAATAACATAAAATCTAAAATTAATAAAAATCGAAAGGGAGTTTACAACAATAGATATAAACATTTCAGCAAAGTTTTATGAGAACTGCTGAAAACGTTTTTGTGTTAATGTCTGAAAACTGGAAAATCCCCCCTTTTTAATTAATAAAACCCGTTAACTCGGAAACGTAAAATCTAAAATTTATAAAAATTGAAAGTGACCTCATGTTAATAGATATAAACAATTCACCAAAATTCCTTGCTTTGTGAAAGCATTTTTGAAATATTATCAGAAAACTGAAAAAAAAACCACCAATTTTATTGAATAAAAACCCATTACCCAGAAACTTAAAATCTAAAATTTATAAAAAAAAAAAAAAAAAAGCAAAAAAGGAGATATAAACAATTTCCCAAAGTTTAATGCAAATTGGTTAAAGAGTTTTTGAGTTAATGTCCGACATGTTGAGAACAGACGGACAACAGTATACCACAATACGTTCCGTTAACGAGCGTATAAAACATATTATAATATATTGAGTTGTAATTTAAACACATTCTAGATACATAAATTAATACTAAAAACATAGTCATAGAAAATGGAATGCATTACAAAGGATTATATCCGTAATAAGAAATACTGATTTGTCAAAGACCATACTATTTTAATAGTTCATTTACTGTTATCTGTTTTTGTCCATTTTAATTCCTTGTTATCTGTTATGAGCCAAATCAATTTGCTGTTTTGCTGTTATTGGGACCCCCCTTGCCCCCCCTAATTTAACTTTGTATGATGGATTTTTTTACATGATTTTGTTGTTGTTGTCCTTTATCCTAGATTTTGAACTTGTATTTCACTTTTGTATATAACGTGTGTGTGTGTATAGAATTTGTCATTTCTATGTTATATTGCAAAAGACTATAATCTCGTTAAGTTTTCCTGATGGACTTATTGTGATTTGGAGATAAAATTATAGGGACGAAATTTTCTCCTTGGGCCGAGAATGTGTCACCGTAACAAATTATCAGCTGAATAAAGAAAGAGAAATACTATACTGATTTCGATTTACTATCATTTACTATCATTTACGCATTCATTCATTCATTCATTCATTCATTCATTCATTCATTGACAGACTATGACAATAGACTTTCACTATACTTTCTGCACGATAATTTAATGCATGTAATCCCGCCACAAATTGTCTGTACTATATATACTGTCTACCCGTAAAAATACGGGTATTCACACTTACTCAGCACATTAGAGCTGCGGGATCTATAACTTTTTCCCTATTTTCAGGTAAGCACATTTTCACTTTTAAAGGCCTTTTATTGCATGTTTTGCCTGTCAAATTCACGGTCCAAATTATAAGGAAACTTTTAATTACATAATTGTAATTCATTTATTAATGTATTTTCAGTGTGAATAAAATATTGGAAAGCTTATACTAGTCACTTATCAGCCCAAATAGAATAAAACCATGTGGCCAAATGACCCTGTGACAAAATGGAGGTTCCACCTTACGTACACATCACTTGTCCGTCCGGTCGTCGAATACTCTTCTCCTGTCTTAGTCTCGATAACCCAGACGCATATTTAATAGGGGGGGCAAGGGGGGTCCCAATAACAGCAAAACAGCAAATTGATTTGGCTCATAACAGATAACAAGGAATTAAAATGGACAAAAACAGATAACAGTAAATGAACTATTAAAATAGTATGGTCTTTGACAAATCAGTATTTCTTATTACGGATATAATCCTTTGTAATGCATTCCATTTTCTATGACTATGTTTTTAGTATTAATTTATGTATCTAGAATGTGTTTAAATTACAACTCAATATATTATAATATGTTTTATACGCTCGTTAACGGAACGTATTGTGGTATACTGTTGTCCGTCTGTTCTCAACATGTCGGACATTAACTCAAAAACTCTTTAACCAATTTGCATTAAACTTTGGGAAATTGTTTATATCTCCTTTTTTGCTTTTTTTTTTTTTTTTTTTTATAAATTTTAGATTTTAAGTTTCTGGGTAATGGGTTTTTATTCAATAAAATTGGTGTTTTTTTTTCTTCAGTTTTCTGATAATATTTCAAAAATGCTTTCACAAAGCAAGGAATTTTGGTGAATTGTTTATATCTATTAACATGAGGTCACTTTCAATTTTTATAAATTTTAGATTTTACGTTTCCGAGTTAACGGGTTTTATTAATTAAAAAGGGGGGATTTTCCAGTTTTCAGACATTAACACAAAAACGTTTTCAGCAGTTCTCATAAAACTTTGCTGAAATGTTTATATCTATTGTTGTAAACTCCCTTTCGATTTTTATTAATTTTAGATTTTATGTTATTGAGTTAAGGGATTTTATTCATTAGAATAAGGTTGCATTTTCTAGTTTTCAAAAATAACTAAAAAATGCTCATGAAACGTTGGTGTATTGTTTATATATGTTGACTGAAGCTCCCTTTGTTGCTAATAAAATAAAATGACCTAAAAGAGTTTGAATATTCTGACTTTTTCTAAATGACCATCTAATGAGGTATGTGAATTTTTCTTAATAAGACTATGAGGCAAAGTGGTATATAGGGTAGAAAAATCAAAAGCACCAATTATAAGCATGCAATTTATCAAGTACTTCGAACGAATTTTGACACTCCAAAAGCAATTTATTGCACTTTTTCAAAGGCCTTATTTGAACAATTTTGATCAGGTTTTAGATTGTACATGTACCAAGTGTAATAGTAAATAGAATACATAGTTTCGTAGGGAAACAATGGCTTGAAACAAAATAAATCTTTGTTTGTAATGAGTTATGTGCAGCTTCGGACGCAAGTACATGGTTAGAACTTTCATTGTACAATGCATTTGGTTCTGCTTTGAAAAGAATCACAGAGCTGAGTCTATGTACCATATTATATAAAAGGTTAAGTGGTTGTTAGGACCTAGTCCTTAATTGAGATCCTTGTCCGATATTCCTGGCCACATGTTTTCCTTTTTGTCATATTAAGAATTGTTTTTAATTTAATATGTTCGTAGGGGAAACAAGGAACATTATTCTCATACAAAAAATTAAGATAACTCTAAATACACATTCATAAAAAAAATGGAATTTATTACAAAGGATAATCATAAGATATACTTGAATTGTCCTGGACCTCACTTCTGTGATGGGTATATGTCAATGGAATCCTTCTCTGAATACGGGACAAACATATTAGTAGTGGTAGACCCCAATGTCCAATGATCTTCATTTATACCGAATATTGACTATAAAAAAAAATGCTAACATTCCAATTTTCAATAACAGTCAACAGAAAATACATTGTCACAATAACAGATAACAAAAAAACTAAAAGCCCAATAACAGCTAACAAAGAATAAGACAATAACAGCTAACAGCAAATATATTTTCAAAATAACAGATAACAAAGAATTAAATTGCCCCATAACAGCATAACAGTTAAACCCCTTGCCCCCCCTCATTTAAATATAGCGTCTGGGGTGATTAACCGGACTGGTCAGATATTTATAGGGGGCGTAACAAATAATTAAATATAGAACATATCTATAAATAGCACTTCCGTTATCCCCATTATATTTAAAAAAAAATAATAACAACAGTAACAGTGTAACGTTACATGTATATGTGACTATTAAAACTGACATTCTTGTAGCTGATCCTATGTTGCCCAACTTGCAGATGGGCAATTTTAAAAGAACGATAAAAAACTGTAATTAGCGGCGATCTTTTTTTCTGAATTTTTGTCACATGTAAAAAAAAATTAAAGACATGATTTTTTTTCGTGGGAAAAATTTGGTTGATTATATCATATAAGGAAACACTGTAGCATGACTGTATAGTGCACTCCTTATAACAAGTTCTGGATCCGCCACTGGTCGTGTATAGAGGATATACCACGCTCTCTGTGCGCTAAGAGAGGGATCCGTAGGTGGACCGTTGTACATAAAGCAATCCAATATACCTTAATTTTCTGGTGAGTTATAATTTCTCGAACATGTATCCCCAACGGGCTATAATTTAGGACCTCATCTTTATAATTATTGTTATTTTTTTTCGTCCTGAACATTACCATTATTTACCACAAGACGATAACCAAGCAACCCAAAAGATCTATTTTTATATTTTAACACACCACGTTTAATATTCTCTTATCTTCATACTATAAACTACCATTTTTCTCTATTTTCATATTATAGCACACCACTATATATATTCTCTATTCTTTATATTGTATCACATCGTCCTGAACATGCATGAAATATTTGCCACTTGACGTTAACCAACCTACAGTCGGTATATTGTAGCCACGTTAGTCTGTATTCCTTATTTTTAATTTTTATCCATTTTTCTTAGTTTTGTCTCATTTTATTTCTGTAAATTCTTGTTATAATTTAAGCTTTCCTTTTTATAATAATCTTTCAGATATCTGACGCACTTACCTTACTCGAAAAGCACACATCAAGTTACGTTTATGGAAAGAAAAACAACTCTAAGATTACAATGTAAAAAACCCTGCTTAACAACTTATCACTGGCAGATCAGTGAGATCACACAATGAGTCAACTCAATTTTTATTTACAAAATTAACTGATCTTAAAATTGCTAACGACAGCATAGTCTGAATGTTTCACCAATAATCTATATCGCCTAATCCTTTTGGGAAGAAAACATTTGGGGACCAACCTTCACACAATACCACTTTGCCAGTCTCCGTGTCTATGAAGAAATACAGAAGTTAACCAGTCATTCATGAAACCATGCAATACTCTTTGAATGCATGTTTGGATCAATCACATGGAAAAGATAGAATGGGATTTATCCCATACTGCATGCTAACTTATACAAAAAATAACTGAAAAGTGTATTCTCCTACTACAAACTATTATAATATCCATCATGACTTTTGTATAAAAGAGCAGCTTCACAAAAACAGCAACTTCGAATTCTCCTGTTCATGTGAACCTTTATATAAAATAAGGAGATTGGTATGATTGCTAATGAGGCAACAACCCAGCAGAGTTCAAATGACATGGATATTCGCAAATATAATCACTGCTCGGCCTCCAATATTAAGAAAACTCCATACCATATAGTTAACTGAGAAGGGCCAGACATGTAAATGAGATACAACGCAAACATGAAAACTGTTAAATTGTTTATATGATTTTTAATTTGTTAATACAAATCTTTAAAATTCTCCGACATATCTGACAACAATGTGTTTCTTGATGTTTGTTTCATTTACTTAATATATGTCTGTGTACCTTTTTTCGCTTTGTGGTTGCTGTCAAAATAATGTTAACCCAACATTTTTGATACTGTGATTTATTTATAATGATTGCTGCTTCAGTAATTAAAAAAAAATCTTTGAATCTTTTTTCTTATAAAATTGAACCTTGAAGCTGTTTATGATACAATGAAAATTCGAATATTTATATAGATTTTTTTTTAATTCTTCACATTTTACACATAACAACTGTGTCCCGAAATCATCATTGGTTTGTCTACAAAATAAAGTAAATGTTAAAATCATATTAATTTTTGGTCACCAGCATAGCATATATGAAAAACAAAATGTTTGGAAAAAAA
Source organism: Mytilus edulis (assembly GCF_963676685.1). NCBI lineage: Eukaryota > Metazoa > Mollusca > Bivalvia > Mytilida > Mytilidae > Mytilus > Mytilus edulis. Next base: position 36,958,827 of record NC_092352.1, on the reverse strand, counting down.
CATCATATAGAAATATACATTTAGAAATGTCTTGGTGCAAGCTGAATTCCGCTACGGGATGCGAGATTATCTCGCTGTGGTGATGACACGACCCATTGGTGGCATTGGGTTGTTTCCTGCTCTTTTGTTGGGTTGATGTCTCTTTGGCACATTCCCACTGTGTCTAAACCACACCGGCAAAATTTGCTCGGACTCGATGGTATCTAACATCCGGCACAATGACGGAACACCAATAGACAAAAGAAAGGTAGGTTTCTCCTTATTTTTTTATTTTTTTTATGATATCGAAGAATATTTATACATATACAACTATTTTCTATTGTGAGATGTAATATTTTCTACAACCGTTCTATATTAACGGAGAAATAAGTCAAAATGCATGTCAAAATGACGAATTGAGTGAACCTTGCCTCGAAATTGTTTAATTTCTCGTTAAATTGTTCACATTGTACGGAAAGAAAGGTACGGGAAGATAGATATTGACACGGATATTGCAAATTTAGTTATTATGAGCATCTCAATAATTGTATCTCTGTGTATGGAACGAAAGAAAAGGGTCATGTCAAATTAAAATAAACCGGTTTCGTCAATGTTGTTACTACACAATCACCCGGTTTCGTCTATATATATCACCCGGGTTTTTTTTGGTTTTTTTTAACAAAAAATTTATGAAAAGAAACTTTGGCACGGATCTGAACATTGTCTTTCGAGAATTTAAATATATATTTATTGTAAAGTAAACTTGGCGTGTTAAAATTTATTTTAAACGGGCACTTTTTGGACATAGTTAATTATGATAATACACATTTTCCTAATGAAAGGCGTATCCCTTATTTCACTTAACTTCAAACTAATTTTAAATGGAATATAAATACTGAATAGCAAATACTGGTATCTAATTATTTTGTAACATTATTATATTTTCTTTGTTTATAATAGTAGTATGTAAAGATGAAAAATAAAAGGATGTGTTTTGATTCTGCCATAATTTTAATTTACTATACTATATTATATACACTTAGTTTACAATATTTACTATCAGTTATTAATACATTTATGCATTCAATCATTGACGAACAGTCCCAAACCGACTATAGTCTATACTGTTCTGCACAAATTAATCATGCATGCAGTCCTGCCAGATTTTCTGGTACTATATATACTGTGTTAATTGCGCACTAAAGCGAGTTTTCACACTTAAGCATCCATAACATGGCAGTGAGATTTGTAACTTTCTCCCCGTTTCTGGTAGGCACATTTATTTTCATAGGCATGTTTTTCACATTATTTTTACAGTTCAAATTCATTTTTTGTACAGTTCAAATTCATTTTTTGTACAGTTCAAATTCAATTGAAACTTCAAGATAACTTTCGAAAACAATACATGTATCTGACAGTTTTGTATTTTCAATGTGAATAAAAGTAGGTTTGCAAAACATGACCGTCATTTATATCTAGGTCTTATTAAGAAGAAGTGACGGTAACCACTTATCCCATAAACATTGACAATGAGACAACTTTCTTTTAGACACAAAAATTATGTTGAATTAATCAAGTTTAGGTCAGCGTATGCCTTAAACAATGAGAAAAACACACAAACTGCATGAAAGCAAGCTATAACAGGGCCCTAAATTATAAATGTAAAACAATTCAAACAAGAAAACTACCTGCCTATTTTATGTTAAAAACGCATATGGTATAAAGCAACCAAAGACAACCATGGAATTACAAGCGTGTGATTCGGGAATGGACTGAGTCAAAGTGTTGTCGCTGACACAAACAGTACAACAAAAGTATAAATAATAAAAAATGATGAAAAAACCTTAACTCGTCCGATGACAGAGCCTGTATAGTAAATGCGCGATGAGTGCCAAAACTTGTATCATAGTTAAAATTATCCCTTAAATATAATAAATATACATGTATTCGCAGTTTACTATGAAGTCCACTATCACTGAACTAGTATAAATATTTATTAAGGGGCCAGCTAAAGGACGCCACCGGATGCGGGAGTTTCTCGCTTCATTGAAGACCCATTGTGGCCTTCGCCTGTTTTCTGCTCTATGGTCGGGTTGTTGTCGCTTGGAATTTGTATGAACTTTTCATGTTGATAGACATTTTTAAATGATCTGTTGTTTTTTTTATTATTTCAGATGACAGAAAACGTTACAATTCAGGCATTAGATGAGTCATTTCATGAACTTATCAATGAAAACTCATCAGCTGTTTCAACTGCAGTCCCATGGAATTGATCAAAATGTGTTTGTTTGCTGTTTTTGTGGGGAAAATTAAAAACAAAAAGTGGCCACAGACGTCATGAAATAAGTCACTCTGACACTGAAAAAAGGAGACATGAATGCCAGATCTGTCACAAAACGTTTGCAGACAACGCACACTATATTGGCCACATGAACACGCATATTGGACATAAACCTTTCAAGTGTGGAAAATGTAATAAACAGTACACATACCAAGGTTCATACAAGAGGCACTTGAAAGTTTGTAACACTCTTAATGCTAAACGTTTCCAGTGTTCAATGTGCCCTAAGAGATTTGACAGGAAAGATCTACTAACTGACCATGTGACAGGAAAGCACAAGAAAGGTGTAGCCCAATATCATTGCCAAGTATGCAACAAAGGCTTTCGATACAGATCTAGCAGGTCTAATCATACTAGAAAAAAACATCATTGAGGATGAACGATCTGTTATTGTTATTTTTTATGCCTCAGTTATATTTATAGATAACTCTTAGGAAGCTACTAATTTATTTTTAGGATGAAAAAGGGGGCTAGGGTGAAAAAAAAGTATGCGTTTGTTTTCAGTTTTAATCTCTGTCCTGCTGTTTTTTAGTTTTTCACTTTATTCGGTCCTTTTTTAGGTAGTAGCTTATTCCCTTTTTACATAACTTGTTATCCTGCCATTTTCAATCTAAACTTTTAGCTTCCCTTTTAAGCAAATTGTACCCCCTAAAATCAAATGGTAGCTCCCTTATACTGTTAACCATGTACTTTATTTTTTCTACAAATGTTTTTTCTACAAATGTTACTACGAGAAACACTTTTTTTTCTACAATTGTTATTTTTACCAATTTTTTTTAGTATTGGTTATAACTGTTTGTTAAATCTATTGGAAGATTGTAATAAAATTGATTGGAAATTTGAACTCATGATTTCATCTAGCAGATATAAAAGATGTATTTTATACCCATACGACATCAAGTGTTCCTTTCCCTTAAATGAAAACCATGGTAACAACAGTCCTTCTCCATTGGGGACTTCATTTGTCTCTTTAAACCGATCAACCAACTTTTTACCACATGCTTTTAGGTTTTTGGAAAGTGAATTTGAATATCAACATGTGGATAGAGGTGTTGTTTGGCAGGGTCGGACAAATCATGGACGGACGAATCGACAAAAGAAAAGATGATACCATATTTACAGTTGTCTTATTATCAACGTTTATCCTTAAGAAGATTTATTTTTAACGATTGTAGAAAAGATTACATACATAGAATGATTAGATTACTTATAAAGGTGTCCATCCTTTTGTGCGAGAAAATCACATATCAATTGTGTGTTTCGATTTTTAAGACCGTAAACTTTAATTTCAAGTTTAAACATGTTCAACATATTTTCCCATAACTCATATAGAAAACGCATATTTAGAGAGCTTTAATCTCAATATGCTGTTAAAAAATTTCGGAATGCAAAGTAAATTAAAATATTTGTGTTCTATAAGAGTAGGAATTCAAGTTTTTGCTTATTATTTATTTGAATCTGAGACTCATATAAATAATAAGCCGTTGTCCGGTGAACGAACTTGTTTTCCAACGACACACAAAACTCCTTTTGAACGCTGAAGTTAAATAATCAATTATAATGTAATGCGATTATGATTTTTTTTATTTGACCAAACCGGGTTATGCATTTTGAAATCTATGACGAAACCGGGTTGTATACATTGACGAAACCGGCCAGTTCCATTTTGACTTGACCCATTTCTTTCGTTCCATACACAGAGATACAATTATGGAGATGCTCATAATAACTAAATTTGCAATCTCCGTGTCAATATCTATCTTCCCGTACCTTTCTTTCCGTACAATGTGAACAATTTAACGAGAAATTAAACAATTTCGAGGCAAGGTTCACTCAATTCGTCATTTTGACATGCATTTTGACTTATTTCTCCGTTGATATAGAACGGTTGTAGAAAATATTGCATCTCACAATAGAAAATAGTTGTATATGTATATATATTCTTCGATATCATAAAAAAAATAAAAAAATAAGGAGAAACCTACCTTTCTTTTGTCTATTGGTGTTCCGTCATTGTGCCGGATGTTAGATACCATCGAGTCCGAGCAAATTTTGCCGGTGTGGTTTAGACACAGTGATTCCCTGTCCGTGTTCTCTATCAAAATCATGCATGAATTTTTATCATTGTTTTAGGCCATACAGTTGCCTATACTTGCTCTCATCCACCTCCTTTGAACTTGGGGTGGATAGTTGTCTCATTGGTATTCATACCGCATGTTCGTACTTGTATAATGTTGACCTTTTGGTACTTTTATTCTCAATTTTTGTTTAAGTCAACAAGATGTCCTCTTAATCATGTTGATGTCTACTTTTGGTAATGTATGTCATTGGGTTCACCGGTTGCTGTCTCATTGACACCTCCTTTCATTGATGCTGCATCTATTGTTTTACTGTCTTGTTTTGCATAAAAACAAATTTACAGTGTATTCCTCATGCCATGGTTTTGTTTCAAGGTTTAGAAAGCCAATTGGTATATATTCACTGACAACATTTGTATTCTTTTATGGACTTTTTTTAGTGTGAAAAAAATGCCTCTTAAAAGTGCAAAAAAGTATTTTTCTTTTTTAAGTTGACCAGTCCAGACTTTGTTTACTAACAGTATATTTAAATTACTTTTCATAACAACGTGTCGCACTTCTTATATGTTTGTATAAGCTAAATGCATTTGTTTTAAAAAAAATCGAGCATAGATCATTTTGACCGTTTGGTGTATGTACAAAATCAGTGGCATCTTCTAGATATACTTTGTTTGTTTTTCGTCTGCTTATGTTTTTGAATTGCGTTCCCTTCTTCAAAAGTGTACAACATTGCGCATCTCTCCTCCCCCCTTTTTTACACATATCAAAATGCAAACTCCTTTATACACTACATATAAATACAACAAACTTATCTTAGATGAAGTGCATATTTCGGCGTCATATCACTTTTCCATCAAGTATTTTAAAAGTTAACAACCCCAAAATGTATTTATAGCGTACACACGACTGTTCGAGTGGTCCCAGTCAATACAAAAATTGCCATTTATTGTATAATTAGTAACTTGCTTACGTAGCACGGACATGCATGAAAGAATATATAACTACTCGCTGTTTCAGTTTGCATTAAAATTTATGTAACAGATTGTGTTGTTATATCATCTTACCAAGGTTTGATGTGCTGTTATTTTCCTTCGCGGTCATGGAAGCCATGCTGTCTGGTGTTTTCCACGACTTGTATGTCGTCACAAACAAAATATAAATAGCTTTAAACAACAATCGGTACTCTCGGGCTTTTCAATAGTATTATCGTAATATAATTTCTTCCGAAGTCAATAACCAACTTCTTGGTTATTCGTCTTGGACATTATCTTTAAAAACAAGCTAAAAAAGCCGATACTATTCCGAATGTCATAAATTACCATTTTTATATCACTTGTCATCCAGACGCTCTACTTTGAAAAATAAAGCGGCTGGATGATCGAGACTACTCCTGTCTGGGATCCGTACAAAAAACAACACATCACTCAGGTTGAGCAGGTACAGCGTAAGGCAGCCAGGTTTGTCTTCAATGATTATAAAGACAGATCACCTGGAGCAGTTTCAAATTTAATAAAATCGTTGGAATGGGAAAATTTAGAATTAAGAAGGAAAAAGGCAAGATTAACTATGCTGTATAAAATAAATTGGGGGTTAGTTGAAGTTCCTAAGGACAACTTAACAATATCTGATAGACGCACTAGGGGGAAACATAAATTTAGGCAAATATCAACAAATAAAGACTTCTATAAATTTTCATTTTATCCTCGAACTATTTCGGACTGGAACTCACTACCTGAAGCAATAGGTATGTCAGACACCCTGGAATCCTTCAAAAGTGGCATATCCACTCTAACATTTGAAGGATCCACAGCAACTTATTAAACTTTAAAGCCACTGTACATAATGTATATATGTTATTGATAACGATTTTTCTTGTCATATTATTTTTAAATTAAGTCCATATGTACATAGCACACAAGTTCCGGGAAGTTTTACACTCCTACCTAGGAGTCTACTCCCGTATTCGGAAGAAGAAGAAGAAGATAAGAAACCTCAAATTAAAAAAAAAATAATGCATATGTTTTTATAACTCAATGGATAGTTTTCATTATAAAACTTATGTACATATACTTTTTTCTGAAGAAAATTCTTTAATTTGTTCATATTTAGAAGACGTTTACTTTATTTTAATTCCAGGAAGCAATTCCCCGACATATTATCCGTATGCAAAGTGACCTCAGTGTGATCCATCTCGTAAACATCCGGTGATCGCAATACGCATGGATGTCCTTAAAATAAACTATTATCTAATTGTACATGTTAAACACGTGCTCAATATACATGCTTTTTATTGTTTGTTGACGAAGAGGTGACAATCGTTAAACTTCGGCTTCAAAACACGAACTTTAAGTATCTGCCATAATATTTTCACAACAACACTGACCGATTGAAAATAAATTCACGATTATATGAAATTTATGCGAAAAAAATGATAAAATCGTGCACAGAAGACTAAGTTTATGATGTTTGTATGCATTGGTTCAAGAATTGGAATACCATTATTTTTCACCGGTCACTCGTTTATTATGACTTTTAACACATGAAACGAATGGGAAACAATTGACATATTCCTGACTTGGAACATTTATTTACATATTTAGAAAATGGTAAACTGAACCTGGTTGTACAGTTAAATTTTACCTCTAAAAACAAAAAAAATCGGAAAATATTTTTCTGCATATGAGTCTACGCATGACTTTCCTACGTACAAATGTATGCTTAATGTTGCCCTCTGAATATCGTTTGCTAGTAAATTCGTTATCTTGCTTTCTCATTGTCGTTATATCCCAAGATCGAAATCTATTTAAGAATTGAATGCTCTTTTTTGTAAATTTATTGGGGTGTAAAAGCGTTGACCGAAGTACATTTTGTATGAAGCGCGGAAGCGCTTCATACTTAAAATGTGAGCACGGTCAACGCTTTTACAACCCTATAAAGTTACAAAAAAAAGCATTCAATACTTATAATTACATTTTTACCTATAGGATCATGAAAACACGCCTTTTATCAAGTTTTTATTTTATTTACCTGTGCACTTTATTGTGGGACCTCGTGTCATCATGAATGAGAAGTTTAATTGAGTGATACAACTGCTTAAGGAATAACACATGATGTGCAGTTAGCCAATCAGAATAACGTATTGTAATGAAACATACATCTAATGTAATTATTTATATTTAAAGTGTAATTTAAAGTTTACACGCATAGGAACTTGTCTTAGATTTTTTGTCCCGTATATACCTTATATAACACATAAAGTATATATTAGGGGGGGGGGGGGGGGGGGGGGGGGGGTTGGTTATGAGACAAGTGCATGTGTTTTGACGGACTAAATAAAAATCCCATAAATAAAGTATATACCTATATATATATATATTAAAGTTTTTGAAAAATTCTGACCAATTTATATAATTAATTCGGACAGGTAATAGAGAATTTATCGCGCAAACCCGACCAAAGAGCAGAAGAATAACTTTTAACTCGAAATTCGCATTTGTCGAAAGAAGAGAGAAAAAAGTATGTATTTATATGTATATAAAAATCTTCGGCGTCTGAAATGTCTCTGCAGAGTTTGGAACACAAACGGATATTAGTTACTTCACCTAGAATCACAGATAGTTATTTTGACTAAACAATTATCAAAACCACCGTATAAATTATTTTAATAAACGTCTCTAAAATAGTAAGATTTTAGACAAAATAAAAGTACACGCCTTTAGAATGGAATTCATACAGCAAAAAAAAAAAAGTTATCTCTTAAATTTTGATTCCTGCCGGTCTCCTTCCAAAATGGGACCACTCTGCATCTAAATTTTGGCAAACATACGTCTGTATGATGTTTTTTTTTCCTTTAATGTATGATTCAGTCTCAAATGTTTACTTAAACCGTCTGTACATTCGTAGTGCATTTTGTCCGTTTACACTGACGATGTTACGCATGGTGCAATCTGCAATGAACTAAAATGGAGAAGCGTCTAAATCCTATTTGTGTGTTCCAGTAGGATTTTTATTTACAAGAAAAGTGAAGCATATTTTCCTCTTTTTGAAACCTTGGTATTTAGAAAAGTGAATAGATTTTACAAATGTCACACTAGTTGTTTCGAATATTCCCTTGAAATGCGGGAGTTTCTCGCTACATTGAATACCCATTGGTGGCCTATGGCTGTTGTCTGCTCTATGGTCGGGTTGTGTCGCTTTGACACCATTTCCCATTTTCATTCTCAATTTAATGTGCTTATATGGACCGTAGCTTTAGCAAGAGTCAAGGTACGCCGTATAGTGTATTTGTATACAGAAAAAGTTCCTCATGCTCCTTGTATATTGTTGACCATATGAGCTAGTAAGTGACTGACGAAAGTTTTAATCAGGCGTTAGATTTGGCAAAAGAGACTGACGATAACGTACTATTTATAACCCAAAGTATCATAAGTCTACAGAAGGTCGTCAAGAATGTATTGTAGTGTTTTATCAACAACAACAAAATCAAGTTTTCCCATATATAACCAATATAAAATTATTGTGATTTTGTTAAAACAAATGAACGAGATCAGTGACGCTATCTTTTTTATTTTGAAATTTTAGAGTCAAGAAGTGTTTTAAAGAAGTTTAAAAAAAATACATCGTCCACGTGGAGACAATCCATTGTAACAGTAATGAAACGCATAGATGAATAACTCGACACATAAAGGATAATAACGCAAAATTTTAACAGGATTAACATTGTATGTGTCGATATTTTAAATAAATCATTTCAGCCGCGAACAAATTAAATTAGACTTCCGCTGGCCTCCCCCCTGTGGTCACGTTGCAAAGGAAGTGACGGGAGAAGTGAATGATCTAATTTAAATAAAATTGTATAAGCCAGAATAAAAAATAAAGTATACACAAACAGATGATGTATGACCCTTTTTTGCAAATTACATGCAGAGTGAACAGATATGTATTTTTCCTTGTTCCTAATCAATCTATTTTGTGAGTCTAACGTTAAAGGTATTTACATTCATAGCTCACTTGAAGAACAAATTGTCTACTACCTTTCAATAGCGGAGTCAGAATTTTGAAAAGTGGGAGTTCGGGCAATCTCTAGCCAACCTACATCCTGGAACAGATGAAAAATGTAACTTTTAATGATGCCAAGAATGAAAGTTGAGGTGAGCTCTATATTTCGTTAGTGTGGTGTTGAGTTTGATAATAAGTCGGTGTCATCGTGCCACTGCCCCGTGTTCGTTATTTTTCCTTGATTGTACACATCATTCAATACAATAACACTGGACACTTTTAATTTGCAAAACACTCATTTGCAAATCCGCCGCCGCCTCAAACAAGAGCTACAATATCATGTATATAACCAAAATGTGCGGAATTACATGGGATTCAATAATTTCATTGGTTTTATACTGTTACTTTCATATTTATTTTGCAATTTGAATTATAAAAACATGGGATTTTCAATATCCCATGGGACAGGGCAAAATCCCATGGGATTTACCATTATCCCATGGGATTTTGGTTAAATCCCATGGGATTTTTTTTGGTCCCATGGGATTATTGTAGTCCCATGGGATATTTGTTGTCCCATGGGACAAAAAAAATCCCATGGGACTATAATTATCCCATGGGATTTTTAATATCCCATGGGACAAAATAAAATCCTATGGGATTAAAATTATAAATATATATATATAAATATAAAGTTATGTGTATGTTACAATGAATGCTGTTTGGTAGTAAAATGTTTTAAATGTATACGAGTTTTTTTTATATTTTTTATATATACATATATATAATTTTTTTTAAATTTTGTCACAAACATGTTTTTTATTTGTTTATATGACAATAAATATTATTCTTATTTTGGAATGTATAATAATAATATTTTACAGTCAAAGAATAAAGTCCTTTCACTGAAACAAAATGATGAAATTTCTAAATAAATGAAAAAATATTGTTTTGAAATCTTTGTCTTGTTTATTCTATTATGAAAAATAGAACTGAAAAAACATTTCATATTCTGACTGAATAGTTCACTCTTTTCATGAGGTAAGATTTTCTTTGTTATAGGTTCATTGCAATACTTGTATAGGCAAACAATTTGAATTATATATAACTTTGTGGTGTACATAATAGTATGCTTATAATTGCAAATTTATAATATAAACACTTTTTGTTAAAGTTTTTGCTTTCTTTATTCACAGCTTGCTATGTACAATTATTCAGTCCACTATATAAGAGTGAAGTCAATAAATAATTTCATTCACTAGAATATTCCTGCAATTCTTAGACAAAACATTTTTTCAATCTGTTCTTTAAAGATCTTCCTCTGTACATCTTTATTGAATGGAGAGATTCAAATGAGAAGACAAAGCAAGTTTATTTGGACAACAACATTCTAATATCTTGTTCATTCGTTCCATCTTTCAATTGATAATTACATTGTTGTATTTATATGATCAAGTTCTTGTGCATCAATGATCGTGATGATATGACTCCATTTTGTTTATAGTCATCATGTTGAAATTTCCTCTTTCAAATAAATGTAGGAAAAAACATGTTCCATTTCAAATTAATAAAAAAGTCGCACTATGGAGAAAAATATCAGCTTTAAGTTTTCCGTTCAGTATTGATCTGTGAATGATGACCATGAAAATCCAGATTTCTGACCTACAAATACACAAACTCAAAAATTATCAGTGAAGAGATCAATAAAATGGCTATTTTATCATGTTTATGATTAATATGATAAACTTTCATTTAAATATTCAAGTACTAAATTACAGAAATCGCTTAAATTTTATAATAGTTTAGTTAAAGTACAGCTTATTTAAAATTATAATAAAAAAATATAGGCCACCGATGAGTTAAATAAGATATTACATTTTTAATGCCAAAAAATGGCTTTTTTGCACCAAAGGGAGATAATTTGGAGCTTTTTCAATGGTATATGCATTTTAAAAGTCATCTGGGGCCAAACCGAATTGATTGTTTTGAATGATTTGGTGTACCATATGATAAAGATATAAATAAATTGAGTTATGAAAAAAAATTATTAAAAAATTTTTCTGAAATTGTTATACCCTAGAGCCTCCTTAAATGTCATTTGATCTCTATTGGAGAAATGTCTCATTGGAAATCAGACTGCTAAGTGTTTCTTATTTTTATATCAACCCAGCCATATTATACCTGTCTAATATCAGGAGCTTGTACATAGTTCAGTGGTTGATGTTGGTTCATTCATACCCGTCATTTTTATTTTTCATAATTTTTTGTTTTTATAAATTAGTCTGGTATATTTGACGTTTGAATTGATGCTCTGTTTCAAATTTGGTTAGTGTTGACTTTTATAGATTACTATAACATGTATAGGGTATGGGTTTTCTCATTACTTACAGGTCATCAATGGCCTCTAATAAGTAATTACAATGCATACATCCACTAAATTGAACTCTGATGGATAGTTTTCTCTTTCATCATACCACATCTTATTTTAATAAATATTTAATTATTATTCAAGAACAAAATTTTTTATAACAGGGGACTTACCATTTAGGCTTTGTTGACCTCTGTAAATCTTATTTTGTTGATAATTTCTTCTGTTTATAGTTTCCCCTTTATCTTTCATGTTCTTGCCCTACACATAAAAGGGTAAACATCATTTAATGACAAAAATAACTACTACATGTATTACATAATTAGTAGGCAACTGAAAATTTTGTCTTATTTGTATATAACATCAACTTACTCATCATTCTTGCTGTTCAATATCATGAATATTATCATTATTCTATGAATATGAGGTCACAGTAAAATTAACCTTGGCAGGCAGACATCTTTTTTTATATGATACCTTGTAGTCATTCCATACAACAAGTAGACCTATGCTTAAAAAATCTAAGGCCAAAATTAAAATAATGTTTATTTCCCCTCCCCCCACACGGGTCAAAAATAAGCGCCCGGGTCAAAAAATTATTTTCCACAAAAAAATCGAAATTATTTTTTTCCTGAAAATAATTTGTTTCCATTTTTGGAAAGTGCTTGAAAGCACTTGAAAGCAGAAGGATTGATAATCTAAATAAATACACTCAAATTGAGCACAAACAACTGATAAGTGGCCTAGACTGGACAAGTCAAACCATTCATGTGACCATGCTATGACAATCACATCCAGTTAAAAAAAACTAGAGGCTCTCAAGAGCCTGTGTCGCTCACCTGTTAATGTGTTTACTGATGTCGGCCATCTTCGTTGGTAGGCGGGGTCATTAGACACTTTTTTTTTAAATAGATACCCTAGTACTATGATTGTGGCCAAGTTTGGTTAAATTTGGCCAAGTAGTTTTAGAAATGATTTTTATACAAGTTACAAAAATGACGAAAAGTTGTTCAATATTGACTATAAAGGGCAATAACTCCTTAAGGGGTCCTCTAACAATTTTGATCATGCTGACTTATTTGTAGATCTTACTTTGCTGAACATTATTGCTGTCTACAGTTTATCTCTATCTATAATAGTATTCAAGATAATAACCAAAAACTGCAAAATTTCCTTAAAATAACCATTTCACAGGCAGCAACCCATCAACAGGTTGTCCGATTCGTCTGAAAATTTCAGGGCAGATAGATCTTGACCTGATCAACAATTTTACCCCATGTCAGATTTGCTCTAAATGCTTTGGTTTTTGAGTTATAAGCCAAAAACTGCATTTTACCCCTATGTTCTATTTTTAGCCATGGCGGCCATCTTGGTTGGTTTGACAGGTCACGCCACATATTTTTTAAACTAGATACCCCAAGGATGATTGTGGCCAAGTTTGGTAGAATTTGGCCAAGTAGTTTCAGAGGAGAAGATTTTTGTAAAAGTTTACAGACGACGGACGCAGGACGACAGACGACGAACGCCAAGTGATGAGAAAAGCTCACTTGACCTTTCAGGTCAGGTGAGCTAAAAAAAACCTGCCTTCCTGGTCTGTTTACAAAGGGTAGACCCGGGGAGGGGAAACAGACATTCTTTTAAATGTGGCCTGATAAAATGACAAAACCAAGAAAACTTATCATTGACCAAAGAACAATAAAATGCGGTCATGGTTTATATATGAATCTGCCATTCAGACATGCACACCTTACAATTGTTTCATATCTACCAAATATAATCTACCTGTAACTTTAAACATATGATAAACTTACAAAACAATGCAGTGTTTCATTGACCAATGAACCATGCATGAAAATGAGGTCAAGTTCATATAAAATATGACAGACAGCTAAGTGCATCTTACAATTATTTCATTCACTAAATAAAGGGGCCTTATTGCTTACAGTATCTGGAAAATTGACCAAACCACAAAAACTAAATATTTTCAAAGTTCCTTATACCCTGCCAATTTGTTATGGTTGTGCCTGTTCCAAGTCAGGATCCGATAATTCAGTGATTGTCGTTTGTTTATGTGTAACATATCTGTTTTTCAATTTTTTTGTACATAAATTAGGTTGTTAGTTTTCAACTTTCAACTTGGCTATCATGTGTAAAATCATACAAGTGTTGGGAAAACAGGAAGTTGTCGAGTGATGAATCTGAAAATGCATCACACGGTATAGCTGACTTATTTAACCCCGAAACCAAATTTCAGAAATCCTTCTATTGTAGTTCCTAATAGGGAAAATGGGACGAAAAATATTCATCGGACGGACTGACTGACGCAAGGATGGATGGACAGACAGGGGTAAAACAGTATACCCCCCCCCCTTTTTTAAAGTGGGGGCATAATTTTAATACGGGGCTATAAAAACCCATGCAAGATGTCAAAACAAAAAGAAGTAACCTAATTCTTACTTGTTAGGGGCTATTTATTTATTGTCGGTTATACATATAACAATACAAAATATTAAAGGTCTGTAGAGCTTTTATCCGACATACATATATATGACAAGCACAATACATTTGTACATGAAACATAAAGCTCATCACTGAGATAGTAGTCTCAGATAGAGGGAGGCGGGGTCAACCAAACTCCCCTATTCAATCTGAATGCAGGACAGAAAGTCACAGTCAAAAAGTCACACACTGTCACAGGACAAAAAGTCACAATTTAGTTTTGAGATTATTTTTCTTTGAACAAGAAAACACTCTTTTTGTATTTTTCTTGAAGTTTTATACATGAACATGATGTAGCAACTTTAAATTAAAATTTATTAAAAACAAATAAATCAGTGCATTAGGTTTGCGCACATTACCATTACATTTGCGCACAAAAATCATTACGTTTGTGTGCAGCTTTTGATTACATTTGCACGCATTTTTTAACATGTAAATATAAAAAAAAAAGATATAGTATGATTGCCTTTTACAGCTGACTATGCGGTATGGGCTTTACCTCGGGCTTTGTTCATTGTTGAAGGCTGTTTGGTGACCTATGGTTGTTAATGTCTGTGTCATTTTGGTCTCTTGTGGACAGTTGTCTCATTGGCAATCATACCATACCTTCTTTATATTGGCTTATGGTTGAAGGCCGTAAAGACCTCTAGTTGTTAATGTCTGTGTCATTTTGGTCTCTTGTGGACAGTTGTCTCATTGGCAATCATACCACATCTTCTTTTTATATTATGAACAATTTCCTAAAATTAAAAATGAATATATGTAATAAAAAGAAGATATTTCAAAATCTTTTTTCATTTATATTCAATCAACTTTTTGTCCTGTGACTTTTTGTCGGAATGTCCTGTGACTTTCTGTTTTTGCAGAAGTCCAGGGAGTGTTAAAAAATCACATGTGCAAGTTGAGAGTCAACACTTACACAGGGACTACACAATACTTTTTCAGAATGTCAGCAAAAAAGAATCACTGGTGACAGGGGAGTGTAACCGATGAATTGATCCTGAATCAGATAAGATTTTCCCGGTACGTCTAAACACCGCTCAGGAGGACCTCCTGGGTGCACACATGCAGGGCATACAAAGTGCACTCATGGCAGACCCTATATAGTCGCCGTCGTATCTGCACACATGATGGATGTATATATTCGTTATAGATCGTCATACACTTCTCATTTTAGAGTTAAATTTGCAAGCAACCTCTTAAGATTCTAAAATAATAATGCTACTAAAAATATATTATTTCCCCCAATTTTCGCAATTTTTTCGCCATATAAAATATTTAGGCGACTGTGCTTTTAGTGAATATAAACGATGACGAGGCCTCACGAATAAATATAAATATGAAATATACTGGAACATCGATTAGCATAGATCGAGCAGCAGAGTAAACTTCCACATAAATCTCTAAGTTATTTACGCCGGATAATATAGACTGTGCTCCTGAATAAAGTTGTCAAATACATTAATTTGTGTTTTTTACTTCTACAAGAAATTTGATTCAAATGCTAATTACGCACCATTTGCTGAGCAGAGAATCATTCTAAGCCAGGAACCGTCTATACTAACTGATAACAGTAAGAATAGAAAGTCTCTGTAAAAAGGCAGTCAATACTAACAGAACTGTATTAACTTAATGATACATGTACATCAAGTTCCAGCACCTCACCAAGCACCCTTGCCATGCATACTGAGATGGCAAACTGGTGTGTGTCAGTATTTTAATATAAAACTGCGTAGGTTCATATCGTTTGATTCAACGTTTGTTTGGTTATTTTTTAAGGATCGTTGTAAAATTATATCTAAATCTTTGTTAAAATACGATTTTAAATTGTTCAATTCTTTCTATTTCATAATTTTGTCAAAGTCTACTTTTTAAAGTTTTAAATTTTACAGAAAAAATGAATATTCCAATTTGATTTGAAGAAAATCTTTTTGAACTGTCATGACATGGTGTTGCAAAGCTGATTACAGGTAACTATAACATACAGTAATTTTCCATTACGACAGTGCGTGTATTCTCGGGTGTGTATAACGTATAGTTTTCTAGAGAACATCCTGTCTACGTGTAATACAGATTGATGACATTATACAACATTTCTTTGGTTAAATGTGATAAGGTATCTGTGTCCATTCCCTATTTCAACACCACTAATTTTTCGAAGAAAAAAAATCAAAAAATAATTATATGAAATTAAGAAGAAAAGTAGCAAATATAAACTTCAGTAATTGCGCATTGAGTAAACATAATTCCAATATTGCATGAACAAATCCGTGAGAAAACGTATATATACATGTATGAATAAAGATGTGTTTTAAAAGACCTATTGGCATTATTTCACACTAGGACCTAAGATAACTAGAACTAAGCAATGGTTGATCCAGAAATTTTCATAAGTGGGGACTCATTGACTGCCTTAGAGGGGTCACGTCCAGTCATGCTTCCGTGATTCCCTATATAATCTACCATTTGTTTCCCAAGATTTAGGAGGGGGGCTGGTACACACATATATATATAAATATACCTCTGCGGCGGAGCCAGCCATTTGAAAAGAAGGGGGTCTCAACCCAGGACAAAAGGGGGAGGGGGTGGTTCCAACCATATGTCCCCATTCAAATACATTGATCGTTCAAAAAAAGGGGTGGTTCCAACCCCCGAAACCCTCCCCCTGGATCCGCCACTGATACCTAGTATGCATATAATTAAGAACAGCTTTGAATATATGCATATAAAATAATGGTACGTTTAAAAACCGTTCAGGATCTCCTGGTTGCACACAGGACATTAAGTAACTTAGGACATGTATATATAATAGTAAGAGTTCAGGGTATACATTCGATAACTAACATATTTTATAATTTTGTAATTTTTGTTTTGATAAAATCAGAGACATATAATACATGTATTGAGACATATATAATACATGTGTCTCTGAAAAAATCAAACCATCTTTAAAGAAGTTATTTCAGTTTGAATCGACTGTCTTTTGCATTAGAATTCCAAAACGTTAATGTTATTTACAAATGCCAAAACCTGCAAGAAAGAAACATTTATATTCGGTGATTTTTACACTAAACGTTTTCGTAATTTGTTTTAAAAATATTAAAAAGTACATGTACATCGTTTTTTCAAGATTTGTATAGTAACTGGTTTAATTAAGTCCCCTTGATGAAATTTAAATTGCGAGACGCTAATTAATAAACTATGATCTATCTATCGGCATGCGTCGTTATTTGGGATACGTCACGGATGACCGATGGTCATATTCAATACGATATACCAATCATCATTTGAATTTGGGCAATTGATCTTTAATAATTAGGACTAATTGGTGATGGCAGAGAATAAGTCGCTGGTGATGGTTAAAAACATATAGAAGTAAACTTTGCAAATAAAAAGGTTTCCTCGGAAAAAATTATGAAAATATATGAATATGCTAAATAATTTTTTTTTCCGAAATAATAATTAAAGACGTTTAGAAATAACAAATTTTCACAGTTTGGAAATTTTCAATTCAAGTTATTTCATTTTGAAAACGTTGAAAAATATAGATCTTATTATATGTTAAATGTGGGCCGCTTGGAGATCAACTTGTGAAACCCTGCATAATTAGGGTTTGTCTACTTTCGTCTTTTTATATTACCAAACATTCTATAATCAAGGATTTGAACAAGGCCTTGTTATAATGAATATTATCGCCAATATCACCATAATTAAATAAAGAACAGATACAATATTCGCCTAAAGAGTTTGCCATCTAACAATTCAAAATGAAATGTTGAGTCGAAACTAAGGTACCAAATCTATAAAAAGAATCACTATTTTAGTCGAAATTAAACTGTATATAATATTCTTTTTTTCAAAACTCCTGAAATAATTTAACATTAACTATAGAGAGCTTACACATGCAAATCTGTTTAAAAGTATGTGAGCGTAAATAAAATTTGTTTATTACCCCCCCTCCCCTTTTTTCCTTCTATAAAATTTAATTGTAAACGATTTTCGTTCTTAATTTGTGTTTGCTCATTAACTGGGGTTCATGCTGTCAAAAAAAAAATGTCTCCTTGTGTAAAAGTTATTGATAAGAAAAAATTGAAGCTTCCAGAAGAATAACGGTACGTCTAAACACCGCTTGAAGGACCTCCTGATTGCACTCATGACATACGAAGTGCACTCAGGACCCTTTATAGTCATCGCACACAGGATGGATGCATATATTCTTTATACGCTTCTTATTTTAGAGTTAAATTTGGTAGAATTTGTAATTCTTAGAAAATAATAAGGGCACGTGTCACTGATTACGCAACTACTGAGCCATGAATTATCCAATCAACAAAATTAATTGGATTATCTTTATTGTTTTTTTATACATTGTGTTGTTAGTACAGTGTGACCATGCGGGAAGTAATATTGTGACGTCTAGAATGAATATCACGATGTTTTAAGATTTTCGTCTTTTATTAAAATTTCGTTCCATAAATTTTTAAGTTTTATTCTTAATTTTATTATCATGTCCTGGACCAGTAATCAATTCTTTGCACGAGTTTGAAAAGGGAAATAATTATAAATGTTCATACTTTAAAAGAATTTATATTAATTAAAGTTTTGTATATGGAATCCGTTCTAAACGGTAAAAGCCGTACTTTTCAAACAATCAAACTCATATACATGTAGTTAGATGTTATTTCTCATTTTTATCGAACTTGTCCAGGAATTTTATTTTTGAGTTATACGAATATTTTAAGAAATCCGTTTTTATTAAGTTTTTTTTCTCTAATTAAAGTCGTTTTGTCCAGTTTCACAAGCCTGAAACGAATTTCAATGCGAAAATAAATTCTGAAAATGAACTTGTCTACGTTTTCGTCTCCGTTTTTTGAAAATTATGATATTTTGGGTATAATTATTTCTAAAAAATATGTAAGTTAGATTGTAGTAGCGAGAAATTTTAAAAAAGAAGATGTGGTATGATTGATAATGAGACAACTATCCACAAAAGACCAAAATGACACAAACATTAACAAAGAAAGACTATTTCGAAGACAGTTTATTGACACGAAATCCGTTCAAACCACGACTAAGTCTTCGTGCACAGATTTCCGTTAAGGTTAAACTGAATATTGTACATAATTGTCTTCTCTTGTATAATGGTTTGTTGAGAATAAAGATATACAAATGTAATAAAATTTGATATTCAGTCAACATTGTGTTTGTTTAAAAACTTGATTTAGAGAGAGAGATAGAGAAAAGAATCACACTGAAAAACAAAAATCGAGCTTGTTACAGAAAAAAAAAACGCAACTATAAAATAATTTTCTTTATTCGTGAACTGCAAAACACAACAAATTAATTTACCCGTCATCATGAAAAATAAACTGAAAAAGCACATCGAATGAGATATATGTTTTATTTTTTCTATATGCAAATTCATGTTAAAGGTAAAACTGAACTAAACAATACAATTCCTAAAAAATAATAAAGATAATCCAATCAATTTTGTTGATTGGATAATTCATGGCTCAGTAGTTGTGTAATCAGTGACACGTGCCCTCATTATTTTATAAGAATTAACATATCTATCTAAGTTCGATTCAGGCGCGGATCCAGAGGGGGGAGGGGGGTTCCGGGGGGGGGGGGGGGGTTGGAACCCCCCTTTTTTTGGCCGATCAATGCATTTGAATGGGGACATGTAGTTGAACCCCCCCTTTTTTTGCCCTGGGTTAGGACCCCCCCCCTTTTTTAAAATGGCTGGATCCGCCCCTGCGATTTCAACTTCTACCAAAATTTAACTCTAAAATAAGAAGCGTATAACGAATATAAACATCCATCATGTGTGCAGATATGATTACGGTAATGGGTCCTGAGTGCACTTTGTATGTCCTGAGTGCACTCAGGAGGTCCTGAGCGGTTGTTTAGACGTACCCGAAGAATAAATCATTTCCTGAACCTAAAATACATTTATCTGTAATTAAAGAAAATTCGCCTAAAACATTCTCTCATATATTTAAACAATTAATTGTAAAATAATTAATTCAACGTCGGACTTTCTGTCTGTTTACTAATACTTTTCTTGTTCAGTTTAGTTTATACCCATAATAGATGAACGGAAATAAGTACTTTTTTTTGGAAAATTTACAATTAGATGAACGGAATTAAGTACTTTTTAGGAAAATTTACAACTCAAATTTTCAAAAACAAAATTCTACACTTTTTACCTGGATGTTTTTTCTCTGTCTCGAAGCCGCAACCTTTGACCCCGTATCAAACGTAGCGACCAACACCTCACATGACGTATTCTCGATGTTGAGGTATTGACAATATACAATCACATTTATCAATCACATTTATCAATATACAGCAAGTAAGTAATTTGGTGTTGAATGCCAGTAGATCAGAATTTGTTAATTGAACTTTACCTGTTTAAGGGGCACTAGCTGCCAAATTCATGTTCTTCATCGATTTTAATAAAATTCACATAACGTGTATATAGTGTTGAATTGTTTATTAAAATGTTGCGCACAATCTTGGCTGATATGCATAAAACCATTATATTTCATGACACTGCATGAAAAAGAAATTGACTTATCGCATAATACCAGAACCAGAGACATATATATTGTATCTAATATCTCTGCCAGAACTAAAAAATAAACTACAGTAAGTCCACATACACATAAGAGGGTATGGATGTTAATTAACAGAATAGAGAACAAAGGACAAAGAAAAAAAAAAGGAATAAAGAATAGTGAAAGAAAGAGAATAATGGAAAAAAGTGTAAGTTATTAAAAATATAACTAAAACAAGAATGTGTCCCCAGTACACGGATGCCCCACTCGCACTATCATTTTCTATGTTCAGTGGACCGTGAAATTGGGGTAAGAACTCTAATTTGACATTAAAATTAGAAAGATCATACCATAAGGAACATATATACTAAGTTTCAGGTTGATTGGACTTCAACTTCATCAAAAACTACCTCGACCAAAAACTTTAACCTGAAACAGGACGAACGAACGGACGAACGAACGGAGGCACAGACCAGAAAACATAATGCCCCTCTACTATCGTAGGTGGGGCATAAAAAGAAGACAGAAAAAAAGACACCCCTCCGAGACGAGCCTTACATGCACTGTTATTACCCAAGGTTAATTTTACGGCGGCTCATTTTATTTTGGCTTAGAAATAAACATAATTGACAAGTTTCCTTCCCCTGCATTCTCGATCCCACATGTAAATAGCACGGTGATTTCAAAAAGACATTGATACATCATTACAACACTTGCCGTCAGTATTTGAATATATTGATTAAGAAGGTATAGAAGATTAATGCACGCACACTATTATCCACCACTGGCCTAAATAGTTAGTCCGCAAACAACGAGGGTCATAAAAACCCAGCACTTTGAACACAGCCACCGGCATGGTGTGAATCTGAAAGCTTCCCACTATCCATTTCTACCCATAGAAAACTTTTGCCTTTCATTTATCAAAAATGAAATATGTTGATATTAATGGTATATAAGAATTATTGGGGAATTCAAACCATTCCTATTGTAAGTGATAAAACTAAATTTATATCAGGGTGATTGAAATGAGGAAAAAAAAAGGGGAATCAGGAGTTCAGGGCCCCCTGTTTGGGAAAAGAATTGGTTGATTATATATGGAATCACTGAGTCATGGCAGGAGCAGACCCCTCTTAGGCAGTAGGTGGGCCCCACTTATGAAAAATTCTGGATCCACCACTGTGGTCATGGTGGTCTTCAGTTGTATTATCTTTTAAAAAAAAAATTACACCTGTATAGTGTATATTCTTTAGTGTAAATCAAGGGAAAATACTGTGAACTATCTGTGCATTGGGGCTTATTAAAAGGTATTTCGGGGGGAAGAAAGAAGGGAGGGTGAGTCCATGGGAGGTAATCCCCACCCCTTTCAATTTGAGAATATGCTATTATCATGTAAACGGTCCAGATCCCCATCCCTAAACCATATATATTCTTGAATGGGACGATAAAACAAATCAAATGAAATTAAAAGGAGGTCTTTGGGGGTTACCCCACTCTGTTCAATTTGAGAATGTGCTATTATCTTGTGAACGATCCAGATCCCCACCCCTAAACCATATATATTCTTGTCGGGGACAATAAAATTAATAATGAAATAAAATAAAAGTGAAGTCCCACCCCCTCTAGTTTGAAAACTTGTAAACGGTCAAGATCCCCACCCCTAAACCATATTTATATATTCTTGTATAGAACAATAAAACAAATCAAAGGAAATATAGGGAGAGTCCATGGGGTTCACCCCCACCCCCACATGTTTGAGAAACTTTTAAATGGTTGAGATTCCCTGTCATCCAGTGGTTAGGTGAAAAAATTTCAGGATCCCTGATCCCCACCGTCAAACCATATATATTCTTGTATGAGACAATAAAACAAATCAAATGAATATAGGATCATCCCCTTTGTCTTGGGTTGGGAACCCCCCTTTTTAAAATGGCTGGATCCGCCCCGGCATACCATCTAGCTAGCTATAAAGGCTTTAAAAATATGAAATCAAACAAGGAAATTAACAGTGTAGGCAACTGTTTTGAATTTAAAAAAAAGTCTTTTACATATATATAACAATGTTAAATTTTTTGTGCATTTATTTTTGCTTATCGTATTTTCAATAATAGACAAAATTGCATGACTGAATATTGTTATTTAAGAAAAATCAGCATACATGATATAAAATGGGAAGTGGAAACTGGGAATTTGACAAAGAGACAACAACCCAATCAAAGAGCAGACAACGGCCTAAGGTCACCTATGGGTCTTCAAAGCAGTGAGAAAAATTCGGCACTGGTCTTCAGCTCATAAATATGTATCAGAAATGAAAACGAGATACAGCTTTCAGTTGTATTAATAAAAACCTCACAATAAGTTCTGAATATCAGAATATACAGTATTGCAAGATTCTCTCAAAATGTACACATAGAGCTGAAAAACTGTCAGTGACTGTAAAATTAATCATGCTTACATTAAAGTCCATGGAATCCATCTTAATATGCATACTCTCGTACAAAGGAATATAAGTATGCAATAGACATCAAGTTTTCAAAAATAAGAGTATCTATGCCATTAATTTACGACAAGATCTTAATCAAGTAATAATTTCGGTTTGTTTAAATATTTCGGAGGTTAGTATGACCTCCTCTTTGGTGATGATGTTTTCGTTTTAAAGTTGGGAAAATTGTTTGTACATGTACCAACAAAAATAAAAACACAAATTCAATCTAGAATTATGTTTTTATCATTTTTTTATGTTTAGGTTGTCAGCAAGATGAAAAGGACAAGTATGCAGTTCAAACTTCAAAATGTGGATAAGTTGAGGTTCTAGGTCTTACCTTTGCAGATTTTCATATTTTGCATGAATGAATTCAAAGGTTATATGATGGACAGCAGAGAAAGAAAAAAACAACTTTTCAATTATCCTGCTCCTGGATAAATGTAAAACATCTTGTTTTTCGGTAAGTTTTATGCTCTGTTTTGATAGTGTTAGTGCATTCATCTTTCCAGTCTTTCCTCTAAATTGTAAGTTTTTGGTGAGTGTTCACCATGAATTTCAGTAAGTAACTTGTGGATTTACATGTATATACTCAAAATTTAGTACTAATATTAATGGGATTTTAGCATGACATCCTGCCAAATGCTTGTTAATCATGTTTATGTTCCAGAACAAACAAGTATTTGGACTGTACGCATACAGTCTGCCCAATTTTAAGAAGTTGGTCAAGTTTATTACAAACAAATGTACAGTACAGATCAACATAACTGAAATCTTTAATAGATTAATACAAAAAGTTTAATTGCAGTTAAAATAAAAACACAGGTTTGGTTGAGCTGGTACCAGACAGTACAAGTATACTTAAATGGTCTGACTGTACACATATGGTGGGACTGTAAGTTCTGGACCATAAAAGTAAGATCCGAATACTGATATGGTCTGGAACATTTATACATGTCTTAAAATTAATATCAAACACATTGGTGTTTTTGAACTTGGTAATAAGTTATGTGATAGAACTATAATGTTTTGGGATATCAAAATCAAAAATATCCCATTTTTACTTTTAATAAAGAAGAAGATTATTGATGTATGTTTAAATGTATATTAAAATGAGGCAGCAAGCCAACAACACAAAAAAAAAGGATAAAACATACATATTTTGTTTGTATCAATGTTATAATTTCCAATATGTTCAAGGTATTTTTTCATTGAAATAAAACACAAATTGAAATCTGTCTGAACTTCAAAAGCTTAAAGAAATATTGTTTCTGTTGTCTGCATTTTGTATAATATATTGCAAATTCTTGTGAATAATGGAAAGTTATTATAGTTGTCTAAAGTTTTAACTTTTAACATTGATCTTTATACTGTAAAATTCATAAATTATTGCGTGCATTTATTATTGCGATTCTGTCATTTTAGACTTAAATGCGATTTTAAATTTTACGATTTTGAAAAATCCTGTTTAATCCATATAAAATATTTCATAATACGAGTTTAAATTATTGCGTTTACAACTCCGTTGCATTTTTCGCAATAAAAAAAAACTTGCATTAATTCTGAATTTACAGTATATATATATATTATGTATATAACTCGGGAAAATACCCAAATTTTATAAAGAAGAATAAATTAATTGATTGTTATATGGTATTAGAATAGGAAGATGTGGTATATTGCTAATTTGACAACCCTCCATCAGAGACCAAAGGATGTAGGCCGTTAGCAACTGATGACACTGGACAACCTTTAACAATCAGTAAAATCCATACCGCATAGCTATTTTTATTGAAAATCATATTATTGCTACATGTATGAAAACAATTTTGTATAATCCATTACTTTAGATTTTATTGGTTCTTTTTCAGAAGGATTGAAATTCACCACCTAAAATAAATGGAGAAAACATAGAAACAAGACCAGAATAAATTCAAAGAAAAAAGTTGGATCAGTTATTATTTTCATCACTCAGTCAATGATTTGAAGTTCTTTTAAATTCAAAAAAATATTGAAACCACAATAATGTCAAAGTTCTGTGCTGAATGTCCAAAAAGTGGACTATACCATCAATCAATGCTGGATGATAAGAAACTATTTATGTTTTGTGTTGAGGGATATTGTGAAAAAAATAGATTTACTTAAATAGCTACTAGTATGTTAAGCCTAACAATAGAGTTTTTATTGATTTCAAATGGCAAATAATTGTGTTTCAAGAAAGTATTCTATAATTCATGAATAAACATATATTGATACTTACATTATCTGCTTTGTTGTTTAAAAGTTTAGTTTTGAACAGTTAAAGAACAATATGCTAAATTAACATTTCCCAAGAAAAAAAGATATTCAATTAAAAAGATTCATCTTATAATAATTTACTACCAAATAGAATACATTGTAACATACACATTACTGTTTATTCATATCTATATATTTACAATTAGAATCCCATAGGATTTTAATTTGTCCCATGGGATATTAAAAATCCCATGGGATAATAAAAATCCCATGGGATTTTTTTTTGTCCCATGGGACAACAAATATCCCATGGGACTACAATAATCCCATGGGACAAAAAAAAATCCCATGGGATTTAACCAAAATCCCATGGGATAATGGTAAATCCCATGGGATTTTGCCCTGTCCCATTTTATAATTCAAATTGCAAAATAAATATGAAAGTAACTGTAGAAAACCAATGAAATTATTGAATCCCATGTAATTCTGCACATTTTGGTTATATACATGATATTGTAGCTCTTGTTTGAGGCGGCGGCGGATTTGCAAATGAGTGTTTTGCAAATTAAAAGTGTCCAGTGTTCAATGAAAAAACAAATTGAGCAAATCAATGTACAACTCATGGCAATGTTAAACACAGAAGAAGAAAAAACAATGCGTTCTTCAGATTAGGATTTGTAACTTTCGCTTTCTGATCGTGAAGAAATATCTCTTTTTCCGAAGTTCATAAAGTCTGTCAGTAGAAAAGATAATGAATTATATTTAAGTGAAAATATTTTTTTGATTATCAGTTCAAAATTGAAAAAAAAATATATAGAATTAATGGAAAGTTAAGATTGTGATAATATGTGTAAACTTTGATCTCCTAATTTTCAAGAACATCGCAACCTCTGTATGCGAAACCTTAAATTGGAATTAAGGCGATGATGGATGGCATGTATTGGTTTATAGGGAAACCGTGTCTAATACTTTCAAATCATTCGAAAATAGACAAAACCAGATACATGTAGGTAACCCGTTATTCAATTAAAAAGATCGACACCACGAAGATACAAGAAAGAAAAGAGCAAAGGAATATTTTTTTTATTTCTAGACAAATTGCTTTTTAAAATAACTAGTCGTAAAAATCAAACTTAAAGTTGTAGTAAAACAGTGATTGAAAAAGCCAGATAGATGTATTACACACCAATCATTCTCTAAGACCCATTACGGCAACTCGTCTATTCAATACCGACAATCCAAAACAGCTGAAACAGGATCAAACTGGTCATCGGAGCAATGATTTATGGTCATTCAGTCAACCATCAGAACCACAGTATTACAAAGTGTTTGAAATCTTGCAACAAAATGTGGATTGTTGCACCAACATTGAACATACAGTCTCAACACAAGAAACTACCAATATCGGTCATGTTGTTTCAACACCCGCAACCACCAAAATCAACCATACTGTCTCAACACCAGCAACCACCAACATCGACCATACTGTCTCAACACAAGCAACCACCACCATCGACCATACTGTCTCAACACCAGCAACCACCAACATCGACCATACTGTCTCAACACAAGCAACCACCAACATCGACCATACTGTCTCAACACACGCAACCACCAAAATCGACCATACTGTCTCAACACAGGCAACCACAAACATTGACAATATTGTCTAAACATAAGCAACCACCAACATCGACCATACTGTCTCAACACAAGCAACCACCAACATCGACCATACCGTCTCAACATAAGCAACTACCAACATCGACCATACTGTCTCAACACAAGCAACCACAAACATCGACCATACTGTCTCAACACAGGCAACCACCAACATCGACCATACTGTCTCAACACAAGCAACCACCAACATCGACCATACTGTCTCAACACAGGCAACCACCAACATCGACCATACTGTCTCAACACACGCAACCACCAACATCGACCATACTGTCTCAAAACAGGCAACCACAAACATCGACCATACTGACTGAACACAGGCAACCACAAACATCGACCATACTGTCTCAACACAGGCAACCACCAACATCCACCATACTGTCTCAACACAAGCAACCACAAACATCGACCATACTGTCTCAACACAGGCAACAACAAACATCAACCATACTGTCTCAACACAGGCAACCACCAACATCGACCATACTGTCTCAACATACGCAACCACCAACATCGACCATACTGTCTCACCACACACAACCACCAATACCGATCATGCTGTCTCAACACAAGCAACCACCAACGTCGACCATACTGTCTCAACACAGGCTCTCACTAACATCGACCATACTGTATCAACACACACAACCACCAACATCGACCATACTGTCTCAACACAGGCAACCACAAACATCGACCATACTGTCTCAACACACGTAACCACAAACATCGACCATACTGTCTCAACACACGTAACCACCAACATCGACCATACTGTCTCAACACAGGCAACCACAAACATCGACCATACTGTCTCAACACACGTAACCACAAACATCGACCATACTGTCTCAACACACGTAACCACCAACATCGACCATACTGTCTCAACACAGGCTCTCACTAACATCGACCATACTGTATCAACACACACAACCACCAACATCGACCATACTATCTCAGCACACGCAACCACCAACATCGACCATACTGTCTCAACACAAGCAACCACCAACATCGACCATACTGTCTCAACACACGTAACCACCAACGTCGACCATACTGTCTCAACACAGGCTCTCACTAACATCGACCATACTGTATCAACACACACAACCACCAACATCGACCATACTATCTCAGCACACGCAACCACCAACATCGACCATACTGTCTCAACACAAGCAACCACAAATATTGACCATACTGTCACAACACACGCAACCACTACCATCGACCATAATGTATCAACACAAGTAACCACCAACATCGACCATACTTTCTCAACACAAGTAACCACCAACATCGACCATACTGTCTCAACACAAGTAACCACTAACATCGACCATACTGTCTCAACACAAGCAATAACCAACATCGACCATATTGTCTCAACACAAATAACCAACAACATCGACCATACTGTCTCAACACAAATAACCACCAACATCGACCATACTGTCTCAACACAAGTAACCACCAACATCGACCAAACTGTCTCAACACAGGCAACCACAAACATCGACCATACTGTCTCAAAACAGACAACCACAAACATCGACCATACTGACTGAACACAGGCAACCACAAACATCGACCATACTGTCTCAACACAGGCAACCACCAACATCGACCATACTGTCTCAACACAAGCAACCACAAACATCGACCATACTGTCTCAACACAGGCAACCACAAACATCAACCATACTGTCTCAACACAAGCAACCACCAACATCGACCATACTGTCTCAGCATACGCAACCACCAACATCGACCATACTGTCTCAACACACACAACCACCAATATCGATCATGCTGTCTCAACACAAGCAACCACCCACATCGACCATACTGTCTCAACACAGGCAACCATCAACATCGACCATACTGTCTCAACACAAGCAACCACCAACATCGACCATACTGTCTCAACACAGGCAACCACAAACATCGACCATACTGTCTCAACACACGTAACCACAAACATCGACCATACTGTCTCAACACACGTAACCACCAACATCGACCATACTGTCTCAACACAGGCTCTCACTAACATCGACCATACTGTCTCAACACACACAACCACCAACATCGACCATACTATCTCAGCACACGCAACCACCAACATCGACCATACTGTCTCAACACAAGCAACCACCAACATCGACCATACTGTCTCAACACACGTAACCACCAACGTCGACCATACTGTCTCAACACAGGCTCTCACTAACATCGACCATACTGTATCAACACACACAACCACCAACATCGACCATACTATCTCAGCACACGCAACCACCAACGTCGACCATACTGTCTGAACACAAGCAACCACAAACATCGACCATACTGTCTCAACACAAGCAACCACAAATATTGACCATACTGTCACAACACACGTAACCACTACCATCGACCATAATGTATCAACACAAGTAACCACCAACATCGACCATACTTTCTCAACACAAGCAACCACCAACATCGACCATACTGTCTCAACACAAGTAACCACTAACATCGACCATACTGTCTCAACACAAGCAATAACCAACATCGACCATATTGTCTCAACACAAATAACCAACAACATCGACCATACTGTCTCAACACAAATAACCACCAACATCGACCATACTGTCTCAACACAAGTAACCACCAACATCGACCATACTGTCTCAACACAGGCAACCACAAACATCGACCATACTGTCTCAAAACAGACAACCACAAACATCGACCATACTGATTGAACACAGGCAACCACAAACATCGACCATACTGTCTCAACACAGGCAACCACCAGCATCGACCATACTGTCTCAACACAAGCAACCACAAACATCGACCATACTGTCTCAACACAGGCAACCACAAACATCAACCATACTGTCTCAACACAAGCAACCACCAACATCGACCATACTGTCTCAACATACGCAACCACCAACATCGACCATACTGTCTCAACACACACAACCACCAATATCGATCATGCTGTCTCAACACAAGCAACCACCCACATCGACCATACTGTCTCAACACAGGCAACCAGCAACATCGACCATACTGTCTCAACACAGGCAACCTCAAACATCGACCATACTGTCTCAACACACGTAACCACAAACATCGACCATACTGTCTCAACACACGTAACCACCAACATCGACCCTACTGTCTCAACACAGGCTCTCACTAACATCGACCATACTGTATCAACACACACAACCACCATCATCGATCATACTATCTCAGCACACGCAACCACCAACATCGACCATACTGTCTCATCACAAGCAACCACCAACATCGACCATACTGTCTCAACACACGTAACCACCAACGTCGACCATACTGTCTCAACACAGGCTCTCACTAACATCGACCATACTGTATCAACACACACAACCACCAACATCGACCATACTATCTCAGCACACGCAACCACCAACATCGACCATACTGTCTGAACACAAGCAACCACAAACATCGACCATACTGTCTCAACACAAGCAACCACAAATATTGACCATACTGTCACAACACACGTAACCACTACCATCGACCATAATGTATCATTACAAGTAACCACCAACATCGACCATACTTTCTCAACACAAGTAACCACCAACATCGACCATACTGTCTCAACACAAGTAACCACCAACATCGACCATACTGTCTCAAGACACGCAACCACCAACGTCGACCATACTGTCTCAACACAGGCTCTCACTAACATCGACCATACTGTATCAACACACGTAACCACCAACGTCGACCATACTGTCTCAACACAGGCTCTCACTAACATCGACCATACTGTATCAACACACACAACCACCAACATCGACCATACTATCTCAGCACACGCAACCACCAACATCGACCATACTGTCTGAACACAAGCAACCACAAACATCGACCATACTGTCTCAACACAAGCAACCACAAATATTGACCATACTGTCACAACACACGTAACCACTACCATCGACCATACTGTCTCAACACAGGCAACCTCAAACATCGACCATACTGTCTCAATACACGTAACCACAAACATCGACCATACTGTCTCAACACACGTAACCACCAACATCGACCATACTGTCTCAACACAGGCTCTCACTAACATCGACCATACTGTATCAACACACACAACCACCAACATCGATCATACTATCTCAGCACACGCAACCACCAACATCGACCATACTGTCTCAACACAAGCAACCACCAACATCGACCATACTGTCTCAACACACGTAACCACCAACGTCGACCATACTGTCTCAACACAGGCTCTCACTAACATCGACCATACTGTATCAACACACACAACCACCAACATCGACCATACTATCTCAGCACACGCAACCACCAACATCGACCATACTGTCTGAACACAAGCAACCACAAACATCGACCATACTGTCTCAACACAAGTAATCACAAATATTGACCATACTGTCACAACACACGTAACCACTACCATCGACCATAATGTATCAACACAAGTAACCACCAACATCGACCATACTTTCTCAACACAAGTAACCACCAACATCGACCATACTGTCTCAACACAAGTAACCACTAACATCGACCATACTGTCTCAACACAAGCAATAACCAACATCGACCATATTGTCTCAACACAAATAACCAACAACATCGACCATACTGTCTCAACACAAATAACCACCAACATCGACCATACTGTCTCAACACAAGTAACCACCAACATCGACCATACTGTCTCAAAACACGCAACCACCAACGTCGACCATACTGTCTCAACACAGGCTCTCACTAACATCGACCATACTGTATCAACACACGTAACAACCAACGTCGACCATACTGTCTCAACACAGGCTCTCACTAACATCGACCATTCTGTATCAACACACACAACCACCAACATCGACCATACTATCTCAGCACACGCAACCACCAACATCGACCATACTGTCTCATCACAAGCAACCACCAACATCGACCATACTGTCTCAACACACGTAACCACCAACGTCGACCATACTGTCTCAACACAGGCTCTCACTAACATCGACCATACTGTATCAACACACACAACCACCAACATCGACCATACTATCTCAGCACACGCAACCACCAACATCGACCATACTGTCTGAACACAAGCAACCACAAACATCGACCATACTGTCTCAACACAAGCAACCACAAATATTGACCATACTGTCACAACACACGTAACCACTACCATCGACCATAATGTATCATTACAAGTAACCACCAACATCGACCATACTTTCTCAACACAAGTAACCACCAACATCGACCATACTGTCTCAACACAAGTAACCACCAACATCGACCATACTGTCTCAAGACACGCAACCACCAACGTCGACCATACTGTCTCAACACAGGCTCTCACTAACATCGACCATACTGTATCAACACACGTAACCACCAACGTCGACCATACTGTCTCAACACAGGCTCTCACTAACATCGACCATACTGTATCAACACACACAACCACCAACATCGACCATACTATCTCAGCACACGCAACCACCAACATCGACCATACTGTCTGAACACAAGCAACCACAAACATCGACCATACTGTCTCAACACAAGCAACCACAAATATTGACCATACTGTCACAACACACGTAACCACTACCATCGACCATACTGTCTCAACACAGGCAACCTCAAACATCGACCATACTGTCTCAATACACGTAACCACAAACATCGACCATACTGTCTCAACACACGTAACCACCAACATCGACCATACTGTCTCAACACAGGCTCTCACTAACATCGACCATACTGTATCAACACACACAACCACCAACATCGATCATACTATCTCAGCACACGCAACCACCAACATCGACCATACTGTCTCAACACAAGCAACCACCAACATCGACCATACTGTCTCAACACACGTAACCACCAACGTCGACCATACTGTCTCAACACAGGCTCTCACTAACATCGACCATACTGTATCAACACACACAACCACCAACATCGACCATACTATCTCAGCACACGCAACCACCAACATCGACCATACTGTCTGAACACAAGCAACCACAAACATCGACCATACTGTCTCAACACAAGTAATCACAAATATTGACCATACTGTCACAACACACGTAACCACTACCATCGACCATAATGTATCAACACAAGTAACCACCAACATCGACCATACTTTCTCAACACAAGTAACCACCAACATCGACCATACTGTCTCAACACAAGTAACCACTAACATCGACCATACTGTCTCAACACAAGCAATAACCAACATCGACCATATTGTCTCAACACAAATAACCAACAACATCGACCATACTGTCTCAACACAAATAACCACCAACATCGACCATACTGTCTCAACACAAGTAACCACCAACATCGACCATACTGTCTCAAGACACGCAACCACCAACGTCGACCATACTGTCTCAACACAGGCTCTCACTAACATCGACCATACTGTATCAACACACGTAACAACCAACGTCGACCATACTGTCTCAACACAGGCTCTCACTAACATCGACCATTCTGTATCAACACACACAACCACCAACATCGACCATACTATCTCAGCACACGCAACCACCAACATCGATCATACTGTCTGAACACAAGCAACCACAAACATCGACCATACTGTCTCAACACAAGCAACCACAAATATTGACCATACTGTCACAACACACGTAACCACTACCATCGACCATAATGTATCAACACAAGTAACCACCAACATCGACCATACTTTCTCAACACAAGTAACCACCAACATCGACCATACTGTCTCAACACAAGTAACCACTAACATCGACCATACTGTCTCAACACAAGCAATAACCAACATCGACCATATTGTCTCAACACAAATAACCAACAACATCGACCATACTGTCTCAACACAAATAACCACCAACATCGACCATACTGTCTCAACACAAGTAACCACCAACATCGACCATACTGTCTCAACACAGGCAACCACAAACATCGACCATACTGTCTCAAAACAGACAACCACAAACATCGACCATACTGACTGAACACAGGCAACCACAAACATCGACCATACTGTCTCAACACAGGCAACCACCAACATCGACCATACTGTCTCAACACAAGCAACCACAAACATCGACCATACTGTCTCAACACAGGCAACCACAAACATCAACCATACTGTCTCAACACAAGCAACCACCAACATCGACCATACTGTCTCAACATTCGCAACCACCAACATCGACCATACTGTCTCAACACACACAACCACCAATATCGATCATGCTGTCTCAACACAAGCAACCACCCACATCGACCATACTGTCTCAACACAGGCAACCAGCAACATCGACCGTACTGTCTCAACACAAGCAACCACCAACATCGACCATACTGTCTCAACACAGGCAACCTCAAACATCGACCATACTGTCTCAACACACGTAACCACAAACATCGACCATACTGTCTCAACACACGTAACCACCAACATCGACCATACTGTCTCAACACAGGCTCTCACTAACATCGACCATACTGTATCAACACACACAACCACCAACATCGATCATACTATCTCAGCACACGCAACCACCAACATCGACCATACTGTCTCAACACAAGCAACCACCAACATCGACCATACTGTCCCAACACACGTAACCACCAACGTCGACCATACTGTCTCAACACAGGCTCTCACTAACATCGACCATACTGTATCAACACACACAACCACCAACATCGACCATACTATCTCAGCACACGCAACCACCAACATCGACCATACTGTCTGAACACAAGCAACCACAAACATCGACCATACTGTCTCAACACAAGCAACCACAAATATTGACCATACTGTCACAACACACGTAACCACTACCATCTACCATAATGTATCAACACAAGTAACCACCAACATCGACCATACTTTCTCAACACAAGTAACCACCAACATCGACCATACTGTCTCAACACAAGTAACCACTAACATCGACCATACTGTCTCAACACAAGCAATAACCAACATCGACCATATTGTCTCAACACAAATAACCAACAACATCGACCATACTGTCTCAACACAGGCAACCACCAACATCGACCATACTGTCTCAACACAAGCAACCACAAACATCGACCATACTGTCTCAACACAGGCAACCACAAACATCAA
This sequence comes from Mytilus edulis, assembly GCF_963676685.1. NCBI lineage: Eukaryota > Metazoa > Mollusca > Bivalvia > Mytilida > Mytilidae > Mytilus > Mytilus edulis. Next base: position 36,923,347 of record NC_092352.1, on the reverse strand, counting down.
CCATACTGTCTCAACACAAGCAACCACCAACATCGACCATACTGTCTCAACATTCGCAACCACCAACATCGACCATACTGTCTCAACACACACAACCACCAATATCGATCATGCTGTCTCAACACAAGCAACCACCCACATCGACCATACTGTCTCAACACAGGCAACCACAAACATCGACCATACTGACTGAACACAGGCAACCACAAACATCGACCATACTGTCTCAACACAGGCAACCACCAACATCGACCATACTGTCTCAACACAAGCAACCACAAACATCGACCATACTGTCTCAACACAGGCAACCACAAACATCAACCATACTGTCTCAACACAAGCAACCACCAACATCGACCATACTGTCTCAACATTCGCAACCACCAACATCGACCATACTGTCTCAACACACACAACCACCAATATCGATCATGCTGTCTCAACACAAGCAACCACCCACATCGACCATACTGTCTCAACACAGGCAACCAGCAACATCGACCGTACTGTCTCAACACAAGCAACCACCAACATCGACCATACTGTCTCAACACAGGCAACCTCAAACATCGACCATACTGTCTCAACACACGTAACCACAAACATCGACCATACTGTCTCAACACACGTAACCACCAACATCGACCATACTGTCTCAACACAGGCTCTCACTAACATCGACCATACTGTATCAACACACACAACCACCAACATCGATCATACTATCTCAGCACACGCAACCACCAACATCGACCATACTGTCTCAACACAAGCAACCACCAACATCGACCATACTGTCCCAACACACGTAACCACCAACGTCGACCATACTGTCTCAACACAGGCTCTCACTAACATCGACCATACTGTATCAACACACACAACCACCAACATCGACCATACTATCTCAGCACACGCAACCACCAACATCGACCATACTGTCTGAACACAAGCAACCACAAACATCGACCATACTGTCTCAACACAAGCAACCACAAATATTGACCATACTGTCACAACACACGTAACCACTACCATCGACCATAATGTATCAACACAAGTAACCACCAACATCGACCATACTTTCTCAACACAAGTAACCACCAACATCGACCATACTGTCTCAACACAAGTAACCACTAACATCGACCATACTGTCTCAACACAAGCAATAACCAACATCGACCATATTGTCTCAACACAAATAACCAACAACATCGACCATACTGTCTCAACACAGGCAACCACCAACATCGACCATACTGTCTCAACACAAGCAACCACAAACATCGACCATACTGTCTCAACACAGGCAACCACAAACATCAACCATACTGTCTCAACACAAGCAACCACCAACATCGACCATACTGTCTCAACATTCGCAACCACCAACATCGACCATACTGTCTCAACACACACAACCACCAATATCGATCATGCTGTCTCAACACAAGCAACCACCCACATCGACCATACTGTCTCAACACAGGCAACCAGCAACATCGACCGTACTGTCTCAACACAAGCAACCACCAACATCGACCATACTGTCTCAACACAGGCAACCTCAAACATCGACCATACTGTCTCAACACACGTAACCACAAACATCGACCATACTGTCTCAACACACGTAACCACCAACATCGACCATACTGTGTCAACACAGGCTCTCACTAACATCGACCATACTGTATCAACACACACAACCACCAACATCGATCATACTATCTCAGCACACGCAACCACCAACATCGACCATACTGTCTCAACACAAGCAACCACCAACATCGACCATACTGTCTCAACACACGTAACCACCAACGTCGACCATACTGTCTCAACACAGGCTCTCACTAACATCGACCATACTGTATCAACACACACAACCACCAACATCGACCATACTATCTCAGCACACGCAACCACCAACATCGACCATACTGTCTGAACACAAGCAACCACAAACATCGACCATACTGTCTCAACACAAGCAACCACAAATATTGACCATACTGTCACAACACACGTAACCACTACCATCGACCATAATGTATCAACACAAGTAACCACCAACATCGACCATACTTTCTCAACACAAGTAACCACCAACATCGACCATACTGTCTCAACACAAGTAACCACTAACATCGACCATACTGTCTCAACACAAGCAATAACCAACATCGACCATATTGTCTCAACACAAATAACCACCAACAGCGGATATGCTGTATTGAGACCACCGCAAGCAGTGCCCATGCATGCATGCTATAACGTAACGAGCCATTACAAGAAGTGGTCATATCGTATCCAAAACTGCCACCACAATAATCTCCGACTCCTATCGAAAACAATTCAAACATTAATATGTATTTAAGAAAGTGATGATTAAGTTTATTTGAATACTTTATATTGTATAATGTATCTTGTAAAAAGTGTTATTTAAATGTATGTATATTTTATAACAAATGTGTCCTGCAAACGTTTAATTTTTTATCAAGGTGCACGTATATACGTATATACCCACATCTGATTAAAATGTAACTTCAAGCTAAGGAGTATTTAAAAGATTTTTTTTATTCAAAATATATAGATGCTAAGTATTTTCCGCTTTAAGGACTACATGCAATATATTGTTTTTTAAGTTACACTATTAGTAAGCATTTATGTTTAAGTATAGAAAACAAATTCTATATTGTTATGAATAAAAATGGATTGTGCTCTACGGATGTAGAAACATTAATTTCCACAAAACTCCACTCGTGACAACCTACAGATAAAAACCATTGTCATTCGTAACAATAAGTCTATTCAACTTACACTTGTATCAGAAATACAAACTATAAAGTATAACAAAAGAACTACACAGGCGTTTTACAAGAATGGGTGTTGTCAAGACATAATCACTTGAGATTGCATCATAACTACTTGTAAATGTATGGATAACGATATATTTCCCGGTATTTTTTTTATTAAATTTCTTTAAAAAGTCAAAGATTATTGGAAAAAAAACAATCATAGAATTCAAATATCGAGAAATATCCAAAAACGAATAGTTTTGAGTCTTTTTTTTTTGTATATCAAAAGTATTGGGATGTAATCCCACTGGCGTTATACAAAAATGGCTGTTGTCAAGACACTATCACAGAGATAGCATCGACAAAAATTATGAATGTTTAAAGATGATTTCCCTCTTTTCTTCTAAAAGCCAATGGTTAATGAAATAAAAAATAAAAATCATCTTAGAATTCATATATCGATAATCAACTTGACAGAATAACTTTATAACTTTATATTTTCCGTTTATTTAACATGTTCTAGTATATTAAGTGTCAAAAGGAGAATGTTGACGAAGGATTAAAATTGGCCTTAACTTTTTGATGTTTTTTTAATTCGGGCCAAAAAATCAAAAAAATCACATAGAAATACTTGTCATAATACTTTTTAGACAAAAAGAATTTTGTTTGGCACTGTCCTTTAACATTTATGAAGCTATGACCCCTTAAATAATCTTAGGTCAATTTTTTCCACAATTTTTAATTGTTTTTGGCATATTTAAACTTAGCCTCCATCCACGATCCAAAATAAAGTTTTTCTATTGATGACTTTTTTTTATGAAAATTGGAATCTTTTGGTTACAACACATTCTGGATCGTAGGTGGCGGCCAAGGTGTTTCTAAAGCTTTTAGGTCTGAAAATTGAACAAAATCATCATATTTTGACAAAGTTTACAAAATAAGGTTACTTTGGATAATATTACGTACTTTTATAGAAAGAACTGATTCATTTAGCGTTTAGACTTTTGAAAAAGACCCATTTAGGAACCAAATTGTGACCTTTTTGGTGTTCTATGATATTAAAGTAGATATTTTCTGGGGCATTTTGTACCATACGTCCATCTTGACCACAAATTAAACGTTTGCAGAACACATTTGTTATAAAATATACAAAATATGATCAAGTTATATTTAGAAGGAAAAAAACAAATAACGGGCCATGAAGATCTGCAAATTAATAAGGAATAGTAAGATACCGCTGTTCGAAACTCATAAATCGATTGAGAAAAAACAATTCCGGGTTACAAACTAAAACTGAGGGAAATGCATCAACTATAAGAAGAGAACAACGACACAACAGAAACACAACATCAAAATGTAACACACACAGAAACGAACTATAATATAACCGTGGCCATTTTCCTGACTTGGTCAATTAGTATAGTCTCAACCATCTATCGTCGTTTCGAAATAATCTCACACTAAAGATTGGTATTTTATTTACAACAGTGATTCACTTTTATGAAGCTAGCCGGTGTTGATATTTATGAGGCTATCATTCAATAATATTTATGAGATGAGACCGTGTTTGATGAAGTGGTGTTGGTTATTTATAGATAAGGAAATGATTCCTATCTATAGTAACAGTGGAGATATACAGGGAGATCTACCTATGTTTCTTTAATATCCAAAATCAAATGATAATAGTTAATCTACATGTAGCTTCAATTGAAAGAATTTCGGGTGGTTTTTTATACTGATAAAAAATCTGATGACTATTACCCACTCACACATTGAGTAGACTTCTAAAATACCTAAAGAGAAGTAAATGTATATTATGTAAGTTACATAAAAAAATAATTTTGACAACATAAACAATAAATTATGACAACATAAATAAACAAACTAAAATACATGATGACTAATATATTTGAAATGTGAATATGTACAAAAAAATGTGTAGCGACATTTTTCCACTTAGTTTGCGATTGAATGATAATGGTCTCCGCCAGTCTCCATTGTATACACATGGAAAAAAGTATTGCAACACCAAATTGAAATTGAAATTAAAAAAACACTCTTTATTTTTTTGTGATATAATTTGGTAAAATAGAACTAGTTAAACATTATTTAGGTATCACATGAGTTTAATCAATAGATATCGACTCGATAAGTTTTTATCTGCACATGCATCTACTGTACCCGTAAACAGCAAAACAGATGTTTTCATCTTCATTGTTTTCAAAACTTTAAATAACCAATTTTTTAAAGTTATGTGATTGACACCTTGTAATGGATCCTTGACAACTCTTACCTGCAGCAAGATGGCAGATTATCAGCATAAGAGATGCAGGGATGTCGCTGAACAACTGCACGTATAGTTGGTCATCACCATTCCACTATAAGTCATTTTGAGAATAAAAATCAGGCAATAAACGCTGTTAAGGACCTTCCAAGATAATGAAGACCCCCTATACCATTTGCTAGGGAAAATCAAGCATAATGAAGGTTGGTCAGAAGGAAACCCATTGCATACAAGACAATCCTAAAAAGAGAGTGGTGGCCATACAGGAGCCTTTTAACAAGAACTGTTCGAGATCGACTCATCGCTACTGGTTATCGTGCGACAAGACCATTTCGGAGACCTCCTTTGCTAACGAACAGACACACAGTTTTCCGTATCACACGTAGTGCAGAGCTCGCCAAAGTTGGAAATTAGCATCGTGGAGGAAGATCCAATGTTCAAATGGAATTCGATTCATCTTCCTTGGCCCGATCGTAGCCCAGATTTGAACCATATCGAGCATATTTGGGACACTATTTGGCGGAAAGTGCGCAAAAGGACACCCCAGTTCAAACACATCATGAAATAAACAATGCCCTTCATCAGAAATGGTTGCTGCTACCTTGGCAACAAATTAGTCGATTTATGGCAGGAATCAGAAGACGTTAAGATGGGGTTATCTGTTTGAATGGAGGCTGCGCACAAAGTACTAATTCTTTGGCGTATAACGAACAACCATGATGTGAACAGTCATCTGAACATTAATTTTGAAATGTCTGACATTGTAAAGTTCGACTACAGTAAAAGTTGTAAAATGCATTTTTTTGTACAAAAAACACTTCATTTTGTTATTAAAATTGTGGTTATATAAATCATTTTTTTTCCAAACATTTTCTGTTCGTTTCAATGCCAATGTTATCATAAACTATGTTTCAATAATATTATACATATATTTTATTATATTTCATCCAAAAAAAGAAGCTGATTTTTCAAGTTTTAAAAAATCAAGGTGTTGCAATACTTTTTTCCATGTGTATATTAGAAAGGATAAGACATCCGGATGTATCAACGTGTTGTATTTGATTTATGTTCTGATGTGCGGCGGATTGACTTTCTGAAGTAGGTATTACCGATAATGGCGATTCCCCATAGTAATGTTCTGTCGTAGAGTCTGACATTTGATGTGATATTCCGTTGTAGTTGTTTTCATCTCTTCGAACTGTCAAAGTTGTGTAGGAAGCTTTCACCAGTTTTCTTCTTTGGATATATATACTGAAAAAAATCCTATATATATATGTTAGCGGATCAAATTGGAAGCAATCGACAACCCGATAGTCATTGTATATTTCGAAACACTCTGCAGATGAATTGAATATAATTGAATATACATTTAACATTCGAATTTAATTCACGTTATTGCCCTTCAAATTTAAGCAAGAAAAAAGTATTTGTAACCTAGATTGACCCCCAATATAAAAAGGATTCTTTTACAAGAGATAGAGAAATAAACATAAATTTCTATCTATGTATATTATCATGTACAAAAAAATACAAAACGTAAAAACGATATAAAATTGTTTGTCAAGTACAATTGTACATAATGATACTTTATATCATATCACGTAATATGCAGCATTTCGTCATCAAACTGTGAAGGCTTATTGGTCTCCCCTCTGCTTGAACAAAAAACTGTGTCACTCACTTTGAGAATAAACAACTCTTTTTGTTTGTCTCTCTCTCTATTATATATTTATGGAGTTTTTATTTATTTGAGTTCCCAGCCTCTCCGGTAAAAGACTATTTTCTTAAAATAGTTTATAAATGGATTAAAATATTACTTTGGAACTTAGAATGAAATTCAAAACAGTGTGGCTGTGGCCATTGATTGACACATTAAGTTCATCCATTGACTGGGACAATTTAGGTGAACGTTTGTCTGTAACGACCTCAGCTCACTATGTACTTTTTAAAGACACTTAAACTATGGGGTCACCAAAGGTTCTCAACACCTTAATAAAGTAATTCGAAAAACTAATCAGAAATAACACGATGTTTTGATTTATATCAATTATATAAATCAAAACATAAAGGTTATTCCTGATTAATTTCTTAAATTATTTTATAATTAAAGGCGTTAAGAAACCGTGCTTTGGTGACCCCACAGTTTAAATGTCTAACGTAGGTACGTCGTGAACAGTGGTCGTTACAGACAAACGCTCATGTAAATTGTCCCAGTCAATGGATGAATTTAATGTGTCAATCAATGGCCACAGCCACACTGTTTTGAATTTCATTCTACATGACTAAGAGAAAAGTAATAAAGGTTGTAAAGTATGTAGCGCCAACCGCAATAATGTTGATACACAAATCTACAATAAAAAAAAAACGTAATGCCGGGTTAATGAAGAGTACAACCTCTGTGAGTGCAAACGAACTCTTTAAAAATCGATTTGACTTTCAATGATGTAAGGACACTAAAAATGCATCAGTCAAAAAGAAACCAACACAATCTTTGAAAAAAAAGCGACGACAAACAACAGTCCATAATTTTAGTAACAGACAATGTATTTGGTCATTATACTGTTTTGGTCATTATATGTTATGTATAGACCATGCTTTTGGTCATTTGAATGATGTAACAAACCATGATTTAGGTCATTATATGTCACATACGACCATGGTTTTGGTCATAAGATATTTGTAACAGACCATGTATTTGGTCTTTAAGGATGTGTTACAGAGATCATGTATTTGGTTAATAGATGTTGATAACAGATCATGTATTTGGTTTATATATTATTTACAGACCATGTAATTGGTCAAAAGTTGTTGGTAACAACAAACCATGATTTTGGTCAATATATATCATGTATATTACTTTAAGATCATGTATTTGGTCAATAGATGTTAATAACAGACCCTTAATTTGGTCAATATATATAACTTTTAGACCTTATTTTGGTCAATAGAATATAATTTTAAGTTATATAAATTCTGTGTATGAATTTTTTGTTCAATAGAATATGATTAAATGTATATTAAGTTTATGTAGACCTAACATTTGTGTATAGAATATGATTTTTAAAATCAAACATGACCAGTTTACTTTAACCTGGTATTTGTTCATTAGAATATGATTTTTAGATATATACATTTTAGATAGACATTGCATTTGTTCAATATATTATGATGTTTAGATACAAGCATGACCTTTTTATGTGAATCATGTTTTGTTTAATAGAAAATGAATTTAAGATATCTATACATTTTATGTAAACCATATTTTTATTTAAAGAGTGTACAATTTATGTAGACAATGTATTTGTTAAATAGTATTTATATTTTATATGTAAATATCAATACAATATGATTTTTTAGATATATAGTAATAATATACATTGTACATATACATTTGATGTAAACCATGTATTTGTTGATTTTGTTCAATAGATGTTGCTTTTAGACCATGTATTTAGTTAATATAGATGAACTACAATAAAATACCATATATTTATTGATAGACTTTACTTTTCATAGAACATGTATTTGGTCAAATAAAGTTGATGCTCAGTTATGCATTCAATATAAACCCTGTATTTGGTCAACAGAATTTGATGTTTGCATACATTTTTATTAAAATGACCTTTTCTTATAAACCATATTTTGGTTAGTAGAATTTCATTATCAGATATACATAACACATAGAAACATATATTTGATCATAAATGTTTCATATGGACAATAGATCAAAATATAAGGAATATAGCTTTAAAAATTTGTACAACTGAGAGATGCTGGTCTGAGTTACAGTTATGCTGCAATGATAAAATGCTTTAAAACAGACTCCTAGACAATGTTTTGACATTTCTAATATGATTACCTGCATGGGCCTGTAGTTAGTTTTAGAACCTTTTTGTTTTTGTTTTCAAAAGTTCTACATAAAGTAAGCCTTTCATAAAAAATATTTTTATGCACAAAATATGAATGTGTCATAGCAGTAGGATATCATGCTAGTCTAACTAAACTTAACTGCTTGGGCCGTTAAGTCATTATTACAAAATGAATGCTTGATTTAATCTCTCATTCAGATATTTGCTTATATGTCTTGCTCATTTAGTTGTTTTGTTTAGGTGAAAACAGTCTTTTATTGAAGTTTGATATTGTATTATATATAATCACTGAAAAGATTGTTGACAAGGACATTGTCTCATTGTTATTTTGCAGAACTTGCTTGGGCTGGTACTGTATTGCAACTTATTTATAGGTTTTTCAAATATTCTTAATCACATTCAGTATTTTCACTGTTAGTTACAAACATAGATTGAGCTTGAACTAATATAGCTAATATGAGAAATTGAACATCTTGTGAAGGCATAAATAACTTGTTAAACATCAAATATTACGAACAGTCCTGAATTTTGCCAAGTGCTTGGCCTTTGTGGGGTAGGAAAGATTTATTTTATTGCATCTTTTCTGGTGGCTTAGTTGACCCCTTCCTAGGCCAAGCTATTGTATTCTGTATTATTTTATTATCGTTTTATGTTTTGCATTAATTATTATCAGAGACATATAATACATCATATGTCTCTGTTATTATCTTGTTGGAAAATGTATATGTATATATTATATATTGTTTATTTTTGTATGAGAAACATTTTTACTCTTTATAAGTAAAAATATTGCAATTCAACTTCTTGTTTCTCTTTTCATTTATTCATTGCCCAAATGGTCCAATAAATGTTAAATACATGAGATACTCGCCGATTCATTCAAGTGAAAGGTAAACCTCTCATTGTTTGTTTGGGTTGAAGGAGGAAAGCATAAAGGCAAGTTATTTTAATAACTTATTTTATGCAAACGACGAAAACCATTAATTCATTTCTTTTTGATTATTTTCACAATCCTTTGGGGAACCCCTGCATTACGCTCTTTTGACTGGATGCCCATTGGTTAGTTTCTTCACTATGTATCTTATTACACTTTCTTGCTTATCTACAGATCGATAGTTTTGTAAACAAGATTTTTATTTTGAGATTTTATAAACTTTCCCACCCTCCTTCCCCTTTTCAACACCTTTAGCTTTTTATTTAAGATATTGGTTAGATGTTCATATATATTTTTGGTCGATTACAAATGTATGTCGGTAATAATGCCAGTTTATTAAGTTCGTTGGCTACCATCTTCATTTTTGTATGCTTATGTAGCATGTGTTACATTTATCATTTTATATCTTTATATGGCTTAGTTGACCCCTTCCTAGGCCAAGCTATTGTATTCTCATAAACCAATACATAGGAAAGTAAAGATTAATCAACACAAACCCTCCAAAAAAATGTTTTTAACGATATTATATATTCATTCACCAAATATGCATTGTTACATCAAGAAACCAAGCTTTTCTTGATGTATCCTGTTATATACCACCTTCTTAAAATTATGTATGTGCTCCAAAAGGTAAGCATAACATACTCTACATCTGGCACCTGGCGTGAGACCCATAAAAGTACAACCCAGGGATAGTTTACATTCAGACAATTGGAGGAGGATAGGATGGAGGCTACGACAATAGACAACTTTCGAGTTCGATGCATTTCCGTCAAAAACTCTAGTTTTAGTGAACATCATTAGTGCGTTTAGTGGCATCGTCACTTCCGTTCCAATGTTGAGCGAGTGGTTTGTAAACTATAATGCTCTATTGCACGAATTATTCGGCAAATTAAATTCTCATAATTGACAATCAGCACTGCTGTCATTAGGGAATTGTAATTAAGTTACAAAACAAACATTATTTCTAGTTTATCCTGCACAATGACAATCACTAAGAAGCTTGATGAACGTTAATAGTGCAGAGATACAGGCGATCCTCTCTATCTGGTAATGCGGGGTTCACACATTGCCGATTATTGCTCCCGTTTGAGATCAGACAGCGATACGACACGAAAAGTGAAAAAGTCGGATAAGTATCCTCAATTATCTGGAATGTCCTATTATTGTCTGAACGCAGTCGTTTTAGTTCGTAACAGATTCCTACTGGTCGGGAAGGGTCCGAATAGTTCGACAAAGCACCCCGACAGTTAGGTGCGTCCCGTAACATTCGGGGAAACTCAGCCGATTTTGTCTAGTCGGATTACAATCGTGCCTATGTCGTGACAGATTCTGCTGTATCGGATCGAATTCCTAACAATGTTCTGTGTATTCGGGACGGTGTCCTGTGGAACGGGAATGATCTGGAGAAGTCCCGACAATAACAGAATACAATACGACTGAGACCAGACAACGCCGTTTGCAATGCGATAGAGCGGACCGTGATAGGATTACGTTCCGACAGTACCTGATCATCCCGATTATGCCGACAGTTTTCGAACGGATAACTCCCGTAAGCGTCGGTTCACTGTCTTGTCACTATCTGATCTCTGTCGGATTACATTCGGTAGAATCGGGACGCAGTCGTGACAGACTCTGGCGAAAAATACAAATCGAATTTCCATCCACGATTCACAGGATCTTAATCAGACTTTTGACAAATTTTAATCGGGAATGCTCCTGTCAAGGACGGCAGTAAAAATCGTGAATATGTGACCCCAGCTTAAAGGACGTCATAAAGGCGCACATAATTGACGAGTTTTTTTCCGGTGACGGATGAACTCGAAAGTGGTCTATTGAAACATATCGGTCATAATCTGTGAAAATCTCTGAAATCTGAGAGAATGGCCGAAATTGCACAACAATTTATTACGTACAAATTCCTACATAACTTAGATTCCGACGAAAATATTTCATGAACTCTTTCTACGGTGTGAGATTTAGTAATCCTGACGTCATGAATTAGTTTTTTACATGATCTTACATGTGTATACATACACATTTTGGTTGCCACGATACTCACAAGATTTGTTTCTGTCGTTTAGGCGGATATACCAAAAGAACAATAAAGATGGATAAGTCGGAAAAAATGAAAAACGACGAAATACAAACAATAGTCTTTAACCAAATGTAAAAATTCAAGGTACATCTGATTTGATTTCCGTTTACTTATTAGATAAATGATTTTATTCCGGCAAACGAATATAATTTTGACGTCATACTTGCTTGGAGAATTTCACATTACAGACTTAACAATAGTAACTTAAATTGAACAGCCTCAGATTCACCACAATGAAAGGTCGAACATAATATGTACATTATTGTATTTATGATAGTAGAGAAAACTTCAAATTTCCCCACAAATGAATAATTCTTGTGTTGTTAGTGTGTTTTTTGTGAGTTGTTCATTTTCTCCCTTACCTGTTTTATCTGTAACATAATTTTCTGTGTGATCTGAAATAAAGTTATTGAAGTATTAGAAAATATGCCGATTAAATATTTCTTAAATAATTTTTCAGATTCTTTTAATTTGCGCTTTGCAACAATTTGAAAAAATACAAAATAAAATTAAGGTCATCATTTTAATTTATCAAGTTCCTTGCATATATTTTCTCTTTATGTAATACCAGCTTCCGTTTAATTATTTCTTTACTCTTATTGCATTTCATTGTTTTGGAACACGAAAGGCAATATTTGCAATTAAGAGAAATGTGTTTTTTTTTAACCATTACATGTGTTTTTGAAGAAAACGATGTCGTAAGGTTATGCTATTTAGCTCGTTGAACACTTGAAATCAGTGTGAGATCTTTTAACAAATGTATCTTGTCTGTATCTGCCAGAAGCACCTGCATACAAAGTATATATCTCTCAATTGATACGATATTCCCGGGCTTGTATTTTCTATCATGATTTCCTTGATAGAGGGTTGCTGCTCACAAGAAAGCTATTAAACTAAGAGTTCCAAATGGTGAAGTTGAAATCATCTCTTCATTTCACAGATGATATAGGATATGATCCTTACGTCGTAATAATAATCCCCTTCTATTTTCATGAATGTGACCTACCGAATTTGACTATTTACCGGGTTTGTAATAACATGAGCTACACGACGGGTGCCACATGCGGGGCAGGATCTGCTTACTCTTCCGGAGCACCTGATATCACCCCCAGTTTTTCCTGGGTTCGTGTTGCTTAGTATTAAGTTTTCTATGTTGTGTTCTGTGTACAATTATTTATCTGTTTGTCTTTTTCATTCTTAACCATGGCGTTGTCATTTTTAGCTCACCTGGCCCAAAGGGCCAAGTGAGCTTTTCTCATCACTTTGCGTCCGGCGTCCGTCGTCCGTCGTCCGTCGTCCGTCGTCCGTCGTCCGTCGTCGTCCGGCGTTAGCTTTTACAAAAATCTTCTCCTCTGAAACTACTGGGCCAAATCAAACCAAACTTGGCCGTAATCATCATTGTGGTATCTAGTTTAAAAAATGTGTGGCGTGACCCGGTCAACCAACCAAGATGGCCGCCACGGCTAAAAATAGAACATAGGGGTAAAATGCAGTTTTTGGCTTATAACTCAAAAACCAAAGCAGTTAGAGCAAATCTGACGGGGTAAAAATGTTTATCAGGTCAAGATCTATCTGCCCTGAAATTTTCAGATGAATCGGTCAATCGGTGGTTGGGTTGCTGCCCCTGAATTGGTAATTTTGAGGAAATTTTGCTGTTTTTGGTTATTATCTTGAATAATATTATAGATAGAGATAAACTGTAAACAGCAACAATGTTCAGCAAAGTAAGATCTACAAATAAGTCACCATGACCAAAATGGTCAGTTGACCCGTTTAGGAGTTATTGCCCATTATAGTCAATTTTTAACCATTTTTCGTTAATTAAAGTAATCTTTTACAAAAATCTTCTCCTCTGAAACTACTGGGCCAAATTAATCCAAACTTGGCCACAATCATCTTTGGGGTATCTAGTTTAAAATGTGTGGCGTGACCTGGTCAACCAACCAAGATGGCCGCCACGGCTAAAAATAGAACAAAGGGGTAAAATGCAGTTTTTGGCTTATAACTCAAAAACCAAAGCATTTTGAGGAAATCTGACAGGGATATAAATGTTTATCAGGTCAAGATCTATCTGCCCTGAAATTTTCAGATGAATCGGTCAATCGGTTGTTGGGTTGCTGCCCCTGAATTGGTAATTTTGAGGAAATTTTGCTGTTTTTGGTTATTATCTTGAATATAATTATAGATAGAGATAAACTGTAAACAGCAATAATGTTCAGCAAAGTAAGATCTACAAATAAGTCAACATGACCAAAATGGTCAGTTGACCCCTTTAGGAGTTATTTCCCTTTATAGTCAATCTTTAACCATTTTTCATAAATCTGAGTAATCTTTTACAAAATCTCCACTGAAACTACTAGGCCACAATCATCTTTTGGGTATCTAGTTTGAAAAATGTGTCCGATGACCTGGCCATTCAACCAAGATGGCCGGCACGGCTAAAAATAGAACATAGGGGTAAAATGCAGTTTTTGGCTTATAACTATGAAACCAAAGCATCTAGAGCAAATCTGACAAGAAGTTAAATTGTTAATCAAGTCAATATATATCTGCCCTGAATTTTTCAGATGAATTGGACAACTGGTTGTTGGGTTGCTGCCCTCCAATTGGTAATTTTTAAAGAAATTTTGCCGTTTTTGGTTATCTTGAATACTATTATAGATAGCGATAAACTGTAAACAGCAATAATGTTCAGCAAAGTAAGATCTACAAATAAGTCAACATGACCTAAATGGTCAATTGACCCCTTAAGGAGTTATAGCCCTTTATAGTCAATATTTAACAATTTTCATTAATTTGGTAAATTTATGTAAATTTTTACCAAATATAGTTCTCTGTTACTAATGGGCAAAGTTCATTATAGATATAATTGTAAGAAGCAAAATCGTTCAGTAAAGTAAGAACTTCAAACACATCACCATCACCAAAATACAATTTTGTCATGAATCCATTTGTGTCCTTTGTTTAATATGCACATAGACCAAGGTGAGCGACACAGGCGCTTTAGAGCCTCTAGTTTATTTCGATCTATGAGTTTGACTGTCCCTCTGGGTTTTTTTTGCCCCTCTTGTCTAGCTGAGATATTCTACTAATTACTTACTGTAACATTTAACAGCTGCATCTCCGATAGAGTCACATATATCTCTTGAATGATGGCTGTAGTCCGGAATACATTTAAATGGATTCGTTATATTAACAGGACAGTCAACTCCGTAGGCTATTCGCGTCAGATTTATATTCCTGGAAATATTACCGGCATTCCCTTTATCCGATATATTTAAATGGCGACAAACAATTCTAGCATGTTTGTTTTCCCATTTGTTTGCACAAAGAGAGTAAGTTTTGTTTCGTTTCTTGTTTATTATCAACAGTCTGAAATCTCTATCTACATTTAAAACAAATCCAATTTCACCTGAAATAAACAAACAAAAAACACATAAAAGTAGATTTAGGAATTTGTGTTATTGTTTCTGGTTCCGAACAGCATTTTCAATGTGCTAAACAAGTGAGCAAAAAAGTAAAAGGATAAGTGAAATCGCTTGTTATTTATGTTACTTATGTGTTAGTTCCTTTAAGGAACCCCTGATTGTTGGAAAAGTGATCCATGATGAAATTGACATTGCACAAAATATAGCTGTGTTACTATTTTTAGATAATAAACACAACTAATTGCAGTACAATACATTTTTATAGGTTTTGTGATGAATGAAAATAATACCAACTAAAATTTAAAAAAAAATCATATGAGACGTTTGTCATTATTTCCTCGGGTAGTCATCATTGACATAATGAAAAGCCACTGAACATTGCATATGTATGTAGCATAGCTAGATCAGTCAACAGAATTAACGCATTTGTGGTATCGCTTATTCATGTCGCAATCTGGTTGGAGTAGTTCGAGAAATATATCTTGCACTCGGTAAATAGTTAACATGACAAAAACCTTGCGGAAATTGTTGTTATCATTCCTCAAGAAGCGTGTCAAGATAAGTACATAAACTTGTTAATTTAAATCCGGAAATTGATTTACCGTCACGATTAATTTTTGACCATAATTAAGGAGATGGACAGAGTATGTATATTTTTTTTTATAATTCAGCCAAACCTGTATTTGGTGGTTTTGTAACATCAAAAACAAATGTCCTTGGTGACACGTCATCTTCAGGAATATAACTATGATTTCTATTATTGTTCACTGGTGTTGTAGATGTACCAGTTCCTTCTGTAAAATAAAAAAAATAACAAAGTAGAGCAACTGTTTCCATTAAATTTGACGTGAGAAAGACGAAAGCATGTTCACTTAGTAAAAAGTAAAATCACAAAAATACTGAACTCAGATGAAAGTCAAATCGGAAAGTCCATAAAAGTAATAAATTGAACTATTATTAAAAGGATAATATGAAATTGAAATATTAGTAGCAATTTTTAAAAATTCGCATTTAATATATTGTAAAATATTTGAGAAAAGCGAAATGTCATCTGAGAATTTAAGTTTAGATATGTAAATCGTTCCCCCTATATATTTACTACACAATGATAGCAAGGGAACAGTACAAAACCAAAATTCAAAAAGACATCATTCCTAAATACAAAACAAAAAGTTAACATTGCTCATCATTGAAATCGACAGATTAGGCAACACAAAGATGTACAAAAAATGGAGTTTATTCAGGTGATGCACCAATGACAACATTGACATTCGTTAATGTAGAGTAATTCATTCCACACTAGCGGATTGGTAACGAGATAACAAATGTCTCTAACCTATTCCTAAGACTTTACAAAAGTATGAGGGCCTTACAGAGCTTTAGTTCGGTCCACAAATTTTCTAAAAGAATTTTGCATGGTTGTGAAAAAGATGCGAGGCTATAAAAATATGACTGTTGATATGGTAAAATATAAAAATAAATGAACAGTCGAACAAAATACAATTTAATATGATATTAAGTCTTACCTGTGTTGCAGCTGTAAGATATTGTGGCCCTCAAAGGAAAATAAAAACAATCGGTATTAACATTGAGGTGGTCACAATTGCGATGTCCAACACATCTCTTAAAAATGTTTTCCATGCAGTTGCTGATATATTTTGTATTTTCGCATATTATTCCAGTCTCATACCACCACTCAAAAACAAAGTTTGTAATCACATCCTGACGATCGCAATTTATTGCAGACAACGAACCACACACTTCAACTCTTTTGGTATACTGACTGTTAGACCACCATCCTTCAGTGTAAAAATATTATATATAAAGAATTACCGTTTTTTTTTGTGGAATCAGAAATTCTGATAAATAATAAATGTACAGAATCTGGTAATAACATACACCGCATTTCCGCATTTCTACTATAAATGTTTCCTCAGTGATGCTATAGGCCAACATATTTGAAAATTCAAAAGCTGATACAAACGTAAGGGAACTGATATCAGCCCAAAAGGAATATGAATAAAAACAAAAACGATGGAAGAATAAACACAAGAACAATTATTTATAAATCGTGGAAAAAATTCATCACTGTTACCAAATTGAAAACAAAACCCGAAAAAAACCCACCCAACAATGCACACACAATATTGATTATGCAACTCATCTCCTTACACAAATTTGGTTTGAACTTGGGGATCAGGATGATAAGCGACTCATACTGGACTAGTAGAATCTGTTGCGTTTTTATTGATGCATATTGTGACGTGAAAAGGACCAGAGGACGGGATTGCTGCTACCATATTTAAAACATACCCATGGTCAAATGGGACACAGATATTCCACAAAGGTCAAAAAACCATTGTAAGATCCGTTACTTTTGAAGGGATGACATCAACTTTTTATCCACTAGGAACTCTTGCTTGAATAGTTTTCTGGTAAACAGAAACCATTAATCAAGAAAATCCTGAACACATCATCAATGGAATATCGTATCTGCGCAATATTTATTCCAAGAACAGAATTGCGGAAATATTACTTCATGAAAAGAAAAATTATACTCAATCTCTTTTATCGCAAACAAAATCATACCAACCGAATCTCCTTGCAATTTCTAGCTTAAAGTAAAGATATTAGGCATTTTTAATTGTGTTGGTGGTAATCTTTTTCCAAAATGATGTGATATATGTGTTCAACATGGTTTCAAAGCTTTGATTTGTTTTAGAAGTCATCATTTACTTAGTGGAACGTGAAACTGGAGGTTCATTGTTCATTCTTCCAGAGAATATCTTGTTTGATACAGTCTGAATCATATACGTAATGGAACAGGTCGATAAGGAGACCAGTTGGTTTTTGTAGGAATGTCAACTGTGCGATCAAAACAACGACTTCGGAACGCAACAAATATGGTATCAATAAAAATATCAAACATCTTCTTTTGCTTTTGGAAGCAGATTTTTTCTTCACAGAGAAACATTGATAATTGATCCCGTCACAAAGAAAAGTATTTGTATCATGGTCGTTCTCTTTTTCTAAAACAGTTGTTTAAGATTCTGTCAATCTGAATGAATGTAAGGGGTAAAGATTTTTACAGGAGCATATATGTATCGCGTTTTCTGTCTGTCCGTTCGTCCATTTGAACTCTAATCCGTCCATGTGTTCGAAACAAATTCTTTCCTGTTGATAACGTGGGTATCTTGTACTTTTTTGGGATAAACGACGACACCTTTGCAGATATAACATATAGGAAAGACGAATAAGCTTATTTCATTTAATGTTGATGTAAATAGGTCAAATTTTACGGATAATGTTGCCATAAATAGAAATATTTTGGTTTCCGAATGGAAATTTCAGATTCCTTCTATTGTTTGGAATACAATGTGTAATATTACTATAACGTGAGGCTGTTATATACCTCTGTCTCATGAAAGGTGAAAGGATGAACGCCCAATAACATATTTAACCCCGCTACATTCTGCCATAGGTTAATTATTATTTTGTTGTTGATAATGTAGTTGGTTTAACACATTGCATGTCGGAGTCTTAAAAAGCTGGGTATACGATACGGATTTTTGCTACTTTTTGAATGTCCCACGGTGATCTATGGTTCTTTATAGGTGGATAGCTGTCTAATTTGCATGACACACATAAGCATGCCGCAATCGTACCACATCTCGTCATTTATATACAGATAAGGTATTACGGGAAAGGGGGATGTATGAATTTCATGTCAATATGTCGAAGATCAAAGTAACTGTTGCTAAATAGATTAAACAAAATAAAGTTGCTTTCTGGATTGAAAAAATGTAAAGTTTCCTTTGTTTTAGTTTAATGAATTTGTGTAGACGCTTGATATAGAGAAGGGAGAAATTTATTGATTAACAGGTAAAAAGTGCAAGTGATAGCTGTACACAGTATTAAACTTTCAAATATATTGCGTCTAGACACGATCTTTTGAATATATATATATAGGAAGATGTGGTGATAGTGCCAATGAGACAACTCTCCATCCAAATAACAATTTAGAAAAGTAAACCATTATAGGTCAATGTACGGCCTTCAACGCGGAGCATTGGCTCACACAGAACAACAAGCTATAAAGGGCCCCAAAATCTAATCTATATATAAAAAAAAACGAGAAACGAGAAGCACGTTTAAATTACATAAACAAACGACAACTACTGTACATCAGATTCCTGACATAGGACAGGTGCAAAATGCTTTCATTTTAATTCGATATCTTGTTTTATTTGGACTGTGGATTGCTAATCTGAAGAGTTAGCATTTGTAATTGAAAAGTGAATTAGAACAAAGACCAAAATAAGGGTTCTATATCAAGATCTTAGAGGAAGCGTAATTACATGACATTCTTATAATGTTTGCATAAGGAATGTTGAATCACATTATCTAGATGAATCCCCTAGAAATATAACTGGTTTGCAATATCAGTTGAATTGTGTGCATTTGTTCCTCTGCACAGACAAATTAGCGAGGGAAATAATGTATACAAAGTGCTTCGCAAAGCGTCGTCTGGTCGCAAGTGGTCTCGTTTTTTGTATACAACACGGCAATTAGTTATACTTTTTATTGTATAGAAACCAAATCTTAATTATTACAGAAAGTAAGGAAAATCGGAATGATTTTGAAAATAGAAGTGTACGATCGTTAACCACTTTTTTGTGATCGTAAAAAATGCAACTTGGCATATTTATCAGAGCAAAATCAC
This sequence comes from Mytilus edulis, assembly GCF_963676685.1. Taxonomy (NCBI): domain Eukaryota; kingdom Metazoa; phylum Mollusca; class Bivalvia; order Mytilida; family Mytilidae; genus Mytilus; species Mytilus edulis. The sequence continues at coordinate 36,903,204 of NC_092352.1, read as the reverse complement.
TAAATGCGTTTGAGTCTTTCAGTGATTGTATGAAATTCATCAATGTTAATTAATTCTGCAAAAGTCTTGATTACAATAACCCATTCATGGTCACTTTTGATGGGGGAATAAAATGTTTGACAATTGATGATTTAATACCATTTGATCTGTTTTTCTTAATAATACCATATATATATCGATTAGTCCACAGTGCCCTATATCATATACTTCTTTGTCTGAACGGCGGTCAATATTTTTATGTCGCATTGAAAGTCAGGATAGCCTCATCTGATGTCAATCTGTTTATAGCCAATTAATATATATTTATTAGAGAAAAAATTCCAAAACTAACGAGGAAACATTTTGGTAAAAAAAATATTTTTAGGTTGAAAAACTCACAAATTCCGAATAATATCATTTTGAGATAGGATTGCACTGGAAAATTATTACTAAGGAAAGTAATGCTATCCCAAACTGACACCATGTGGAAATTTGGATAAAATGCGGCAAAAACTAAGATTTATTTTGAAGAATTTTTATCTTTATGTTTGATGATTTCAACTACAATATGTACCTAGGTTAGACTTTTTAGGTTAGCTCAGTCGGGGCTTTGTCTCTTCTCATCATTTGACGTCCGTCGTTCGTTGTAGTCAGTAAACAAAAATCTTCTCCTCTGAAACAACTGAGCGGAATTTAATCAAAGTTTGCCACAATCATCATAGGGGTATTTAGTTTAGTGTCCGATGACCTAGCATACCAAACAAAATTTTCGACATGTCTACAATAGATCAAACAGGCAAATTTTGTTTGAGACAGAAATGTTGAGTTCTTCCTATCTCCCATTTACATCAAAACTGTCAGACAAATTTACTATTTTCCCCTTTTTTTGCCTATTATCCTGAAAATTCTAACAAGAAAAGCTATACTTAAAACAGCAAAAATTATCAGTGGAACTTTTTCTACTAAAAATCAGCACCACAAGATTAAGTTTGATATTCGCTGTTGTCGGTTGGTTGATACCATGTTTTAATATACATTTGTACATGTTCGTTTGGTTTGTGGATCTTTACGAAAAAATATAGAAATCAATAACATTCAAAGTTGATAAGTTACTTTCCTTTTTACTTGTTTGCTTTTATCAATTTATTTCGGCTGTATCTACATCAATTTGTCGTGTTTTACTAGTGAATAGAGTGCTTACTTTTCCTGGTGCAGTATAATTTTACAAACACACGTCTAGGTTGATTATTACGCGATTTGAAGTCATTTTCGCTCAAAGAACAGTTTTTCCTGGTATTGCATTTCTCTTTTATCAATCGAGTCTGATTACTGCAACTGGTACCTTCCGCAGTAGTACATCCATACCACCAAAAACGATTCACATAATTTATGTCAACTGTTTCGTTCTGATGACATTGAAGGTATGATGACTTCTTTCCACATATATAAGAATACTCTAAAATGGGAACTAAGCATTCATGAAATAGCTAGAAAAATCCCCGAGAATCTATTCGATTGTTTGTTAATTTATAATATGTTATGATAACACTTATTCTAGATACCTTATTGTGTTAATAGTACTAGTTTGATCAATAAATGCGTCGGTGGTAAAGTAGTAGAACCCCGAGTGCCGATGTTACAGGATAGAATGACATTAATTGCATGGGAAAATGACTTTATAAACTAGCAAGATAAAAAGTTAGAGTTGCATTTTGGTAAAAACAGAGTATCACATTCGTATGTGCTCATTCTTTTTTGCACGCACTATGGGTCAAAAAATCATTAAAGTCATCCATTTTCAATAAAATATCATTAAAAAAGGATTACAGCAATCTCACTATTTACAAAGATGTAAAACTATATAATACAGAATAAAAACATTTAACTTGTTCAGAATTTGGAAAAAATTGATAACAAAATTTAGAATTAGTGACCATAAGAAAAACATAGAAAGCTCAAATACTGATATAACATGACATCAAAAGAAAAAAAAATAACATAAACTATTGTAAAGGACAGATATGTGCAAAAGGTTTATACACAAGTCCAACGTGATTGGTTTTAATAACTGAATACAAGGAAGTGAACAGATATATGTATGCAAATATGATAAAATAGCATTTGTTTTAATCAAATGCTCTTTTGCCCAATTTCTATAATTTTTTAAACTTTAAAAATTCCTTACCTGTCCAA